>NC_090291.1:23307500-23970000 GCF_037392515.1 Haliotis asinina | reverse complement strand
CAAATCAAGGACACTTTTTCTAAAATTCATCGTGTGCGAAAACATAAGGCCAAGGTAAGTATAATGGTTAGCGATAGTCAGTAATTTACCATTGAGAAACCATTTTTCCTTTGAAGCGACGGGACCGCCTCTTCTGAAGATTATTATATTGGTTTTCTCGAAATTAACCGAGAGCTTCCAATTGTTTGTGTAACATTCTAAGATATTGAGTTTTGTAAGCCAGTAATTGTATCGGACACCAAGATCACATCATCAGCAAATAGGAGGATGAAAATTTCGAGCATATCAGGGAACATTTGAACACCGTGTTTACCAGAGAGTGTGATATATGATAATACAGTTCACTTATAAAGAAAGAAAACAACATTGGACTTAGAATACAGCCTTGTCGTAACCCAATGGGGCAGTCAAAAAAGTCTGTTACATCATCACCACAACGTACACATGATTTTATGTTTGAATACATCGACTTTAAAATGTTATACATTTTTCCTTGTAAACCAGCTTTTCGTGAGCAATACCACAGTTTGGGACGATCTACAGAGTCAAAAGCTTTCTTGAAATCAACAAAAGCAACATATAATTTGCGTTTACTTCGTGAGAGACATTTTTGTATTATAGCATATAATGTGAAAATATGATCTGCAGTTGAATATTCTTTTCTAAAACCGGCTTGGCATTCAGGAATCAAGTTTCTCATACTTGACTTGTTCTCATCAAGTTAGAAAATCAAAACTACATAAATATTATTTGAATCATTACCAAAAGGAGTTTGCATAACACAGCCTGTAACATAGCCTAAGCGAGGTCGGGGTCGAAGTGAAAATACTGGGCGATAAATTTCTTCACTTGCTAAATTTACTTGGTTTGTAACGTTCACTCACCAGTATGTAGACACTTGTCAATATACGTCTTTACACTTGGTCTCATAATCCTAACTACTTTGTAATCATACTTGCATGCATTTTGAAACTTAATAAAAAGAAGCGATCTGCGAATGTACAACAGGAACGTAATATGTAGACATTTCATACTTTCCTATATGAATCATAATTCGCACGCACGCCCTAGTGTATATCTGCATCATTACACTTCACGACGAAAACAATGATTCTGTTGAAAGCTATGACACGTATTAAAACAAAAATGCAAATATTAAAATTGGAAATTTTAACTATAAATTGTATATTTATATACTTATCCTATCTCACGATTTGCACTTCTCTCTCTTGCTTCGACGCTGAGTGGAACGAATTAGAACTTTCCTGTAGGCCTCTCTTGTCCATATGCCCGTGTTCCCCAGGCTGCTCTCCTTACAGGACGGGTCCCTTAGCCCATGCAGAGCATGCAGCATGCTCCCCTATCTACCCACGTGACTACCTCAGAGTGATCATTCTTTCTTGGAGCCCACGTCTAAATCTGTGTAGTGGGGAGGCTGGGTGGGCATACATCGCGTGAGATAGGATAAGTATATAAATATACAATTTATAGTTAAAATTTCCAAATTTTTAAACTTATCCTATCTCACGATTTGCACTTATCCCACGGTTGGACGGCGGGTAGCAGATTACCCTATGTCTCAAAGCACTGACAGTATTACTGTATAGGCTAATGACAACCGTAGGTAGCAATGAACAAGAGAGGTCGCATCCAACTAGCATAGAACCTATCCTAGTGGTAGGTTCTCCTGAACCCCTTGGCTTACTAGGCGCCATCGCTCCCAAGGAGTGGGTACTCCTGAGCAATGTGGTGTTCGGCCGCAACCCTCGCATATGCAAGGAGACGCAACTAGGCGAGTCATGTCACTTCGTTGCGATTTATCAGAGTACCCCCGTAATTAAAGTCTTATGACTAGTAATCGGGCCCGTACCTGCTTCGAGACAGCCCCCCAGACCCCATCACAAAGAGGGGAAAAGGAAACTGAATCGGAAAGCTCACAAGTTTAACGTTCAGTACCAAAGCAACACCACATGGCTTCCACTACTTACCACAGTAAGACCACAAAGGTGTGCTAAGGAACTTAGGAGCTATGAACGCTACGAAATCCGTAAAGGAAATCGGGAAGGACTCACTACACTGACGTGATTGCTCCGAGGAGTAGAGGTCAGCAAGCGAGATTGTTGAACTCTTCCACATCGAAAAAACAGGATCTAGCTACTAAAGATCCGTATAGACAGTAATAGCAATCACCCAATAAATTGAGTAAAGAGTTCAATTCCCAGAAGAATTCAGAACAAAACTCAGAAACAAAGTTCAAAATTCTATTCAGTATGTACACGAGAAAGAAAGCATAAACGCACTCTTCCTCATCTGCGTTGACAGGCCAATGACATCAGCTGGGCCAAGACAAGGGGTCCGAACTGGTGAAGACCTTGGGCATCAGTGACAGACAAATCCCTCAGATAATGCGAAGAAAACACTGTATCAGAGCGCCAAAAGCAACTCTCCATGATGGACGTCAAGGAACAGTTGCTGTGTAGAGCCATCGTAGAGGCTGCTGGGGGTGGCAGTGCAGCAAAAGCATACGCCCTCAGTATAGTAGCACGCATCCAAAAAGATAAGGTTGTCCGTGAAACCTCAGCCTTGGATGTAGATGACAGCGGGATGAATGGCCTCTTACGAAGACCGTAGAGCTCTGACAGGGCAGAGAGATGAATCTTCCACATCATCAGGCCCAAGAATCGTTGACAAAGGAGGGATAGTAAAACGTCTATCTGGTTGTCTTGGTAACTGGTTTGTTGCGACAAAGTCCCAACGCAATCCCAGAAATACTCTGCCATGCCGTTTTCGTTCAAACTGCACACGATTCACATCAAGTGCATGCAACTCTGAAATACGAGCCGCAGTAGCCAATGCTAATAAAAAGAAAGTTTTGAACGTTATCTGTTCAAACGCCTTATCATGTAATGGTTCATAGTCAGTGGACACTAAATGACGGAGGACAACTGACAAATCCCATGCAGGAGGTCTGAACTTCCTGGACTGGTCAGCAAGCCTGAACGAGCGAAGCAGAGACTGGAGCTCGGGAGTAGTAGACACCTTTGTTCCAGTAGTTGTAGCAAGAACCGAATTAATGGCAGCCAAACAGGTTGACAATGTAGTACCTTTAAGCTTCCTCGTAGTTCGTAAATGCTGTAGAAATTCTGCAACGACTTGAGGTGATGCAGTGGTAGGAGAAATTATTCCCCTAATACCAAATAATGTTCAAATTTCTTCCATTTATTGTCGTACAATGATCGAGTTGAAGTCCTGTGTGCAGAAGTTATAGCTGCAGCTACTCTCTGAGAGTAACCTTTGGGTCTCAGAGATTTCTGTAAATGCGCCATACGTGCAGATCCAGGGTCTGAGGTGACCCGTGGTACACGTCTGAATGAGGATGACGAAGTAGGTCGTTGCGGGCGGGTAGCGGTACTGGATTCGGTTCTGCTAATTGCTTTAGATCGACGAACCAACTTCTTGCTGGCCAAAAGGGTGCAACCAAGACCAGACGAATCTTGCTGGCTGTAAGTAACTTCTGAACAACTTTGGGAAGTAGAGCCGGGGGAGGAAACGCGTAGGCGTTCAGTCCCTCCCAAGATATTGCTATTGCATCGTCGTCCCACGCCTGAGGATCCGGAATAGGTGATACGAACCTTGGAAGCTGATGGTTGTACCGAGTGGCGAATAGATCTACTTCTGGTTGAGATATGGGGTAGATCATTGACTGAAACATCAGAGGTAGTAACATCCACTCTGTTGGTGACGGCCGTTTGGGACGAGACAAGGCGTCGGCTATGACATTCCTCACTCCGGGAATGTGTCGGGCTCTTGCCACAATGTGAAGAGAATCGATTAGGTGGTAAAACTGACCCTGTCGAGCCTTGATGGTTGATGTACCATACCACTGTTGAATTGTCAGATTGAATCAGTAGATGGGACGACTGGAGTTCTGCTGTCCAGTGTTGAATGGCTAGAATGACCAGACTGAATTCCAACTCATTGATGTGAAGGGTCTTTTCTGCGGATGACCACTGCCCGGCCACTCAATGATGGAGAAAGTGGGCACCCCAACCCTCGAGGGATGCGTCGACGAACAGGTGAAGAGTCGGTGTGAATGGCACCATAGAGACTCCAGCGCAAACATTCTGTTCGTTGAACCACCAACGAAGAACTGGCCGTAGCTGCTCTGGAAGACGAATCATTTCCCTGGGGTTGTCGTTCCGGATGAATGGGCACAAAAACATTTGGAGAGGGCGAAGTTGTAGTTGGCCCCTGTAAGTCAGTGCTTGTGCCGACGTTAACAACCCTAGTAACTCTTGCCATTGGCGTAGGGTTCTGGGTGAATTCAGTGCTAGGGGTAGACTGCGCCGAATCTTGTCCCATCTGTCCTGAGGTACAAATAACATGCCCTGAATGTTGCGTGTCCAATATCGCCCCTATGAATTGTAATCTCCGAGTCGGTATTAATTCCAACTTCTCGTAATTCAGGAGCCACCCTAATTGCGTTAGCAACTTGATGGTGAACTGCCTGTGGAGATGAAGGACAACTGGATCCTGCTGAGCTTAAACACAGTCGTCGATGTAGCTCTCGAAAGTGATTCCCCGACAATGCAGGTAGCTTGTTATCGGTTTGGTTACCCGAGTAAAAAGCCATGGGGCCGTAGATATTCCAAATGGTAGTACCATCCACTGGTAATGACGTCCTTGGAACGTGAACCGACGATGCTTCCGGTGATCTGGATGTATTGGTATGTGAAAATAGGCATCTTGCAGGTCGAGGGAAATCAGATAGTCTCCTTTCTTCAAAATGGTTCGTAGCAGGTTGACTGACACCATCCGAAAGTGGGGTGGTGGTGACAGAAACCGGGCATTGAACTGTTTCATGTTGAATATCAAACGAAGTTTGTTTGAATTCTTTTTTGGGACCAGAAATATTGGGGAGTAGAACCCTGGAGTAACAATGAGTGGGTGGAGCTGTTCTACAGCATGCTTGTCCAGAAATGTCTCTATGGTGGCCTGAAGAAGCAAATTTAGATCAGGAGGATAAGTGCGTTGAAGAGGAGTGACTGTGAGATGGGGATTCCCGACAAGCGGCATCTGATATCCGTGAGTGAGAATCGCCGAAACATATGGATCTCGGAGAATCTCCCAGTTGGGTGCAAACTTTCCTAATCTTCCGCCCACCGGTGAGTCGAACATCGGTACGATTGGGGACGGTAGGACCAAGTCGGGCAGCAATCTCTGTGAGTCACTGCTTAGAGGTGCCACTTCCAGTGTCGGGACCTGTCTTGGTGGGAGGACGAGAGGCGCCACCCTGGGAAGGTTTTCTACTCCTGTTCCGTGTTTGGATAAAGGGTCTCTCACGAAAGCAGTCTTTCAAATCTGGGTTGGTTGGAGAAAAACGAGGCGTTCTGCGTTGTTTCAATGAACGTTGCAGCTGAGATTTCTGCATTTTCAGTAATTCAACAGAGACCTGAAAATGAGTGTCCTGATGCACCTTGTTTGAAACTTCTCCAATGTTACCACCAAAAAGCATATCTGAGGAAAAAGGTTGTCTAAACAATTCAGCCTTCAAGCGTTCATCCCAAGATGAAATGTTGAGGGGGCCTCTCCTGCGCACTGTAAGTACGTACCCGAAAAAATGGGATAATTGGTCTAGAATGACCTGAAGCTGGTCTAATACCAACGCCATGCATCCCCTGATATAAGCATCTTGGTCAGTATATCCGTGATCAACAGCTACAGCAACGGCATCCACTGCCGAAATAGCACAATTGATAAAGGGTAGTGTGCGACGAATAGTCATATCCATATGTGCCAATTCCCCATCTTCCACAAAGAAAGGTGAAGCAGCGCGTTTGCCACATAGGGTAGAAATATCCTCGTCAACTGATGGAGACGAAGCCAATCCAGAAAACCCATGACCGTGAGCAATGGATGGCATAAACTTGGGTGAAGACAAACAATCCTTCACGCGTTTCAATTTCTTAAACGCATCATCTAATGAACTTTTCATTTGCAGAATGCACGGTCGTGGTGCCAAGGTAATGGTCAATAGGTCATAAGACACATTAAGGTCATCCAGAGATCTGCTCATCGACAGCTGAAGCTTTTCAACAAACCAGGCAAGTACATGCGAAGGTTCTACTAAATCAAAACTACCCTCTGGGGTAGAAATATCCGAATTACTTGGAGAGCGGGATGAGGGTTGATGAGATACACCAGTGGAAGACAGGGTACCAGTTGATGCAACTGGAACTGAACTTGACGTAGTCGAAGGTTGACATTGATTCCAAGCTACTGTAATAGCCCGAAGCATTGTATTTAAATTTGGCCCTTGAGAGGAATCCTGAATAGGATTCCATGATTCAGGCAGAATTGTCGCCCCCCGTCATATGATCCGAATCAGTTTGACGTGAAGGAGAGCGACGGTCCCTGGAACTATACCGGCGTCTGGATGGGGAGCGAACTGGTGAAATCAAACGAACCATAGCATGTTGACTAGTCGGGGAGACAGAAGGATGGGATGACCTAACTCCATCTGGCGATCTGGATCGATTAGTAGAGCCTGGCCTACCATCCCGATGGGATGATCTTGAGCGAGCAGGTGAACCTGAACGCTGAAGTGATGTAGTCCGGGAAACAACCCCAGAACGCTGATGCGAATCACATAAGTGGCATGAATCGGGATGAGCTGACGAATCAAATTGATGAGGCAAACCAGTTCGTGTACTTGAAATCAATTCGATTCCATCACTCACTTTGTCTAGAAGCCGTGCTTCGAGAAACTGCCTCAGTATGATTAAGTGAAGCCGAACGGTGCACTGAACTGGTGAACCCGTTCACGCAAACCTGTACATGGTGAATTGAAACGGCCATGTGAATTGATTCTATCTGGTGAATTGATTCCACCATGTGAACTGATTCGATCTGGTGAATTGATTCGGCCTGGTGAATCAGTTTGGCGACGTGAATCCAAACGGGAGGAAGTTCCGATACCACCATTTGAATCAATACGTGTTTTAGTATGATCAATAGAAACAGACTGACGACCAACGCCACTCTGCTATGGTGAACATGACAGCTCAGGCGATCTCCGAGATGGTTTTGCCTTGAATGACTTGGAGAAACGGAATTATTTGGTAATGCAGGTGATGCAGATCGGTGTTCTCACGTTTTGAGATGAACCAGATGCCCTAGAAACCAAGAGAGTAGACCGCAGATCGGGGGAGACAGTAGATACTAAAGGTTTATCCATAACAACTACCCTAGAGCCGGCCTGAGACGTTGAGCCAGGTGAAGAATGCGTCCCCAAAAGCTTCCGAACATATTCCGAAAGGTAAGAATCTCGGAGAGCGGGGATTTCAAACGACGAGGGGTGAGGGTAGGACGATCCTGGCGTGGTTTCTTGGTAGGAGTGGGGCCTTGGTCAGCAGATGCATTCCTAGCTCTATCTGCAATCCTACAAGCAAAAACCCGCTTATAAGCCTTGAAATCTTCTGTTGATAAACCTGCACACTTCTCACAACGTTTCTCCCAAGAACATTGACCCACACAATCAACACACGATATGTGTGGGTCCAAAGTCGAAAACATAGTTTTACACTGAGCGCAAAACTTACGCTTCTTGTTTGGAGGATCTGTTTTCCTCATAATACAAAACAACTCAAACTCTATACAAGATCTAAGATACGTCCACTCTGTCGTGCGACAAGAAGAAGAATGATCACTCTGAGGTAGTCACGTGGGTAGATAGGGGAGCATGCTGCATGCTCTGCATGGGCTAAGGGACCCGTCCTGTAAGGAGAGCAGCCTGGGGAACACGGGCATATGGACAAGAGAGGCCTACAGGAAAGTTCTAATTCGTTCCACTCAGCGTCGAAGCAAGAGAGAGAAGTGCAAATCGTGAGATAGGATAAGTTTAAAAATTTAAAGTTATAGGAGCAATGTCAGGCTATTACCTTCTTCGGGGAATGTATCCATCAATATCCACAAAAAACAAGTGATAATTAATTCATCTGCAGATTTCCCAAGTGATGTGTCTTTTAACAGTCTAATATACGAAAACGTGATGTGTCGTTTCAGGTTTTTCACATTGCTGTATAGTGTCATTGGTTACCCAAGATAGTACACCTGGCAACTAACTGCACAATGTGCGTCATTCTTTTTAAAAAGTTATTTAGTTAGCCAACAATGAGCAATCAATCAATGTATTGGCGGTTAATCCTTTGAAAGAATGGTGTTGTTTTACATAGACACAGACACGACAGAGTGTATTCAGTATAGATTAGTAAATGTACATTTATAAACACTACCTTTTGACAAATCCCCCATTTAAATCCCTATAAAACTAATTAATCAATCAGCGTGTTATCTGTTAATCCTTTGATCGATCCGGGAGCCTTTGTCGGGTAATCTAAGTGGTGTTACCACTAATTGTGGTATGCATGTTAGAAATTCATTAACTGAGTATCAAGTGTATAACGTGACAAATAACGTGTAGGTTTATACCACCTAACACGGATTACAACCTAGCGACACCAAGTGATTTTGACAGAATCGTCTATGAAAACAAGGGTTGTAACTCGAAAACAAGGCAAAGCAGGAGACAAAACTACATGATAGTAGATTGTGAGAACATATAGCTTTCATTTTTCTCAACAGCTTTCACGATTTCAGGTTTGTACAAACCTGTAAACGAAATAGTTTAACCCCTGAAATGTAGATGAATACTGCACAGACCCTCATTTCTATACCCACTATTACGTCATGGAGAGGCGCCACTCTGATTGGTTGAAATTTCGTTTGCGGTTGAGAATTGTGCACTGTTGACAAAAAGGTCGATTTCAGGTAATTAAAGATCGTAATGAGCAGTTTTAATGACAGGGTTTCATTTATAACGATGTCAGCAACTGATTTTGCATTCGAGTATATGTGACTTTTAATATCTCCTACGTAGGACTTACTATCTCCTACGTAAGACTTAGTATCTCCTACATAGGACTTACTATCACCTACGTGGGACTTACTATCTAGTTATTTTGTCATAAATGCCCCTTTTGTCATAAATCAAGGACGGGCGACCTACACTCCGACCCGTCTGGTTCTTTCAAATACTATTCGAAATTGGCATAAATTGATATTTAGGTAGAGAAAAGTGCTGTGTACGCACACAAATAGATTTTCACACAAAAGAAGGTATTTCATTGTTTTTGTCCGTCCTCGAACCATCATACGGATTGCTTCGACTGGTCTCATGGGAGGTTCCCCGTCTGGTTTGCCCCATACCCCCGAGTAGCCTAGTTACTTCGTGATTCATAAAGTCAACCACCCTAGGAAGTTGTCCCACCCATTAAGCGTTTGGTTGGGCTTTGCCCGGCAATGGGGTTTTTGCCCCACTCCTCTAAATCGCGCGAATATCGGTGTGCAAACAACCGTTCGGCTATGGTACGTGTTGGAAATATTACCCTTTTATTTCAATTACAGGAGAGACCTGAGTTAATAATTTATCATTCTGTCTTTTTCTCAGTACCTTTTTCTAAGTATCTCTTTCATTGTCTTTTCCTACCTCTGTTATGATTGAAGGATTACTGAAAGCCAGTATATTGTGTGATTTTTCGCTCCCTAACAAATATTTTAGGGGCTCTTTTTTTGCTTTTGAGCATTAAATGGGGAGTCATGATATATAATGATTGCATGAGAGCTTCTTCCTGTTTCATTAGTTCACTGTAAGGAGTTTTAGGTTTTCTCCCAACAGCTGTATGAGTGCGCGGAGTTATTAGTAACCACATGGTCTGCCATGTGCTCAGTGTTTTGCCTGGGCAGAGATACTTTTTTTTGTCAGAGAGACAAAGGCTAGAGAGGACTACTCTTCAGAACAAGTGTATGATAGCATTCAGTGAATGAATCATCGTTATGAAACCTCCATCTTGCCTTTGTGTGTTTTCTCAACAAATATCTAACAAATTTTCTGAAGAGTATTAGAGTTCCTGGTTTGGTTGTTTGTTGAAAACACGAAGTCTGACAGAGCTGAAATGGATCCGAAAGAGGGGACCAGTAAGGATTCCAGTGAAGAAGAGAAAATGCTGGCAGTGAGAAAGCAGAGGAAAATCCTGAGGGGTAAAATGACTAGAACTATGAACAGATTGAGTGACTATATTGAGCTTAAAGTGCAGAATCCCAAACGGTTTGAGAGAGAGTTAGAAACTTTACGAGTTGACTTTAGTAATATCTGCATTGTGCATTATGAGTATGTAGAGGAACATGAGCATCCGAAACTTGATGAATGGGAATCTGAGCTGATTTCTGCCATGCATGAAACTGAAGATAAAGTTGAACATTATTTAGAATTGCAGAAGGGCCACACGCATGAGGATGCAGGGGGCAATATTCATTCTAAGGATGGACAGTTTAAAGACCAGAAATCAGCAGCAGCTGTTGATACATCTCAAAACTTAGATGATTCTATTGAGTCAAGTGAAGAAAATCATGGTCCAACAAATATGGAAGACAACCATTCTGTGCCTGCAAGGGTTTCAGGCCCCAGTAATCTTATGCTTGGCAGTACACCCACCTCAGCAGATCAGACAGTTTTTGACAAATGGATTGTAGACCTAGTGGAGTTTGAAGAAACCAAATTTCCGAACATTCCTGACACAATGTCTATATCAGAAGCTTTGTATAAACTGGAGGCAGCAAAGGATATTCCTACAATCACTTTAAAGAAATTTGATGGAAACCCATTAGAGTATGTTGATTTTGTGGAGAGATTCAGAATTCATATCCATGAGAAAGCTCATTTGACAGATGATGTTAGGATGGTTCAGTTGTTAATGCACCTTCACGGAGATGCCAGCAGGGCAGTTAGTCCATTGGGATCCAGCGGGATCATGTATGCTACTGCATTGAAATTGTTAAAAGATCAGTTTGGTCATCCAAGTCTCATTGCGCGGAGTTTCATCAATAAACTTGTCAATGGATCTAAAATTGTGCCTAATAACAGAAACAGTTTGAAGGACTTGTCTCTTGACCTCATTGCATCTATTGCTACACTCAAACGGCTAAACTATTTTGCTGATGTGAATTCCAATGACATTCTGCGCAAAATTATTGCTCGATTACCCAGTCATCTCATCGACAAATGGAAGGTTGTTGCTGCCGACTTGAGAGAGAAGGGTGAAGTGCCTTCTGTTATTCACATCAGTGACTTTGTTAGGAAAAGGGTTAAGGCAGAATTTGATCCAGACTTTGGTGATATTGATAAGTCAAGAGGTGATTTAGCTAGGCCACAGAACAATTTTCCAAGGAAACCAGCTGTCAATTCACAACAACCTGCAGGGAGGTTCGAAAAGATTTGTCCTGTTTGTGGAAAAGATCATCGAGTCAGTGATTGCCCTGTTTTCAAAGACAGTCAAGTTACAGATAGAATTGAGCTTATTAAGAAACATCAACTGTGTTTTTCATGTTTGAACAAGGGGCACATTGCCCGTAGATGCCGATTTAAGAGGATATGTGGTGAAGGACACTGCATAAGAACACATCATAGACTTCTTCATACTGAACCTCCAAGTTCAAACAGTGTGACATCTGTTCTTGATTATCATTGTATGTTGCCAGTGGTGAGAGCCTTATTCAGAGCACCCAATGGTAGGATCTGCCAGGGAAATGTATTAACTGATGGGGGTGCTGGAACTACAATTATCCGGAAAGGCTTTTCTATAGCTTTAGGCCTGCAGGGTAAAGTTGAGTGTCTGGACATATCTGTGGTAGGAGGCGAAACTGTGAAACAAAGCAACAGCAGACGAGTGCATTGCAAGTTATCTCCCCTTGAAGGAGGAGAGGAGTTTGACATTGAAGCATTCGAACTGGATAATACTGTTGAGGATGTACCAAATCTGGACAAAGCCTGGCTGAAATCATTTAGTTACTTACGGGACATTGAGTTTTCATGCAAAGGTGGTCCAATTGATCTTATTCTTGGAGTTCAGTACAGTCATATCCAGGCAGATGAAGAAATACGTCAGGGATTGCCTTTTGAGCCTGTTGCTAAGAGATCAAAACTGGGATGGTATGTCATGGGAGCAGATACTGTGCAACGTGTGTCACCAGTGTGTGCAGTTCAGGTGATGCAGAAAGTTGATTTCCAGAAAATGTATGACTTTGAAACATTGGGTATTCAGGCTCCAAACTGCCAGTGTCCAAGAGAAATCTATTCATCTGAGGATAGGAAAGCTCTAGATATGCTTGCGTCTTCATGCCAGAGAATCGGGAACAGATATGAGATAGGTCTTCCCTGGAAGAGAGATCCACAGGAGTTGCCGAATAATTATTCAATGGCAGAGAAGAGACTGTATTCACTTGAGAGAGGTCTTCTTAAAAATGAAGCAAAGGCGTCACTATATAGTAAAGCCATCAGTGAATATGTGGAAAAGGGGTTTGCTGTTCGTCTTGAAGACAAGGATATCCACAGAGAATCTTTCCCAGTATATTATCTTCCTCATCATGGAGTTTATCGTCCGGACAAACCCAGTACACCATTGAGAGTAGTGTTTGACCCTGCCTCTGAATTTCAAGGAGTTTCGCTAAACTCTTTCCTGTACAAAGGACCTTGTATGATTGGGGACTTGTATGGTGTACTGATTCGCTTTCGTGAGGACTATACAGCTGTTGTTGGGGACATTTCGAAGATGTATCTTCAAATCTTGCTTCCAGAGAGTGATACTGACGTACACAGATACCTATGGCGTGATCTTGACACATCTCGTAAACCAGATGTTTACAAACTTTTGAGAGTGGCTTTTGGAGATAAGCCTTCTCCAAACATGGCTAGTTATGTCATGCTGCGTATTGCCAGTGAAAACAAAAACTCTCATCCTGATGGTGCTGTTATTCTAGAGAGAGATCGTTACATGGATGACTTGATTCATTCTTGCCCCAGTGATGATATTGCAGTTGAGAGAGTGCGCCAAGTTGATGATATCCTGGCAAGTGGAAGTTTTCAAATCAAGAAATGGTATTCATCTTCTGTTAATGTGCTGAACATACTGGAGCCAAACAGGGAGCATGACGGTAAAGAGAGCATCGATTTGGACAAGGAAGAAATCAAAACCCTTGGTGTTGTTTGGAAGCCAAAACACGATATCCTGACATTTTCGGTTAAAGATGTCCAGTTAGTCCAATTTACAAAGCGAAGTGTTTTGTCAAAGCTCTCGATGCTATATGACCCTCTTGGTCTGGCTTCAGCAGTGACTATTCGGTCTCGAATTGCTTTGCAAGATGTTTGGAAGTCAAGGACTTTAGGCTGGGATCATCCAATGCCAGAGGACATGTCTCACTTGTGGCAAGAGTTGTTCACAAACTTGAACAAACTAAGTTGCGTGGAATTTCCAAGATGTTTGAAGCCAAATGATGTTATTTCTGGCAGTGAATTGCATGTGTTTGCAGATGCAAGTGTCCGAGCGTATGGTGCAGTGGCATACCAAAGATGGGAAACCTCAAGAGGGTATGAGGTGAGATTAGTTTCAGCTAAAGCCAAGGTTGCCCCACTTCATCATACGACAATACCAAGACTTGAGTTAATGGCTGCTCTTGTTGCTTCCAGATTGGCAAAGAGTTTAGTGTCAAATTTCAAAGAGCAGCCAAGAGATGTGATATTGTGGACAGACTCTAAAATTGTTTATTACTGGGTTCAGGCTGAATCGGTGAACTTCAAACAGTTTGTTGGTGTTAGAATAGCAGAAATCCAGTCCTTTTGGAAACCAGAGCAGTGGAGATTTGTTCCAAGTGACCAGAACCCAGCAGATGACCTTAGTAGAGGCATTTCAGTTGAAGAAATCAATGGCAGGTGGATGCATGGCCCTGACTTTTTGAAATTAGACTCTGAACAATGGCCTAAAGACAGTGACAAAACCAAACTTGAAGAGAGTGCCCTTGAAAAGAGGAATTCCAAAGTAGTAACTTTCTGTGACACATCCTCACCAGCGATTGATCCTGAAAGATTTTCAAATTGGTCTCGTCTTGTTAGAGTGACAGGCTACTGTTTGAGGTTTATAGACAAATTACATGCAAAAGTCAGAGGTCAGGCATACAAACATCCGGGACCATGTTTACAGCCAGAGGAAATCAATGGAGCAGAAACTTACTGGGTTAAGTTTGCACAGCTATCTCTTGGAAACTGGAAAACAACGTTGACAGATCTAGCACCTTTTCAAAGGGATGGAGTCATTCGTGCTGGGGGAAGGCTTAGACAAACCTCATTGCAGTACGATCAGGTTCATCCAATCATATTACCAGCTAAGCATCAAATTGCTAAACTCATCATGAGAGATGTGCATGAGAAGTTGTGTCATGTAGGGCCAGAAAGGACTCTGAGTGAAAGTCGACGGAAATATTGGATCATTCGAGGGCGAAGCATGGCAAAGGGAATTGTGAGAAACTGTGTTACTTGTCGTAAACTTCGTCAGCCAGTTCATCAGACTTTAATGTCAGATCTTCCAGCAGAAAGACTGTACCCATTTTCACCGCCTTTTACGGTAACAGGTGTGTACTTGTTTGGTCCATTCAAGTTGAAGTACGGCAGGAATAAGAGTATTAAAGCTTGGGGTGCTATTTTCTCCTGTGCATCAGTGAGAGCTATTCATCTGGAAATTGTTGCGGATTTGTCTACCCAAGCCTTTTTACAAGCCTTGAGACGGTTTGCAGCTCATCATGGTTGGCCACAGACTATAATATCTGATAATGGCACATCGTTCGTTGGCGCCAAACGAGAGTTGAAAGTTCTTCTCCAGGAAGGAAGGAAACAAATAGAAGAATTTGCAGTGTTGCACAAACTGAAATGGAAGTTTATTACACCACTTAGCCCACATCAAGGTGGACTATATGAAAGTTTGATAAAACAAGTAAAATGTGCTTTGCAGGTAGTGGTGGGTCAACAACTACTTTCTTGGGATGAAATGTCTACAGTGTTTGCAGAAGTGGAGTGTTTGGTAAATAGTAGACCACTTACTAGAATGAGCAGTGACCCAAATGATCTGCAGCCGATCACACCAAATAACTTCGTACTTGGTAGAGCGTCGACCGAGATTCCTCAGGGCCCCTTTCAGGAAATGACAAATCTGCAAAAGCGGTTCAAGTTTGTGCAGTGTTTGGTTCAACAGGTGTGGAAAAGGTTTCTCAGGGAGTATGTGCCGACCTTGATGAAGCGTGTTAAGTGGCAGACCAAGGGGAGACAACTGCAAGTGGGAGATATGGTGCTGTTAGTGGATATTAACTCTCCAAGAGGGAAATGGGATCTTGCAAGAATTCTGGAGGTGTTTCCGGGGAAAGATGGCATTGTGAGAAATGTGAAAGTCAAAACTAGTTCTGGTGTTTATCAACGTTCAGTTCAGAAATGCTGTCTGATCCTAGAGGAGAATTCTTCTTCTCAGTAGTAACAGTGTTAATGGTGGACGTTATCGACGTTATCGTACTGTGACATTTCATTGACAATTTGAAGCTGAAGACATTATGTTGACATTTTTGTTGTGTGGTGGAGGGTTGTTGGAAATATTACTATTTAATTTCAATTACAGGAGAGACCTGAGTTAATAATTTATCATTCTGTCTTTTTCTCAGTACCTTTTTCTAAGTATCTCTTTCATTGTCTTTTCCTACCTCTGTTATGATTGAAGGATTACTGAAAGCCAGTATATTGTGTGATTTTTCTCTCCCTAACAAATATTTTAAGGGCTCTTTTTTGGGTTTTGCTTTTGAGCATTAAATGGGGAGTCATGATATATAATGATTGCATGAGAGCTTCTTCCTGTTTCATTAGTTCACTGTAAGGAGTTCTAGGTTTTCTCCCAACAGCTGTATGAGTGCGCGGAGTTATTAGTAACCACATGGTCTGCCATGTGCTCAGTGTTTTGCCTGGGCAGAGATACTTTTTTTTGTCAGAGAGACAAAGGCTAAAGAGGACTACTCTTCAGAACAAGTGTATGATATCATTCAGTGAATGAATCATCGTTATGAAACCTCCATCTTGCCTTTGTGTGTTTTCTCGACAAACATCTAACAGTACGATTGAATCTCTCCACTATAGTTTGGCTTCGATGTTCTCCAGCTGTGCCACGTTTCATCTCAGCATTGTGTTTGAATAACAGTTGTGACACGGCACCCATAAATTCACGGCCTGGATCGACTTGCGCTGAAATCCACGGGCTACTTGTGTCGCATCCTTCGCGGTCAAGGGTTCGGCTTCCTTGTAGCGGCTGGCTACGTCTACAACTGTCAGGGCGTACTGTCATGTGGAAGAAACAACAGGTCGGCTTGGTGAACATGATTAGGTATATGAATACTGATTTTTCTCCTGGGTATATATTTTGGTGCTGGTAAGTATGCTTGCTTGTTTTGTAACCAGGCTTTGGCTTTTTCTTCCAAAACATATGCGGCTTTAGCTATTTTTTTAATAGCATCTGACCCTTTCTAATATCCCCGCGGGCTGTAGTAAATTTTCTCCATTATACGTATGTAATTTAAATATTTATCCCCAGATATCAAGGAGTGTCCAAAGATATCCATCGTTTTGTATCCATTGGCGATAGAGACGTCTTGTTCAAAGTCTGCCGGTACATCTTATGCCCCTCACTACAAAGTGTGTTCATCTTGTGTTTTAATGTTTTCTTCACGAATAGGATCTGTTTGAAGAGGGTATGTCATTTCACCACATTCCTTTCCACACCTTTAGCCTTAATCAGCAAACAACCTGTCCTATCTTTGCTTTATTATTCACCACTTAATTATTCTCCATATAATTAACAATAGATCTAGACAATACACATATTAAGCAATGACAACAACGTGAAGAGTGAATTGCTAGCATTACTCGTACTCTCGGGTCACATGTCAAACAATGGATACCTGAACAAAACTCACTCAATCAGTACGTCCGATAGTCCAGACAGGCGCCAACCACGCAACACACATTTCTTAGAGACTGTTTGAAAGACCGAGACCATCCAATGTGGATAGGTTTCATGACACTTATCTGGAGATCAACTGACTAAACTGGTCCTTCATCAGTGCCAATTTATCAGAGTCATTGCATTTAATTTAATCCCTTTGAACTGTTTTAAGCTTATCTGGCCTATGCAGCAAGTGTTGCTTTTAGGAAAACATCACTGATTACATACATGCGTAAGTACTCAACTGAATGGTGTTTATTATTAGCGGTAAACTTTAATATGTGATTGGAAACACTCCAGATAAAACTTTCAGATGCAAGTAAGCTTTAAAACTGTCAAACTAAACTATGTTTTAAGAATTAGGCAAATCGCAAAAATATCAAGTCAAGTCAAGTGAAATTGATTGTATTCAAGGCCTCCGGCCCATATACAAGGAATTGCGTACATATACATATTTATAATATATAATGCAATGACAATTATGAAGTTACATGGATAACACATTATTTCTCATGACAACAACGTGTTTCACAAACAAAGAAAGGTTACGGATGACAGTTTCATTTCTGGAAGTGAGAATGGAAACAAAGGATAATGTTAGGTGTTTTGATAGATAATTACTTGGTATATATTTTCTTCTAAGATTATCATAATATGGACATACAAATATAAAATGGATTTCATCTTCAATAGCCGAAATGCAAAGTGGGCAAATTCTCAAATTTCTTTCAATGGACAATCTTCTTCCGTTATTAATGCTTAAGTCTAATAGACCTAGTCTGAGCTGAACAAATGTACGTCTGATATTTCTTGATGTCAAAACAGACAAATATATTTCTGGTTGTATAAGGCTTTTAAAAGATCGATATAGATCATACCTTGAACTATTTTCTAAAGTCGAACGCCATTCTTGATGAAACATATTAATTGACTGCTCTCGGAAACGTTTAAGAAAAAGAGTTGCATTACCTACTGTCTGATTTAACCATACAAATCCAAAGCCATGAGAAAATAAAAGATTTCTAATATGTGACGCCCAAGTTGTCTTACCCATATTATCGAGGTGAACAAGCATATTATAAGCTATTTTAGGTATTCGCTGTTCGTGCATTTCCAAAATCTTAAGCCAATACTTTAAACATCTGATTTGTGAATTTATATAAATTGGGTATCTCCCACATTCCCCATAAACCATACAATTCGGTGTTGCTTGTCCAACATTTAGAAATCTTTTACAAGCTAAGAGATGAATCTTCTCAAGACAATCTTGACGCTGAAAACCCCACACTTCTGACCCATAAAGCATAATCGGATGAATTTGCGAATCGAACAGTTTGAAAAATATCTTCGGAGTGAAGATACCTATCTTCTGAGAAACGGACATAATATTTATGAAAGCCTTTTTTGCGCGTGATTGCAAATCAAGGACACTTTTTCTAAAATTCATCGTGTGCGAAAACATAAGGCCAAGGTAAGTATAATGGTTAGCGATAGTCAGTAATTTACCATTGAGAAACCATTTTTCCTTTGAAGCGACGGGACCGCCTCTTCTGAAGATTATTATATTGGTTTTCTCGAAATTAACCGAGAGCTTCCAATTGTTTGTGTAACATTCTAAGATATTGAGTTTTGTAAGCCAGTAATTGTATCGGACACCAAGATCACATCATCAGCAAATAGGAGGATGAAAATTTCGAGCATATCAGGGAACATTTGAACACCGTGTTTACCAGAGAGTGTGATATCATAATACAGTTCACTTATAAAGAAAGAAAAACAACATTGGACTTAGAATACAGCCTTGTCGTAACCCAATGGGGCAGTCAAAAAAGTCTGTTACATCATCACCACAACGTACACATGATTTTATGTTTGAATACATCGACTTTAAAATGTTATACATTTTTCCTTGTAAACCAGCTTTTCGTGAGCAATACCTCAGTTTGGGACGATCTACAGAGTCAAAAGCTTTCTTGAAATCAACAAAAGCAACATATAATTTGCGTTTACTTCGTGAGAGACATTTTTGTATTATAGCATATAATGTGAAAATATGATCTGCAGTTGAATATTCTTTTCTAAAACCGGCTTGGCATTCAGGAATCAAGTTTCTCATACTTGACTTGTTCTCATCAAGTTAGAAAATCAAAACTACATAAATATTATTTGAATCATTACCAAAAGGAGTTTGCACAACACAGCCTGTAACATAGCCTAAGCGAGGTCGGGGTCGAAGTGAAAATACTGGGCGATAAATTTCTTCACTTGCTAAATTTACTTGGTTTGTAACGTTCACTCACCAGTATGTAGACACTTGTCAATATACGTCTTTACACTTGGTCTCATAATCCTAACTACTTTGTAATCATACTTGCATGCATTTTGAAACTTAATAAAAAGAAGCGATCTGCGAATGTACAACAGGAATGTAATATGTAGACATTTCATACTTTCCTATATGAATCATAATTCGCACGCACGCCCTAGTGTATATCTACATCATTACACTTCACGACGAAAACAATGATTCTGTTGAAAGCTACGACACGTATTAAAACAAAAATGCAAATATTAAAATTAAAGTTATAGGAGCAATGTCAGGCTATTACCTTCTTCGGGGAATGTATCCATCAATATCCACAAAAAACAAGTGATAATTAATTCATCTGCAGATTTCCCAAGTGATGTGTCTTTTAACAGTCTAATGTACGAAAACGTGATGTGTCGTTTCAGGTTTTTCACATTGCTGTATAGTTTCATTGGTTACCCAAGATAGTACACCTGGCAACTAACTGCACAATGTGCGTCATTCTTTTTAAAAAGTTATTTAGTTAGCCAACAATGAGCAATCAATCAATGTATTGGCGGTTAATCCTTTGAAAGAATGGTGTTGTTTTACATAGACACAGACACGACAGAGTGTATTCAGTATAGATTAGTAAATGTACATATATAAACACTACCTTTTGACAAATCCCCCATTTAAATCCCTATAAAACTAATTAATCAATCAGCGTGTTATCTGTTAATCCTTTGATCGATCCGGGAGCCTTTGTCGGGTAATCTAAGTGGTGTTACCACTAATTGTGGTATGCATGTTAGAAATTCATTAACTGAGTATCAAGTGTATAACGTGACAAATAACGTGTAGGTTTATACCACCTAACACGGATTACAACCTAGCGACACCAAGTGATTTTGACAGAATCGTCTATGAAAACAAGGGTTGTAACTCGAAAACAAGGCAAAGCAGGAGACAAAACTACATGATAGTAGATTGTGAGAACATATAGCTTTCATTTTTCTCAACAGCTTTCACGATTTCAGGTTTGTACAAACCTGTAAACGAAATAGTTTAACCCCTGAAATGTACATGAATACTGCTCAGACCCTCATTTCTATACCCACTATTACGTCATGGAGAGGCGCCACTCTGATTGGTTGAAATTTCGTTTGCGGTTGAGAATTGTGCACTGTTTACAAAAAGGTCGATTTCAGGTAATTAAAGATCGTAATGAGCAGTTTTAATGACGGGGTTTCATTTATAACGATGTCAGCAACTGAGTATATGTGACTTTTAATATCTCCTACGTAGGACTTACTATCACCTACGTGGGACTTACTATCACCTACGTGGGACTTACTATCTAGTTATTTTGTCATAAATGCCCCTTTTGTCATAAATCAAGGACGGGCGACCTACACTCCGACCCGTCTGGTTCTGTCAAATACTATTCGAAATTGGCATAAATTGATATTTAGGTAGAGAAAAGTGCTGTGTCCGCACACAAATAGATTTTCACACAAAAGAAGGTATTTCATTGTTTTTGTCCGTCCTCGAACCATCATACGGATTGCTTCGACTGGTCTCATGGGAGGTTCCCCGTCTGGTTTGCCCCATACCCCCGAGTAGCCTAGTTACTTCGTGATTCATAAAGTCAACCACCCTAGGAAGTTGTCCCACCCATTAAGCGTTTGGTGGGGCTTTGCCCGGCAATGGGGTTTTTGCCCCACTCCTCTAAATCGCGCGAATATCGGTGTGCAAACAACCGTTCGGCTATGGTACGATTGAATCTCTCCACTATAGTTTGGCTTCGATGTTCTCCAGCTGTGCCACGTTTCATCTCAGCATTGTGTTTGAATAACAGTTGTGACACGGCACCCATAAATTCACGGCCTGGATCGACTTGCAGCTCCGAGGGCCACGTCAGCGGACTCCGTTTGTTTGCGCTGAAATCCACGGGCTACTTTTGTCGCATCCTTCGCGGTCAAGGGTTCGGCTTCCTTGTAGCGGCTGGCTACGTCTACAACTGTCAGGGCGTACTGTCATGTGGAAGAAACAACAGGTCGGCTTGGTGAACATGATTAGGTATATGAATACTGATTTTTCTCCTGGGTATATATTTTGGTGCTGGTAAGTATGCTTGCTTGTTTTGTAACCAGGCTTTGGCTTTTTCTTCCAAAACATATGCGGCTTTAGCTATTTTTTAAATAGCATCTGACCCTTTCTAATATCCCCGCGGGCTGTAGTAAATTTTCTCCATTATACGTATGTAATTTAAATATTTATCCCCAGATATCAAGGAGTGTCCAAAGATATCCATCGTTTTGTATCCATTGGCGATAGAGACGTCTTGTTCAAAGTCTGCCGGTACATCTTATGCCCCTCACTACAAAGTGTGTTCATCTTGTGTTTTAATGTTTTCTTCACGAATAGGATCTGTTTGAAGAGGGTATGTCATTTCACCACATTCCTTTCCACACCTTTAGCCTTAATCAGCAAACAACCTGTCCTATCTTTGCTTTATTATTCACCACTTAATTATTCTCCATATAATTAACAATAGATCTAGACAATACACATATTAAGCAATGACAACAACGTGAAGAGTGAATTGCTAGCATTACTCGTACTCTCGGGTCACATGTCAAACAATGGATACCTGAACAAAACTCACTCAATCAGTACGTCCGATAGTCCAGACAGGCGCCAACCACGCAACACACATTTCTTAGAGACTGTTTGAAAGACCGAGACCATCCAATGTGGATAGGTTTCATGACACTTATCTGGAGATCAACTGACTAAACTGGTCCTTCATCAGTGCCAATTTATCAGAGTCATTGCATTTAATCCCTTTGAACTGTTTTAAGCTTATCTGGCCTATGCAGCAAGTGTTGCTTTTAGGAAAACATCACTGATTACATACATGCGTAAGTACTCAACTGAATGGTGTTTATTATTAGCGGTAAACTTTAATATGTGATTGGAAACACTCCAGATAAAACTTTCAGATGCAAGTAAGCTTTAAAACTGTCAAACTAAACTATGTTTTAAGAATTAGGCAAATCGCAAAAATATCAAGTCAAGTCAAGTGAAATTGATTGTATTCAAGGCCTCCGGCCCATATACAAGGAATTGCGTACATATACATATTTATAATATATAATGCAATGACAATTATGAAGTTACATGGATAACACATTATTTCTCATGACAACAGCGTGTTTCACAAACAAAGAAAGGTTACGGATGACAGTTTCATTTCTGGAAGTGAGAATGGAAACAAAGGATAATGTTGGGTGTTTTGATAGATAATTACTTGGTATATATTTTCTTCTAAGATTATCATAATATGGACATACAAATATAAAATGGATTTCATCTTCAATAGCCGAAATGCAAAGTGGGCAAATTCTCAAATTTCTTTCAATGGACAATCTTCTTCCGTTATTAATGCTTAAGTCTAATAGACCTAGTCTGAGCTGAACAAATGTACGTCTGATATTTCTTGATGTCAAAACAGACAAATATATTTCTGGTTGTATAAGGCTTTTAAAAGATCGATATAGATCATACCTTGAACTATTTTCTAAAGTCGAACGCCATTCTTGATGAAACATATTAATTGACTGCTCTCGGAAACGTTTAAGAAAAAGAGTTGCATTACCTACTGTCTGATTTAACCATACAAATCCAAAGCCATGAGAAAATAAAAGATTTCTAATATGTGACGCCCAAGTTGTCTTACCCATATTATCGAGGTGAACAAGCATATTATAACAGTTGCAAAATGTGCATATTTGTACCTAAAATTATTCAGATATTTCTCACCAAAGTCAATGTTGTATTTTGTACATTTTGTTAAAGTATTCACGTTGCAGCAGACTTGTTATCGGTAACTTGCGTAACTGACAGCTGTCTATGCTACTGGCATCACCCCATGCCGCTACAAGCCTGATTGAGTATACACTCCAGTGTTTGTACTGACCGATCCGACCACAACTTAATGGTCAAATATTCACGCCTGTACACGCTGTCAAATTACACAGATGTAGATGTGGAGGCTTAACCACGTACATTACTGGTTATTACTTAACTTTTCCGACAACACACGGCCAAAGCAATTAGAATCTCGAAAGCTATCTGCCAAAATTGAGTAATATCTCGGTGCCATAACTTTTCAAAAGATAGACAAAGCGTCGTCTCCATTTTAGGGAAACTGGTTATACCGTACAAGCAGAGGGTTCAGCTATATAAGCACCAGGGTCTGAAACATACATCAGTCTGACCCTGGAACCCTTCTGTTTGTATCAAGGTAAGCCATAGTTACTTTTTACTTTGCTCTTTTCATATTTTTGCTTAAAATGCGCCTTACTTGAATAATGAACCTAGTTCTGCACTTTATCAAAGTCATGTTCTAATCTTGTACCTTGGCCGCGTGGTTATGATTAATGTAATTTGGTATCATTACTACGATAGTTCTGTATGCCGTCACTTTGTAGTTCTGTATGCCGACACTTTGTAAGATCTGTATGCTGTCACTTTGTAAGAATAACATAGTTATGGTTCTTACAGCATTAGACCTTGATGACAAGCAATTTGATGACCAACAGTATAAGTCTCCTGATCTCAAACCCATCATTGATTACCTTGCCAAAGATGAAATCCCAGCAGGTTACAGTGACACACAAGTCAAAGGTCTTGTAGGTCGTGCCCAACAGTATGCTCTTCTTGATGGCATACTCTACCATTTCCATCAAGCTAAATATAGGGGTACCAAGAACAATCGTCCACAGAGAATCACACAGGTTGTCATTCCCTTAGCGCTTAGGAAGCAACTTCTTGAGGCTTACCATGATTCCAAAGTAGGTGGATGTCATTTTGGTAGGGACGCCACTCATCAGGCTCTCATTGGTAAATATCACTGGCCAGGAATGTATCAAGATATTGACAATTACATCAGGTCATGTGAAGTATGCCAAAAGACCAAAATGCATACCCATGCCAAACCAGCCCCTATGGTTCCCATGCCTGTAGACGACACTTTCAGCCGGGTTCACATTGACATACTTGGGCCCTTGCCTGAGACCAAAGATGGCTATAAATACGTTTTGCTGGTAGTTGATGCCCTTTCTAGATGGCCTGAAGGCTTTCCTATCAAAACGCAAGATGCCACTGAGGTAGCTAAGGTCCTTGACAATCAGGTCATTACCAGATTTGGTGCTCCGAGATCACTCCTTTCTGATAGAGGCCGTCAATTTACTTCAAAGCTTGTGAATGCACTATGTGAATTGATGGAAATAAAACATTATACTACCTCTAGCTATCATCCTCAGACAAACGGTATGTGCGAGCGCAGAAACCGTACAATTGCACAAGCACTACGGGCTTATTCGGATGAGAAACAGTCAAATTGGGCAGATCTCATTCCCTTTGTCATGATGTCAATGTCAGGCTAACGGTTTCACTCCTTACCACCTTCTGTTTGGAAAGGAAATGCACCTCCCTATTGACACAGCCCTCCTTCCCAAACCTACCCTTGGCAAAACTGCAGGTCACCTGAAGGCACTCCTTGAGAACCTGAAATTGGCAAAGGCTATTGCCAAGGAAAATACAGAAATATCTCAGGACATCAACAAGACACGATGTGATATCAAAGCTCAGAGTCCTTCATATAAGGTGGATGATCTTGTTTTGGTGGATAACCGACAGGTTCACAAAGGCCAATCTCCCAAACTGTCAGTGAAATATACTGGTCCATTCAAAATCATTGGATTAGGTCCCAATTACACTTACAAACTGAGACATATAGACACAAGCAAACTACACAAATCTCTCATCCATGCAAACAGACTGAAGCCGTACACCACCCGTACAGACCCAAACAACAGACTTCCAGATCCCAATCCTGCTCCCAATACAAATCCACGTCCTAATCCAATTCCTGCACATACATCAACATCAACATCAACATCAACATCAACATCAACGCCCACGCCCACGCCCACGCCCACGCCCACGCCCACGCCCACGCCCACGCCCACACCAACACCAACACCAACACCAACACCAACACCAACACCTACTCCAACTCCAACTCCAATTCCACACCACAACCGTGATACTGCCCCGACCCCTAACCCTAATCAAACTGCCCCAACCCCTGCAACCAACACAGGCGATGGCACTCACACTCCAACAGATACTCAGATGGTACCACCTCAGCCACATATCTCTGATTCCGGCAGTATACCATCTACGTCTCAGTCAGAAAATGATCCGAATCCTATCACGGACGATGGAGACACATACCCCATTGATAAGATTCTCCAATGCAGATGACAGAAAGGCATCCCCCACTATCGCATCAAATGGACAGGTTATCCTACCACAACATGGGAACCTGAATCCAATCTCAGCAAGAATCTTATTGATGAATTCCATAGGACGACCACAAAGTCTGGTAGAAAACGTAAAAAGGGACGCAAATACTTCAAATAAGTCACATGTTTTCTAGAGTCCAGTTGGTCTTCTGAGATTTTCATGGTGTAGCTTTAGGTGTGTTTTGACCACCCCCCTCCTACAGTAACCTTGTTCACTGTGTTTATAGTGCTAGGTTGTTCAGATGTTGACGGCCGCGACATTCTGCTCAGCCAGGTCAGCTCATCTAATAGTCTCATTTTTGATTTCTCAAAAGGTTCCACCTGGAGTCTGATAATACTGTGGCTGCTTATGTATTTTGCCCGCCCTGTTGTGTCTTCTGATCCAGTCCCACGATTGAACTATGGTATTCTCTTTCGTCCTGCCCCCCAAGTTAATTTCTCTACGGAGTACTGGATCCATACTTACGAGGTGAAACTTCCCAATGTTCCTGGCATCCCAACATTCAGTGGCTGCCATCAGGGTAACAAAACCTGCGACCTCCTGCATCAAACCCAGATGCACTTGAATGCTATTAAGACGAAATGTGTTGCCCAGCTAAATGCTACTCGACAACAAATTATCAAACTGATTCCTGAATCCAGAATTCCTTCATCTACCCGAACCAAAAGAGCTATTTTGAGCTTTGTTGGTACATTATCCAAGACATTATTTGGTACAGCCACGACAAATGATGTCAACATTTTAGCGCAACACATAAATGCCCTAACCAAACATGATCTCAGTGTAGCCAATGTCATGAAACAACATTCAGCCCACCTTTCCTCATTCATGAAACTGGTAGATAGTAGGTTCAAAAATGCATTAAAAGGTATTAAAGCCAATCATGACGCCATTACATTCGCTACCACTGCCCTTGAGCATAGTGTAGAAACGATGACTTTTACCCTTACAGCACTTACCTCCCTTTTAATTGATCAGATCCAAAATGCCTATGTTGTTGAACATCAGTTAGAGGAACTGAAGTTAGGCATTCAAGATTTAGCCAAAAATAAATTGTCCCCTTTACTGATAGACCCTGAAACCTTGCTGCAAACAATTCATCACCTGTCTTCTGTCCTGTCCAATAAATATCCCAAATTCCACTTACTACATACCAATCCAAATTACTATTATTCCCAAGCTAAATTCATATTTGCGAGAACAAAATCCCATGTCTACATCTCAGTTAAATTTCCCCTGTCCTCATTAGGTAAACCATTCAAAATGTACAAAGTTATTTCCCTTCCCCTACCAATTAATAGCACATCTACTCATTCCACCCACCTTTTGGCAACACCTCCATATCTAGCGGTGTCTTCAGATGCTCAAAGTTATGTCGAAATTGATAGCTCCACTTTGACGTCTTGCTCTGGTGATGAAATTGCTTTACATTGTCCCTTTAGAATACCCATCGTATCAATTAATAGACCTTCATGTACTTTGGCCCTTTATCACAATAACAAGCAGCAGATTAAGAACCTCTGCGACTTCCGTTACGTTACCAAACCTCAACCACCTCAATTAATTTCAGTTGATTCTTCTCAAGTTTTAATTTACCAAATACCATTCCTTACCCTAACCTGCCCTAAAGCACATAGAATGATTACTGGGTGCAATTTTTGTCTCATTAAAACTCCATGTTACTGCTCCTTGTCTACTGAAGAACTCTTCTACCCTGCCTCTTTTGGATCCTGTTCTAATAACACCAGCCAAATCTCTCATCTTCATCCTGTTAACCTCCCTCTCCTACAACATTTTTTTGATGACACTGCCCTTGCTAGTATAGCAGGTGATACCTCTTTCAAAAAGGCAATCAACTTCACCATCCCTAAATTTAATATATTTTCACATGAATTTTCAAGCGTTTTGGTCAATGACAATCAAGCCCACCTTAGTCTCAAACGAATAGCTGAAAGTGCCAAAAAGGATCAGACCATTTTTCAGTCAATCGCTGAGCCATTCCTTGATGGACAGCTACCATTGCCAAGTACCTGGCCAGACACAAACTCTATAATTGCCATTTCTGCATCTGTTGTTTCAGCCTTTTCAATTTTATTAGTTACATGGATGTTTTTCAAACTTCGTACACTTTCAGCCACTCTCATGCTAATTACTCGTGTTGCTCCCGTTAAATCTGTGCAACACCCATCTTTAGATTATAACGCCCACACTACTCATAGTCCCCAGCCTCCAGACTTCGTCATCTCTTCTCTTGCCGACTATCACGTTTCTATCCTTCTTGGCATCATTACCTTCGCTGTCACTACTATCCTTGTCATCCTTCTCATCCGACATCGTTCAAGAATGCAAAATGGTCTTCTCTTGGAACTTACTACTGGTCCCGAGTGCGTCACTATTCCCATTCTTTGCTTATCACTTTGTCCTGCTTACTGGGACATACAGCCTCCATACACTGTTGAAAGCCTCCGTATTTCTGGTTACTTTTTTCCAACCCTCTCTGTTGACTGGCCAGACTTCATTGTTACTAATAAACTTACTAAAACGTCCATCACTATCCCCCAGACACTTCAAGTCTCCTTTCTTACTGCACGTAAGCTTCAGCGTTTCTGTACACAACCATTCACCGCCTGTGTGTTGCTTATTCATGATGGCTATTATAAGGTTCTCGATCCACACTCCATACCTAGGTCATTTTAGTTACTTATATCAGACCTCCTCTACCTTGGTCACATTTGCAAATTCTTTCTGAGTGTACATTTAGGATGGGCATTTCATGTTGTTGAGCAGTACTTACTTATTTTGTAATTGCATTCTCCGATGTATGACTTTCTAATTTTTGTATATCAGTGTTGACTATGTATTTCCTTGATTTTTTTTATTGACTCTTGTTGTTTTGGTTCTTTTTGTGTGTGTGTTTTGATGTTACCTAATTGCTTTTGCGGTCAAAAGCTTCCCAGGGCACAGGGGTACTATAACAGTTGCAAAATGTGCATATTTGTACCTAAAATTATTCAGATATTTCTCACCAAAGTCAATGTTATATTTTGTACATTTTGTTAAAGTATTCACGTTGTAGCAGACTTGTTATCGGTAACTTGCGTAACTGACAGCTGTCTATGCTACTGGCATCACCCCATGCCGCTACAAGCCTGATTGAGTATACACTCCAGTGTTTGTACTGACCGATCCGACCACAACTTAATGGTCAAATATTCACGCCTGTACACGCTGTCAAATTACACAGATGTAGATGTGGAGGCTTAACCACGTACATTACTGGTTATTACTTAACTTTTCCGACAACACACGGCCAAAGCAATTAGAATCTCGAAAGCTATCTGCCAAAATTGAGTAATATCTCGGTGCCATAACTTTTCAAAAGATAGACAAAGCGTCGTCTCCATTTTAGGGAAACTGGTTATACCGTACAAGCAGAGGGTTCAGCTATATAAGCACCAGGGTCTGAAACATACATCAGTCTGACCCTGGAACCCTTCTGTTTGTATCAAGGTAAGCCATAGTTACTTTTTACTTTGCTCTTTTCATATTTTTGCTTAAAATGCGCCTTACTTGAATAATGAACCTAGTTCTGCACTTTATCAAAGTCATGTTCTAATCTTGTACCTTGGCCGCGTGGTTATGATTAATGTAATTTGGTATCATTACTACGATAGTTCTGTATGCCGTCACTTTGTAGTTCTGTATGCCGACACTTTGTAAGATCTGTATGCTGTCACTTTGTAAGACTAACATAGTTATAACTTAAACACACAATTCGGCTGTATGTCAGATATGGTTTACAAGTTAGGCTTCTATTAGTTTTTTAAAACTATCGCAATATGTGTCCTGGAAGTTTTTCGTTAACAATGTATATACGTGCGTTCTGTAATTTAGAATATGTGCAGGTTGCACGCTGTGAGAATGTGTTTAAGTCGCCACTCTGGCACTGATCGTATTATTCATATGTGTAGAATTCGTCTTTTCAAATATAATGGAAAATGTTGAATAACATGAAGCGCTAGTTCTACCCATACTTTCCGGCGTCAATTCACTGTTCAGTTCATATACAATTCCTGCCTGACAGACAGAGTTATTAGTTCACTTCAGTTGAGATGTTTTACCATCGCATATTGTCGAAACCAAAAACCAAGTCAGCGCAAGTATATGTTTTATATTGTGACTAGTTGCTTTCGTAGATATTGTAATTTTAGGTAACTAAGTTAACGTTGTGACTGCATATATGTTCAGAAGAAATAATAATTGAACGTTAAGTTATTCTGACTAAATGCGTACAGCATTAGCAAAGCCTAAGTGAATATATATTTTCCATTTGATATACGCTATTGTCCTTCACTATCGTGAGTTATTAACTCGGAAAATCTCCGGTAAATAGCAATCATTTGGAAGCTACGAAATTTAGTCTATGTGTGTTGTAGATCAGTTCGTAGAGAACCAGGGTTTTTCAGAATTCCAAACTTACAGATATATTCTTCATAACTTTCTATATTTATCCTGTTAACAGTTTAGTCGTTATAATATTTTAGTGAGTTGTTTACATTGTCAGTTTAAAGCACTTCAGTGGATTTAATGAATAAAGGCTAACGCTGTAAAATCTGTGCAGCAACGCAACGGTCACGGTTCATTAGCATGCCGCCACACTGGTCTGCACAGCTAGTACGCGTAACGTAACGGAACGTGACGTAACGTACCGTAGTCAGTCTCAGTGCGCTCTAATTATCAGTTACATAGGCCTTCATTTATATAACTGTGTGTCAGTCAATATTTTGAACTGGTCTCGAGATATTTATTTGTCAAATATATCACGGCTCATCTATAACTGTTATGTTAAATTTACCGTACATCGGATTATAACAGTACACGTTCAAAACTGTACGGGCGTACCGTATTTAAGGGAAAGGCCGCCCCTGTATTGAAAAATGGTCGCTGTTCAAGAATGGCACAATGTTTATGAGTAAAATGTACATGATAAATGATTGCAGATTATGTTATGTCAGATATTGTTAGTACAGACATGCAGTTGTTAATTATAACTTTAAATTTGTTTGTATTACACCGTCGTAACGGTAATGAACATTGTATTGAGTTTAACTTAAATTGATAATGATTTATTATATAAAGTAAGGTTTAGATGTTATTCTTCTCTTCTCATGTGCATTGGTGACATTTTATATCATTGTGGTTGAATGATCTTGTATGACATTGAATCCATGTATTGAATAAAGAGTCTGACCCTGGAACCCTTCTGTTTGTATCAAGGTGTGGAGATCCCCCCGGCTAATTCCCCAATTCTAGGTACGAAGTAGCTTGGTGACAAACCAAGCCCGACTTCAATATTATAAGCTATTTTAGGTATTCGCTGTTCGTGCATTTCCAAAATCTTAAGCCAATACTTTAAACATCTGATTTGTGAATTTATATAAATTGGGTATCTCCCACATTCCCCATAAACCATACAATTCGGTGTTGCTTGTCCAACATTTAGAAATCTTTTACAAGCTAAGAGATGAATCTTCTCAAGACAATCTTGACGCTGAAAACCCCACACTTCTGACCCATAAAGCATAATCGGTTGAATTTGCGAATCGAACAGTTTGAAAAATATCTTCGGAGTGAAGATACCTATCTTCTGAGAAACGGACATAATATTTATGAAAGCCTTTTTTGCGCGTGATTGCAAATCAAGGACACTTTTTCTAAAATTCATCGTGTGCGAAAACATAAGGCCAAGGTAAGTATAATGGTTAGCGATAGTCAGTAATTTACCATTGAGAAACCATTTCTCCTTTGAAGCGACGGGACCGCCTCTTCTGAAGATTATTATATTGGTTTTCTCGAAATTAACCGAGAGCTTCCAATTGTTTGTGTAACATTCTAAGATATTGAGTTTTGTAAGCCAGTAATTGTATCGGACACCAAGATCACATCATCAGCAAATAGGAGGATGAAAATTTCGAGCATATCAGGGAACATTTGAACACCGTGTTTACCAGAGAGTGTGATATCATAATACAGTTCACTTATAAAGAAAGAAAACAACATTGGACTTAGAATACAGCCTTGTCGTAACCCAATGGGGCAGTGTAATCCCATCCGACACCATGACACTACCACCTCCATATCGATCATGGTCAAGAATTGCTGCTCTGGCATATCGCTGCCCGCTCCGACGCCAACAACGTTTTCTGCCATCTGTGAATCGTAGGCAAAACAGAGAGACATGGTGTAACGCCAGTGGCGCATAGCCCGTCCCTGATGCTGCCTAGCCCATGCCAATCTTTGGCGCTTATAGTGAGCTGAAGGGGTGACCTCCTTAAAAGGCCGTCTTGCTTTCAGACGAGCTTGATAGAGTCGGTTTTTAACGGTTGAGGTTGAAATGCGTCTTCCAGTGAGTGTGCGGAATTCTCTATTGATGGCAGGGCCGATTTAAACCTATCGCGTAGAGCAATTGACGTAATGAGACGATCCTGTCGTGGTGTCGTTGATTTTGGTCTACCACGCCCAGGTCTCGTTGCAACCCCACCCGTTTGACGGTACTTATCCCACAGACGTGAAATTACACTTTTTGATTTACCCATCTGCCGGGCAACTTCACATAATGATTCCCCCCCCCCTTTAATCCCCACAATTCTCCATTTTGTTGCTTCACCGAGATACTGCCTCAGAGGCATTTCTGTCAGTAAGTGTCAATCTCTATTGCATTAGTGATTGCGACTTCTCCAGTACATTTACAGGAGTTAACTTCTGTATGCACATGTAGCACGTGCTGGGCATGCATTATGCGAAATTCCATTGTCATTGGATGTTGCGTTTGGGAGATACGCCACTATAACGGACCCTGTCACAGTCAAAGTCATCTACATTCAATTTCTTGGTTCCCTTATTTTCTGTCGGTAGTATAATATATTCAGTGCATACTCTACTAAAACAACAAGTACATTAATTGGGATGTACAATGAAGACGTGATGACAAAAGGGTTACGTGCAGAAGCCAGTATCAAGGTGGTAACAGGGGAGTACATGTAGAAGCCAAGTAGGGGGTTACAGACATGCTTCGGTTAATTTTCGTTTAGTGAAGTCAGATTGGTTCGCTGCGAGTATTGTTTATTGGGGTTGTTCTACACATGTTCAGAGATAGCTCATTTCTTACCCAGTTTGTGCTCCTTGACTCTGGTGTTGATTGGTCTTAAAGGTTTGCCGATATATGGTTGTGCACAGTTGCACAGTCGTCTTTTAAAGGTCACATATACTGTTATAGGGTACAAATGCAAAATCACTTGCTGACATCGTTATAAATGAAACCCCGTCGTTAAAACTGCTCATTTCGATCTTTAATTACCTTAAATCGACCTTTTAGTCAACAGTGCCCAATTCTCACCAATTCTCAGAGCGGCGCCTCTCCGTGACGTAATAGTGGGTATAGAAATGAGGGTCTGTGTGGTATTCATCTACATTTCAGGGGTTAAACTATTTCGTTTACAGGTTTGTACAAACCTGAAATCGCGAAAGCTGTTGAGAAAAATGAAAGCTATATGTTCTCACAATCTACAATCATGTAGTTTTGTCTCCTGCTTTGCCTAGTTTTCGAGTTACAACCCTTGTTTTCATAGACGATTCTGTCAAAATCACTTGGTGTCGCTAGGTTGTAATCCATGTTAGGTGGTATAAACCTACACGTTATTTGTTAACATTCACTTGATGCTCAGTTAATAAATTTATAACAGGTATAATCAGTGGTAACGCCACTTAGATTACCTGACAAAGGCCCCCATTTGGCATTTCTTTTGTATGGATCGATCATATGATTAGCCGATAACACGCTGATTGATTAATTAGTTTTATGGGGATTTAAATGGGGGATTTGTCAAAAGGTAGTATTTATGTACATGTATGTACATTTACTAATCTATATTGAATACACTCTGTCGTGTCTGTGTCTATGTAAAACAACACCCTTCTTTCAAAGGATTAACCGCCAATACATTGTTTCCTCATTATTGGCTAACTAAATAACTTTTTAAAAAGAATGACGCACATAATGCAGTTAGTTGCCAGGTGTACTATCTTGGGTAACCAATGAAACTATACAGCAATGTGAAAAACCTGAAACGATCACGTTTTCGTACATTAGACTGTTAAAAGACACATCACTTGGGAAATCTGCAGATGAATTAATTATCACTTGTTTTTTGTGGATATTGATTGATACATTCCTCGAAGATGGTAATAGCTTGATATTGCTCCTATAACTTTAATTTTAATATTTGCATTTTTGTTTTTAATAAGTTGTCGTAGTTTTCAACAGAATCATTGTTTTCGTCGTGAAGTTTAATGATGCAGATATACACTAGGGCGTGCGTGCGAATTATGATTCATATAGGAAAAGTATGAAATGTCTACATATTACATTCCTGTTGTACATTCGCAGATCGCTTCTTTTTATAAAGTTTCAAAATGCATGCAAGTATGATTACAAAGTAATTAGGATTATGAGACCAAGTATAAAGACGTATATTGACAAGTGTCTACATACTGGTGAGTGAACGTTACAAACCAATTAATTTAGCAAGTGAAGAAATTTATCGCCCAGTATTTTTACTTCGACCCCGACCTCGCTTAGGTTATGTTACAGGTCGTGTCATGCAAACTCCTTTTGGTAATGATTCAAATACATGTTTATGTAGTTTTGATTTTCTAACGTGATGAGAACAAACCATACATAATCTCATTAATTCAAATGGATTTGACTTCAAGATTTTCAAAAATGGCGGCGCCCTGTTTTGGGATGAATGCTATTTAAGTTTGTTTTCACTGACTTACAAAAGGACAATTACCTTCTACTGGTAGTAAAATATGTATTTCATTGATGGACAATAGGATTTTACATGACAATGCTTATAAAATAACAATTTCACTCTTGGAAGTGAGGTGGGGGTCAATATAACATTGCTTGGAATATAAATGTCACTTCGACCCCCACCTTGCTTCCTTGGAAGAAGTCCTTACGTTAAAAGTTGTGTCGTGCAAAATCCTTTTGGCCATGATTCAAATGCATATTTAACTACCAGTAAAAGGTAGTTTTGATTTACTAACTTGATGAGTTTTTCACCGACCTACAAAATCAAAATTACTTTCTACTGGTAGTAAAATATGTATTTTATTGATTTACATTAGGATTTTACATGACACTGCTTATATCATAACACTTTCACTCTTGGAATCGGTCAATATAAGATTACTTACGATAATATTGTCACATCGAGCACAACCTCGTTTCCGAGGAAGAAAGCGTTATATCCATGCAAAATCCTTTTGGTCAGCAATTTGTAGTAGGCAGTCTTAATTCTATGAACTCGATGAAACTTGAACTCCATTTTCTATCCTGGAAGCGTGGTTGGGGGCGAACTATCCGATTTAGTATACACCACAGGCTTCCACAAAGCTTACTTCGCACACACTAACAACCAATTTAACCCCCTGGATGCCGAGTTTTTTTTCAGGCGCACATTTTCATAAAGTTTGAAAAGTGAACGTTGTGCGAGATTTGCGATCGCGTGGCCCAGGTTCTGCGTACGGCTATGAAATTGCACAGACATGTAGAATATTTGATTTCCTATCCGTTGGTATAAATATAATTGCGGCTACCTCAGGGGTTTGAGAAATAGACACTGCTAAAAGTTGTTCAAAACTTTTGTGTGTGTTCAAAAACAGTAAATTTCTCAGTTTTTTATCGTGCACCAATAAAAGCACTCTGCTACGATTTTTTTAATTTGGCATCTTTACGGAAAGTGTGAGCGAAGAAAATACAGCTTGATATCTGAACGACATGAGTGTATATGAAATGGATGTATGTGTTAATGCATAACGTCATACTCACAAAATCAAAAATGACCTGCAATAAATGTCAAAAATCGATTTTCTACTATGACGTCAAACGTCGACAGAGAGGTCATGCATGTATAAAGATAAGGGGGCATAACTCAGTTATGGTTTACATTAGGTCAATGTAACTCCGATCACATGGAGAGAATTTGCTGTGGATATGGACAGTATATTTTCGTGATGTTTTGTTCACAGTGAACCAAACTATTCCAATACATATTTCCCCAATGTGAGAGGATACCTTTTGGTAGTTTCACAATTTGTAAGAAAAGATGCAAGTGTACTACATCAAAAATCAGGCAATAGCGATTTGGATGTCCCTATCCGATACATATTTTAGTTCTTAGATTCCCATATTCTCCTGTTTGTGTATATGTATTTTTATTAATTTTCCATCATTATTAACAGAGTAACAGCCACATTTTCAAACGTAATGAAATAACTGAAAATAATGCGACATTTTAGTTGACGTCACAGCATGTTTTGTGCATTTTGTGACGTCGGAAAAAGACTACTCTGGTTGCTGATTAGTATATATCTAACCTAATTTCCATTCAATGTGTAAAAGATATCGGCTTCTGTGTCAGAATTCAACACTTTTTAGCCAAAATATAAAATGAATGGTTTTATCACTGAAATAGTGTCCTGAATATATCAACAATTACACGGTTTTACTACATATCTTATTGTGAGCAACACGCGCACCTGCCTAGCATCAATTTAGCTTAAATGAAAATTTCACAACACCTGAATATTCATTGAGTATTCATTTAGGAAAAAGACTTTTCTTCTCATGATTATGAAATCAATTCCCTTCATAAGTATGCAATGAAAGGTACAAAGAGATCGCTTTTTCAGTAAAGAAGTATTAGAAAATGGACGTAATGCTTGTCGAAATTAAGACTTGACCTGATGTATAAAATTATATTTTTAACAATTTCCGTATAAATATTGTTTGAGTTAGACATTCTGCCATCAGATATATTTTAATCGCATTTGAATTGACTTTATTATCGAAAAACAATGATAATGAATCATGAAACGTTTTGACAAAGTCGCACCTGGTCAATTAATATTCATAATAGTTTTGTCTATAAAAACGACACAAACCAATACAATGAACAAGACAATTCCTTTAAACAGTAGTATGTGTGCCCCTACATTTCATAAAATGTACAAATCATTTTCATTAATATTATCCGTTTTACTTCTAAGTTGGAATTAAATCGCTGTTTATTAACCTGTTCATATGTAACTGCAATATTTGTCCCAACGTATTGAATATTGCACATCACGTGAACTAAAGCACATGTTGCAGTAATGGCTACGTGTGATCTTCCAACACTTGTGTAGGGGCTTAAAATGTGGTATAATACACTTACTGAGTCAATTTCCCATGTAGATATTATTCAAACAATCAAAAGCTTTCAAAGAATAAAAACGGATACCTTATATCCACACATGATATGGTGTTGAACATGGTTATATGTAGATTCTGAAATCAGTTTCATTAAAAAATATCTGAACGATGCGCAAAATATACATCACAATACTATAAGTGCAATCGGAATGGTATGGGCATTGTGTTTACTCTTGTTCAACCGACCTTCACCTCAAAGAAATTGCCTAATATGTGCAACAATGTTGACGTATGACATCACTACCGATGACCGATTTCTCTCAAAATGGCGGCTTCGCTGAGAAGGGTACACGGGATTTTGCGACGACTTTTTGCTTGATTCAGGGATCTTTTGTATATAAATGTGAGATGTAAGTAATCAGAATTATTCTGACTATTTGTGTATTGTGATATGTTCTTATCGTTTACATTGTAAATGACGGAACAAGCCAGAAATGCCGATAAGTACCGTTGTCGTTCTGCGTGATTTTGCGTCAGTCATGGCGTCACGCTGCACTGAAAGTTTGACAGTTTCTTATGAATTACCAAATTATTTCATTGTATCTATTTTCAATTTGCTATTTTTTGCCACGATACTCTTCCCCTGAATATACTAAGCGTATTGAGCCATTGTAAGCAATGATTAGAGGGCTGGATGTTGGGAAATTTCCGAAAATGCTACGCAGTGTAAAATTGGAATTTTTCTTTGTTTACATTTCAGTCAAGCGCTGTCTTTCGAGCACAGCGTTCGTTTTCATGCTAAATATATTTCGTTTCGTTTTGTCTAGACAGTTGGTATTGGTGACAAAGACCATTTGTAATTTGATTCTAAGATATATGGGGAATTCAATGATGCATTTGTCGCTGCTAACTATGAAGTATACATGATGTAATGGGCTTCTCAATACCGGCCTTCTCGAAACGTGATTTTGTAAACACTATCCAATATGGCGGAAAGCGCACTTCGGCGTTCGTGTAAGTGTATTTTCGAAAACATCCCAACCGATTCTGGGTACATCGGTGACGTTTCAGAATTATCATTCCTGGTTACATGAAAACTTGATATCATTGATCATTAATATGCTATTTTTGAAATTCATTACTCCCAGTAATTATCCGATTTTCACATTTCAAAACATACTGCAAATAACGCTGTTAACCCCCTGGATGCCACAGGGACATATATGTCCTTCCTCTACATACCTCACTTGGAAGTCCATTGAAATTATAAATATACCACGCATATATAAATACTTCACAGTTTTGAATTCTGCGGAAAATTCCCAGTTTCTTGATACCATCCACTATTATCTCAGACCAAGCTAAAGTGCTTAAAATCGCCTTTCAAAATAGGCTTCATCGTAAATGTCGCCATTTTTCAAACTGTACAAAATCGAGATTCACAGAATTATTTGCAGAATGTTTTGAAATGTGAAAATCGGATAATTACTGGGAGTAATGAATTTCAAAAATAGCATATTAATGATCACTGATATCAAGTTTTCATGTAACCAGGAATGATAATTCTGAAACGTCACCGATGTACCCAGAATCGGTTGGGATGTTTTCGAAAATACACTTACACGAACGCCGAAGTGCGCTTTCCGCCATATTGGATAGTGTTTACAAAATCACGTTTCGAGAAGGCCGGTATTGAGAAGCCTATTACATCATGTATACTTCATAGTTAGCTGCGACAAATGGATCACTGAACTCCCCAAGCATCTTAGAATCAAATTACAAATGGTCTTTGTCACCAGTACCAACTGTCTAGACAAAACGAAATGAAATATACTTTGTATGAAAACGAACGCTGTGCAAAAAAGACAGCGCTTGACTGAAATGTAAACAAAGAAAATTTCCAATTTAACACTGCCTAGCATTTTCGGAAATTTTCCAACATCCAGCCCTCTAATCATTGCTTACAATGGCTCAATACGCTTAGTATATTCAGGGGAAGAGTATCGTGGCAAAAAACAGCAAATTGAAAATAGATACAATGAAATAATTTGGTATTTCATAAGAAACTGTCAAACTTTTAGTGCAGCGTGACGCCATGACTAACGCAAAATCACGCAGAACGACAACGGTACTTATCGGTATTTCTGGCTTCCTCCGTCATTTACAATGTAAACGATAAGAACATATCACAATACACAGATAGTCAGAATAATTCTGATTACTTACATCTCACATTTATGTACAAAAGATCCCTGAATCAAGCAAAAAGTCGTCGCAAAATCCTGTGTACCCTTCTCAGCGAAGCCGCCATTTTGAAAGAAATCGGTCATCGGTAGTGATGTCACACGTCAACATTGTTGCACATATTAGGCAATTTCTTTGAGGTGAAGGTCGGTTGAACAAGAGTAAACACAATGCCCATACCATTCCGATTGCACTTTTAGTATTGTGATGTATATTTTGCGCATCGTTCAGATATTTGTTCATGAAATTGATTTCAGTATCTACATATATCCATGTTCAACACCATATCATGTGTGGATATAAGGTATCCGTTTTTATTCTTTGAAAGCTTTTGATTGTTTGAATATTATTTACATGGGAAATTGACTCAGTAACTGTATTATACCACATTTTAAGCCTCTACACAAGTGTAGGAAGATCACAGGTAGCCATTACTGCAACATGTGCTTTAGTTCCCGCCATGTGCAATATTCAATACGTTGGCACAAATATTGCAGTTTCATATGAACAGGTTAATAGACAGCGATTTAATTCCAACTTATAAGTAAAACGGATAATATTAATGAAAATGATTTGTACATTTTATGAAATGTAGGGGCACACATACTACTATTTAAAGTAATTGTCTTGTTCATTGTATTGGTTTGTGTCGTTTTTATAGACAAAACTATTATGAATATTAATTGACCAGGTGCGAGTTTGTCAAAACGTTTCATGATTCATTATCACTGTTTTTCGATAATAAAGTCAATTCAAATGCGATTAAAATATATCTGATGGCAGAATGTCTAACGCAAACAATATTTATACGGAAATTGTTAAAAATATATAAATCAGGTCAAGTCTTAATTTGGACAAGCCTTACGTCCATTTTCTAATACTTCTTTACTGAAAAAGCGATCTCTTTGTACCTTTCATTGCATACTTATGAAGGGGATTGATTTCATAATCATGAGAAGGAAAGTCTTTTTCCTAAATGAATACTCAATGAATATTCAGGTGTTGTGAAATGTTCATTTACGCTAAATTGATGCTAGGCAGGTGCGCGTGTTGCTCACAATAAGATATGTAGTAAAACCATGTAATTGTTGATATATTCAGGACACTATTTCAGTGATAAAACCATTCATTTTATATTTTGGCTAAAAAGTGTTGAATTCTGACACAGAAGCCGAGACCTTTTACACACTGAGTGGAAATTAGTTTAGATATATACTAATCAGCAACCAGAGTAGTCTTTTTCCGACGTCACAAAATGCACAAAACATGCCGTGACGTCAACTAAAATGTCGCATTATTTTCAGTTATTTCATTACGTTTGAGAATGTGGCTGTTACTCCGTTAATAATGATGGAAAATTAATAAAAATACATATACACAAACAGGAGAATATGGGAATCCAAGAACTAAAATATGTTTCGGATAGGGACATCCAAATCGCTATTGCCTGCTTTTTGATGTAGTACACTTGCATCTTCTCTTACAAATTGTGAAACTACCCAAATGTATCCTCTAACATTGGGGAAATTTGTATTGGAATAGTTTGGTTCACTGTGAACAAAACATCACGAAAATATACTGTCCATATCCACAGCAAATTCTCTCCATGTGGTCGGAGTTACATTGACCTAATGTAAACCATAGCTGAGTTATGCCCCCTTATCTTTATATGTGCATGACCTCTCTGTCGACGTTTGACGTCATAGTAGAAAATCGATTTTTGACATTTATTGCGGGTCATTTTTTATTTTGTGAGTATGACGTTATACATTAGCACATACATCCATTTCATATACACTTATGTCATTAAAATATCAAGCTGTATTTTCTTCGCTCACACTTTCCGTACAGATGCCAAATTATATAATTCGTAGCAGAGTGCTTTTATTGGTGCACGATGAAAAACGGACAAATTTACTGTTTTTGAACACACAAAAGTTTTGGACAACTTTTAGCAGTGTCTATTTCTCAAACCTCTGAGGTAGCCGCAATTATATTTATACCAACTGATAGGAAATTAAATATTCTACATGTCTGTACAATTTCATAGCCGTACGCAGATCCAGGACCACGCGAGCGCAAATCTCGCACAACGTCCACTTTTCAAACTTTATGAAAATGTGCGCCTGAAAAAAAACTCGGCATCCAGGGGGTTAATCTCGATTTTGTACAGTTTGAAAAATGGCGACATTTACGATGAAGCCTATTTTGAAAGGCGATTTTCAGCACTTTAGCTTGGTCTGAGATGATAGTGGATGGTATCAATAAACTGGGAATTTTCCGCAGAATTCAAAACTGTGTAGTATTTATATATGCGTGGTATATTTAGAATTTTATTGGACTTCCAAGTGAGGTATGTAGAGGAAGGACATATATGTCCCTGTGGCATCCAGGGGGTTAAGCACAAACTACGGAGTCTGGTGGAAATCTGTGTATAGTGACACCATCACCCGACCCCAAGGAACAATTGACGGCAACACAATTCGACATGTCTTTGGTGACGTCGAGAAATCAACAAAATGACGAGCTTCCTACACATTTTCTTTACATTTAACTGGAAACCGTTCCTTCTATGACGTCACTGTAGGGCTCTGGCGACAGAGTTACGTAGCCTGTCTGCGGTTTCGTTTGCGGACGAGAGAGAAGCAGACGGCTTTTTAGCAACTTTAAGGCTTGGTATTAATTAACCACATGGGTTTTTTGTTGTTTTGTTGTTGTTGTTTTTTTAAAAAAAGGTGTTTCGTTTACGACTAACCAAAAGTCTTTCATATGCAGTGATAAAAAGGGTAACAAAACATTGAGTTTAGTGGCCCTTTAACATAGCCATTATCACCGGTGGGGTCGCTATAAAAGACGACGTTAAACCACCAATTTCGTTTGTTCGTCAATTTTGTAAGCCACACCCTTTGGGTTTCATTTTTCCTTGTTGGTAAGATTGCACCCGTTGGCCTGCAGTAGGTTGTTCAGAGCCGAGAACATGGTGTCTGTATCCAATTGTTGCTTCAGGAGTCTGCTGAGGTCTTGCCAATGTAGCTAGGAGATTTTATATTGGAGCTGGTTCTGGCCTAAGATGCTTGGTTGGTGGTTTGAGGATTGATACGATTGTCCTCTTGGCAAATTTGGGAGGACAATGGTTGAGATAGGATAATTCTTCTGCAACAATTTTGCACATAAGGATATTTTTCAATTACGCTCATAAATTTTGTGAAGTCACTGGTAGGTGGAGTCATGATATGAGGGAAATGACTTCTTTTGTGCTTTACATGTATTTTTTCGAGCGCGGGATGATGGGGTGTCCGTAAATTTATATGTTTCCTTATACTTCGAGATGGGCCTGTTAGCGTTAGTCTATGTCTCTTATATGTGGGTAGTTTCCTCACAACTGTTTGTAACCATTCGGCCATTCGGGCAATTCCTCACACCATTGCCGAGTTAATTACCTTGAAATTCAGTTAGAATACATATACTATGCCCCTCAGGTTCTTAGTATACATACACCCCTTGAATCAGAGCTTAGGGCCTCAGCGGTTATTCGTGCACTGTTCTGTGCCATGAGCCTTTCCTATGCGAGCTTCGCTGCTTACACTTCTTTCGACTAGTGTTTGTTTCGTTTGTTTTTAACTAGACCGAATCCATCTGTTCCGGTGAGGATTCGATAACTCACCCCACAACAGACTCCGCGAATGGGCGATCGCTGTCAGGAGCTTTGTATCGAGCTCGTCTTGGAGACCACTTTCTCAGCTACCAAACAAGGTTAAAATGGTGTTACAGAAAAAGAAGAAAAGTGTGACGACTAAGTAAGTTTTAACCAGTTATTCAGCGGTACTGTGATTTGGTTAGCTCACTAAATACAATGAATAGTTCGTGATGCCTTTCCAGCTGGTCGTATTCCAAACAAGATCGTAACTAAGGCTGACATACTGCATAGTACTTGGCGTGCATGTTCTGGTCGTTCTCGTCATGATCATGATGGGGGAGGGAAAATGATCAGCTAAAAGGTCTTACCCAAAAGTGAATGATTGATCGATATGATCATTCAGTGGTAACTTAACCAACTGTCAGTTAACTGGCTAAGATAAATAGCGTTCATTACATGAACGCTATGCCGCACCTCCTTTGTCGCACTTTCGCACACTCGTTACGACTATTGCGCACGAGAAACTTATATGAATGGCTTCTTTGTACTTACACCTACATGTGCGCCCTATTTTCGTTATCCAAATATTCCAAAATAAATATTTGCAAGCCATCAAACATCTCCAGTGATCACTCGCACATGAGCGGCGCCATTGTGAATCACGTGATGCGAAGGGATTCCCTCAGTAAAATAGTAACACACTGTTTCTTTACAACAAATTTTCATACATTCTTAAAAAATTAAAAGGATTGTGTGGAGACTTTCGTTTGCAAGTTAGAATGACTAACCTGCTCTTTTTCCCTTAGTCCAATCGTTTCCATAAAAATCAAGAAAAATAAGATTGCAAAAAATCTGCAAATAGCAAAAGGCACCACTTTAGACTCATGCTGAAAAGTAATAACCGGTTTTAGAGCTATGCTCCAGAAAACAAAATGATGACGGACAGACGCATGGAAAAAAAAAACATATGGGAGAAAACACCAGGTCATGTATGTTCATGGAAAATCCCCTAAACCTAAAAGGGTCAAGTTAGTAGACATATTCATGAAGACTCTGTTGCCATTGCGGGGATATTGATGACTGTGCCATAACTTCATGCAGGCAATATACAATGTAACATCAAAAACAAATGAAATCATAACTTTTGATTCCGAATAAACTCCATGTACAATTTCATATACTTATCGTTGTTCAAGTTCTCAATATAAGTCAATAAAATTTGCAAGTTGAAAAGCATACTTTTCTGAACTAATACTTCATTGATAATTTGGAAATCCTGATATTTATGCTGTCAAAAGGAAGAGGTACTGTCATATTTGCAAGTGGAATTTCTTCAACTGACCCCAAAATTAAAACCTTCTGTCCAGTGGTGTGTGAACAAGACTGAAATATGATATTTGGCATTGTGAAGTAATTTGAATGACCCTAACCATTTAACAATTAATTTCTAGTTGTATCCACTTTATGTTAGCATTTGTATATATTTGACTTTCTGAACTGAGACTTCAATGAACGATATAAGTGACTTAGGAAATAAAATCCTTTATCATCAATGATATATGAACAAGAGTTTAGATATGATATTTGCCTTTGTGTTGTAATTTGAATGATCCTTCCCCGTGTAACAATTGCTTCTTAGATGTATCCACTCGGTTTTGGTATTTTTTTAAGATTGAAACATAAGAAACACTGTTTTGCTACTTGTTTGCTAATATGGAAAAGAAGAAATGTGCAGCAAGGATTGAAGCCAGGTGCTTGAAATCTAACACAACATGGAAATATTAAAAGTGATATTCAAGGCAGTAGAAATGTGAATTGAGGAATGTTAAAGGTCACATGCAACCAAAAAATCAAACATAATTAAAACACATTTATCACTTATTCATGACATATAATATACACTGCTGCTGTTAAAAAAACAAATAAACACAATTATAAGCGTACAATCGCGATTCAAAAGTGCAATATTTTGTACTTGGGCTTACTTCCCCCGAAACGAAGCCCTCGGGAGACCGAACCCAGCCATACCGGGTGGATATGCACTCAAGTGAAACGACGGCTTCCGATTGGCTGTTTCATTTGCTGATATGCTAGGTTTCATTGTGTGTACAGAAAGATGATCTGTCTGATGGGCATTTTAGAAGTATACCCAGTCACCAGAAAGTAAAATTCTTGATGGATAACAACTTCTTTTAGTGTACTTGATCCGTCGTTTCAGTATGGATTCATATACTGTTGTCAAACAAAATCATATACACTAAAAGAAGTTGTTATCCATGAAGAATGTATATAGAGATGTTGGGTTTGGAAAATACATATTCTCTGAATTTGCGTTCGATCCAATAAAAAAATCATGTCAGTAGAGATAGTAAACTACTGCGCGGCTGGAATCTGTCATTCGTCCAAGTACAAAGCAGGACTTGAAACTGACAAGAGTTTGCACCAGTTTCCATCAGATCCAGTCATCCGAAAAAAATGGATGTATTTTGTTTGCAACCCACAGACATAAAAACATGTCATGTGTATCACACGTGCCTAATTACATAATGTGGCAGACACGGGACTCGGTTGCACGAGTAATAAATCAGCTTATTTTCTTTATGTCGTATAGTCTGATAGGTGTTAAGTTTAAATCGCACGTGGTCAATGATTGAAGCTGTGTATTGCATGTTGTCTTTAGCAGACAGGCAGGCAGACATATAGGTGTGAATAAACCAGACACTGAGCTTTCTCTGTGACAGAGACTGCTCACCACAATCAACATGTTTTTTTTTTACGTAACGAGCAGATTATTCACTTGTTTGTGTACACAACCAAGATTAGACTACTGCTCACGACCTCAGTATGCATACTGTTTCAAGCTCCGCGAATCTATTCACTGCGCATGCGTTATGGACGCAGCGCAGCACACCTGTTGAAACCAGTTTTCCCCCCAGCGCTGGGGGGAATTTAGTGAAACGTTTGAACTCCGATTTCGCGGGCTTTTTTTTCATCGCGTTTTTTTCAACTTTATAGATTGAATTGGCATTTTTTATGATTTGTTTCGGTAATTGCATACCAAAAGGTACCAGAATCTGCAAAGTTGTGTTTTACGTTGCATGTGACCTTTAAAGTTTTTTTATTATTTACTTTTTATGCATTAATGGAATTTAGAGATAATTAATTCATTAACTCATTAATTATTCAGTTCCTACATTCAATATGTCTTACCAGTAAAGACCTGTGAAGGTCCCGGGGTAGAATAGGCCTTCAGCAACCCATGTTTGCCATAAAAGGCGACTCAGCTTGTCGTAAGAGGCGAGTAACGGGATCGGGTGATCAGGCTCGCTGACTTGGTTGACACATGTCATCGGTTCCCAATTGCACAGATCGATGCTCATGTTGTTGATCACTGGATTGTCTGGTCCAGACTCGATTATTTACAGACCGCCGCCATATAGCTGTAATATTGCTGAGTGCGGCGTAAAACTAAAGTCATTCACTCACTCACTCTTACCAGTAAACTATGTTTTGTAGTCAGACTTTTGGGAGTAGTACAGAAACACCGCCCTGTCAATGAGGCAGCAATGATCCAATATAATGAATATTGTAGAAAGCATTGAAAACTCCAGAGCAATTCCTTTCAAAACAGTTGTTGAAAGGGCTAGGTGGTCAGTCAGTCTTGATTGGGAACAAAAGTCTCCACACAATCTTTTTAATTATCTGAAAATGTATGAAAATTTGTCATAAACAAGCACCGAGGTGTGGAACATGTCTTACTATTTTAGGGAGGGAATCCCTTCGTGTCACATGATTTAAAATGGCGCCGCTCATGCGAGTGATCGCCTGAGATGTTTGATGGCTTGCAAATATTTAGTTTGGAATATTTGGATAACGAAAATAGGGCGCACTTGTAGGTGTAAGTACAAAGAAGCCATGCATATAAGTTTCTCGTGCGCAATAGTCATAACGAGTGCACGAAAGTGCGACAAAGGCTTTTCACCATTGCGTCTTATGGATGTGCGGCATAGCGTTGATGTAGTGAACACAAAAAGATCAAAATGGCCACACAGAAAAGTCAAGATGGCCATACATTGTTTTATTATTTTTGTAGACTGTGTAAAAATGACAAAAGAAGCTATATCACACAACAAAATGGTGTTTATGATTGAGGTACTTTCCAAATAGACCAATCCAGTCTGTCAATCAAAGCTGGCGCATGTGTCGATTTTGGGCAATCAGGAGGCCGGGTGCGCATTGTGGATTTGTCAGACTTATTTCCGAGGTCAAACGAAGCCTCCGAAGCGATGAGCTTCTAACTATGCCGTTCTCATTATACGTTGCTGCAATTTGATGAGTACCTTCAACAAACCTTTTGGGTGAAGGCAAAAAAAAATGAGATTGATCAAGGAGTACGATAGGCCTCACGATCAGTCAATTGTCGGCACCGTCGTTCTGGAAACCTGGAATTCTGCTCGAAGTTGAGAATTTGCATGAATTTCCACACTTTCGCACATGTGCAAAACCATTACCAATTAGATGACAACAACTAGCAGTTTAAGGATTCGCAAGAGTCATAAACACGGATATTTTTTGTAGCTACAAAATTGTTTTTGCTTATCGTTTTAGTCAATACTGGGCATTGGTTTGGTTAGACAATAAAGCTGAAACGAGACGGGCGAGAAGGCCGTGACACAATGTAAACAAATCTGATAGCGATCTAATTTCGGTTAGGGACGACCAACATGGCAAAACTTGTTACATTAAAAAACAATGTGATAATATGGTTGCCTTCGATCTTAGATATTCTTAAATTTGTCCCACATTTTATGATGTCAAGTTTCAAAAGCACAATCTGAAGGCCTACTGTGCAGTACACTATCTGTTAATAGCGCAAAATATTTGAAGAGTAACATTTTTTATTCACAGGAACAGTGTAAGCAGATGTTTATCACGCAATATCCAAAATATGAGAAGCATTTTAAATGAGTGTCTATAAAATCAAGCCTTAAATATTTCAGAATTTCCATAAAGAGATGCGGATCGAGACGAAAACTATGAGAGAAGAAGAGTCTAGTGACTTTCTGGAATATTGGAGGGAATTAAACCAAATTGTATTTCTTAACTAAGAGAATATTATTTGTTTCTAGTTTTTGTTACAATATATTTTTTTAATGTAGGAGTGGTACATTGGTACACTTTAGGAATAATACAGTCAGTAAAACTGTCATTTTAATTACTTCGATGGACATGATAGCAAGATACCTTTTAAGAATCTTGCATCCTTTAGTAAGCGTAGAAAGGTAATAAAGTAAAGAGTAATGTAGTCAATTATAAGTATACCTAACTGAGTGACATATTCGATTCATGTGGTTTGAAAGCAGAATCAGGGATACTTAGACAAGACTACAGACATGTCATGGCAGAGCAGTAACTTGGCACTAGTTTCTTGGCTCCTTAGTAACTTAGTTTCTGCTTTAAGATGTTTGATTACTCATATCGTCACTCATATAAAAGTTACTTCAACATCCAGAGAGTTTGAAAAAAAGACAACAACAAATGCTACCTTTAGGCCACACCCTGGTCAGGCATTATTCAGTCTTGTAACAGAATAACTTACAAAATCACAGTTGACTATTCATGTATATTGAAACACACATTTAACACAGATTTGATGTGATTTAGAAATCACCAGCTTTTGAGGAGGTTACCAATGTTTTATGACTGCGCCAAAATGGTGTTTATCAAGATGGACAAATTGTTCAAGGTGTGTTGATGAATGGTTATTTAGAAAATTAGCTACATTTTAAATTGCCCTCTGGTTTGCAGGCACCCGTGGCGAGCCACCTCCTCGTGGTGGGTGCTGGGTAACGCCAAGAGCTCGCCGACATCCCCGTAGTGGACCCGGGAGGATATTTGGTCCACCAACCCGTTTGCCGTGGGTTGCAGCCCTGTGTCGGCGGAGGAGGGGATCCTGGTGGTTGAGAGCAATAGGAGCTTGCAACCGTGTACCTGTTGCTCAATACACCACTTCGGCCCTGACTTCGCCTAGACGGGTGGTCGAATAGGCCCGGTTCGACCAATCGGCTGGTCATGCCAAGCCCTGTGCATGGGGCATTATTATATTTATCAATGCACATATATCATTTGGAATCGTTGTAAATTTGGACTTGACTATATAATCTAAAACATTTTGAATTTGAAGTATGTTGTTCTGTAATTTGCCTAGAGTCCTATGCCAGAAGGCGGTGGCTCATGGGCCAATCTGGTAGAATTATTAATCTCTTAATTCTTCTGCTGGAGTATATCATCCGGGTATCCTTGGTGCTGCAAGCTGGAGGCCCGCTTGCTTTAGCATTGTCCTTGTGATACTCTATGGTGGGTGGGGAGCTCGGATGATGAATCATATGACACCAATCATGGCTTATGAAATACCCCCCAAAAAAACCAAACGTCCACTTGAAATTGATCCCGTTGATACTTCTCATAGACCGTCTCTATCGATTGAGTATTGGCCACGTTTCCTCATTATTGAGACTCCGGACAAGACACCATTGAAGTTGAACCCTTTCGCAGTATCTAAGGGCATTCAAGGTATTGCTGGGGATGTCAAGAACATTAGACACTTGCGTTCGGGTGCATTACTAATAGAGTGTGGCAAGAAACAGCAGACAACCAATCTGATGAACATTGAATCTTTTGTGGGCATTCCGGTCACGGTCTCTGCTCACAAGACCTTGAACACAAGTAAAGGTATCGTCAGAGATCGTGATCGGTTGTTTGCTGACATGTCCGAGCTTGATATAGCATGCGAAATGAAGGATCAAGGTGTGCTGTATGTGAAGCGCTTTTCCACCCGAAAAAACAATGAAACAATCCAAACAAATACCTATTTGTTTTCTTTTTCATTGCCAAATGCTCCCAAATCAGTAAAGGCGGGTTACTGCAATATCCAAGTTGAAACCTACATCCCCAACCCGCTCAGGTGTTTTAAATGTCAGAAATATGGACACGGTGTATCTACCTGCACATTGTCTGTTGTGTGTGCTCACTGTGGTGAGAAGACACACACAACAGAAGATTGTGACAGTGACTTTAAAAAATGCACTAACTGCTCTGGCGACCATTCATCTTCGTCAAAACAGTGTCCAATATGGAAAGAGCAAATGGCGATTAACAAAATAAAGTTCACCCAAAATATCTCTTTTTCTGAGGCAAAGAAACTGGTGAAGAGATCTGACCTTCTAGAAAGTTATGCTACAGTAGCAAAATCATCATCTGAATCCAACTCTAAAATAACAAAATCATCCACAGGATGCCAAACTACCTTGACTTGGGTCAGTTCCGACTCCCCACAGGTTTTATACCCTGCTATATCATCCCAGACTGAGGAATCACTTCCTACTACATCAAAGTCCTCTGATCATAAGTCATCTTCACAGTCACGCTCTGAGTCTCATTCAACAGCTGATAGACAACAAATTGTTAAAACTAAACCCAAACCTAAGTCTGATGCTTCAAAGCAACAAAGTGGCAGAGCTCCTAAGGGGTCACAAAATAAAATTCAATTGTTTAATAAATATGGGTCTCTTGAAGATATGGACGTTTCTGAAAACGTCCATTCTAGGGCACATAGCTTGTCGCCCTCCAAAAGAGTGCGGGGTAGATCCCCAAAAAATCCCCCCAAAAGATAGTTTATTCCAACAATATTGTACAATGGAACTGCAGAGGTTTGAGGACTAATTTACATGAATTACAGCTATTAGTCCAAGATTTCACACCTTCAGCGTTATGTCTCCAAGAGACATATTTAAAACAAACAGATGCATTTGACCTTCGCCATTTTAATGCATATCATTCTTTTTCACCTCCGGGTGATAGAGCCACTGGCGGGTCATCCGTTCTAGTCAGACAAAACGTTATTCAAAGCCCTGTATCACTTAATACTAATATGCAGGCTGTTGCTGTGAGAATTACTTTACATGTAGCGTTTACGCTATGCTCGCTGTATATTTCGCCGTCTTCGACGTTTGCCAAAACTGATCTGCAAGCTCTCTATGACCAACTCCCGAAGCCCTGTATTATAATGGGAGATTTAAATGGGCACAACCCTCTCTGGGGTAGTGTAAATATAAACGCTAAAGGTAAGTTGTTGGAGGACTTCTGTTCTGACAACGATTTATGTATTTATAATGATGGTTCCAATACGTATTTACACCCTGGGACAGGGACCTATTCTGCTCTTGACCTGTCACTCACAAATTCAGAACTACTTAATGAATTCGAATGGTCAGTCCATGATGACCTCTGTGGAAGTGACCATTTTCCTACTATATTAAAAGCTGTAACTCCATCCGATGTTCCTCCATCATCAAGACGGAATTTTAAAGAGGCTAACTGGACTTTATATGAAACACTGTGTGCTGAAAAGCTTAAACCTGAACGTTTTACTGACGTTCCTGATGCTATTCAATGTTTTTCTGATGAATTGAACTCCATAGCTGATGAGTGTATACCAAAGTCCTCTGCAGTTCCACACATAAGAAAACCATGGTTCAACGATGAATGCAAACAAGCTAGGAAGGCAAGGAAAAAAGCAGAACATTATTTCCGTCGCCATCCTATGGTGCATAATTTGAATAAATTTAAAATTTTAAATGCTAAAGCACGGCGTACTTTTAAACAGAACAAACGCCAATCTTGGCAAAATTATGTATCTAAAATAAATTCTCGGACACCCATGTCCAAGGTATGGAATATGGTCCAGAAAATTAAAGGTAAAGGTACTAAATCTACTGTCAATCATCTTAAACATGGAGATCAAGTACTTACCGATAAATCAGATATCGCAAATAAACTGGGTGAAACCCTTGCTAAACACTCTTCCTCTTCTAATTATTTACCTAAATTCCAGCAGTATCAAAAACAACAAGAAAAGAAAACTATTAATTTCAACTCAGATAATGGGGAAGATTATAATGAAACTTTTTCTATTCATGAGCTCCATACTGCTCTTGATCAAGCTCATGATACTGCTACAGGAGCTGATAACATACATTATCAACTCCTGAAGCACTTACCAGAATCCTGCCTAGAAACTCTCCTAAATATTTTTGATGATATTTGGACATCGGGTAACTTTCCTTCATCATGGCGTGACGCCATAGTAGTACCCATACCTAAACCTGGACGTGATCATACCGATCCATCCAATTATCGTCCGATTTCGTTAACTAGCTGTGTTTGCAAGACCATGGAACGCATGATAAATAATCGACTTGTTTGGTACTTGGAAACAAATAACCTTATAACTGATATACAGTGTGGTTTCCGTAAAAACAGAAGTACTGTCGATCACTTAGTGCGACTGGAATCATTTGTTAAAAATGCACTGATTAATAATCAACATGCTGTGTCTATCTTTTTTGATCTTGAGAAGGCATATGACACAACCTGGAAATATGGTATTTTAAGAGATTTACATGACTTCGGCTTGCGAGGTCGTTTGCCTCAATTTATTGCCAACTTTTTAAATAACAGACAGTTTCAAGTTGGAGTGGGTTCTACCCTGTCTGATCATTACAATCAGGATCAGGGTGTTCCACAAGGCAGTATTCTGTCTGTCACACTTTTTAGCATCAAGATAAATAGTTTATCAAAAGTTTTAAACGATTCAATTGATGGATCGTTATTTGTGGATGATTTTAATATTTCTTGTCGTGGGAAAAATATGCATACCATTGAACGGCAACTGCAGCTTTGTTTAAACAAAATAAATAAATGGTGTCTTGAAAACGGCTTCAAATTTTCTAAATCGAAAACTAACTGCATACATTTTTGTCGTAGATATAAACCCCATAAAGATCCTGAACTGTCTCTAGATGGGACGCCCATTAAAGTTGTGAAGGAAGCCAAGTTCTTGGGTCTAATCTTTGATTCACATTTAACTTTTTTACCACATATTAAATCACTTAAAACTAAATGCCTGAAAGCACTTGACTTGCTGAAAGTTGTTTCAAATTCAAAATGGGGAGGGGATCAAGCTACCCTTCTCCATCTCTATCGATCACTAGTTCGTTCTAAACTTGATTATGGCTCAATCGTTTACGGGGGAGCCTGCAAAAGCAATCTTAAACTTCTTGATCCTGTCCATCATCAAGGTCTGAGACTTTGTCTTGGATCTTTACCTATTGACAGTCTCTATGTTGAAGCTGATGAACCTTCTCTTGAGCAGCGCCGTATAAAGTTAGCTTTACAATACATTACTAAATTATACTCTAATCATTCTAACCCTGCATATAACTGTGTTTTCAATCCCCTTTATGAGGATTTATACAACAAAAAGTCTTCTCTTGTCCCGCCTCTGGGACATAGAATTACACCTTTTCTTTCTGCTGCTGGGATTCAGCTGGAAAACATAGCTCCCTCCCGTCTTCTTTCTTCTACTCCCTGGCAGTTGGTCAGGCCTCAAGTAGACCTAACATTGACCACATTTAAAAAATCAGAGACTAATGAATTACAATATAAGCAAAAATATAATCAATTAAAACATAAATATAGCAATTATAAATCCTTATTTACAGATGGGTCCAAGGATGGTGGCGCTGTGGCTTGTGCCACTGTCATTGGATCCAGAACAATATCTTCTAGATTACCAGTTAGTAGTTCTATTTTTACAGCTGAAGCTAACGCCATATTAACAGCTCTCAAATATATTCAAAGGCACCCTAAACGTAAACAATATATAATCTATTCAGACTCTCTTTCTTGTCTCCAGGCGATTAAAAATTTATCATGTAAACATCCACTTTTAATTGACATTATTGAATTGTATAATAATCTTGCTACTGGCCAATACGACATCGTCTTCTGTTGGTTACCCAGCCATGTAGGCATTTCAGGGAACACAATGGCCGATCTTGCTGCCAAGGCAGCACTCAACAAATCTGTGACACCGCTTCTTATTCCCTACAGTGATTACAAAGCCACCATTAGATCTTACATCCGTGATCTGATGCAAAAGAAGTGGGACACCCAAGTGGGTATAAATAAATTACATGAGATAAAACCTTACATTGGTTATACCCACTTGGGTTGTCAATCCAGATTTGAAGAGGTCATACTACGACAATGTCGTGTTGGCCACACTAGATATACTCATGCATACCTGTTGAAAGGTGAGGATCCTCGATTTTGCATCCCTTGTGATGAGAGAGTCACGGTCAAGCATATTCTGCTTGACTGTGTTGAATTCTCCATCACAAGGGATAAATATTTTACAGTTAAAACAATGAAGGATCTTTTTACCAACGTTAATTCTCATTTTATTATAGGTTTTTTAAAAGAAATTGATTTTTTGGGTGAATTTTGAATAGTATGTTTCTGTAAATAGATGTATTTTAATGATTGGTAGTTTGAATTAGTAACTTGAATTGTTGGTGGCTGTACCCTCAAAGGGGGTTGAAGTATTGTAAAATTATTGTCCTCCTGAGAGGGTACGTAAGTCCACAAACATTCACAGTAAATTTAAGTCTGCCAGGTTTTTAATCGTAGTATTCATGTTGTTTTAATTTTGGCTAACCTTTTGTACAATCGCCAGCAGCAGAGGGGATGATGTAAATCCAACTAGGGTCCATGCAGGTAGCAAAGGTACTGTAAGTCCCCATGGTCCCTAGTGTGGAGATCTACCTTCAGTTGTTGGCGATCTATAGTCTGTTTTTATTATGTATTGTCTAAATAGTGCTATTAGTTTTAACTTTCCATACTAGTTTTACTTAAAACTGTGATATGCTAGTTGTTTTACTGTCCTCCGTTGACAGATTTTTCCATATGCATATATTTAATTTAAATGTTCTCGTCACGATATGGCTGAGATATTGCCGATGTGACGTTAAACATTAACTCACTCACTCACTCTGGTTTGCAGGATGTGAATGCTTTAGGGCGTTTTCCTAAAGGTTTGTTATGACTTTTACCCCTTTTTCAAACAACTTTAATATGTTTTGATGACATTAGTAAGTATTCCAGAAAAGGAAATAGATCAGATTTCATGTTATGTCCTCTAGGGATATGGTCTCAGATATAATAAAACAAAGATTACTAGCGTCATTGTTGAAGAAGCAATGATGTACATATGTACTTTTATTATTATTATTTATTTTTATGTACATATGCAATTTTTTTGACAAAATGCTTTGAATTTTGGAGATATCCTTTGCACCTTATGTCCATTAGTAATTATCTCTGAAGAAACCTAGTTAACTGTTTTGGTAACTGTGGATCCTCTGTTCAGGGATTTTATTGTTTCTGAAAGATGGGTCAGTGTACAGGTGCAGAGTGTATCTTGGATCTTCAGTGTTATGGTGGTGTTATGTACCTGAACATAAACGCTAGCAGTTCATGAAGTCCAGTATTGTGAAAGTTTGTAAATTAGGATTCCACAACAAAGTACACACAGACAAATAAATTGAATAGGATGATTAAAAAAATATATTTCCATATATTAAGTGTCATTTTAGGATGGTGTACATATTTGAAGAGGGAAATTTTATTGAGATTTACTGAAGATTAGCTGCTGAATATTTGCTTCTGAGTATGTTTCTACTAGTATGGAAATATTTTTCTGGTTTGTTACTCAAAGGTATAAACCCATGATTTCACATGAGTGATTGAACTAAATTTGTACATCGGATAAGAGATCGAACTGAAGGCTCCTCGCGCAGTGTTGACAATCTATTTATAGATTCCGAAATGATCTGCAACTTGAACATGTGGTTGTGATCCCGGTTATCATAGAATTATGATGGGAGTCTAGAGGTGAAAAAACAAATAACATACTTCAGTTTCACTTCCCTGCTAGTGTCTTAGACAGATGTGAAATGCCAGACAGATTAATTATTTCGACAAAAAATATGCTTCCAACACGCAGCCGCTGGCGGAGACGATTTTTCATCTGTCATATAACTCATTTTCACTCGCTAATTACTGTCTGTCAAATAAGATATATTGAAAATAAAATACGTAAACCTTTCCCCTCTAAATATTCACAAACGACGGATACCAAAGTACCACAAAGAGAATTCATCAACACAGTTCTCAATATACGTACGTTTCGCCGGAGGTGACGCCATTGTCCGAGATTGTCCCCCCAACATCAAAAAACTAAGTGGGCGGGGCTTATCGGCCCGGGCTGGATCAGTCTATTGATACTTTGAGACTGAGGTGGATGAGAAGTTCAGCCTTCTCGAGACTGGCATTGAAAGTAAACAAGCTTAGAAACACAGTTAGTGTGTTTGTTGTGAATAAGAACTAGCTGATGTGACAGACTCACAGAATGAGCAGAATGAGAAACCTCTACTGATGGAGTCTAGTGGATAAACCTATGTCCAAATGGTACTCTAGCAATGTTTTCTTATCTACCATTTCTAGATGTTTTGACTTGGAAGATTTGTGGCCATTTTGACATGTGGCCATTTTGTGTAGAACCCTGCTAGAATGCAGTTTACCGAGCACGCTACCCGGGGACTGCTGAGCGCTTGCTAATTAGCGCACTACACCGAGTAAGCTCTTTAGTGAATTGTCTCACTGTACCGCACTGCTGTATCCTTATCCCACGGGTAACCCCCTTCTAGATCCTTTGCCCATGCCACTCCTCACAACGCCCCCTAGAAAAAACTAAGCTCGGTGTTCATATGACACGCGTCATTTTCAATGCAGCCAGTATGATCACATCATACCTGTTGTTCTTCAGTCATGAATTTCATTAAGAGAGAACCGCGATGTTCTCATTTACAGTCGTGACAAATGTTTTCAGTTTCAAGTAAATAATAACTCTCGTTGGTATTTCTGAATGAACCATACGGAAGAGTATTAGGGTCACGGTGAAAAATCTTTTTGTTGTCACTGACTCCTACGTAGGACTTACTATCTCCTACATAGGACATACTGTCTGCCATGTAGTACTTAATATATCCTTTTAAAGGTTCGGATTATGATGTGTGCTTATTAAATTGAGAAATGTTTGATTATGCAGGATGTTAGATAGTAGAAACGCACGTCAGTGCATATTTATGACACTAACGCAATGTTACTACACAGTGTTATTGTGTGTGTGTGTGTTACGTTTGGATGACGTGGACCTTGACCTAATTGCAGTTATGGGTATTCTCTCTCTCACTCTCTCACACACAGATACACACACAGATACACACACGCACTCACACACGCACGCTCACAGAGGAGGGGGAAAAGTTTCTGATATGAAATTCTTGTTATGACACGTCCTTCCAAAATTTTGCTTGTCTTCATATGCTTATCCTCAGTACTTTTCGTTACACTCCAACACTGAGTCTAACAAAACCTTATGGGAGGTCGCATCAGGTAACCTTTGAGATTGACCAATCAGAACACAGCTTACCAAATCGTGAAAGTGCATGTTCGCACATCCCTTACAAACTTTTTATCTCGAAAAGGTTCGTACCCGAATGATTCCGAATGCTATTTAGCTTCCGGGTGATGCACATGGCGTAAGTATAACCATGACAACGGTGAGTAAACAGTTGCTGAAAATGGTGTTTTTGACATTATTCAACCATGTCAACAGAAACCCCAAAACATATATACTGCAGGTAAAATAACAGTGTTATGTGCAGAGTTTTGTTTGTGGTGAGATCTGTGTCAGTGACCTGAATATTTTGAAAGTCCCTCTGATCCCTAAATAGTAGCCGTTGTCTGATTGGTTAAGTCTGTTTAACCGTCTTGCATTTGATTGGACTGTCATTGATTGCTCAAAGTTTACCTGACGCGACCTACTAGGTTTTGTTAGACTCAGTGGTGTAGTGTAACGAAATACACTGAGACGAAGTTTACTTAGACTGATATGCATACAAGGTTACAAGGAAGATGAATTTCTCCACCATCTTCAGGGAAACCTTATGCAGATTAATTGCATGAGGATGATTGATCAAATTGCTGAAAAGCATGTGCAGATATCGTGCATGTGAACTGCTGTGATTTGGTGTAAAGTTTTGATAAGAATTTTCCATTTTTCACCAAGTTTAATCATTTGTTGAACACATGGCAATAATCTTGTTAACATTACAAATTTGTTTTATTATACTGTTCATGTGTAAACAGTACCTTTAAACAGTATGGAATATTTTGCATAATCTAGATGAAACATATGATAGTAGACTCCAATGGTAAATATAACACATAACTGTAGACTGTAAACGTAAATGAAACACATGGCTGTAAACTCTGAAACAGTTACTGAAACGGTCAAAAAGGAAATGGTTTCCGTGTCTGGTGGAACTAAGTTGACCATTTTAGATTAATACATTAACATATATCAAGCATCTCTAACAGGAGATACTAAGTTCTACGTAGGTGATAATAAGTCCTACGTAGGAGATGAGACTAAAAAAAAAATTCACCTAATATGCTTCCATAGAACCATGCCTGTTTTTCGGTGGGCACAATTTGGAAATATATGAGACAATTACTATAATATATTTGAGGAAACCTCAATTCCGATGGCCAAGCTTGTGAGCTTGTGTTGCTTCGTCTGCTTGAAAAATAAGAGTGCCCTCTGGGAAAAACTAACTGTTTGGCGTAATGTCCCTTGCAAAAAAATATCCGTGATGATACCCAATATTGGGCCAATGTCGGGCCAACATATGAAATCTGATTGTGATTTTGCCAACCATTGCCAATGTTAGGCCAACGTGGGAATGCCATCTGGGGAGTTTTTTAACAAGCAATATTTGAAGACATTTTATTATGTGAATAACATTTTAAAGGTTACATGAAACGTAAAACATACTTTGCAGATCCTGATACCTTTCAGTATGCACTCATAAAAAATGCTAGTTCAACCTATAAAGTTGAAAAAAAACCCGCAATGATAAAAAAGCCAGCGAAAACGATTCACTAAATTTTCCCCAGGGCAGGGGGAAAAGTGGTTTTAAAAGCTGTGATGCGCTGTGCCCATAACGCATGTGCAGAGAAGAGGTTTGCGGTGCTTGAAACAGTATGATTGCCTGGAGTATGAGGTCGTGCGCAGTAGTCTAATCTTGGTTGTGTACACAAACAAGTAAATAATCTACTTGTTACATAAAAACATTTTGTTGATTGTGGTAAGCAGCCTCTGTCACAGAGAAAGATCAATGTCTGGTTTATTGACACCTAAATGTCTGCCTGTCTGCTAAAGACAATACGCAATACACAGCTTCAATCATTGATCACATGCAATTTGAACTTTATACGCCATAAACAAAATAATTTGGTTTAAGACTCATGCACCCGAGTCCTGTCTCTGCCACATTATGTAATTAGGCAGGTGTGATACTTGTACACATGACATGTTTTCATGTCTGATTGGTCAAATTGCACACCGCGTCCAGAATATTTAATTTCCATTTAGAGAAATAATAATCTCATAGTATACATATAAAAAATGTTTTCAGAATGTGACATGAAAAATCAAGCTCGTGAAGATGGGTTTCGAGGTTATTCTCATATGAGGAAACCTGAATTATTAGCCCTACTCAGTCTAAAACAGGATAAAACTCATACTGAAGGGGATTTAACAAAGGAAGCACGTGAGCATGGGTTGCAAGGTTTTTCCCATATGAGGAAATCGAACTCATAGAACTGTCAAAAGAGCAAAGACCTCTTGAATTACAATTCATGCCTACGGAAAATGCTGTAGGCAAGTATTTGAAAATTTGGGAGATGGGAGAAAATATAAACATTGAAGATATAAAACTGTTGGTCTTTGACAGAGTAAACAAAAAACTAAAGATCTAAATGGTATTAACTTTCAAGATGCCCCTAGAAAAACAACAGGCAAATGACACCATAAAATACACCCAGGTTTACTTCAGGGGTAAACAAGATGTGGTTACCCAAACCGAGACTAGAGACTATTAACTCGTCTGTAGACACCTCGTATGGAAAAAATGTGAGAATCCCTAGAATGCTACATGAATATGGAGTATGGTTTGGTTGTTGACATGGTTAATATGGTCTACCTGGATATAGCAAACTATGTGCCATTGAAAGGTGGATTGTACTTACCCCTGCCTTAGTACATCAAGGATAAACATGCCACGGTCAATGTCAAACCCCAGGTGACGACGACTTTATGAGGATAGCGATAAGATCTGCTGAATTCCCAGCTGCAAAAAATATGGATAGACATTCAAGCTATCCCAAAAATGACGGTATTAACTGGGAAGGTATTGATGAACCCACCCCCATATCCCAGGCCACCAAAATAGAACAGCAGAATACAGATATAGCTATCAACGTATGCGGGCACGAGGGTAACAGTGTAATCGTACACAGGGTAAGTCCTCTTATGTATAAGGATGGATGCTAAACGATCAATATATTCATGATTCAGCAAGGTGGCAAGTACCACTACATGTGGATAAAGCACTTCAACCGGCTTATATACGTTCAAAAGAAATACAGAGATTAAAAATGTTTGCATGGGTTTTCTTTGGCCGGCCTGCTTGAATCACATGGTGAAGATTACCTTGGTGTAGGTGAAACGGCTGTACAAGATGACTTGCCAGACGAAGATAACATCTTGAAATTCATCAACTACAAAAATCAAATGCCTGTGCCCTATATTAATGCCGACTTCAAAGCCGTTAACAAACTGATTGATACCACCACTCCCTCACCAGATAGAAGTTTCAAACAAAAAACACAAGAGCATGAAGCATGAGGATTCGGATATGTGGTAGTTTGATGCCATTGGACGAAAAAAAGCTCTCTTTATTTATCGAGGTTCAAGCGTTTACAACATGAAGAGATTATGCCGACTTCAAAGCTGTTAACAAACCGATCGATACCACCACTCCCTCACCAGATAGAAGTTTCAACCAAAAAACACAAGAGCATGAATCATGTGGATTCGGATACGTGGTAGTTTGATGTGATGGACAGAAAAAAGCTCTCGTTATTTATCGAGGTTCAAGCGTTTACAACATGAAGAGAAAACGATCAAGGATCAATTACAAAACAAGATACCAATACATATGACTGCAGCTGACTGTCAGGCCCACGACAAAAGCAGTCATTGTCATGTGTGTGATAAGCCGATGAATGGTCAGTTAGGGACCACTGTCATGTAACTGGTTGATACAGAGGTGCAGCTCACAATGATTGTAACTTGAAGCTCAGAAAAAATCCTAAACTCATTCATATTCCAGTGGTGTTTCACAACCTTCACGAGTATGATTCCCACCTGATTATGGGTATATCCTGTATACCCAACAACATGGAAAAATATATTTCCTTCTCACTGGATAGTTTTAAATTCATAGACAGCGTGCAGTTTCTGCTGTCATCACTTGATGGCCTGATCAAGGCCAACAACCCACATGACTTGGCGATAACCAGTCGGTATGCAGAAGAGGCAGCTGCTGCTACACAAGGGTATTTACTGTACGATTACATGGATAGTTGGGCCAGATTTGTCAAGACGGAGTTACCTCCCAACGACTGCTTCTATAGCAAGCTGAACGACACGCCTATTTCACAAGATGATTATGAGCATGCGAAAAACTTATGGAATAAACATGGTTACTACCATGACCTGTACTTGTAAACAGACATGCTTCTACTAGCCGACATGTCTGAGATATTCAGAAAAACATGCTCAAAGCAGTACGGGTTAGACCCTGCCTCTTACTACTCCAGTCCCGGTTTGTCGTCGGATGCTCTGCTGAAAATGACCGGTGTTGAGCCGGAATCATTCACCGATTACGACATGCACCAGTTCATCAAGAAAGGTTAAGTAGTGGTATTTCCTTTGTATCATAACAGTACGCGAAAGCCAACAACAAATACGTACATGGTTACAACCCTAACCAACCCCCTACTCTTTATCTCGATGAAAATACCCGGTACGCCTGGGCTATGAGCCAGTATTTACCGACGGGCAATTTTGAGTGGGTGTTGCTTGATTTTGATGTCACGAGCATTGCGCTGGATTCAAACAAAGATTATATACTCGAAGTGGACTTAGAATACACAGAGGAATTGGACTCCTTGCATAACAATTATCTGTTGGCTCCAGAATGGATGAAAGTGAATATGGAATGGATGTCGGTCTACAAACAAAATAAATAACAAAATAATGTAAGTTGAAAAATTCACGCCAAATTTGATGAACAAGACCAAGTACATCATTGACTATCGGAATTTGTAGCTGTATATGTTGCTGGGTATGAAGTTGAACAAAATACATTGGGTACTGAAGTTCCAACAAAGTCCATCGATGGAATCCTACATCAGGATTTGCGAAAAAAAGGCTACCAACAGCTTCGAGAAAAACATGTACAAATTGATGAATAATTCCGTATTCAGAAAAACCATGGAAAATTTGACAAAGCACATCTCCTTTAATCTGGTTCAATCAGGCGATGAAAAAAAAAAATTGATAGCCATCCAATCGTACGACCAAAGTATGATATTTGACAATGACTTGGTAGCTATACATATGAAAAAGAGCCATATCAGACTGAATCAGCTGGTATACATTGGGAATAGTATCCTACACCTGTCAAAACATCTGATGTACGACTTCTACTACCATGTACTGAAAAAGCAGTATGACAACCGGTGTGAAGTACTCTACACTGACACGGATTCCCTCCTCCTGGAAATTCGAACTGAGGACGTGTACAAGGACATGAAAAACTACATACACCTGTACGATATGAGCCATTACCCCAAGGACCATCCCATGCACAGTCAAGTCAACTAAAAGGTACTCGGTAAAATGAAAGACGAATGTGTCGACACACCCATTGCCTAGCATGTAATCTTGAGACCCAAATTGTATTCTATCAAAAAGGCAGACGATGCTGAGATGCAGATGGCCAAACAGAAGAAGAAAACGTTCGAACACCAGATGTTTCACAGCGAGGAACATAAGATATATACGGTCTGACTATCAACAAGATGTCAGTGTCCCCATGGATAAGAAACGATGGATACCACCAGATGCTATTACCACATATGCTTTCAGACACGAACAAATTAAAAACTAGAAATGAATAAGTTAAACATATATGGAGTATATATACTACAACCCATGTGGATATTGGAAAGGGGCAGAGGCTATACCGGGTTTCAGAAGAAAAAGAAAAAGCCTGGTTACAAAAAGAACCCATCTAGCAAGTCTACCTGCCGGCACCCTCTTATATACCTAGAATAAAATTTGGCATACATGCACCTAGTCAAGTTCACCAAACCGACCTGCTGTTTTTACTGCATGAGAGGGTGAGAGGTAAAACCTACAAATATGCCCTGACCATCGTAGACATAGCCAGCCGCTACAAGGAAGCCAAATCTTTAACCGCGAAAGATACATCCCAAGTAGCGTGAGCGTTCAAGCGAATATATAAACACAGCCAGCTGACCTGGCCTACCACGTTGCAAGTTTACCCAGGTCAAGAATTCATGGGTGCTGTGTCGCAGTTGCTGGCCAAACACAATGTACAGGTCAGGCGCAGTGAAGCGGGAGCCCACTGCAGTTAATCTAGAGTCAAGAGATTTAATCGGTCACTGGCCAAACGTCTGTTTTCACATCAATAATCGCGCACGAAACAGCCCGACTGCCTCAAGTTGTAGATGCCATGAATCACGAAATAACAAGATTACTGGAGAAGAGACCCGTCGAAGCCATAAAGATGAAATATGTCGAATCAGAGCCAGTGGCACTATGTCAGGGTGACATACAAGAGAGAAAAATTCCAGACCGTGCACGTGTTAGGTAGTTATATCAGTCCAGTGAATACGAGGGTGACAATTATAAGCATTTAATATTGACCGGGTACATATCAAAGCCGCTCAGCCAAACCTATGTTACTTGAAAGATAGCCCATGTAGAGGTTTCATCCATGAGGAATTACAAATCGAACCCTATGCTACATAAGTTAGCTTTAGACCAATATTATCAATTCTGTGCTGGACCCACCTCTGTAGCAATCCAGGTTATATCTGAATCTGCCGTCTGTCTGATGTGCTTTAAGCATCATACATACCATGATTCGAAATTCAATGGTTCCAAGGAAGTTCATTGTTGAGTTTGCTGGTGATCAGAAGTTTGATGTTCTCAATGTTCATATGGTTGTTTATATACGACAAAATATCCGTATCCCTATTATTATCCATATCCATATAGTATGCATGACCACTAACACGGTGAAAACAGCAAAACCCCTCAGTGCAGCTTCTTCTGCCACAAATCACGTTTTTTCCCATGTAAACCCATTGACAATGGTATGGTGCTGTTATGTTCCTTTTTGTTTTATATATTATGTAATAATTATTTCTCTTAATAGAAAATAAGCCCAGGGGTTCTAGTCGTTTGTTGGTTAGCATGTAATATTGTTGCATAGAGTTGTCTACATCACTGAACGTTCTAATGACATGATTTTCATGTTCGAGTTGCTCATTAATAAAATCAAGTCTCTGCATACGTCTCTTCGCCTGTGCGGCTTTTTATTTAGCTATATCGTGTCATTTTCGCTCCACTCCTGTCCCCGCCACATAAGACTCCTGTAACCTGTAGAATAAATAATTGCTCCCTGAAAAAGCTAGGACATTTATTACAGCCCCGCTGACCATCATTGCTAACGTAGCCATCCTATATTATATTCACTTTAAAATATTTTCGGGTATAATTCCTTGTTTGACGTCCTTGGAAGCCATATCCATACCCAGGTTCATACTGTGCGTCATTGATGAATGGTTTGTCCCTCAGATGTTATTAGAAATATAATTTTAATTAGACATAATATTACATGATGGTCGATTTCTGGGGAGGTTGTTGGGTTTGTTCGGTTTTGTATAGTGTGAACCCCAATAGAGCAGTGGAAACAGCTCCACCGCCTACAGCTACCCACAAAATGTACTTATTGTGATGCTTGGCTAAGGTGTTTTTCTACCAGCCACTACTCTCTTGAGGTTCTTCTTCCTCACGGGTAATATGTGTCACCTCCTCCTCTGTCTGCATCACCTCCTCCTTCAGGTGCATCACCTAATCCACCTGTGGCTGGACACCGTTGTCCATCTTGTATTTTTTTATTGGTCTCCATCATTTGTTTTGAGCAGCTCGTCATACTCCATCCTGTAATGTAACACACAATTTTTAATTTTAATGAAAAAATATCTGGCATACATGAGGCACATGAGAAAAAAAAAATTAAGTTGCATGTGACTTAGATTTCAAAAACTGACATCTTACTAAAAATTACTAGAAATCACTGAAACATTATTTTAAGTTACTAAAGCATTACTAGAAATTACTAAAATTTACTAAAACAGATGTTGCAAGCACTCCTCAAACGAATCTCTGTCCTTGCAGGGAATAGGGCCACCCACTTCATGTTCCCGTAAATTTTTTAATACAGAGCAGAATTTTTGTGTCAGCACCCAGATGCTATGTTTTGCATGTCAGCCTGAAAATGCCAGGTATGACAACATGTCGCTCTTTTTCGTTATGTCTTTGTTGGCGCTGTAGTTGTTTAATATGAACAGGGTCGGCTCTCAACTGAATTTTTTGTGGTAGGCATCCAGCACATCCTGCAGGCATGTGCCCGGGTGGACTCTGTGTATATCCAGATGCATCATCACCCAGGATCTACCCATGTACGTCTTGTTCATACACAATAACGATATTGTTGAATAGGTCTCGATAGTACCCCTCCAGCAAATCCAGCCCAATTACGGTCTTACCACATACCATCTTGCCCACACACTATGGCACAGTGCGGATCGGGTGGCAAATTATTAGATGACTTGCACGAATCTCCCATTCCCTATGTTACATCCTGTGATGCAGGAACCTATTGTACAGGATGGCCATTACTGGGTTTAAACCAGACGGGCCAAATCTGAACTGGTCACCATGTCGAATTCCAGTGAAATATTGTCGATTTCATAACTGGCCTCATCACCATTAGGCATGTGCATGACTTTGCTGTAGTCGTTAAAAGTGAGCTTGTATTCCAGCCTGTCACCCAATGCGGCCTGGTGAGCAACTCGAAATCAAGTGGGATACAAGATCTATTCCCATATGCTTCAGCAATGACTTTTTCACTGTCCTAGATTTTGTCTTGCTGTTGCTGCTTTATATAAAGGTGTCTATTCACTGATACCCTGGTACACATTGTTGACTCGCTCACCCTCGCTTTTCCATGGATCCATGCAGCAGTAGTCTGTCATCGATGCTCAGCCCTTCGTTGCTGCTAATTATTATGGTGGTTTTCCTAGTAATAGCATGGCCCACAATTTTGCACGAATTCAAGTTTATTGTTTCTAGAAGGCAACATGATGTGAAACACTAATCGTACCATGCCAGGCACAATGAGGTCATTCTCACCCAAATTCAGGAATTGAACCAGCAGCGTTTGGTTCTGGTCTATTTTGCTGGGGTTGTTGGTGATGGTTACTGACTAATGCACAGTTTTGACAACAAAGCCTAAAAGGGTCAAGATTTCTCCCATATGACATTATTATATGTATAAATATATATGTAACATTAAAAATTAAAATGGAGGATTTTGATGCTGGTGTGTCGGCCACCACCGGTGAGGCTGAAACTTCATTGAGCAACTTGGATGATGAACTCACCAAACTAGCCATTAATGACTACTACTCTTGGTTAAAAGACAAGCCGTTGTGGAAAGATTATTCCAAGTTCGAAATTGATGGCCATGGCACAGTGCGGTTAAAGACTCACTCGCATGTCGATTTATTTAGCAAGAAATGGAGAAAACCACTGGTCAGGCAATGCTGGCAAGTCGCCATGGTACCGAATATATCCATGATAAACATACCAGATTACAGTGGTGCCCGACCTAAAATTCCTCAAAAAGTCATACAAGATCTAAAGCTGGCAGGGTCAACACAAGCTAAAAAAACATTGGACAGCATTGAAAAGTGCGTTAACTCTTGAAAGGGCTCGAATTTACCATCAAGAACGATTGCGCAACCTAGAAGATGAGAGACGTACTGGAATGAGCATCCTCGAATCGAGAACAGCTTCAATCCAAAATCAGCCACATACGAGAAACCATTGATCAGGTGTTGAATGCAGACACCAATTTGACCAACAAGATCAATGTTTTTAGACCCAAATTGGTTGATATTATAATCTGAACCTATGGTTGTGCCTCTTGCTATTTACAGATGTTTTGGCATTTGTATTTTTTTTGTTTTTCCATGAAACGTTTTGGTCTTAGTCTAATGGTGGGGTGGGCTTTGCTTCTGGAGCAGAACCTGAAAACTGTTCAATATTTTTCTGCAAAACTTGGTAGACATATCAGTCAGAACCTAAAGTGGTGCCTTTTGCTATTTATAGGTTTTTGTGGTTTATCATTTTCTCGGTTTCCATGGAAATATCTCAGACTTAGTCTCAAAATGGAGGGATGGGCTTCATTTCCGGGGCAGAACTCAAAAACCGTTCAACATTTTTCTGCAAAACTTTGGAGATATATCAGTCAGAACCTGAATTGGTGCCTTTTGCTATTTACAGGTTTTTGTGATTTCTTATTTTCTCGGTTTACATCTAAGCGTTTTGGACTTTGTCTCAAAATGGATGGATGGGCTAAGTTTCTGGAGCAGAACTAAAACATTTCTGAGTATCTTTCTGCAAAACTTGGCAGATATGTGGGGGAGACCCTATTTACACTAAGACTAACTCTCAAAATGGATGCATGGGCGTCGTTTCCGGAGCACAACTCAAAAACCATTTCATATCTTTCAACAGACCTTGGCAGATATGTGAAACAGATCTTGAAGTGGTGCCTTTTGCTGTTTACAGATATATGGCATTTATATCTTTTATCATTTCCATGGAAACGATTTAAACTTAGTCTTAAAAATTATCAAGTAACTTTCAGATGATTTGTCCTTTCAAATATGTTGGGCTCCGGGGAGATATGTCATCTTCTGATGACTCTTATTCCGAGAACAAGGGATCACCATCACCAGTATTTTGACTGCATTCGGTTTTATTATATCGACCCTGGTCTTATTTGTGACTGGTGGTGGTGCCGGCGGTGTACCACCCACACCAAAACCTCCCTGCAGCAACGATGTCAAAACCTGGGTCAAAAATTGGGTGAGGCGCTGGATAGGCTGGCTGGTAAGGCTGCTGAAGCCTTGGTGGGCATCCTGTGTAGTATAGTCTGATGGTTATTGAGTACATTGTCTGAAACAGTCACATGGTTCGGTCAAAATTTGTGGGCGCTATTAGTCACCATGGCCGGTTTGGTGTACATAGAGGCTGAGGAATTTTCAACCAAATAAAACGCAGACCTGTCGCAATACCTCCTACTATTGGTGCTGTTTTATTTTTGGTATGTTGCTGATTTTCGACCACCTGGTATGGTGGAATGGATTGTGGTGGGTGGTATGGGTTGAATTCTAGATTTCGTAAGGCAGGGGTGCCCCAATTCCCGTTCCACTGGTATGCGTTGGAGGTGGGTATGCGAGCTATTGAAATCTGGGTTGACACCCAAATTTAGTCCAGACTTGGCAATTAAGATTTTGTTGTTGTGACCCACCACTTTTTATCCCCTGCAACCCATTTTGCAGGGGGTATTAAAATGCTCCCTGTCCATCCATCCGTGCACATGTATCTTTTCCCCAGCAGAACTCTAAAACTGTTCAATATATCTTCGCCAACCTTGCCACATAGAGTAGTCTAGTGGTGTATTGGTGCCTTTTGATGGTTTTGGAATTCTGAACAAAATATGTTTTTGCGTTTCCATGGGTGGCGATAGCATCTTCGGCGTTGGACATGAACTGTTTCCATGCATCATATGCAGTCCCTTTACCAATAATGGTGGAACATGTTTGAGACTGAGCACCCAGAAGCTTTTGAATTGAATCATCATGAGTATATCCTTTTGATGGATCCAGCATAAACATTTTCCAGTTGTCTCCCGGTTCTTGTTTCTAACCTCCAAACATGGTAATTGCTGTCGTCAAAAGTCAAGGAACAGTCATCCCACTCGTTTGTAGTGATATGACGTGTAACCCCATTTTTTAACCACATCTTGACTGGCTTCTGTGAGTGACTGATTTGAACCCTGCAAACGCCAATCTGTTTTCGGGTCAAGTTCAAATTCACTACAAATCTATTCGTAAGCTCATCCATTGTACAGGTTGTTGGCAACTTGGCCACGACTTGTCCTGCTGAAGCGAGATTCTTATTTCTTTGAGGATACGCCTGATCTGGTAGTACACGTGAAACATGAGTACGGATTTGTTAATTTATATACCGAGATGGACCAATATCAATGACAGCACTAATAAGCTGTTAGTCAGTAGCGCCAGCCATTTATTAACCAGTGTTCGATAAGCAATGAAGTTTTCAAACCAATGCGAGCCGGACTCAAAATGAATGACTCAAATGGCACGGTGGTGTTGATTAATAACGGTGTAACACCTTGAGGTTGCTACCTGACAATGTACATTGTATAGGGTTGATATGCACCACTGAGAACTTAACAGAAAAACAGTTGGAAATTATCTTGTAATTTATATAACAATGGATCACCATTTGACCACCAGTCCCTATCAAACGTCGACCCATTATCACTCTCAGTGATCTAGAAGACATGGAAGGGAGTCAATCTACCTGGTGAGGAATACCTCATATACATCCTACACTTTAAAGACAATGTGTATGAGAGAGTGCTGCTGAGAGCAGTTAATGAGCCCTTATGGATGATCAACATGACCCTTATTGCACCTTATATCTATTTTAATGAAGATGGTACTGTCCCTGAAATTAAAAACGATATCTTTTTCGCGTCTTTTGTTCTGTGTTCTAGTATAAAAACCAAAATAACCTTGTTGCGTACTTGTAACTCACATTTAAGCTTCGACTTACCTCCTGATTACCCGTGGAAGCGGGAAACTCTTTTAAGTGTACCTGGCAAAGGCGGCACACTCCAAATCTTACGTGGGTTAACAATACACTGGGAACACAAAGAACTAGAACAACTAGTCTGCCGTATTGTAACAATTTTACCAGACAAACAGTGTTGGTTGACACCCATCTCAATAAACCAAGTTGGGGTTTACTTACATGGTGATCCACCTATTGACTTCTCATGTGTCTTCCTACATAATAATATAAACCTTATAAGTTTAAAATTCACTTATGATGACATAAATGAAACTTAATTAAATTATATTTCATGATATACATTATAGACACAGGATTGGATTGTACCCCATCGTAGAAGAAGTGACAAAAACAATGGACCCAGTAGACGAATTTCACCTACAGCAGTCATGCCATATAAAACAACAACTTGATGAAGACTAAAATACGCGTAAAGCTTTATACAAGAAATACCACAGAGCCGTCAATTACGGTAAGACACAGCCTTAACGGTAACCAGTATTGGATTAGGTGGGATTTGTGTCGAGTCGTTAACCCCCATAGTAGCCTTGCCTGTAGTACTCTCGAATTAGTGGCTGGAGCAACTGGATTGAAAAATACGTATCCTGAAAAATACAGCGCAAAGCAACAAAACACGATGCGAGTCCTGGCCGAAACACAGTAGATTACCTTACATCCACTGCTCTCACAGATAATAAAATCTCGGAAGAGGAGTTTATTGTTTGTTGTTGTCCGAAATAGAAAAATATATAAGGTAAACATGAAGCATGAGATCACTTCCAAATCTCGTAAAAGCAACATTATTAGTGAGGACGAGAAAAAAAGAGTACACAGAACAGGCCTTTATTATAAAATTCAAAGAAATAATAGACGCTACATGTTAATAATAGACATACAAATGAGCTACACCCCAGTTGAAGTCTATACATGCCAAAATAATTAGGGTTAGCTGTAATTAACCATGCCTTATACTAGTCGTGAGCCAGAACCCCCATTGTGTATGCTACGATAGTTTGTCATGAAATGCATGGGGTCCCATTTTTTGTAAATAACTCTTCATCCAATGATCCAATTGATCTAAAACTTTCCATGTGGATGTTTTGTCAGCCAACCCAATCACATTGTATATCACCAATTTATGAATTTGTATGAAAGAATCTGTCCATTTAACTCTCAGCAAAGTAAACAGGAGAACGCAGACTGCTTGCAGAGGGAGGAACAACGACAAGTTTATCACCTACTTTGAGAACGGCCTGCAGAAACTGGCACCCAGCAGCAATCTTGACTCTCTGACACCAGACAGGCTCCAGAAAGCCAACCTCACCCACCAGCCCTCCACAGCCTAAAAACTGACAACACCATCACCATAGCCAAAGGCAAGGCAATGACCATCTTGGATCACAGCTCATTTCAACAGCCAGACTGACACCATCCTTCCAGACCAGACTACCTAAAGAAATTAAGGAAGGACCCCACCAACACTATACAAAAAGAGCATAAGTCAGCTGGATGTACATGTAGGGCTTGGTAAGGTATTAATGTTATTACACCTTGTTACATCAATTGTTGCTAATAAATGACTGTAAAATAATTACGAATTTTACTTTACGTTTAATCTTTGTTAGATTTATTAGTATCACATTCATTTGGGGCTAAAACTCAAGTGATTATTCAATGTGATAACTGTGTCAGTATTGTAAGCAATGAAGCACAACTGAGATAGACTTTACAAGGTTGTATTAATGCATTTTTGTGTTTGGGCAGTATACAACAGTATATACTGTGGGAATCTAATTTGCTGTTACATGTAATGTTAAATTCTTTAGTTGAAGTGATTTAATTTAAAATATTCTCAGGCTAAAAGTTAAGGCTTGATGACTATTGTTAAATACATGATAATGTTTGATGTCAAATCACAAAATAACCGACCCGTGAAGGTACCGGGGGTAGAATATGCTTGCCAGAAAAGGCGACTCAGCTTGTCGTAAGAGGCGACTAACGGGATCAGGTTGGCAGGCTCGCTGGCTTGGTTGACACGTCATCGGTTCCCATTTGCGCAGATCGATGCTCATGTTGTTGATCACTGGATTGTCTGGTCCAGACTCGAATATTTACAGACCGCTGCCATATAGCTAGAATATTGCTGAGTGCGGCGTAAAACTAAACTCACTCACTCACTCATTCAGTCACTCACAAAATAAGCTACCAGTAATCACAGTAATAATTTTTTTGTTTCAGGGAAGGTGAAGCCTGCAACCACATTGCAACTTTTCTTTATGCACTTGTCGACATGTCTGACAAGGAGGAAGGACTTCATACTGTTACATCTACACAGTGCAAGTGGAACAGACCGAAAAAGGAGGAAACTGAGTCTCAAGAGGTCACAGAATGCATAAATTTTGTGAAAATGTGGAGCCAAGTACATCAAGGAATTCAGTAGACTTGAAAAACTGTGCTCTATAATAATGATGGTAAATGTACACAGATTTTGTGAACATTTAAAGGGGCACTGATGCGGAGCAATTTCTGTGGACTGGTTGTTTCTTTTGTTATTGTTTTTCTCCCGTGTTTACCCAGATGATATCCCAGAATTTATGACTGGTTCGAGATCTCTGCTTTGCAACCCATATGCACAGTTGATAGTTTATGTGTAGACTGATCAATAAAGATGAAGTCGTTTTACTTCCTTATTATGAAAGCAAATCAAACACCTTGAAGTTTTACTCATTTGCCAGTAGTATAAAAAAACATGTTAGGACTGAAAAATAACGAAGTCAGTGTAAGTCTTTATATTTTGTTTTATAAACCTAATTAGTTCCTTGTCACATTTGTATGCATTTTGAAAGTTAATAAAAAAAACCCACATGGTCTGCTTATAAGAATGAAGATTTTTATGGATATCAACTTCTTTATGAGAGAACACAACGTTTTGGAGTTAATGCTTACTCCTTCATCAGGTGAATAATGACAAATAACATGTGTAGGTTTATACCATCAAACTTGAGTTGCAGCAAGGAAGATGTAATCTCTGTGTCGCATGCAGCCTGAAAACACTTCCATTTGCTGTGTACTTGGCTAAATGGGTACAATCAGTTTTCTTATGTAAGAAAATTTTCAGATTTCTCTACCAATGGCAAAGTTGTTATTAGTTTACAAATACAGATAAATCAACTATGTGTTTTTATTATCATAGATAATAAACCAGGGTCACAACTACCAAAATTTACGTATGATGTTTGCTATGATAGCTGGGCCAACCCTCAAAACTATCTAAATATAAAGCTTTTCAATCTTTTGGACTTATATGAAACAAATGGCTTGCTACATGTATGTAGACATCATATTTTCACATGACATGATTAAATATCGAGGTAAAAAACACAGAAATAGGATCAAATTAGATCAGTCACTATACCATCCAAGCATCCGAAAAAACTACACTGCTGGGATATTTTGTTACCATCAGATATGGAATACCATGGATATTTTTAAATAAAGGCACATGATGGGCATTGGGAATCTTCACCTTTTAGGGTGAAGAAATTCTGCTGATGTGGACCGGAGCCCAGTCCCTGTGTCCGTCACGGTCAAGGGAGCGGGTGCTGACCAATTTGCTGCTTGGTTTCATAATTAGACAGTTGGTGAGAAACATTATTCGCTCTGCATCAGTGCCTCTTTAAGGGAGTGTGCAAACCAGGCAGCATTTTTGTTGACAATACAGAAAAGAAGACTTACAAATAAATATCTAACGTCTCTTTATTATCTTGTCATATTTATTTGATCATGATGACAACATACATGTACAGTTGTACATACCCCATATGGGCAGCAGCTATCCACAGTAACATTGCAATACTCTCATAGATTTGCTGTATATAAAATAACTAAAATTTTCCCCACATCATGTAACAAGAGAATATCTTGTTATCTAAATGTTTGGCAGGATAATTTAAGTGTTTTCCATATACATCAGTCCTTCCAAATCATCATATCTACATTACACAAGAAAACTGCATCATCATGTTATCAGTCTCTAAAAAAATCCAGTTAAACGGAACCTAACACATGGAACAGGAGACTAAAATCATGAGTGGTAGTGGTCCTGTAGATCAACATTAGTCACAAACAACATTTTTTATTTCAAGGATCAATGACTATTTTCACCTCAAACAGAAATTTAGTTATAAATATTCCAAAACGTTATCAATGTGCAGAAGGCAATTTTATCAAAGTTCAGTAATAAGAAAACTGATTGTTTTCCAGGTGTGTCTTACACAGACACTGAACAAACATGATAAACATCGTATGAGTTAATCTTCTTCATCATTATCAAGTGGTGGTTGCAAATTAGTAAATTCAACACAAAGTTTCCTAAACAAAGACTGCTTTGCAACTGTAAAAGGCATTACCAGTTCAGTGTATACCCTGTAGAATACAGACTTTTTCTACCATTTCCATTGCCGTCTTTACATAAATTCTAAGATTCAATTTATGAAATTCTTCTACTTGGTCTCCTGCTATGATCTAGATCATTCCAGTAGTGGAATTATTAATTTCATATCTAGAATTATCAGATCTAAGATTAAGAAGCCCTTGTCTGCCATAACAAAATATCCACTTTCACATATATTCAGAATTCCACATCATTCTGTCACATGTTTATCACTAATAGTGCCAGACCACAAATCAGAGGCAAAAGTGGTAACACCAGAAAGGTTTTATTAAATTGTGATTGAAGAGTTTCTGTAAAGGTTTCCATGGAACATTTCGGACTTGGTCTCAAAATGGAGAGATGGGCTTCGTTTCCGGAGCAGAACTAAAAAATTGTTCAACATTGTCTTGCAAAACTTGGTAGATACATCAGTCAGAACCCAAAGTGGTGCCTTTTGCTATGTATAGGTGTTTGTGATTTCATCATTTTCTCAGTTTCCATGGAAACCTTTCAAAACCTTCTCAAAAGTGAGAGGTGTGTTTCGTTTCCGGAGCACATCTCAAAACCTTTGTAATATCTGTCAGCAAAACTTGGTAGATATGTGTGTCAAGTAACTGTCAGATGACTTGTCCTTTCAAATATGGGGGAGCTGGGGGGATATGTCATCTTCTGATGACTCTTGTTGACACATGCTAATATCTGATGTATCCATTGGTCCACAATAATCATGAAGCATATACTTGAAGCCTGTAGAAAGATCCACAACATGCGAATACACCGCTGTCATCATTACTAGAAACACTTGAATCATTATCAGAATCTGCATTCTCAAGAGACTTCATTTCTTCAAGTTCCAGAATCTCTTTAGTTACTTGAAAAAAATAAAAGCAGATGGTTAATATCAGATTTAGCTACCTATTTAGATATGTTTCATACAAATGACTGGTGCAGTAAAGCTTTTGAATGAATTACACATTCAGAAATGTATGTTGAATAAAACCAGTAATTTTAGAACACAGGCTGAAAATGAGGCAGAATTTACAAAGAGTAGCTTGTCATACAGATCTTAGATCAGAAATACACTTACAAGTCAATGCAAATATGCCAATTGTTTCAGCTTTTGGAAAGTGAAGAGAGTATCTGTAATATGTTTAAAGATTTCATGGAAATATTTTGATTGCATTTATTCTGAATAAATCTTTAAAAGTATAAATGTTCGTTGAAAAATAGCATTATAAAACATTTTTCTCACCTTGTTGCTTCCAAGATCTTAGTAAATCCATGTTTTGGGATAAATACTGCAGGCAATCATTAACCATCAATGTATTTGCCATTACTGAAATGTGATGAATGCCATTCTTTTCTCTGAACCAAAGATGTATATTCAAATGTATGTTTTTGGCTGAACTGAAAATGTTTACTGATGTATTCGCAGTAACCAAGCCTTATGTAAGCAAAATCTTCTTTGCTGGACAGCAGTGATGTGTAACACATTTTCCATTTGTGATCTTCACACGATAATTACTACAAACACAACAATGGTGTTGATACATAGATTTGATGCCTTTTCTTTCACTCCATCTGCCTGATTGGTAACAAGTTCTCCAGTTATTGCTCTCTGGAAGTAGGGCGGCCTGCCTTCTTATTGTTTCGGTGAACAAACAAGCTACGAAGGGGAGGTAATTTTCAAAGGAGATGACCCTTTTGAACTGGGCTATACATTACATTTTGTGAAACATTATCATATTACAATACATGCATGACAATTACAATAATATCACAAACTGAAAATACAAATTCAATAACAAGAATTATTCATTACGTCAGGAGTGTTGCTTAAAGGGGCACTGATGCAGAGCGAATAATGTTTCTCGCCAATGGTTTAATTACAAAACAAAACTGCAAATTGGTCAGCACCCGCTCCCTCAACTGTGACAGACAAAGGGACTGGGCACTGGTCCACATTAGCAGAATTTCTTCACCTAAACAGTCAGGAGACCGGATGCCCATCATATGCCATTATTTAAAAATAACAAAATATCCCAGCAGTGTAGTCTTTTTCGGATGGCTGGATGGTATTGTGACTGATCCAATTTGGTCCTATATCTGTTTTTTTACCTCGATCTTTAATCATGTTATGTGAAATTATGAATTTGTAAACTGGAAACAATGACTGTGGTATTGGTAGAGAAATCTGAAAATTTTCTCACGTAAAAATACTGATTACACCTGTAATAATACCTGTATGTATTTCTTATGTAACAAAGTTCCGTTGGTATCCTCAAAACACTTTTGCCTCATAGGTGTTTCCAGGCTGCATGCGACACAGAGATTACATCTTCTTTGCTGTAACTCACGTTTGATAGTGTGACATTTGACCTACACGTGTTATTTGTCATCATTCTCTTGATGGTCAGTTAATGAATGTATAACAGGTAGAATTAGTGGTGACACCACTTAGATTACTGGACAAGGGTTCCCATTTGGCATTTCTCCTGTCTGGAGTAAATACTCAACATTATAAATTAAGGTCTGTAGTGGCAAATGTATTGTATGTTATGTAATATATGTATCAGCTGATACATTACTCAAACAAACATCAATCAAAGGATTAACCAGTTACACACTGATTGATTAATTACCTCTATCTACTACAGCGGATTTGTCAAAAGGCAGTGTGTGTAGATGTACTGATCTATACTAACTACATCCTGTCGTAAAGTGTGAGTGTAAAAACAACATCCTCCCTTCAAGAAATAACCATCATTTGCGTTGATTGAATGATTGCTCATTATTGGTTAACTAAATTACTTAGATAGGCAGACATCATACAATTAGTTGGCAGGTGTGCTATCTTGGGTGACCAATAAGAGGTTTATCAGTTTTTTACCAATGTGAAAGACGTGAAACGATGTGTTCGCAAATTAGACTGTTGTAAGAAACACAACATAGAGCAGGATTATTTACCAGTTGCAGATGAATGGAATATCGTTCTTTTATGTACATATTGATACATTCCTGAACAAGGTATTCATTATTTGCATATTGTTTTAATTTATTTGTTGTAGCTTTCATCAGAATCTATATGACAGAAAACACACTAGATCACGAATGTGTGTGAAATAGGATCCACATTGGCAGTCTATACAATATTTAAATGTTACAGTCATGTTAGAAATTTACTATCAGTATAAGCAGACCGTGTGTTCTTTTATTAATTTTCAAAATCATACAAATACATACCTGCATCTTAGGCTATAAATATACAAATAAATGATAGGTGATGACTATTTGAAGAATTCATTCATAACATGTTATGAAAGACGGGATTGTATCCATCAATTGATGAAGTATGGCTGCTAACCAAAATTCTGTTTAATTCTTTGAACACATACATTTCAATAATTACAAGGAAATTTGTCAATGTAAAAATGATGTTCATTTTCAGATATTAGTTTGTAAGGGGTAGTTCTGCCCTTGTTACAATATCACATTTGGGATTCTTTTCGTCATATTGTGGTACGAGTGTTAAAGGGTGCTTTTTCTATGGCCATACCGGTGTTTCTTCACTGATTGCCATAGTTGTCTGCTATGGCAATCATATCAATGTTGGGGGAGTTCAAGTAGATTAACTCCCTTGGCAGCCAGAAATATCGATCTTGAATAAGCACCTGGGCCTTGTCTTGTTGAAATGTGAATTCTCTTCCAGGAAATACAAAGCCAGAACCATGTTCTGTGATGTCATTGATGGTATTTTGCTGATATCTCTGGCTGATTAGATTTTAAAATTTCTGATCCATTTGCAGACATCATTCCCCAAATATGAATTTGGGGTGGGTGTTTTACAGCAGTTTGCAGACAATGATGCCGGTACTTTTCATGAGGTAAATGCCTCACTTTTGTTTGTCGATGATTTTGTAAAGCACTTGAAGATTGATTCATCTGAGAAAAGAACTTTTTACAGTCTGGCACTTCAAAATATTGATGTCACAGAGTCTGATAAGTCCTTCTTTCTCTGAGTTTTCTTCAGAAAAAGATTTTCGATTTGGAATATAACACTTGAGTCCAAGATGGACTCTCCGATAGTTGGCCATGTTGGCTGATCCATTGACCCATTGACCCAGAATGCTGTGTTCAGGATTGCATATCTATCATGCACATTCATTTCTGTTGGCTCTGTCTTCATGTCGTTTCATACATGTCGTTTTGAGGAGGGAGAAGAAGAGACCCATTTAGAGATCCAGAAGGTGGGGCATATGGTGCAATCATAGTCTGTTGTACAGACCCTGAAGCAAATTTATCCAAGAAAGCCCATGCAAGTCTAGAAACTGTGGCAAGTCTAGAATCCTCTAGCTTCAAGAAGGTCGATATTGGGGGGCAATAAAAAGTCCACCTCGGTCCACCACAAGGACACCCACCATATGGAGGAAAAAAAAATATTGTGTGTACGGAGTGGGAAATATATATTGTACTTTGTATACATTGTACATCACAAGCATGCTTATTGTATGCGAATCGAGTAGCAGCAACAGTCAGTTCTGCACTTCGTATTTGGCTACAGCAAACTTTTTGCAATATTCTGCAGAAGAAATGAAGTACCAATTTTACTGCTTCTTTTGGAAAATTAAAACTTATTTTTAGAAGTATTTACTGTTAGTCTCCATTGTGCACAGTAAGCATCAAAGGCTTTCAAACAAAGTTTCAGATCAGAAGGAGATTCAGAAAGAATTGCCAATAGGTTAATGAGTAAACCAATTTCTTTTAGTGCCTGTGCATTCACAAATTCCAAATCAATGACTTATTTGACAGAAAATATTCCAAGTCACTTAAGTGAAGGGCAAACAGAAAAGGAGATAAATTTTCTCCTTGTCTAACACCCCTAATACAAGGAAATATTTGAGTTATACTGACATTACACGCATGATTATATTATCATTATTATGTGCTTATACATATGTCTTGTAACATTAAAACATTGTCTAGTAATACCCTTACCAACCATTTTCAGCCAAAGGCCACAGCTCCACACAGTATTACTAAAATCAACAAACGCTGCAATATAATTTCTTATTTTGGCTAAGTTATATGTCAATCAATACTTTTAAGATATACATGTTATCAAGGGTGGAGTAGTTTTTCTTGAAGCCTGCTTGAGCAGAGCTTACGGCACCAACCCTGTCACAGAAGACTCAGAGCTGTTCACTTAATAAGGATGTGAATTGTTTTACCAAGCACCTTAAAAGTGACAACCCTATGACATTATTTGGGACCCCAACATCCCCTTTGTTTTTGTAAAAGGTTTAATTATACCAAGAAGACCGGATTCAGGCATTACGCTGCCATCAAGTACTAGATTGAATAGTTTTACATATGCAGGTAACATAACATCGGTAGATGACTTAATATACTCATTCACAGTATTAACTAACCCACAAGCTTTGTTGCTTTTCAGACAGTTGTCATGGTTAAAATTCAAAACGTCTAAGAAATCCCCCCAGAAACAGCAAAATATAACACTGACAAGTCTAAAATATTCAGTAATATATATTGACCAAAAAGCAAGATACAAAGATTCACAATAGAGGATTCTAATAAAATGCAACAGTATCAAACCTGAAGTAATGGGTCACAAATATAATATCCACTCACCAAAGTCTTGGTTTTCAGAGTGAGAATCAGTTACACTGAATGTTACATAGCGATGTTGGATGTGGTCCGTGTCAACAAGCAGATGAAGAGGTAGATAGATGTAGAATAGGCCAGATGATGACAACTCCAGTAAATTCTCTAAAAGTCTGTGTGTTTCGTCAACACAACAACCAGCCTTTATATACACAGTCACTGATTCTTGAATATAATATTCAATATAATATTCAATGTTCAAACTTCAGCTTGCTATTAGTTCAGCATTCAAGTCTGTCACACTCATAGAAAGAGTGGATGAACTGCTGATGGGACTATTCAAGTATTACCACTACAGCACTGTGAGATAAAAAAGCTTAAGAAAAGATGCAGCTGTTGACTAAAGAAATGGAAGGTGACACTTCAGATGAACCAAACAGAGGTCCTGTTACAATTAAGAAAGCTGTGCATACCCGGTGGTTCAGTCATGAGAAGGCTGTTCATGCAGTGAGGCAGTGCTACCCATCAATCCTTGTGGACTTGGAGAATGCTGTAGGCATGAGCAACGATAAAAAGGCTGGGGATAAACAGAGCGTCACTGCTGACAGACTCTACAGGCAGCTCAAATCGTATGACAGACTTTACACTATTCTCTTGCTATGTGATGTGTGCTCTCTGTTATCTGGTCTAACAAAGCTGTTCGAGCGAAGGGATTTGGATTTGAGTGTTTTGGAACCACAAATACAAAGCAGCACTGCATCTTGAGAAAAATGAAAGACACACCAGGCCCAAATCTAAATCGGATTGACCAGCTTGCTAATCTGTATGACCTGGAGAGGACAGACAGCAGACGAACAGATATCAAGTCTTCAAAGGACATATTTCTTGACCATCTGATACAGAATATGGAAGAGAGACTGCAAGTTGCACCCATCATCACAAACCTATCAGCACTGGATCTGAGGAAAGCTGGAGATCCTTCCTTCCTGACTTTCCATGGGGATGCTGAGGTATCAGATATATCTATGTTAATACTGCTGACCCTCTAATAACATTTTAATTTAAGAAGATTCTTCCTTGTGTCCCAGACAACCATGATCAAGTAATTTGTGGTACTGCTCACCTGTGATAACCAATGGAATTGTATCTAGAATAAGATTAATTTTAAAGATTTAATTGATTTTGCTTTAATTACATTGTGCATTTGTTTCTTTCCAGATAACACAGCTGGCAGAGCACTTCGGACTTGATGTCAACCAGACACAGATTGAGTGGACTAAAGAGAAGGAGCTGTTTTCAGGGGAGCTTGACACCAGTTCACCCTCCTCCATTTTGAAGACACTCACCAGCCTGAAGCCTCAGCTTGGAAACTTGTATCCAAACATTGTTCAATTACTGTCCATCCATGCAACAGTGATTCTGGCAACTTCTGAAGTTGAGAGAGTGTTCTCAAAAGTGAAATTGATTGTGACAGATCACAGAAACAGACTCAGTGTTCAGAACTGCAACAGGCTTCTCATGATAAGCCTGAATGCATCTTCGGCTTCAGACATTGACTTGAAGAAAGTTGTGAACAAATACTTGGCAAGGAAGAAAAGAAAAGTGTAAATTGTTGTTTGTGTGTTTTGTGAAATTGTGAACAAATGTGGTAACAGATTAATGTCGTGAAATGCTTTTTTTCAAACTCTAATCTTAAAATACAAACTGAGGAGAGTAAAAACGAACTTTACAATTGAAATTATTTTTTCCAACATGCCCTTTTATGTTATGAAGTGCCCTTTTCCATGAATTTACCCTGCCCTTTCTGAACCCTAAGGGGAACACTAATATTCGAAAAATTTGTGACCACATCACCACCAACTTCAGAAGTAAACACAAGTAGTCAAGGGAGGTAAGCCTGGGGCACTACCTTAAAGGCCTGTCGCTAAAATACTAATAGCACTGAACATTTATGATTCAAAATGTGACCCATAATAACTATCACTCAAAACTCTGAACATTTTGACCCAATAATAATTATCACTTAATCATTGATACAGTTTACAGTAAATACACTCTCATAACACAATGGACATCAGAAAAGATTTCCTCGTTAGTAATCAATGAGTCTAAAACCTCATTTTGTAACACACCTTCCAGATAAGAAATATCACAATCAATCTCACAGGCTTGTCCTGCATTCAAATCTTTGAAATGATTGAACATCTTGCTGATCAATATAAAATATACTTACTGAAAAATTTAAGGGAACGCATGAAATAGCTGTGACTTTTAATCATTGAAACAGTGAGAGAAAAGTTCATACCGACGAAAAGGCTTATGTCAAGTGATGAAAATCAATATCGGGTGTGTCCCCCATGTCTCTGGAGAACTGCTTGGCATTGTCGTGGCATGCTGCGAATGAGTGTACGGATGGTACCAATCGGAATTCTATGCCATTCTTCCTGGAGAGCCATGAAAAGTTCATCCAAATTGTTGGGTTGAACAGGTCTGTCCTGAACATTGTGGCCAAGAACATCCCAAGGATGCTATGGTCAGGACATTTAACCGGCCATTGCAACACATGGACACCTGCAGCCCTCATTATGTCCCGACAAACATGAGTGATGGCGGGCATTGTCATGCAGGAACGCGAACATTCGACCTGCTGTACGTGCATAGGGGATCACAGTCGGGTTCAAGATCTCGTCACAATATTGTACACCTGTTATCCTGTCATCAACACGCACAAGATCTGTTTTGTGGTTAAAGGTAAACCCGCCCCACACCATAACAGAGCCCCCTCCATAACGATCATGCTGTTTCATGGTGCAGACACTGTGACATTCTCCAACGCGTCTCCAAACCTGCTCTCATCACTAAACATGGTGTTTCTCTATGATTACACAATGCCGTTTAGAAAGTGGTCAAATTCAACATATGTCAATTTTGGGATTTCACTTTCTCAGTAAAGTACATATTCTAGTACTTTTTTGGTTGAATCCCATCCAGGATTCGAACCTGCACCATGTCGAAGTCGTGAGGGCTGAGCGGGTTAGGCGGCTGACATTCTGTGCTGGCGATTAGGTGCCTGACTCTGAAGGTGCAGGTTTGAATCCCGGATGGGACTCAACCAAAAAAGTACTAGAATATGTACTTTACTGAGAAAGTGAAATCCCAAATATGACATATGTTGCATTTGACCACTTTCTAAATGGCATCGTGTAATCATAGCTTTCGGCCGTGGAAGCCGTGCCAATTTACACTCATCAGAGGGGTACAAAAAGTACGCAGTCTAGACTACCAGTTGTCCGACTTTCATTTTTGTGGAAGTCGTGGTGGCTGAGTGGGCTAGGCGGCTGACTTTGTGTGCTGGCGATTAGGTGCCTGACTCTGAGGGTGCGGGTTCGAATCCCGGATGGGACTCAACCGAAAAAAAGTACTAGAATTTGTACTTTACTAAGAAAGTGAAATCCCAGATATGACATATGTCTCATAAACCTGTCAATAGATAATTGGTTGTGAAGTCAATATGTGTGGATTGGAGCAAATACTCAAATGAATTAATACAAATCATTGTGTAACAAGATTTATATAATCATTTACAAGAAGTATGTTACAGAATATATAAATGGTGCGTGCCGGTCTATCATTTGTTTGCTTATGTTCGGCATACATAAATTTTTAATTTATCATTCATACAAAAAACATAACTTACATAACTGTACACTCTGCTTTGCATTTGGTAACTGCGTAAATATAAGAAATTCTGAAAGTGCTACACAATCATACATCATCAATGTCAACAGTGATAGTTCACTTCATACACAACTGACTCAACAAGATGGGGAAAAACTTTTCCATACTCTGTCATGGTCTTCCTTTCTGCTTGAAGATGTTTTTTGTCTTAAGTCTATGGTTACTTCGGTAAGTATCCACAATTTTACCATCAAGACACCAAAAATAATTATCTTACCAATAACATTCTCATAAATGCTCTATATTGATACAGTTAGTTTGTATGTGTGAAATGCACTTTAGAAAGGTAAATAAACCAAAGTTCTAATACAAGATTATCATATATGACAAACCACGAGGTTAATTCTTCAATCATATTTAGTATCAAATTTAAAGGAAGCAGTGACAAAGAGGTAGGCAGATCTTAAGACGGACAGATTATTAAGATCAGATAATTCACTATTTCCGTATAAGATTGTCTTCAAGCTTTACCCATGTTTGTAATTCAAATTTGTATACATGTGTGACAACACATGCTACATTTAAATTTTGTATTGTAAGTCGTATGCTACCGGTGTCGATATAAACTGTAAAGCCGTTCACAATCCCATTTCATTTTTAATAAAAAAAAACCCGAACACAATAATTAAGCACAAAAAATTAGGTGTGTAAATCATTTACTCTGCTGGTGATGGTTGTGTGGGATTAGTTAAACGACCAAACCCAGTTGAGCATGCCTTATAATCCTCTTACTCTTAAAATAAACAACTTCAGTCCAAAGAGGATATCACTAGTGGGATTATTCAGCTGATTTGAGTTAGTGTTTTGATAACGCTTAGTCTTGATGAACAATAGTCTATTTCAACAACATGGTCAATTGGTAAAATTCATATTAAAGTGACATACCTTTATTTACATGTTTCACACACCGTTATGTACACGTGTAGTGTCCATTGTATTTCTTGGTTGGAGAAGTTACTTTTGAGATCTAAATAAATGTATGAACACTCGATGGGAAAATGCATTGCACACCAACATACAGACATTTTTGCTATCGTGAATTCGAGGCTTTACATCCACAAAGCCGTTCCAAATGTCTGTCAGCAATATTTCTTAAAAGACCACGTTCAGCTCAGGTGAGTATATTGCAGATGACACAAGTATATTATTTGTAAAATCAGTAAGGGAATCCTGATGACGCCATGTGTTCCTTCAGCAGCATGGTTGTTGAGAAATCTTACACTCAAGACTACCATACCATTTAGCAGGGAGCTCAATACACAGAGTAGAGTATGCCTGCATTCAGTAAGTGTTTAGCATATTGAATCACGATATGAGAACAACAGCCCGACTAACTGGCTGGTCAAAGGTTTATTACATGTCATAAATATCCTTCCTGGGACTGAATCAGACTATGAGGGTGGAATATATTCCCCAGGTAACACCAGCTGTTTTTTGTGGTTGACATGAAGGATTACCTGTTGCATATAATTTCAATTATAATGTATAATTAGTATAAGACTGACTTTGGACGTATTCTTACAGATGTAAAACGTTCTGTTTTATGTTTTGAGAGATAAGTTTCATCAAAAACAACAATGACGGAGGAATACAGACTAATCCCAGTATTCATGCATATACGTATTTTGGGTTCCCATATCACACGTCGTTATATGGATGGAATAGTGACTTTAATAGATATAAACCCATTTACTCACAAAACACATCCTTTTCAAAATCGCTGAGGCATTTCAAAATCAAACTTAACACAAATATATTTTAAAAACTAAATTGATTGTTTTATTTCTTTGTAAATGTTTGTAATGTTTTCAGACAAAGTGACCCGTGAAGGTCCCGGGGTAGAATAGGCCTTCAGCAACCCATGCTTGCCATAAAAGGCGACTCAGCTTGTCGTAAGAGGCGACTAACGGGATCGGGTGGTCAGACTCGCTGACTTGGTTGACACATGTCATCGGTTCCCAAATTGCGCAGATCGATGCTCATGTTGTTGATCACTGGATTGTCTGGTCCAGACTCGATTATTTACAGACCGCCGCCATATAGCTGTAATATTGCTGAGTGCGGCGTAAAACTAAACTCACTCACTCACTCACTCACTCAGACAAAGTATTCTTATTCGATGTTGTATTAGCTGTAATTCAACTTTATTTAAGACTTTAGTTGTAATACCTGCTAGTCATTTTGTTAGTTTTTTCAAAATGCTAATTGCAGTTTTCCCATGAATTTACTTTCACAGACAACTATGAGGCAGGCTCTATGGAATGCTAAGTCTGTAAGAGGAATGACCCTAAATCCACAACAGACCTAAGAATATACTTTAATATGATTTAAATATAGTAACTGCAAGAGTTTCAATGCATTAAACCATTCAACAAGTAAAACTTCAGGTGTTTCTACAATAACCTGAACATGAATTTATCTTCATTGTGCTGACAATAAATTTAGAATTGTATTTTTTCAGGTTGGAAACAGGACAGAATAAGGACGCTAAGGCAGCTCTCCCTGTTATTCTGCACCCTGAGTTTCAAGGTATTGCAGTTCTGCGGCCCAGTTCTGCTTAATGCTCTGTCCTATATGCATCAGTGCACAACAAAAAATGACCACAACCCACTGCTATATAAATAAGAATGCTCATTTCTTGAGCTCCAAACGTGACTTTTGTTGCACAGTAAAAATATGCAACAAAATGTGAGTGTTCATAGGCGATTTTGTTCAACCGTTGGAATCGGATGCATGTTTTTGGTGACGACTTCTTGTTATAATTCTGTTATCACTGTATAATATATGTCAGTTTTATTGAAACATAAAGTTTCTGTCAGGGTATTGTATTTTGTTTGTTGCTGTGGCTATGACAAGATGTTTGCAGACAAAAAAGGAAACCATCTCAAGAAAGAAAAACAACCAAAACAAACACAATAATGTCATGAGAAAATATTCCAGAAAAACTACAGTAGACATTTAAGGCCTTGTTAATTAATGAATCCTTACTGACATGACTTGCTCATCAATGAACAAGGGACTAGGCCTTGTTATGTGTTGAGGCTTTGTTCAAGGCTGGGAGATACAGTAACAATCACCCCACAGTATTAATCCGTGTGATCTTTCAAAGGAGAAAAAAGGTTGTACTATACAACACCTGTGTTCTAATGCACTAAATACATAAGTATCAATAATACTTGCTATGAGATTATGAGAACCATTTTTTCTAACCATTGATTCTGTTTTGACATTGGTTTACCATTCACTTAATGCAAGTATAATCATATTGACTGTTTTCTTCAGAAATCGAGTCAAAGGGATGCGACAGGCAGACCTCCCCAGCCATAAGAAAGCAAAATATGAACAAGTATTAAAGAATGCACTACAATAATACCCCATTGTTTTTGATTGTATATTTGATAATAATGTGTAACATATTTTCCGTAAATTTGTAAATGGAATGTTTTTGTATGAAATATAATCTTCCTCTTTCTTGTTGTAATCTGATAATTCCTTCCCGAAGGTAAATAAACATCTAGTGTAAGCTTGACAGTGTCCTTTTTGTTTTGGGGTAATTTAATTCGCATGAAAGACGGGAGTATTATAAAAGTGAAACAAATTCCGCATTATAGAATACCATTTCCATCAACAGTGCAGTATTGACCATGGAGCACTATCAAGCGAACATCAAATTTATTTCAATGTTATGATATGCTAAATTCCTTGTTCACGCGTCATAAACCAAATTCAGCACATTACAACTTTCACCACCTAAACAACCCACTCCTCGGCGCATTATCGCGATGATGACACTGCAAGATGTCAAACCAGCCTACAACTCAGCAGAAACAATTTCAAAATGTTTTATCCAATTTTTTATCCAATAAAGATGCAGCAGAGTAGCGAGGGAAATGGAAACAGTGTGACTTGCCACACCTCAAATATGGTTCCTATGTCATGTGAACAAAATGACAATGCACAAAGTCGAAAGAAGGCCATTCTGTGATTTTTTTCAGGCACAAGGTGGATAAGAACTTACTAGTATTTGGCGTTACCACTATTGATCACGAGATAAAAAAACCCCTCAAAACATGAAATATCAACATGTCAAATATTCCACCACCATAAGTACTAGTAACATATATTCCATTATATCAGTTCTGCTGTTTATAAGAAAATAAATATAATCACAAGCGTACAATCGCGATTCAGAAGTGCAAAATGTTGTACCAGGGAGCCTATATAGAGTATTGTAGAGTATCCCTGGTTGTACTTGGACCTTCGTCCCTCTTAACGAAGCCTGCGGGAGACCAAACCCAGTCATAGCTGGTGGATGTGCACTCAAGTGTAACGACGGCTACCGATTGTCTGCTTCATTTGCTGATACGCCTAGTGCTCATAAGGTGGGGCCCATGGTGTGTTCAGAAAGATGATGTGTTTGATGGGCATTTTAGAAGTATGGCAAGTTACCAGAAAGTAAGATTCTTTATGGATAACAACTTTTTGTATTGTATATGGTGCGTCGTTTCAGTAGGGATTGATATACCGTTGTCAAACAAAATCATATTCACTATGTTGTTATCCATAAAGAATTTATGTAGAGATGTTGGATTTTGTAAATCCATCTCTGAATTTGCATTCGATCCAATCAAAAATCATCTCAGTAGAGATGGTGAACTACTGGAAACTGTCATTCATCCAAGTACAAAGCAGGACTTGAAACTGACAAGCGTTTGCACCAGTTTCCGTGAGATCCAGTCATCTGAGAAAAACGGATGTAGATTCTTTGCAACCCATAGGCATAAAAACATGTCATATGTACAAGTATCACACCTGCTTAATTACATAATGTGGCTGAGACAGGACTCGGGTGCATGAGTCATCAATCAATTTATTTTGTTTATGGCGTATAACCTGATAGGTGTTAAGTTTAAATGGCATGTGGTCAATGATTGAAGCTGGGTATTGCATGTTGTCTTTAGCAGACAGGCAGACAGACATATAGGTGTCAATAACCAGACATTAAGCTTTCTCTGTGATAGAGGCTGCTTCTTACAATCAACATGGGTTTTTTTATGTAACAAGTAGATTATTTACTTGTTTGTGTACACAACCAAGATTAGACTACTGCTCACGACCTCATACTTCGAGCATGCATACTGTTTCAAGCTCCGCGAACCTTTTCACTGCGCATGCGTTATGGGCGCGGCGCAGCGCAGCACAGCTGTTGCAACAACTTCTTCCCCCAGCGCTGGGGGAGATTTTGTGAATTGCTTGAAACCCGAATTTGGGTTGTTTTTTTTCCATCGCATTTTTTTCTTTATAGGTTGAATTGGCATTTTTTATGATTTGTTTCGATAACTGCATACCGAAAGGTATCAGATTCTGCAAAGTTGTATTTTCCATTTTTATGTGACCTTTTAGAAAGCTTCGTTCCATGAGATAACCTATCAAAATAATACAACATATCAATAATGCCCTATGTTCCAGGGTGGGCAGTTCTCTCTGGAGGTCTTGATGTTTCTTTTTCTTTGGGAGTAGTGTCTGGCCAGCACTATGTTGCACCATGTTCAGTTTATTAATTTGCATCTCCAGTCCAACATGAAATTTATCATCTCGAAAACGTTGGGATGGGCTTTTCCAGCAAGTTACTTTAACCTCCCATTCCAACCTCCATCCTGTTATTTGTCCAGGGGACATTTCTGTCATGGGGTTCCATTCCTGAAGGTTTTTGTTTAGTTATGTTAAATATAGCAATTTTTGTTAACTGCAACTAGCCCATGTACAACAAGTGTAGTCCCACGAAGCCTAAAATTATTCAGTTAGGTACAGTTCATTCAGCTTATGCCTCAATGATTTTATGGTATTATGGTGGATTGTTGCTTGGCTGACCACAGAAAGGAAGAATCAACAGAAACAACAAAAATCAAGTATGATTGTGAAATATTTCGAAAGGTGATCTATCCCATCTGTATCACTGGTACTATTGGTAAAGGTTGGATCGACCACATGATTCATAGCAACATATACTGTCATATGTTATGTTATCACAACACAATCTCTATCATTTAGCATATTATCAGAGGTGACAAGGTGATATTGTTTATGGTTATTGTTATTCACTGTTCCCAAACACAAAATAAGTAGGATTCTGAGTCAGAATTCTTTTCTAAAAAGGTTGTGCATAGTGAAAGAAACACCCATGCATCTTCACTCCACCGAACACTGTAGTAAGAGCATCAGCATCCTACCCCTAACAGAGTGACCCCTGTCCACTGAACAGTACTCTGTCCCACTTATTTCACGCCCCAATTACCTCATTAATTATGCCGAGGGGTCAAACTGTAATTAGCCTTTGGGATTTATTAGGTGTGAATTTGAGGCCTTGCGGACCGTTTTACCATCACCCACCAGTTATCTCCCCTTGTGGATCTTTCCAAATTGTAAATGTCTTGTAAACATCATCTTTCCAAAATTGTAAATGTCTTGTGAACATCATCTTTACAAAAGATTTACAAGCCCGTAAATGTGAACTTTTTTTCCAGTGGTTGTTCTTCGCCTGAATTCCATATTGATTTTGGAGGAGGATTTGAACCTGTCTCGCAGAGCAATATGGCGTAGGGTCCGGTCATCCCGTGGGGTGGTTTTCCTTTTCCATCCCCGACCATGCCTCATTTTGACGTCACCAGTCACTCTATAGAGATTCCAAAGTCTGGATATCACGCTAACAGACTGTCGTAATGAGTTTCCACCGTTAACCATGCCAACTGCCTCCCCATTTCTGTGCCAGAGTTAAGTGCTGTCTCGCCATGTTAACAATGTTTTTAACTGTTGTGTTTGACAGTGCACATGCATGTAACATGTTAATCTAAGTGCATGTAACTTTAGGAGCACGTAGTGCATGTGCATGGAAAGCATTATGGTGAGTTTGAGTGAGCTGCTCTTCACGAAAATAATACACGGCGTTGAAGTTAGTAAACAGAAATTTTTAATTGCCCTAAGATACATGCGTGCCCTTAAATTTTTCCATGAGTATATTTTGTCAGAGCAATTATCAAAAGACTTTAAAATTTTGCAGAAAGATTTTTTATCATTATTCTGTGAATTATGTATTTTTCAGCATAGTCACATTTGTAGTTATGTAATGAGGTTTCAAATTTTTATTGTAAATTTTACCAGCTTTCAAAACTTTTGAGTGATTTGATTTATTCTTATTGAATCCAAACACATGTATTAAAATGTGGTAATTGTGCCTTAAAGCTCTACACTTACTATTAAACCAAGGTTTATGCATTTTACAACTTTTGGTACCAGATGTATTCTTACCAGCGCTAACAAACATATATGACAAATCATTACAAACAGAATTTACACATGATGTAACATGATCATAGTTAACATTTTCCTTGTATGTACACAGAGTGTTTAAAACAGATGAATGAATATTATTAACAAAGTCATCTGAAAGTTTAATATCAAACCTGTTAACATTAGTATGGGGTGTATGTACTTGATGCTTCTTGTCATCCTCTATAGACATATCTTTACACTTAAAAGAGAATGTCACACCATAATGTACATCTCAGTACACTCGATCAAACTTGCCCACTGTTAAGAGTCTTGATGCAGGACAATATGGTAGCAAAAGCAAAACAGTAATCAACAGTACTGGCATCCCTACATGTTAACTTCTCACAGTCCTTGTCATCACCAAGACAAACATTAGCAATGAATAATCCAGTGTTCTTACACAACTCTATTAACTTCTTCCAGAGTTGTCAGTGTGTGCATGATCAAGTGGGATGCTCATATTTACAAGCGACTGAACATTAAAATAGCTGTTTAGTGTCGCTGTTATAGATCTAAGAAAGCTCATCAATTTGTACGTGATCCTGTAAATCTTTAGTATGAGCGTTAAAGTCACCAGTTCTGCACACATTATCAGAGACATTCGAGTATTTGACCATGTCATCTTGAAATGCAGTGAAATGTACTGGTGAGACAAATCTGCTGATCTCCAGATCACATGCAAGATATGTATCACAATGTGTCTGAAGTAGATTTTGTTATAATTTACACCCACATAGCAATGTCATGTGAAGTATCAAGCATACTAACATGCCCAGCAATTGTTTGACTGATTGCTAGAACAAGTCATTCTAAAGTTGTTACGAGTGTGTATTTTCTGTATAGTTTGCTATTAATTAACAAATAATTACTATTGGGTCACAACGTTAAGTGTTTTGAATAATAAATATGATGGATCACATTTCGTATAATAGATGGTGAGCATTTTTGAGATTTTGGAAGCAGGCTGTCCTGAAATTATCTGCCCTTGGTTTTCTATTTGTTACTCTTAGGAGACTGCAAGAAATTTCTACAGTGTTGGCAATAGTAGTGTGCCCGAAATTTCTAGAAATAACTGAGAATATATATATATATATAAAGGCTAGTTGCCGTGTTAGGGGGACACGGACACAGAGTTTAACTGGAGTAATATCTTTCTGCATCTGTCAACACCTGATGTACTACTGCCTGACCGCTCACTATGTTGCATTCTGCATAACTGTTTCTCTCTCGCAGTAAGACTTTGGTGAGTTTGCTATATTTTATTTTGTGACCCATTGCCTTAGATTTTTCTCATTTGTATTGAATTTGAAATCAGTATTGTGAAATTGACTTGTGACCTTGTATAACTTGCTCTCTTTGCCAAATCATACAATATTTGAATGTTTTTTGACTTGTCTTTCTTCTGTTTTGCAGGTTCAGGGGGGATTTCTTATATCGTTTCTTATTCTTAACTGTAACAAAGTCCAGATGTGTAGTTTATTTATTGTATTATTTATATATACTGAATGTCAAGGAATGTTAATGTCAATATCACACGTTTTCATTTCAGTTAGGCACAAAATGTCATTCTAGGATATCTTTTGCACAAAGTCTGGGTTTATACATCCACGCTGTCGGGAGCGGAGATTAGGTGTGGTTTGCATATGCTCTATGTTGTCATACCTTGTGAATGATGTTGCTGTCGATGTAGAAATGTTCAGTTCCTCCACTCTGTGTTTCCTCCTTAGAGAGGTGCTTTTGGAGTATGACTCAGTTTCTCCCTGAATATACAGTTTGTCTCCAATGTACAACTTGTCTATGAGTCTCAACTGTGTCACCTGACCTTGCTACCTTTCTCTATACAAGATAGAGTTGCTTCCTTCTTCTATTTCTTTCAAGAACTGTTCATTGATGTGAAACAAAGTAACTTTGAGATGTTTGTAGCAAGATTGACTTTCTGTGTTTGAATTCTGTGAACTTTGCCAGAATAAGCCCGGGTCTAGTCCAGTGAACAAAAGTGCCTATACTCTTCTCTTGCATTGTAGCTTGGTTATTATAAACTCGTGAAGAACCTCTTCACAGTTTTCTTCAGAGTTTTCTTCAATTTCCCTGAATATTAGATTATCTCGCATGGAGCGAGACTGCACATCTAACAGTTCTTTTCTGTTCTTTTAACTCATATACTTCTGACTGTCCACATCCTGCTGGATTACCTTTTACTTCACTCAGCTGTTGCTTGATCATATCTACAACCAGCCTTCTCTTCCTTGCGCTCTGTGTCTCGAAAGACAAACACTTCTTCAATGCTCTTTGCTGTCGTCTTCAGAATAGTTATGTCTGTCTCTTACAATTCAATTCGGTTACATAACTGACTGATTGACGACACATTCTTTTCTTGTGACTTCTGCTTAGTGTCCATCTTGTCTAGTCTTTTGAAGAGATGGCTGCTGGTCTGGGGGACTAGACATATATGTTCTGGGGATGACATACTGGGGTGACTGAGAGAGATGAAGTCAGTCCAATATTCAGGTTGACTGTTTGGGCAGGTGCTCCTGAGTAGAATGACATGTCTCTCAGGTATTCACATTCCTGGCATCTTTTAGAGCTATCTTCTTCACCAGAACTGTAGGATAATTTCTTTGTGTCGTCTTCATTTTGACTAAGTTAAAGGTCACATGCAATGCAAACCTCAAATTTGCAGATTCTGATTCATTTTGTTGTTAACTTATATTAAATGCAAATTCAATTTATAAAGATGAAAAATGACGCGATTAAAAAGGTCCACAAAATCAGGAGTTCAACTGATTCACTAATTTTCCCCCAGCACTGGGGGAAAAAGTGGTTTTAACAGCTGTTCTGCACTGTGCCAATAGCCCATGCAGAGTGATTAGGTTTGCGTGGCTTGAAGCAGGGAAGGCAACTTGTAAAAACACAAGTGATGCATGCAAGCATTATCACTGCAGTTGACGCTGGTGAACAAGAGATGTTTCTTGTGATTACAAACATCATGGGTCTACAGTAATAAAAAGAATGTGTAGCATGGAAAATACTAATTTCATCGTTAAAAATTGCTCAGCTTGAAAACTGAAATGTTTTAATTCTTGTCTATGGAAAAAAACATTTGTTTGTGATAATCAGTCTCTGTCACAGACAAAACTCTGTGTCTGCCTGTCTGCTGATGACAATATACACAACTTCAGTCAGTGACCACATGCAATTTGAACTTAACATCTGTCAGGATAAACACCATAAACAAAATTCATTGATTTATTTAATTATGTCATTACACAGACAGGCAGGTGTGATACTTGTACACGACGTGTTATTTTTTCTGTGGGTTGCAAGCAAACCAAATCCATTTTTCTCAGATGAGTGGATTGGACTGAAACTGGAGTAAATCCAGATTTTCAGTTTCAAGTTCTGCTTTGTACTTGGACGAACAACAGTTTTCAGCCATGCAGTAATTCACCATTTCAGTATTTGTTGGTTGGATAGATCACAAATCAAAAACCCTAACATCTCTATATACATTCTTTGTGGATAACAACATCTTCTATTGTATATGATGTGACATTTTGGTATGGATTCTAATACAGTCTTGTTTGACAATGGTGTATGAATCCATAGCGAAACGTTGTGTGAAAGAAGATGTTATCCATAAAAATTTCTTACTTTCTTACCTCACCATACTTTTAAAGTGCCTTTCAAACAGATCATCTCACACACAAGAAGCACTCAGGGTATCAGCAAATAAACCAGCCAGTGAAAAGTCTTCGTTACACTTGAATGCACACCCAACCTCCCCGACCAGGTCCGGTCTTCTGGGTGCTCCGTTTCAAGAGATGTAAGCCCAAGTACGATATAGAGTGCTTTTGATTCGCGATTGTGTGCTTATAATGTTGGTTATATTTTTTCACAACCATCAATGGATATTATATGTCATGAATAATTTATAATTGTTTCTAATTGTTTCTTTTTGGTTGCATGTGATCTTGAAGTAACTGAGTCACCATGTAAGCTGAGCAGGAGCTAAAAACAAACATGTCCGCTCAGTTCGATGACCCAAATTCAAAAGTCTCATAGGAGACTGATGCTGAACTGTTTCCTTGCTGTCAGTATAGATTCGTATTTGAAAAAACACAGGTGTGCTTACTGAAGTAAACCCCAGCCTAGCAACACCATTTCCATATCAGCTCGATTGTCAAGGTACGGCTACGCTTAACAATACCCTCTGTATTGATAAATACCCTCTGTGGCAGACGCATATCAGGTATGGACCAGGCAGGGGATTCTTATAACAGTAATTACTCCACATACCTTGCGACACAGTATTACCTCTGATAAAAAAATTGAGCAAATGTATGTTAAATATGGGGGTCATTGAATGATGGTCAGTGACAGTTGGACCGCAAATAATGCCATAGGCAGTATTGCAGCAGTAGTGTCATTGTGTATACTACTGTTTCAGTTTTGGCTTATGGCTTCTTTGTTGATATGATCATGTGTTCTTTGAAAGAATGGTGATGATGTTTTCTTTGTTGGAGTTTGTTGAAGCTCATAATGAAGATTGAGACATTTGGATTATCAACAGGACATATTTTTCTTCTACATTTTTAAAGCAAAACAGGAGGTATGACTGTGTTTCTGGGGGTGAGACAAATGCCACAAGACAAAATGTCTTGGGACAAAATCCCACACCAAAACAATCAATAGGACGAAAGATCCAGTTTTTATGTGTTATTGCTATCCACTTCAGCAAGAACCCAGTGAGTTCATAATCATGCTTTCATAACAGTGGCTGCATCGATAAATTGTTTCAATGTGTGGTGATGACAGTTTTAATCAGTGTTCTAAAATGGAGTACTGAAGAGCAATAAAGGAATTAGATGGATTTTTGTACATCAAGAAGGTTACACATTTGAGTGGTGTTAGGTGGAAATGTTCAAGAAAAAGTGCATTAAAAATATATTGTTAGTCATTTGCACACTGTTGGGATTTTGTCCTTATCTTACATACTTTTTGTTCTGTGGGATTTTGCACAGGTGAGTTTTTGTCCTAACCTTCTGTTTCTCTCCAATTTTCAGAAAGAAGTTTTCTTCATCAAAGACTGTTGATCAGGCTGACATTAAGTATATGGATCGAGAACCAAGTACTCTTATCTCAGATACAACACAGACAGTGCCTGATGCAACCTCTAAGGGCCAGAAGAGACAAGGAAAAAAGAAAAAGATGACAAAAGCACAGAGAGCACAGGTGAAGCTACTTGGATCATTCATACTAAATTTCTGCTTTACAGATCTTGTATTTTACATATTGACAAATACAGATCTTAACCACAAACCACACCCTGTTTTAAACAATTACTTGACTTTCATTCCATTGAGCTTGAAATTATCATTGTTTGTTAATGGCTACTAAGATCTTTCAAACTGAATAATTTTGGAATAGTTTCAGGTTTATGATGAAAAAGGCAGTACAAGTATAATTAACAGGAACGAGAATTAATGGCAGTGCATTCATAAATACTTTTGGAAGCTGGCAGGATTTTGGCATTTACAACTAAATATTTTACCAGCCCTTCTGTACCACTTTTCAACTGCTCAAAAAGACTGTCTACCCATATCATATTGACCTTGGATAGTTAAACAATGTGGTCATCCAATGAGTCATGGCAATAGGTAGCAGCTCCCAGAATTAAAGGGGCTCTGATTCAGAGCAATTAATGCTTCCCGCCAACGGTCTAATTATGAAACCAACCTGCAAGCTGCTCACCAGGTGTCCTCCCGCCTAGCCCAAAATTCGATTTCCACTATTTTCGCTTTGCCCAAAATCTATTTTCCCCTATTCCCACTAAGTCCCAAGCCCAAAGGAGCAGTGTTGCTACACAGGATTAATGCTGTGAGTTATAGTCTGTTTCCCTGATGCCTTGAGTGAGTGTTCACTTACTATCTTTAGTGGTCACTCAGTATCATCCAGTTCATAGTATGAAAACTCTTCAGTCTAAATGGCAAACGCACAGGTACAAGTTAAAGATATTGATAACCATAAAGGTGGACAATTTGTAGTCTACAACAGCTTTCAGTTCAGCATTATGAACAGGCATAAGGACACAGGGTATTGGCGCTGTAGACGTTATCCCAGGGGTTGTCGAGCGACAGCTATGAAACAGAACGCTGCCTTAGTTAAGTCAAACCACAACCACAACCACCAGAGTTGAAGTTACCAAAATTGTGAGCAAGATAAAGAAAAGAAACAGGGAAGAAGTGACCTCTGTTTCAGCAATTTACAAAGAAGAGCTTGCAGGTGAGTGTGTTTTCATTTCACTGCTGGAAATATTATGAAACAGCCATGTTTTAGACAGTCCATTAGAAACTGTTATATATGACTGAATTTGAACTTTTTTTTTGTCGTTTGTAAATCATTCATTACTTTTATATTATATACTGACAGGCAAAAGCAACTTTCTGTTGCAAAATGTATTGTAATTTCAACATATAAAATCAGTATCAAATGCAAATTGTTCCATTGTTATTGCCTCAAACATGAGTTTGATTACCACAAACAACTGCACCCAAACACAACTCTTTACCACTTTGGACAAAAAACAACAAAATGCATGTCTTGTGCATGTAAGGGTACAAGGCACGTGCATGTACGATATAAAACCGCCCCACAGTTCCTTGCAGATCGCACTTCAACAGAAAAACATTTAACAATGCCAAGGTTAACTCCACTATGAGTGACGCTGCAAGAATGTGCCACTGTATTGTTGGGACCATCAGGAACCTTCGTCAGCATTATTGACAGACTGGCCAGACCTCAGACACACTCAGGACTGGCATTCCAAGGGTTACAACTGCACAGGAAGATCACCGTCAGTGACAGTGACGTCATCAAGGGCAAAGGCTCTCGGTCACCCAGTCAGTCGACAGACAGTAACAAGAAGATTACGTGCCCATGGTTTCATACCATACCGAGGAATGCTGCTGACTGATGACATTGTCATCTGAAATCTCTATTTTGACCCCATGTCGACCAAAATAAGTCAAAGTCTCAGTTAAAGCTGAATTTTTTTAACTGAACATGTGCCAGTGTCATTGATTAACAAATTACAACATTCATATTTCACTTTGTCCTTGTCATTTTTTTAAAGCTGTCAGATTGTACCAGGGGAATGTTTCTTTTGCCCGTCAGTTTATTTATGTACCCTTCTGCAATGTTTTTCTTTAGATATAATCTTATTGATATTGGCAGGTTATCACAACAGTAATTGATCAGACGAAACGGAACAGTTGGTGCCAGAATATCCAACATTGATTCTTGCTCATCATCCTTCTTCTAAAGCCATGCCAAACTCCATCCTGCACTGCCCAAGACGAGAGACGACATCAACCTGACTGGTGTGTTGTATGAGACTACAGCTGGGGAGAATTTCATTATTACTGATGACACGGACATGATCATCCTGGCTACCCAAGATAACCTCTGTCATCTAGCTACAACAGACTATATTAAAGTACAATGAAACATCTGTGTGTTTGAACTGTAATACCATTGTGTATGTAATTCATCTGTTTTAACAGATTAATTAGTACTTCATGAATAAAGTTTATATATCACAATTTGGCACCTTAACAATATAACTGAACCGATAAAACCGATTATTCGACAGTTGTTTATATGACAAACTTATGAAAAGAGAAATGTTTTTCAAAGATCTCCCTCTTAGATAAACATTTCTAGTGCATTTATCTTGTAAAAGAGGTTATTCTTGTATAATTACATTTATTATAATTGTTAGCCACCATTTCAAGCTCTCTGTACTCAACAAATATCTGTGCTATGGTAGTTGTATCATGGGCGTGTGCCCCCCTTACGAAATAAACACAATCTGATGAACTTTGTTCCTGAGATTTCCGATGTTGACATCAAGTGGTCAAGATGTTAAAATTGTATTGTAGACTATTAAACATATTTCCTTCACAGCTGAATGTAAAACCAGTCAAATAAGGCCATGTTGGGCTGGTGTGGTAGATACGCACGTTTCTACTCAAAGGTGTATTATAAAGTTTTGGTTTGAAATATTAAAAATCGAATTACACTGCCTTCCTCACCAGTGTTATCTATTCCTATAAAAGCTTGATGAAAATGGTAAGCATACATGGGTTTCAGATATCCGCCACATATTTTTCACAACTGGTGTTTCATATGTTTCAATAGAGCAAGATGCTGGAAAAATACAAATGTGTAACAGCACTTTTGCATGAAGAATCCGTGATATATATTCCCAGATTTGGCATGACTCTCTTTGTACATCCACAATCTTAAGGAATTACTTGACTTTAGAATACTATGTAAATATTTTGTTCCGAGAAACGCGTACCTTTCACATACAAATAATACATGGTACTCATCTTTGAGAACATATTGCATACAGGAATGCTTTCATTAGTACAGTGTTCTCAATAAATTAACTTTAACCTAAGTCAATGCAATACATAATTTACAGAATGTATGAATCAAGGTGTTATGACTTAGTACCGTAAGGTTTTATTTCAGGCTGTTATTTCAAAAGTCTGTTCTCAGTACATAAACTACCCAAACAATAACTTCTGTCGCTATTTTCATGAAACATGTCTTTTCCTTTTCATGAAGATGTACATATGTTCTTCCTGTCACGTGTTATAACTATGTCATCACAATCAATTGTCCTTTTTGTCACATGGCCAAACTACCGAATAGATAAATTAAATTGAAATGAATCAAATTGGTGCCTCCGTTTCGATGGATTCTTGTCTTCATCTTCATTGGAAGTTTCTGCTGCATGATGTAAAATCAGCTGGTATTTGGTATACAACCAAAGAGGATGCCACCGGCTATAGTCACATTGGACGTCATGCACGTGACACCGCCTCTACTTATTAACTGTCTGGTGTTTGCGTAATAAGCAGAAATCCGAGGTCATTTTTCACGTTTTAATTGCAATTTTACAAACTTTTTGAGACATTTTGATACATATAGTGATCTTTAGGGTGCCCTTTTCCATATATCAAAAATAGTTTTACGCTAGTATTCTCCTTTGTATATTCTGCCAGCAGATATGTTTTAATCGAATTTGAATTGACTTTATTATCTAAAACAATGATAATGAATCAGGAAACGTTTTTGACAAACTCGCAAGTGGTCAGTCAATCTTCACAATTGTTTCGTCTATAAAAATGACAAAAACCATTGCAATGAACAAGACAAATCCTTTAAATATGTCTGCCTCTACATTTCATAAGATGTACAAATCATTTTCATTAATATCATCAGTTTTACTTATAAGTTGGAATTAAATTGCTGTTTATTAACCTGTTCAAATGAAACAGCAATATTTATCCCAATGTATTGAATATTGTACATCAAAGCTAACTAAAGCACATGTTGCAGTAATGGCTATGTGTGATCTTCTAACACTTGTGTAGAGGCTTAAAATGTGGTATAATACACTTACTGAGTCAGTTTCCCATGATAAATGTTATTCAAACACAGAAAGTCTTTCAAAGAATAAAAAAACATACCTTATATCCACATATGATATAGTGGTGAACATGGATGATACTGAAATCAGTTTCCTGAAAAAATATCTGAACGATATGCAAAATATACATCACAATGCTGAAAGTGCAATCAGAATGGTATGGCTATTGTGTTTACTCTTGTTCAACCGACCTTCACCTCAAAGAAATTGCCTAATATGTGCAACAATGTTGACATGTGACATCACTACCGATGACCAATTTCTTTCAAAATGGCGGTTTCACTGACAAGGATACACTGGATTTTGTGAGGGCTCTTTCCTTGATTCAGGGATCTTTTGTACATAAATGTGAGATGTAAGTAATCAGAATTATTCTGACTATCTGTGTATTGTTATATGTTTTTATCATTTACATTGTAAATGGCGGAAGATGCCAGAAATGCTGACAAGTACCGTTGTTGTTCTGTGTGATTTTGCGTCAGTGATGGTGTCATGCTGCACCAAAAGTTTCACAGTTTCTTATGAATTATCACATGATTGCATTGTATCTATTTTTAATTTGCTGTTTCTTGCTATGATATTCTTCAGCTGAATATTCTAAGCCTATTGAGCCACTGTAATGATTACAGCAATGATTACATGGCTGTATGCTGTAAAATTTCCTAAAATGCTACGCAGTGTAAAATCAGAATTTTTCTTTGTTTACATTTCAAACAAGCGCTGTCTTTCGAACACAGCATTTGTTTTCATTCCAAATATATTTTGTTTCATTTTATCTCGACATTTGGTTTTGGTGACAAAGACCACTTAATTTGATTGTTTGGGGAATTCAATAATGCATTTGTCACAGCAGACTATGAAGTAAACATGATGTAATGGGCGTCTCGATACCGGCCTTCTCGAAGTGTGATTTTGTAAACACTATTCAATATGGCGGAAAGCGCACTTCGGCGTTCGTGTAAGTGTATTTTCAAAAGCATCCCAACTGATTCTGGATTCATCTGTGACGTTTCAGAATTATCATTACTGGTTACATGAAAATTTGATATCAGTGATTATTAATATGCTATTTTTGAAATTCAGTAACCCCAGTTATTATTTGATTTTCACATTTCAAAACACACAGCAAATAACATTCTAAACTGTGATTTTGTATGTGTGAAAAATGGTGACATTTACAATGAAGCCTATGTTGAAAGGCAATTTTAAGTACTTTAGCTTGGTCTGAGATAATAGTGGATGGTATCAGGAAATGTAGTTACAGCCAGTTTGGGGCTAAGCGGGCGTGAACCAACCAGTCAAGTAGTATATACAATGGGGGTTTTAAAACACTTTCAAGAAAAGTCTCTACAAAGCCTTATTTACTAAATAAGGCTTTGGTTGGGCCCTTAGCTCTTGCTACTATTACCCCTACTACATAACGTGTGTTGGAGGTAACACTGTGCCGTACGGTACGATCAATAATTCTTCTCTTACCCGGCCTATGTTACGTTTACCTCGATGAAACAGTTTAACGTGAACCGCCTATGATATCTTTGGTGTTCATAATAAAGGCTTGCTGGGCTTTTTGTATCCCCTGTTCTATGTACTTTTTTTTCTCGTCCTCGCTGATAGCAGACTTACGAGACTTGGATCGAATATCTTGTTTCATTCCGTTATATTTTGTGAGTTCAGAGAGGATTGAACGAAACTCCTCTTCTGAGATCTTACTGTCAGAGAGTGCCGTGGAAATACGCTCACTCACTGTGTTGAGCTTTGCTTCGGCCAGAACCCTGATCTCGTCGTGTTTCAATACCTTATGATGCAGTCTGCGTGATACTAACTTAAGCGCCAACCCTAACACCCCTGCCACCCCAGCTGTTATTTCAATACCTAGCACTATAGGTGCAGCCACGATGGTAGCTAACAACCCAACACCTGCCGCCCCTAGTCCCATGCTGGTTGCCATAAGGGTAGTGTCAGCCCCGTCCACGATATTGAAAGCTCTATGGTACTTTTTACAAAGTGCTTTCCGCGTGTCACGGTCTTGTTCTAGTTGGCGTTTCATATCACATAACTGCCTCAAGCGGAACCCATCTACGGTTTCCAGCGTCTTCGCTACTTCCTCTACGACTGGGTACAGACCCATCTATAATATATATTTTGAAAGATATTTTAATTGGGTTTCAGTTAATATTCTATAAATTAATTTGAAGTCTATAAGTTCTAGACTACTACTCAGGGTAATAGGTGATAATCTAATAGACTTTCCTGTTGTAATAAAAACCCCACTGAGGTTTATTAAGCGGTTTATAGAACCACCGTGGGTATCCCGTTGCATAACAATACGACAATATTGGCCTTTGTGTTCGTCAAACCAGTGTATTGACACCCCGGGTAAAATTTGGTGTACTCTTGAGGTGTTTTCATTGTCTAAATTACTAAAGAAGACTTCTATGATGAGTGTGAAAGGGGAGGATATATCAAGATATATGTTAAAAGAATAATTGATAAATGCTAATTTATTTTTTACTGCAGTCTTTAACCTATTTTTTTCGGTATTAGTAGTTGCTATGAATACCCTCTCCGGAATGAAATCCCCGGCCCAGATACCGTTGTTCCTAATCTTAGAGATATACCCCGTATCTGCGTCTATTGTGATATAAGGTGAGGCGAGTGTTAAGTTGATCAGCCATTTGGGCTCTTTTAAATCTGATAACGACACCAGTCTGTACACGTTGTCTTTGAAGTGCAGGATATATACTGAACATCATTGAAAACGCACCACCCCTAAAATTGTGGATTTCTAAGAGCAGAAGTGAGCAATCTATGTAAATTTTACATATTTGTGTAGACCAATGTTTGATAAAGAAAAGAAGCAAAAAACAATCAAGCAAAACAGTGAAGATTTAATGCAGCTGACAATGAAATAAAGATGGGGTCAAAATGGAAAGTCAGTAGCGTGTATGACCCCCGTTAGCAGCAACACAAGCTGTGCAACGTCTCCTCATTGAACGGATAAGTCTCTGAATAAAGTCCTGAGGCACTGCATTCCACTCTTGCTGCAAGGCATTGTCGAGTTCCCCAAGGTTGTTGATCTGCGGACGACGTGCGAGGCGTTGGCCGATGTAATCCCACAAGTGTTCGATGGGTGACAAATCTGGTGACAATGCAGGCCAATGAAGTAGAGGAATGTTGTTGTTAGCCAGATACTGTATCGAAACACGTGCAGTGTGGGCTCGTGCATTGTCATGTTGAAATGTGTGCAGATCTTGATGCTGGTGAAAGAAGGGAACGACGTTGTTCTGAAGAATGTTGTCACGGTAGTAAACGGCATTCACTCTGCCACGACAAACAATCAGAGCGGTTCTGTGGTGATAACTTATCCCTCCCCACACCATAATGCTGCCTCCACCCCACCGATCGGTTTGCACAACACAATCCTGATGATAACGTTCACCCCGTCGACGCCATACCCGTAGACGCCCGTCAGCATTTTGCAAGTAAAAACGCGACTCGTCAGAGAACACCACACCATGCCAGCGTCGTAACAACCACACACGATGCTGTTCAGCCCATTGTCGGCGTTCACGGCGATGCCTGTCAGTCAGGATGGGTCCAACGTAAGGGCGTCGACAACGTAACCCTGCCGCACGGAGACGGCGTCGGACGGTGGAAGCGCTGATCAAACCACGTCGACCCTGGACAGCGTTGGCGGTTCTGGTAGCGGGCAAGGTTCGATCCCGAATATGGCGCCGTACAATGTCTCGATCTTGACGAGGGGTGGTAACACGTGCCTGACCTGGGCGTTGCCGGTCCCTGCTGGTTCCTGTTTGTTGGTATCTGTTAGCAAGCCTCAGAATGGTCGAATGATGACACCCAAATCGTCTTGCAATGTTTCTGCTTGAAGCGCCGACCTGCAACATACCCAAGGCCTGTTCTCGTTCCTCTGGTGACAATCTTGGCATGGCGAAAAAACTTTACTTACGAAAGTACTGCGAAAATGAGAACGGTTTTGTGCCAAAGGTCATTTATACCCCTGAACAGCATGCTTTCTGCATGCAATTTGTGCCCTTCGTGTGTGATGTGCATGAATTTTGTTGTTTTCATGTGATGTGTTCAATGGTGTGTTCGAACGATCCGTTTTTTACTGTAGAGCGTTATTTACGATCTAGTGTGTTATTATCAAAATTCCCACCATTAATTTTCCATTTCCAAAAGATTCTATTGCCTTATTTCAAAATTTACAGGTGGTGCGTTTTCAATGATGTTCAGTATATAAGGCGTCTTCCTCACCAGGCTGATCGAATCCCTCCGTATCTCCTAGGTCGTTAAGCGTAGTGTTGGGACGATGACTGGTCATTGTTATACTATTACGATATAATTTCCAGCTGGTTTTCTGATAATAGTTCAGGGGTGAACTTCATACCCATGAAGTGTATGTTGTCAGGCAGGAAGATATTGGTTAGTGATATCTTGTTTTCCACGATCACGTTGACCCCTTGCAGACTGGTGTTGGAGCCGACACCCACCCGCACGTAAACGTTGCAAACTTGATACTGGTGTCGTTTCCCCCACCCGAGTTTGATCCCCTTCACGATCTCGACATCATTCCCCGATGGTTCCCCTAGGTAGACTTTGATGATCAGTGTTGAGTTTGCCGGTAGACTCTCCAGTATACTGACCACGCCTTCGAATTCAGACACCAACTGCAATTTCACGTTTTGTATGGCCGGTTTACTCGATAGCATGTGGGCTGCCATAGTGCCGAGTGGGCTGACGACTACGCTACGTCTCTGAGTTGGGACGTAAGCCACGAGCAGGGTTCCATTGTTCACGACTTTGTTTAGGTGGTTGTCTTTGTTATCCGTGAACACGTAGGGAGAGCCGAGTCTAATATTGAGAAACCAGTCGTTATCGGGTAACAACACCCACTTGTCATCTTCGGTGAAGACGAGCATATATGGCTTGTTTCGGGCGACGGTAGTGCTCTCAACATCGTCTAAGTCGAACAGTTTACCCCCGAACGATGGGTATATTATCCAGTTATTACCGGTGTTGACAAGGGTGTACTTAGTGTTGATTTTTGCTCTTGTGGTATCTACTATATCACTTAGGGCTCCACCGGAGGTGACTTCAACGCGTTTGTAAATGTTGTTTTTCAGTTGCAAGGCGTACGTTTTACCATCTACTCCGGGAGCGTCGAAACCGCGCGTGTCTCCGAGGTCGGAGATCCCGATATTGACGCATTTTTTCACTCCGGGCCCTTGTGCGCTGGTCATTTTACATGAAGCGTTAAGCTGAGGTATCCTATATTTACAGGATTATGATTTATATCTAACACCGATATTGTCAGCTCAGGTATGTTGCCCTGGATTAATCTCTTATACTGCCGTGGTGAAAACGACTCGGTTCTACCGTCGTTGAATTTCTCAGTTTTCACCGGCACTGCTCTCAGTATAGTGGAAGGGTGACCTCCTTGAATGTTGTACGTTGTACTCACCTGACCGAGATGAATGTACAGCTCTCGGTACGGTACTAGATCGGGTAACTTCGTGCCTGTGACGGTTGTTGTTGGTTTTATCTCGTCAGGAGACATACCGAGTATCCTCGCTAATGGTCGGCCTAGCCTCAAGGGGTTTCTTCCGTTGTTGATTAACACCACTGTACCGTTTGAGTCGTTCATCTTGAGTTCGGCTCCAAGGGGTTTGAAGACCTCGTCGTTTAGAGAGCACACGCTTTAGTAGCCGTCAGTTATCTGGCTGCGAGTTCCACTGACGAACAGCTTATTGTTGCTGACGTTGATGTTAGTCCATTGCGGTAGGTAGGTGATATCGCAGAGTGCGACTTCGAGTTGGCCTGACGTGTTATCGATCGCGTGCGTCAGCTGAACGGCCTCACCGCTCGTTATTCCTGGAAGTGTTATGTACATATTATAATATATAAATTATATATTATAATATGGACTTAGCACACTTGAAAATCGTGGTGGTAGGTAGTACGGGGTTTAAAACAACCTTTATTAATATCTTTGAAAACTATATCGTGTCCGTTAATAACGCGCAGGCGGTGGTAAACTGGAATCAAAACCCAATGCAGTTTTGGCAGAACCAACTCAACTTTGCTGTGTGGTGTGCGACGACAGGGTCGGGTGTGACACTAGACTACGGTATAGACGAACTGGGTAAGGCAGTCATTTTTTTTCATATTTATTATCAAACGAGACGAATATTGAAGGAAATAAGTGCTCCTCTTCCCCAAGATAAAGCGTGGAGTATGACGAATAACCCCTATGATAAATGCGCTTATGAACGTGTTTGTGGGGAGTTTGAGATTCCAACGAATAAAGACTTTCGCCTTCCTGGTGTGAACCATGGTCTCGGTATAGTTCTCGTGTACTTCTACAGGTTCGGAACATATATGGCCGGTTCTAAAGATGGTACATACAAACCAAACCGTCATACATTTACAGGTCCCACAACGAATGAAAAGATCCATGTCAGCTGCATAAAGCAAACCAATCCTGATGCAGCCACAGCCTGGACTAAAATGATCTCAAAAACATCGAAAGGATTCACTCGTGCTGGTACAATACGCTTGAACGACTCGATTCGAACATACGTGTGGGCGCTGTTGGGTGCGCAGTCGATGACGCGTTCCAACATCCTCGGTAAGGGAACTGCTTACGACGCTCAGAAACAGTTCGTTGCCAACGTTGAGGATGCTATCAATTCTCCAGTTGATCTCCCGCGGGCCATCGACCATTACCAAAACGTATTAGAATACGCCAGATCGAAAGTCAATTACGTGTTCGGCGTGGGGTTGTACATGGCTCCGAGTGATATGCAACTGAGAGTAAAAAAAGTGGTGGGTTATAACAACAAAATAGTCATAGCCACGGCGGATCAAAAGTTGGGTATCAACCCCGATATTAACACCACCTATATCCCACACATCCCACCACGTGAAACGGGTATAGTTGCGCCGCCCCCGGAGCCTAGAGTTCATGTGGGGGTACCCCCCACACACCCCCATATTCAGGCCTCCAATCACATCGATAATAAAACGGCCCTGGTGGTTGGTGGGGTAGCTTTGGGACTTATTTGGTTAAAGATTTCTTAGCCGCTACGTACACCAGACCCACCACGGCGACGATGGCTGCCCACAGGTTTTGACTGAGCCACGTGGCAGTTTTAGCCGGAGCGCCCAACAACCACGAGACGATGCTACCCAGGATGCCGGGAAGGGCTTCGGCGGCTTTACCAGCCAGTTTAGCTAGGCCTTCCCCGAGTTTTTTTATCCAGTCTTTAACACCACCGCCACTTGGGGTTCCGCCGCCGGCAGGCCCCACAGGGGTACCCCCTGTCAGTGACACCACCAGGGTTGATATGATGAAACCCAATGCAGTCAGAATGCTGGCGATGGTGATCCCTTGCTCCCGGAACAATATCCGAATCCTGTCTGCTAACGTGGTGTCTCGGTAGAGGACTTGATTGATGGTTTCCCGCACACGGTTGGTCTGGGATCGAAGCTTTTCTTTGTAGCCGGACGCTGTCTCCAACCAGGTCTGCCTTTCATCTTCCAAATTACGTATTCGTTCCTCGATGGTGGCTTTCATAGACTCGTCCTCAGTTTCACCGAGTTTTTTCTTTTCATAGGCGATGTGGTCGTCTATCTCACTCATTTTGGCCGTGCTTTTCCAGAGCTGACCACGAATGGTTTGCATCAACAGGTCCAACCCCTTCAGTTCCTGAAAGGTAATTTCGAGGCCCGGGAAGGGCTTGTTCTTGTAGTCGGCCAACACCTTTTCAATATCATAAGTCATGTTTTGATCCGATGTGGCGTCCCTGATGCCTTCCAGACTTTGAACTAACTTCGGAGGATACTGCTTAGGTCGCGCGCCACCGTAATCTATGAAGCCTAGTTCATCGCGGACAAAGTTACTCCCATGTCGACTGCTCAGTGTTGATAAAGTAAGCGGTTCTCTCGTGCGTTTATGCACGAGATCGATCTCCGGGTGAGCCTTCAAACGCAGCGTGCCATTGCTATCGAGGGTAAACCTGGAATAGTTCCTTCCCAACGGCTTGAGTTTGGATTTATTTTCAACTGCGTTGTAATAATCGTCGACGGCGCCCTCCATGAGTGAGCCACCTTGCGAGAATGAGGTCTCCTGGTCATCATTGAATGCCTGGGCACTATCGTCCCACATATCATCCATAGGTATGTCTTCATCCATTATTTAGTATTAAAAATATATTTCGTTTATATATAACAATGTACGGCAGAAAATTAGATCCTTTCAGAAGATTGAGAGAGCCATTAGGAGCCAGAGCCGTGCGTCAGTCGGTGACCATCACCAACAATCCCAGCAAGATAGACCAGAATCAAACTCTGCTGGTTAGATTTCCAAACCTTGGTGAGAATGACCTCATTGTACCAGGCACTGTTCGAGTGGCGTTCAATATCATGTTGACCTCCGACAACGACAAACGCGAGCTAGTGCGGAACGTGGGGCGAGCTATCATCAAGAAAACGACCGTCAAGATCAGCGGTAACGAGGTGCTGAGCATCGACGACAGCGACGTGTTTCACTGCTACGGGGATCTCTGGAAAAGCGAGGGAGAACGAGTCAATGATGTGTACCAGGGCATCAGTAAATCAACCCGGTTGCGCATAGGGTATGCCTTCACGCCAGACCAGCAAGACAAGCTATCGGACGGTGAAAAGGCCATCGCTCGAGCATACGGGAATCGATTCAGCGTGCCGCTCGACTTCGAGTTGCTCACGGGGCACGCGCCGTTTTACCAGGCCGCGCTGGGTGATAGGCTCGAATACGAGCTCACGTTTAACGACTATAGCAAAGTAGTGCGTACGCCGAACGGTGATGAGGCCAGTTATGCCATAGACAACATCTCTCTGGAGTTCGACATGGTCACTAGCCCGGAGCTGGCCAGGCAGGTTCGAAGCCAGTACTCTGGGAAGATGGCTATCCTGTACGATCGCGTACTGAGGCATAGATCAGTCGTGCGAGATAAGAGCGACACTGTGTGGAATATCAACCTGAACGTGCCGGCGCGATCGATGAAAGGTATCCTGGTCGTCCCCGTGGAGGATTACGAACCATTCCGGAGGGACAGCGAGAAGTTTTTCAACCCCGAGATTGAAAAGGTGGAAGTGACCATCGAGGGCGTGCCCAACCAGCTGTTCAGTCATGGTATGAGACCACACCAGCAGTGGGATGAGATAAAAAAGCTACCAGTGGGGGATTACATAACAAAGGACCTGGACCTCGGCTCCGTGCAGATCGGTGAATACCTGACCACCAAGTACGCCCTATGGTTGGACATGCGATCCACGGATGATGATAAACTGCACGGTAGCGGGCGCCGTATAGATAACGGCAGCGAAGGGATAACCATCCAGATTACTAAGAAGGCTCAACCCGCTGGTAAGTTGAAATTATATCTGTACGTTATTATGGACGCGCATTTTAATATAGACAATGGGAGATTCGTGCAAGCCATCTACTGATGGGGGGTACCCCCCCACACCCCCCAACAATAAACAGTCCCCACTGCCCCACCTCCCCACTGACCCACACTGCGCCATAGTGTGCGGGCAGACTGGCTGTGGGAAGACCGTTTTCGTGTTGGATATGTTGGAGGGTTACTACAAGGATGTGTTCGATAACATCGTTATCATGTGCCCTTCTCTGAGCATGAATAAAACGTACGCGCGACCTTAGGTGATGACGGACCCGGACGTACACAAAATCGACCCTGGAACACGCCTGCAGGACTGGTTGAAAGCTCTTCACGAGAAATTTAAAGGGGAACCGACGCTGTTCATACTGGACGACTGCAGCGCTAATCGCGAGATAACAAAAAAGAGAGACATGCTATCGTACCTGGCCTTCTCCGGCCGGCATGCAAATCACAGCGTCTGGGTGCTAACGCAGAAGTTCAACTCGGTGTTGAAAGACCTCAGGGAGCAGACGCGATGGGTGGCCTTATTTCACTGCAAGGACAGGGATTCGTTCGAGGAGTGTTTGAGAGAGAACGATGTGATGAGCAAATTAGAACGGGAACGGGTGAAGAAACAGCTCGCTAAAACTAAACACGCTAAGCTCGTGCTCAAGACCGACCAACCAGTAGCATATAGAGTATGCTAAGCAAAGCTAAGCAAAGCTAAGCAAAGCTAAGCTAAAGCTAAGCTAAAGCTAAGCAAATGATAAGTATAGCTATGATATTTGAAGTGTTTGTTGTGTGCAACTTAACCTTCATTTCTCTGTGTTTTGTCTGCATCGGGTATTATATAGTTAAAACTAAATCTTACTTGTTATATTATAAGATGGAGTGTGAGGAATTGCTCGAACAATTGTCGGTGGGGGTCTCCCCCACTGATGATAAGCGAGAGAAACTGGTGGCGTTGGCTGTTGGCGGCAAAGCCAAACATTACTTTGGAGACTACACTCCGGATAAAATTCACAAAATGTCAGCCGAAGAAATCGATAAGCTGTACGCTAGATACGAGTCCCGGCTCGGAGCAGAAATGACAAAGACAATAGGATCGGCTATGACCCAGATATATACCGGTATTGTGTCATACTTCCTTCCCATTCCACCAGAGCGCCGACTTTACCTGTGGGAAGACCTCGAGAAAGACCCTTTTATCGAACACGCCGTGAGCTCTATCAGCTGCGAGCTGTACCACAAATATGGTATGTTGTTGGCTCCAGTGACGGCGGCGATTATCACGGCAAAGCATTGTCAATTTGAGAGAAAGAATAATAATAATAGTATAGATGGATGCTGCACAGGAGACCCCTCCTGAGGTGAGGGAAGTGACCCCTTCACAGGAGACCAGGGAACCAGTGGGGGAAGTGACCCCTTCACAGGAACCCCCCACAGTAACCAGGCAGAAGAATCCTAAGAGAGTAGCTGCCGGTAAAAAACGGTGGTGTAACCAACATAAAATTATCAACCCCCGACTGTTGTTGGCTGTAGGCGCTGCCGTGGTTATAACATGGTTATACGTGGGGGTACCCTCCCACAGTGAGGTACCACCCAACAGTGAGGTGGTAACCCCCACTGTCGACCCGCATATCATGTTATAATTTTAATATTTTTATATCATATACATAATGTCTGAGGGGAAAACGCCACAGTGGTCGCCAGTCTAGCCGTAGGGTACGCTCGGTTGACTAAAATGGTGCTTAAACAACCAACTATCAAGCTAGATTTCAACCTGCAGGATATGGGTATGCTCATAATGAACCTTGGTATGGCGATGGCCACAAAAGACATCCTAGTAAAACAAGGGATAATACCTGAAAATATAATGAAATAAATATAGGATGGCCACGATAGCTATGATGGTCGGTGGGGCGTTAGTGAATGCCCTGGCATTTTACGGGAGTAATTTCCTCTTCTCGAAACTACGAGATGACCACGCGGCTGAAATACAGGAAGAAAGGAAGCGGCACGATCTCGCTACTGAGAAATTACAAAGGGCACAGGCCGAGTACGCTAAAAGTCCTAACTACACGTGTTCTGTGTGTGGTATCGGGGTTAAAGGGCACTACTGTCTATGTAAAGCTCACGGAGCGAACGTAGTCAGACATCAACTCATCTACGAGAATAAAAAGGGCTACATAAAAGAACGTAGGCGACTGCTCAAGATAGACTCCAATTAGACATTGGTTGTGTTAGGTGTAAACACTATGACTACTGTACGTGAGCTTAAGCGGGTCGCAAAACAGAGAGGTGTGATCGGGTATTCTCGAATGCGGAAGTCAGCATTGTTGAGATTACTAGGTTTAGAAGCCCCTCCTACGGTAAAACAATTAAAAGCTCAAGCAAAACAGCTTGGATACACGGGTTATTCAAACCTGGGGAGAGCCGGGTTAACCGCATTGTTATCACATACCCCCGTAGCAAAACCTCCCACTGTAAAACAACTGAAAGCCGAGGCACACGATTTGGGTTTAGGCGGGTATTCCCGTATGAGAAAACCACAGCTTGTAGAATTATTACGACAGAATAGAGCTATTGACCTACAGTTTGTGCGCACTGAGCGCGCTGTAGGCAACTATTTGAGAGGTTGGCGCATGCACGTTGATAGAAACATAGACATTACAGATATCAAGCCTCTGATAGCTGATAAGGTCAACCAGGAACTAAATAACCTAGGAAGTATCAAGTTTCAGATCACAGTGAAAATGTCGCTCGATAAGCAGGATGAGTATGTTCAGCCTTACTTCCGAGGTAAACAAGAGGTCGTCACACATACAGAGACCATTGACACATCAATCGATACCAGTTTTCAGCAGATACGAGAATACCTAGAACGCTACACACACTTGGGGTCCGGGTGGGCTGTAGATAAAATCGATAATGTCTATCTAGACATAGCTAACTACGTGCCGTTCAGAGGAGGATCATACCTAGCCTTGCCACCCTACTATAGGAACAAACATGCCATAGTAAACGTTAAGAATAGAGGAAACGATTGCCTGAGGTTAGCTATCAGGTCAGCCTTATTTCCAGCTGACACTAATCCAAACAGGCCTTCTAATTATCCTCATGACGATGGGCTCAACTGGGATGGTATAGATGAACCCACCCCCATATCCCAGATCACTAAAGTAGAAAAACAGAATAATCTGGCTATAAATGTCTTTGGGCACGAAGGTAACACAACAATAGTACACAGGGTCAGCCCGGTGAAGGATCGCCAAGTTATCAATATATTCATGATTCAGCGAGGTGACAAGTATCACTACACATGGATAAAACACTTTAGCAGGCTGTTGTATGACCAATCGGCACACACAGAAAAGACCCACTTCTGTGAACGATGCCTACATGGCTTCACACGAGCTGATTTATTAGAATCCCACCGGGATGATTGTCAAGGTGTGGGGCAGACGGCCATACGAGTCGACATGCCTAAGGAAGGTGATAATATCCTAAAATTCAGTAACCACAAGAACCAAATGTCTGTGCCTTATATCATATACGCCGACTTCGAAGCCTTGGTCACCCACAAAACACAAGAGCATAAAGCCTGTGGGTTTGGATACATTGTCGTCCGTTGTGACGGGGAAACGAAAGCTCCGGTAGTGTATAGGGGCCCTGACGCGGCTGAAAGGTTTCTAAAGTGTTTGCAGGAGGAAGAAAAAATTATTAGGAATGCATTGTATAGAATCGCTCCCATGCGTATGACCCGAGTCGACAGGCTAGCTCACGCTAGTAGCACTAACTGTCAAGTGTGTGACTCACCACTTAACGGCGATTCGGTGAGAGATCACTGCCACATAACTGGTAAGTATAGAGGCGCCGCTCACAGCGCGTGCAACCTCAAGCTTAAAATCAACCCTAAGACAATAAACATCCCCGTTGTCTTTCACAACTTGAGAGGGTACGACTCACACTTGATCATGCAGGCCATCGCGAAAATCGATGGTAATATAACGTGCATCCCCAACAACGTGGAGAGATACATCTCCTTCAGCTTAAACGGACTTAGGTTCATTGACTCGTTTCAGTTCCTCCTGTCGTCACTCGACAGTCTGGTCAAGGCCAACAATACCTTCCCTATCACCGATCGATACACAGACGCCGAGACTAGACCCCTGCTTATGAGGAAGGGTGTGTACCCCTATGAGTACATGGATAGTTGGGTCAGTTCACCGAGACCAGACTACCCCCTATTGACTGCTTTTATAGCAAGCTGAATGAGGCGTCCGTCTCACGAGATGATTACTCGCACGCGACTAACGTATGGAATAAACTGGGTTGTAAGAACCTGGGTGATTATCACGACCTGTACTTGAGGACAGATGTACTGCTGTTAGCCGACGTGTTTGAGACGTTTAGGCGGACGTGTTTCAAGCAGTATAAACTCGACCCCGCATGGTATTACACCAGCCCAGGTCTGTCATGGGACGCCTTGCTTAAAAAGACCGGAGTTAATTTGGAATTGCTCACAGATTACGACATGCACCTATTCATTGAGAAAGGCTTGCGAGGTGGGATTTCCATGGCATCCAAACGATACGCGAAAGCAAATAATCAATACGTGAAAGGTTACGATCCTAACAAGCCAACCAATCACATTCTCTACCTCGACGCAAACAACCTGTACGGCTGGGCCATGAGCCAGTATCTACCTACAGGGGGATTCGAATGGGTACCCCACGTTGATGTTATGGGGGTTGCACCAGATTCGAACAAAGGTTATATCCTCGAGGTTGACTTAGAGTATACCAAGGAATTACACACATCGCACAACAGCTACCCCCTGGCCCCCGAACGTATGAGGGTTAACCCAGACTGGATGTCTGAGTACCAACATAACTTGTTAGGTGGGCGTGTGACAGACGTTGAAAAACTCGTGCCTAACTTAATGAATAAGACCAAGTACATCGTTCACTATCGCAACCTACAGCTGTACCTGTCGTTGGGTATGAGGCTGACCAAAATACACAGGGTGCTCATGTTCGACCAGAGCCCATGAATGGAGCCCTACATCAGAATGAACACAGACCTACGAAAAAAAGCCACCAGTGATTTTGAGAAAAATCTCTACAAGCTCATGAACAACTCGGTGTTTGGTAAGACTATGGAGAACCTGAGGAAACGCGTGACCGTGAAGCTGGTTCGGTCGAGTGAGGAAGACAAGCTCAGGAGATTGATAGCCAGTCCGGCATTCAACCGTAGTAAGATATTCACAGAAAACCTGGTTGCCCTACACATGAAGAAAAGCCACATAAAATTCAACCGGCCTGTTTACGTGGGGATGAGCATCCTCGATTTATCCAAACACCTGATGTACGACTTTTACTACAACGAGCTCAAGAAACAGTACTGCGACAGGTGTGAAGTGCTGTACACTGACACGGATTCCCTGCTGATGGAGATTCGAACCGAGGACGTGTACGAGGACATGAAAAAACACCTCGATTTATACGACACCAGCGACTACCCTAAGACCCATACCATACACAGTACGGTAAATAAAAAGGTCCTAGGTAAGATAAAGGACGAGTGTGCTGGCACGCCCATAGCCGAGTACATAGGTTTGAGACCTAAGATGTACTCCATACTGAAAGCCGACAATAGTGAGATCCGGAAGGCTAAGGGGGTTAAGAAGTATGTGGTGAAACAACACATCAAACATGCCAGATTCAAGGAAGCCCTGTTCAAGACCCGTACCTTTAGACATAAAATGAACACACTTAGAAGTGATGGACATAAGATATACGGACTGACTATAAACAAGACGTCCCTGTCGCCTATGGACACGAAACGTTGGATAGCTATTGATGGGATAAACACATACGTGTATGGACATGAAAAAATTTGAGGCTATTTACTACAGCCCGCGTGGGTACTGGAAAGGAGCTAGCGCAGTAGATAAGCTAGCTAAAATAGCGCGAGTATCCCCGGAGGAAGCCAAAGCGTGGCTTGAAAAACAAGCCCTGTGGCAGATCTATTTGCCGGCACCACGCTACGTGCCTAGAAGGAGGTTCGGTATTAACATACCTAATAGCGTTCACCAGGCAGACCTACTGTTCCTACCCCACGACAAGAGGTACAAGTATGCCTTAACCGTAGTGGACGTAGCCAGTCGTTACAAGGAAGCCGAACCCTTGACCACGAAAGATTCGGCCCAGGTAGCCAGAGGATTCGAACGCATATACAAACGCAGCCCGCTGACGTGGCCAACAGAGCTGCAAGTTGACCCCGGACGGGAGTTCATGGGTGCCGTGTCACAACTGCTAGCCAAACATGATACAAAGGTCAGGCGTGGCACGGCCGGAGCCCATCGCAGCCAAGCCATAGTTGAGAGATTTAATAGGACTTTGGCTGAGCGCTTGTTCGGCCATCAGTATGCTAGGGAGATGGCCACCCCTGGAAAACGATCGACTGAATGGGTCACGAGGTTACCCAAGGTGGTGTCGGCAATCAACCATGAAGTCACCCGTCTCACCGGTAAGAAACCGGCAGACGCTATCAAACTAAAATCAATAGTTGCAGAGTCGGCCGCTCCATTGCGTGGGAAGGAGAAACAGATACCAGATAGGGCCCTAGTGAGGTATCTATACCAGCCGGGGGAACACGAGGGTGATAGCCGTAAGCGGGCCACCGATCCTATATGGTCAGTCAAAACTTACAACATAGATAAAGTGGATATGAAAGCCGACGAACCTAACTTATACTACTTGAGGGATGGGCCGGGTAGGGGGTTTGTAAGAGAAGAATTATTGATCGTACCGTACGGCACAGTGTTACCTCCAACACACGTTAAGTAGTAGGGGTAATAGTAGCAAGAGCTAAGGGCCCAACCAAAGCCTTATTTAGTAAATAAGGCTTTGTAGAGACTTTTCTTGAAAGTGTTTTAAAACCCCCATTGTATATACTACTAGTCAGCACCTGCTCTCTTGACCTTGAGAGACACAGGGGCTGGGCTAGTTCAACCTAAACTGTGGGACATTAGGAAGGATGGATGCCTTTATCTGAAAATATCCCTGTTAGGTCTTGTCTGATTGTAATAAAGTATTCCAGCAGTGTAAAATTTTTCAGATTATCTAATGTTTGGATAGTATAATGACTAATTCTCTTTGACCCTGTTTCCATGTACTTTTACATTGATATTTAATCATGTGATAGCTACACCACTGATCTATTACCTGTGATGTTAAAAACACACATTTGCAATGTTTGAATCTGTAAACCTTAAAAAAAAAACATTTCCCATTGCATATTTTATGAGGCAATTAGGTATATACAGTTTTGAACTTAAGTACTGAGCAAATGCGTACATGGATTTCTTATTTGACAGTGAAATTCTGTTCATATTCTCAAAAGAGTGCAATGTTCAGGCAGTTAAAATTGCATGCAGTACAGTGATTACTTCTCCCATGCTGTAGCCCATGTTTGATGGTATAAACCTGCACGTTATTTGTTATCATTCACCTGATGATCAGTATATGAATTTATAATAGGCATAATTAGTGGTAACACTACTGGAATTGCCTGACAAAGTTTCTGGTTTGGCATTTCTCCTGTCTGGAGTAAATACTAAACATAAATATAATTTAAGGTCTGATGTGGTAAATATATTACATATTATGTGCATGGAACTGTAGCAAGAGTAATCAGTAGCTGAGCTACAAAAAAACAAACAATGAAAGGATTAACCAAAAGCACACTGATTGATTCATTACTTTTATCTTCCTCAGAAGATTTGTCTAAAGGTAGATTTACTCGTTTATACTGAATACACCCTGCTTGTGAAAAAAAGCATGTCCTTCCGTCTAAGAATTAACTGCCAAGGTGTTGATTATTGGCTAACTACATTACATATAATGGTAGACACCATACAATTAGTTGTCAGGTGTGCTGTCTTTGGTGACCAGTGGGACTATACACCAGTGTGAAAAACAGATATATCGGTTTTTTTGTATATTAGACTGTTAAATTACATATGGCATTGAGCAGGATTCTTTGTCAGCTCCAGATGTAAGGCATATCTTTCCTTTTTGTGGATATTGATGGATACTTTCCTTGAACAAGGTAATAGTCTGACATTGTTGCTATAGCTTTACTCTGTTTAACTTTAATATTTACTCTATTTTTTTATTCATTTGTTGTAGCATTCAGCAGAATCTGTATGACAGACAACATATATTAGGTCACACTCATTTGTGTGAAATATGATTCACACTGACAATATTTAAAATGTCTAGATATTACACTCATGTTATAAATTCACTATAAGTATAAAAAGATTGTCATGCGTTTTTTAAGAGTCGAAATGCATGCACATGTCATAATTGACAAAGTAAAAAGACTTTGTTCCTTTACAGTCCTAACAATTTTTTACCACTGGCAGATGATTAAACTGTGAAGTGTTTTCATTTGTTATAATAATGAAGTAAAAAAGATTTCATCTTTGTTGATGTATTATAAGTTTGTACTTATAATATCAGTTGCGCAGCAGAGTTCATGACCAAGTCAAGAATTCTGGGATATCATTTGGGTACTCACAGGAGAAAAGCAATAACAAAAATATAAACCAGTCCATAGAATTTGCTCTGGAAACAAAGCTCATCCCTTCCTTTTGAGGCTGAATCGTTTCCATGGAAACCGGGAAAAATGAAAATGAGGAAAATCTGTAAATAGCAAAAGGCACCACTTTAGGGTCAACCTCACACATCTGCCAAGTTTTGATTAACTCATTAAGCCCTGGAGCCGCTCCACTGCCCAACACCTGGGACCCCTTGCTGAGTGCCTGATTGCTGCGACGAGCCTAATTAGTGCTAATCATGCCTGATTTCCCTGGCAGGTCTCGGATATGACAGGAAACTGTCTAGTCTCACAAACAAGTACTGATTATTTAATTGTGTCGTAAAGATGTAAATGGAAAAGAGGCCGATGTGAATACATAGATTACAGCATTTCATGTAATTTATTACATGTGTCTCTTATACCCCTTTGCCAGTGTGTGCTGTATTTTTATCAACACTTACGCGGTCTTTGTACGTACGAGATGAACAAATATACAAATTCCTCCTGTCTCTCTCATCGTATTGACTGAATTATAATATATTACATGTATTTATAATAGACTTTAAAAAGAGGTGGGGGACTTGCATTATAATCGTCTACATTTTTTGCCAATATATTGCTCGTGCTTACTGACTATTTCAAGGAAAGTATCAATAGGTGTGTAAGTAACATGGAACATGTAGAGATTTATAGTTTGTCACTTTGTTCATCTTAACTTAATGCTGCAAACATACATCACCATTCATACACATACATACTGCATGATACATTTATCATTACTCGATGCTAAACAAAGCTTCCCATCATGTGATGGGATAAAATATCCCGAATGTAACGCATTATATCTCAGTTACTCATTATATTGGCTGATACTTTGACCAATCGTATCGTGAGAACCTGTCAAAAAGGAAGGGTAAGGTGATGGGGCATGGCCTAAATTTCTGAAGGGCACGATTGGTCACTCAGATTGGATACATTGATTTTTTATTGTATTGTTGACCAGTGGATATGTTGTGTTTTGGTTGTATATTCTATCATGTAACAATTTGTGTATTGTCTGATATCGTATCGCTATCAAGGTTCACCAGATTGCACCCATTTGTGCATATACAGTACAGAGAATGAAGCTTACATAGCACCAGCAAGTGGGTTGTCCGACAAAATAACAACACATGTTTTTTTTACGCTTGTCCCGGGACAGTCCGTTCAATAAGGGAGTAGGGGCGTGGCTACGTATAAATTCTACCGGAGACTGTTGTTTCAAGACCAAAAGTAGCTCTAAATAATCTTATTACTGTAGTCTGAATGATGATACACAAGGGTATCAATACCATGATTAATATGCTATCCTGCTTTTACTGATGATGGATCAACGGAATTAGTGACTACACATGATAATTATAGAGAGGTGTCAAGAAACTTTCAATAGCACATAAAGTAAGGGATTATGTAAGTGTGCCTTTCTTCACATATGTTTGGATTCTTTGTATGTAAGACATACTTAAACCAAATAATGTCCCTCTAAGTACTAATATGCTAGTCTGTGACTTACATATAACAGATTCAGTTTGTCGCTTTGGTTCATCTAGATATAACGTAGAAAATATACGTTATCGCACGAACATACATGCATACATATTGTATAATGCTATTCCTAGCACATACATAAGACAAAGGATCATGGGATGGGCGTCATCAAAGTTCCTGAATAGGTCGTTTTGTATCTTAACTGTTCAATATACTCCCTGATTTGTTATCTATGACCAATCGTATCATGAGATACCTGTCACATCGGAAATGACAGGTGATGGGGCGTGGGCTAAATTTCTGAACAGTACGTTCGGTCACTAGACAGCTTGGATACAGATTGACTATTGGTTAGATCGTTGACCAATCGATATGTTAGATTTCGGCTTTATCAACTCTAGCTATCATGAAAAGTTTGTGTATCGTGAACATATATAATCGTAAGGATGCCTGAAATGTACAAGCACTAGAACTAACAAGCACTTTGACGAGTTTATTTTTCTTTGAAGCGCTCAAAACGCTACAATCCGATTATTTTTACCCGGGATAACCCAATCCAACCATTGAGTAGAGATAGTATTTATTTGCATATACTTTTTGCGCACACTACTTGTATACCAAACATAATGGCTTGCTGAACATTTCAATATAATCTGCACATTGTTACGAATAACTATCATAATTCAAGTGCATGTATTATAGAATTCAAAAAAGTAACACGATACTGATTTATTGTGATGTATACACTTGAAGTTGAATCTCCCCAAATATTTATGAAGATGGGCATACTTATATTTGTTTTGAAAGCAAACGAGGTTCAGAAGATTGACAATGGGCGTGACTCCACAAAACAGGTTGTCCAATGATGTAACAGCGCATTAGTTTGTTTTACACTTGTCACGGGACCAAAGTTTACCTGGACATGCATTTGAACAGAGACTGTTATTTTGAGGTTGAAAGAGGTGTTCACATATCTCCTTTAGTGTTGTCTGATTGAATGATTATACGCATCAATTCCGTAACTGATTTATTATCCTCTTTTTATTGACGATGGATCTGATACACGTGATCATTACACTGGATAAGATAATTACAGAGATCGAATACAAACATTTCTTACACAATGCTTATGTAAATTGCATTGAAAAATCACATTTCAAATAAGCATGAAACAGCTTGAACAAAATACCCCAGTTACCTTTGTATGGTTTATGTGTACTATATGTGTATATTATGAGTAGATGCAAGAGTTATCACTTCATATTCGATTAAGTATTATTGTCAACTTTCAAAATCAATAGTCGCAAATGAATTAGGTCTAAATTAGTAACTTGGTTTATGTCAAATCTACACGAATATGTGTGTAATACAGTATTGCTATTTATGTATACGATTCATTATATGAACTATTACAACGAATGAATGAATGGTTTAATTTAGAAGAAGGTTTTGTAACCTTGTCACCGTTAATTCAATCAATGTACAAACATAGTATCTTAGTATTCACTCCCAATGACGAGTAACAAACACTTGCCTCCTGTAACAACATCTCATAATCCCTTTTCTCGCAGACATGTGTTCATTTGCCTGTATAAGCCCCCGACATTGCAAGCAATTGTTATCAAAACACATTAATAGTTCTTCTGATTAACACAGAAAGTAACCTCTCTTGTAAGAAAGGCTAGTCTTTGACCATTACTGCTAAACTGATTGAAATTATAGGTACAGTACGAATTTAAAATGTAAAACCCCCAGTACGCGGCTCTCGCTGAATAAGAGGTGCTTTTCATAACCCCCAATATGCGGCTCTCGCTGAATAAGAGGTGTTTTTTATTACCCCCAATACGCGGCTGTCACTCTGAGAAGCTTATTAATTTGCCGCATATACGCGGCTCTCGGCCTTAATGAGTTAAAGATATCAAGACATACTTATAGGCATGAACATTCCCTTGATTGTGATAGAGTTTTCCACCATCATTTGGTGATGTGTTAAGACTCACTTAGATAAAAAAGAAAATTTAGTAACAAAGGGAAGTAATTCTTCCCTGGAAAACACCTGTTCCCTCTTGATCACTTCCCTTGATAGATCTTCTCGACAGTGAATAACAACATGTCATTTTTTCCTATGTACTCGTCAGGTGAGGATGTGTTTCCAAGACTTCCTTGGATACTTCTACTTGTGTTCTTCAGTCATACTTAGGTTCGCATTCTTCTCGAGTATTCATATTTTGTAATTATTAAACTCTATTGGACTGTAACTTTCATTGGTGACTTGTTGGATTTTTTTACCACCATTTTCAGTTCTCATGTTTTCAAGCATATCTCAGAAGAAATGTATGCATTGTTAAAAATTTCATTCTGACAGGGATCCTCATTCTTTGTGCTTAACTTGTACTACGGACCCTCCTTGTACCTTAACTACTTGTTGTTTGCTCTGTCAAGTTTTGTCAGAAAATGATTGGAACTGAATGAATGAGGCTAGAATTCGTGCCAAAAAGAGGAAACCTTCTTTTTCTTCAGAGGCACCTAAAAAGCCAAAATCTAGTAAATTGTCTAACCTGAACAGAATCCAACCTCTCCCAACCTGGATATGAACTCTTTAACTGCCATGCTAGCATCATTTATGGGGGACCTTAATGTATCTTTTAGCTCAGCTCTAAAAGAGTTAAAACAGTCTGTAAATGCAGCTAAAATTGATTCGCAATCTACAGCTACCCAGAAGATGTTTATAGGTGCCAGGATATCTCCGAGAATTCCACAGATAATATCTATTAAGTTGATGAGAGGTCGGTGACTCCATGGTTACCTTTCTCTCAAATATCCATCATCTCAGACAAGGCCCAGGTGTCTGGGTCTGTTGGGTCAGTGTTGGATACTACTGACATGGCAATCACGGCAGCTAACCAATCCATTAACCCCAGACAGCTGGTGTTTGGTGTCCACTTGCAACTAAGTGCTTTCCTGGACACCCATGGGGCACTCCTTGTCCAAGTTTCATCTCCGCCAATCTTGTGTTGCCCTTGATCGTGTGTTCCCTAGATAAAGGGTTTTCATCATTGGATCCTAGGGCATCCCAGTTGTCTACCTCCATGATCCCAGTTTCGCTGAAGGAAAGAGACTGATCATAGTGCACGAGCATCCATCAATGTCTCTTCTTATATCAATTAGTTTGCTTAGTTGTATGCAAACTTCTGCCTCCTGTGTTTGAAAATTACACTGGCATCAAATCAGATACTGTGGTTGCTATGTACGCACAGGAGGATGGCTTTACAGCGTGCCTTCATGTTATGTGGTCTTAAGAATATCCCTGACTCAACTAAAGATGAGTTATTTCATCAACCTGTCAAGGCTTTGACACTTTTCAGTGGAAAATCTAATGACACCATCACTTCTCAGGATGCCCAGGTGTCTCAGAAATCAAATCAACAGATGGCATCTGCTTTGTTTCCCCAGAATCGTCCATCGCAACCTCCTACATGTGGTGCTCGAGCATAATCCCTTCTTTGCCCTCCCCCTCCATATTAGCTGCTTCTCATCCAGACACTATCAGGTCTACTACTCAGCGCAGTCTTCCTCCTATGAGGACCAGGTCATCCTGGGGTTTTCAGGCCTCCTGCTCACTGCCTCATAAACGTTGACTATTTCTCTCACAACGTTCAACTCTCAACACATGTTGACTTGGAACTGTCCACGGAAGTGAATGTGATACTTCAACAGATGATGTGGCCATCACCAGTCTACCTATCTCTTTACTATCTCAATTGGATGCAACTAACTAATGAACAATGGATCTTTTCCATCGTTCACAAAGGATATTATCTCCAATTCGTTCATTTACTTTGGTAAACAGTGTTTCCTCTCGGTCGAAGTGTTACTGCAAGGACCCTCGACTATCAGCAGCCCTCACAACCATTGAACAACTACTTGTCAAACAAACAATCGTCAGGTTGTTACCTGAGGATGCCACTCCGGGGTTTTATTCTTCAGTTTTTCTGGTCTACAAGAAAGATACCCTGGATATGAGGATGGTCATTATACCTGAAATATTGAATCTGTCCGAATGTGCACAAATAAATTCCTCCACACACAAAGTTCACCAGTTTAGATTTAAAAGATGTGTACATCCACAGTGACATAAGTATCTCTGGTTTGTGGTCAGTGGACGTCGATTCCAGTTTCACGTTCAGCTGTTTGGCATATGCTTCACTCCCTGGCTTTTTACAGTGATCGTGAGTCCTGTTTTCTCAACCTTTGTCATATTGCTATCCATGGGTATCGTGGGGATGATTTTCTGAACTGGCACATTTGTACAGGCATGCTGCTGTGCCGTACCCACTTTGTTATCCATGTGTTCACACCTCTGGCATTCCTCGCTCGTTCATCCAGAGAAGTTCGAACTTATTCTGTCTCCGAGGATAAAGTTTCTAGAAGCCATGCTGGATGCTATGACATGCCATATTTTTCTGGAATAGGATCATAGGTTATCGATCAGGGATCGAATATTCTGCCTCATCAATGTTTCAACTGTCCCGCTCAGGACTTTGATGTCTCTGATTAGATCTTTAACTTCCCTGCACGATTTATGTGTCAGGGCCACTTACATCTATGTGTAACACAGTATAGGATCAATCAATGCAGACCCTGGATTTGCATGTTCTTCCCCTTTTACCTGTCAAACACAAGCTACTTTGGTGGACTTAGGAACTCAATATTCTCCAAGGTGCTCCTTTTTGTATTCCAGACCTTGATGTGACTACATGGATGCTTCACCAGTGTGTTGGGTCCACTGTTGCAGCATATATAAATGACCAGGGCTGTACGCATTCTTCCACTCTGAAGGATTTGACTCAGAAATTTTATCCTTTAGATGATCTCCACAAGTCCAGTCTATGAGCAAGACATATTCCTGGGAAAGTCAATATTCTAGCGGATTTCTTGTCCCGGAGGGGCCAGATTCTGCTTTTCCTGGAACTGTTGCTGGACGAACCTCTTGTGCTGCCACTGTGGGACAATCTCTTGACCCAACTAGGATCGTCCGTGGCACATCAGAATGTGTCTGCTCTCAATCTTCACACATGGAGATTTTCAACTCTTCCCTCAAGGAATAAGGCTCTGCATGTGCAGCATACAAGCCATGGTTGAAGCTATACAACCATCCACTTCTTTCCTCCATGAGGCAAGATGGAAAAAGTTTATCCAATGGACAACTGACTGACAACTCGCCATCTCCATTCCCGTGTTAGCTAAGTTTTTGTTGTATTTGTGTACCCACAGGAAACTTATAGTGTGTACTATCAAAGGTGATCTCTCTTTCAAGTCTTTAGGTCACTCTGTTTTACTGAAAACTATACCAGTGACCATTGTGGTATTCTTCTGGACTTTGTGGCTATGAATCAGTCTGCAACGCATGGTCCTTTAGGGGCCATGGTTTACAACATTCTGGCATTACCATCTTCAGTTTGTATGGATAAGTCTTGCCTCTTGTGTCCTGTCAGTGCTCCTTGTAAATAACCCATTACTTCAAGAATATGCTGACGGCTTGGCTTTGCAAGACTATAGGCATTGCTTATCAGGATTGTAACAAGTCAACGTTTGATTTTCTCTTCATCAAATATGGACTTTAGCGTCATCCCTCTCTACATGAAGTTTATGATCAGTATCCATTGAAAATATTGTTGCCACTTTTCTGTAGAAATTATCGAATACCTTCATTAAAACTTATCTCAGGGATTTTGCTCCTGATTTGGAAGCTGTACATTCTATGGGACCACTAGTAGCAGCTGAAAGAGGGAGGGGGAGAGGGGATTCTGCTTTGGAAACAAGCTTCAGAATGTTTAACATATTTCAGTTTTAGAAGGGAATGATGACCAGAATAGGATTTCTAGTTAATTTTAACTGAATTAAACTGGAAGTGATGTCACAGGAACAGGGTGTGACATCATAACGACTGAAAGAGACATACGAGTAACCGGAAGTGACATCCAGATATGACGTCATAACCATCTGAAGTTGATTCAACTAGGTGCTGTGTCGCACAACCGAGATGAAATCGTAAGAAATCACTTGTGACATCAAAAATACTGAATTCCTACACATTATCCCTTTGAATTGAAACCCTGGTTATAGTTAATCTCACCTTCAAATTGGTGATGGGAATATGTTCAGTATGGACAATTTAAATAGAATCAATTACTTAAGCATCACAACTGGTAAATTATCATAGTCCTTATCACAGGCAATATGCTTTATTGGGTAGCTCTGAACTAAAATCACCATCTGTATGTAGGATTCCTCTTCACAACCAAGAGGGAATGTTTACACCTATTATTATGAACAATCAAGTTTATTGTCTGTAACTATTTGTAAACTTATCTCTGGGTTGTACATGGTACACCCAACCAGGAAATCTTTTCCTTACCTCCCCACTGTTTGCAGGTTTGACAGTCGCAGGAAAATATCACACATGTTGTTTCCCTTTGTTATTAAATTTTCTTTTTTATCTAAGAGAGTCTGTAACACATCACCAAATGACAGAGGAAAATGCTATCACAACTCTGAGGTAAGTTTACTTGTAATTACAGTCACTATACTTGATTGTTTTTGAGTTCTGCTCTGGAAACAGGGCCATTTATCATTCAATAATTGCTGAAAACCTTTCCAAAAAGTGTGCACATGTTCACAAACCAGAAAAAGTGGGAGATTCTTTCAACATAACATTGACAAAATGTATAAAAGTTGATTTCAGTGAATTTGATCTTAAAGGCCACATGCAACCAAAAAATCAAACACAATTAAAACACAGTTATCACTTGTTCATGATGTATAGAATTCATTGGTGATTGTTAGAAAACAAAATAAACTAAATTATAAGGGTATAATCTCAAATCAAATTATCTCCCTCGAAAGGAAGCATTAGGGATATGGAACCTAGTCAGAGCCAGTGGGTGTGCACTCATGTGTTACAACGCCTTGTCATTTGGCCACCAGTTCATTTGCCGGCTCCATGTTTTTGGCTTATAAGCCCGATAGATGTTAAGTTCAAATTGCATATGTTCAGTAATTGAAGTTCTGCTTTGCATATTGCCATTAGGGAGACATATAGGTGTCAATAAACCAGACATTGAGTTTTCTCTGTGACAGAGTCTGCTTATCACAATGAACATGTTTTTTATGTAGAACGAGTAGATTATTTACTTGTATATGTACACAACCAAGATTAGACTATTGCTCACAGCCTCATACTCTGGGCAGGCATACTGTTTCAAGCTTTGTGAACCTATTCACTGCGCATGCATTATTAGCCCAGTGCAGCATAGCTGTTGAAACCACTTTTTCCACCAGCGCTGGTTTAAAATTAGTGAGTGAGTGAGTTAATATTTAATGTCACATCGGCATTATTGCAGCCATATTGTGAAGAGAACAATTAATTATAAAAATACAAATAGATTAATAGCACATACATTGTAAAAACCTGTCAACGAAGGACAGTAAAACTAACTAGAATATCACAGAATTAAGTGTACAACTAGCGATTAGACCTAAAACAATGTACCTATAGAAGACAATACAATATAAAAATGAGCTATAGGTTGCCAACAACTGAAGATAGATCACCATACTAAGGAACATGGGGACTTAAAGTACATTTGCTTCCTCCATGGACCCTGTTTGGATTTACATCATCCCTTCAGCTGTTAGCAATTTGGACAAATCTAGCCATACAGTAAAATACCTGGAAAGCTTAGTGAGTGAGTGAGTTAGTGAGTTGAGTTTTACGCCACACTCAGCAATATTTCAGCTATATGGCGGCGGTCTGTAAATAATAGAGTCTGGACCTGACAATCCAGTGATCAACAACATGAGCATCGATCTGCGCAATTGGGAACCGATGCCATGTGTCAACCAAGTCAGCGAGCCTGACCACCCGATCCCGTTAGTCGCCTCTTACGACAAGCTGAGTCGCCTTCTATGGCAAGCATGGGTTGCTGAAGGCCTATTCTACCCCGGGACCTTCACGGTTCACCTGGAAAGCTTAAATTTAAATACCAGGAAAACTTAAATTTACATCAAATATTTTGGGACTTACATCCTGAGGACAACTTTTTTTACAGTACTTCAACCCCCTTTGAGGGTACAGCCACTAACGATTTGAGTTTAATCTAATTTAATCTTCCAGTCATAAAATATTTATCTATTTACAATTCATTCAACAAATCTAATTCCTTCAAAAATGCAGTAAGTAAAAGAGGACTAACATTGCTAAAAAGATCCTTCATAGTTCGTGAATTAAAATACTGATCCCTTGTGATGGAATACTCAACACAGTCAAGTAGAATATGCTTGACCGTGACTCTCTCATCACAAGGGATACAAAATGGAGGATCCTCACCTTTTAACAGCTATGCATTAGTATATCTAGTATGGCCAATACGACATCGTCATAAAATAACCTCTTAAAATCTGGACTGACAGCCCAAGTAGGTGTAACCAATATACGGTTTTACTTCATGTAGTAATTCATTTATACCTACTTGGGTGTCCCACTTCTTTTGCATCAGATCACGGATGTAAGTTCTAATGCTAGCTTTGTAATCAGTGTATGGGATAAGAAGTGGTGTCAGATTTGTTGAGTACTGCCTTGGCAGCAAGATCTGCCATTGTGTTACCAGATATGCCCACGTGGCTTGGTAACCAACCAAAGAAGATGTTGTATTGGCTAGTAGCAAGCTTAGTATACAATTCAATTATTTCTATTAAAAGTGGATGTTTACAAGAAATATTTTTAATAGCCTGAAGGCAAGAAAGAGTCAGAATAGATTATATACTGTTTATGTTTAGGGTGCCTTTGAATATATTCAATAGCAGTTAGTATAGCGTTAGCTTCAGCTGTAAACATAGAACTGCTGTCTGGTTTTCTAGAAGATATTGTTCTGGATCCAATGACAGTGGCACAGGCCACTGCGCCACCATCCTTGGACCCATCTGTAAATAAGGATTTATAATTGCTATAGTTATGTTTTAACTGATTCATTATTTTCTGATTTTCTAAATGTACTTAATGTAAGGTCAACTTGTGGCCTAACCAGTTGCCAAGGAGGAGAAGAGAGAAGTCGGGAAGGAGCTATATTTTCCAGCTTAATGCCAGAAGCAGCAAGAAATGGCTTAATTCTGAGCCTAAGAGGCCGTACAAGAGAAGACTTTTTGTTATACAAATCCTCATACAGAGGATTAAAGACACAATTAAATGCAGCATTAGACTCATTAGAAGCTAATTATGTAATGTATTGTAAACATAGTTTTATAAGGCGTTGGATGAGAGAAGGCTGATCAGCTTCGACGTAAATAGGTTCTAAAAGAACCAAGACAAAGTCTAGTCTAAGGCCTTGGTGATGGACAGAATCAAGTTGTTTAAGGTTGCTTTGACAGGCTCCACCATATACAATGGAACCATAATCAAGTTTAGATCGCTCAAGTGATCTATATAAGTGAAGGAGGGTAGTCTGATCCCCTCCCCATTTTGAATTAGAAACAGCCTTTAAAAAATCGAGTGCCTTCTAGCAGTTGGCTTTTAGGGATTTAATATGCAGCAAAAAGGTCAAATGTGAATCGAAAATAAGTCCCCAGAACTTGGCCTCCTTGACCACTTTGATTGGGGTACCACTTACAAATAGTTCTGGGTCTTTATGTTGTTTGTATTTACGACAGAAGTGTATACAATTGGTTTTTGATTTAGAAAATTTGAAGCAGTTTTCAAGACACCATTTATCCATTTTTTTAAACACGACTGTAGTTGCCATTCTATAGTATGCATATATTTCCCCCGAAAGAAATATTAAAATCATCCACAAATAACGATCCATCTATTAGATCATTTGAAACTTTAGATAAACTGTTGATCTTTATCCTAAAATGAGTGACAGACAAAATACTGCCTTGTGGAACACCCTGATCCTGACTGTAATGATCAGACAGGGTAGAACCCATGTGCACTTGAAATTGTTTATCATTTAAAAATTTAGCTATAAATTGAGGTAAACGACCTCATAATCCAAAGTCATGTAAATCTTTTAAGATGGCATATTTCCAGGTTCTTGATGAAAAAAGATAGAAACTGCATGTCGTTTATTAATTAGAGTATTTTTAACAAATGATTCCAGATGCATGATCAACGGTACTTCTGTTTTTACGGAAACCACACTGAATATCTGTAATTAGGTTATTGGTTTCTAGGTACCAAACAAGTCGATTATTGATCATGCGCTCCATGGTTTTGCAAACTCAGCTGGTAAGCAAAATAGGTTGATAGTTCGAAGGATCGGTATGATCACGTCCAGGTTTAGGGATGGGACAATTGTAGACATGAAGAAGGAGAGTTTCCAGACGTCCAAATATCATCAAAATTGTTTAAGAGGGACTCTAAGCATGATTCCAATAAGTGCTTCATTATCACTATCAAAGAGCTACATTATCAGCTCCTGTAGCAGTATCGTGAGCTTGTTCCAGAGCAGTATGAAGCTCATGAATAGAAAATATTTCATTGTAGTCTTCCTATTATCTGAATTAAAATAGATAGTTTTCGTTTCCTGTTGATGTTTATATTTTTGGAACTGAGGTACATAATTCGATGAGGAAGAGTGTTTGGTTAAAGTTTCTCCAAGTTTGTTGCAATATCAGATTTAATAGTTAGTAATTCATCTGTGCCAGGATTAGTGCTTATTGTGCTTGAAAGTATGCCGTGCCTTAGTGTTTAAGATCTTGAAATTATTCAAGTAATGGACCATGGGATGGCGACGGAATTAATGTTCAGCTTTCTTCCATGCCTTCTTAGCCTGCTTGCACTCATCGGTGAACCATGGTTTTCGTATGTGTGGAATTGCAGGGGATTTAGGGATACACTCTTTAGCTATATTATTGAGTTCGTAAGAGAAATTCTTTATGGCATCAGAAATATCTTTAAGGTTTAAGTCTTTCACAACACAGAGTTCGATTTAAGTTCAGTTGGCTTTCTTAGTTTCCACCTCAAAGATGGGGTAGTATCAGATGGGTGCACAGGTGTTAAAACCATTGGAAAATGGTCACTTCCACAAAGGTCATCATGGACTGACCATTCAAATTCACAATAATAGTTCAGGGTCTGTAATTGACAGATCAAGAGCTGAATATGTTCCTGTGCCAGGATGTAAATATGTGTTAGTACTGTCATTACATAAGCATAAATCATTATCTGAACAGAACTCTTCCAATAGTTTACCTTTACTATTAATAGCTGTACCACCCCAGAGTGGGTTGTGGCCATTCAAATCTCCCATCTTTTTGGCGGATTTATTGCGGATCTACCCCATTCTGTTTTGGAGAGGGACAAGCTTTGTGCCCTATAATGGATGTTTTCAGACATGTCCATGTCCTCAAGTGATCCATATCTGTTGTAAAGTTTAAATCTATTTTCTGATCCTTTTGGGGCTCTAACACTTTGTTTCTTTGGATAGTCAAGCATAGGTTTATTTTTGCCTTTAGTACTTTGATGCACATTAGATAGCGACTGAGATGTTTTGGTTGACTGAGAGGATGTATCAGGAGCAGGAACTTGAGTTTGAGACATGCCAGAAAGTGGCTCTGCTGTTTGAGTTCAAACTGCAGTTGAGAAAATCTGTGGAGAATCAGTTTTGAGAATCAGATTTTTTTGGCTGATGCTTTAGGTACTTTTGGAGGTGCTTCAGATGGTGTTTTTGAAGCTTATGTTTCTTGTTGATCATATCTTTGTACAAGCTGTTTCGCTTTGGCAAAAGTAACATTTGGAGAATATTTGATCTTGTTGATTTCCATCTGGTGTCTCCAGTCTGGGCACTTTTGAGAGAAAGAGGGATGGTCTCCTGAACAATTTGTGCATTTCTTGTAATTACTGTCACAATCTTCTGTTGTGTGTGTTTTCTCACCACAGTGAGCACACACAACAGACACTATACCTGTGCTTGTGTTAAGCATTCAATGGGCAGAGACTGATACAGGAATGCTGACAAACGAGTCAGTTGACAGGAGGTTGGTGCTTGTTGTTTTTTACTGCGTTCAACTAGAAGTGCACCTGTCCATAAACGTCTAATGTTTTTAACATCCCCCACAATGCCTTGTATGCCCCTTGATACAGAAAAGGGTTACGTGTTAATGGTGTTTTGTCAGTGGTCTCAATCACAATGAAACGTGGTCAGTAATCAATGGAAGTGGGCAGACGCTGGTCATTAACATCAGGATCAGAGTCAAGTGGACGTTTCTTTTTGGTAATAGGGGTTTCATAAGCCATAGTTATTGTGGAAAGGTTCATCAACCGAGCTCCCCACCCACCACGGAGTATCACAAGGACAATGCTTAAAACAAGCGGATATCCAGCTTGCAGCACCATGGATACCCGGATGATATACTCCAGCAGAAAAATAAAAGTTTTATCATTCCACCGGATTGGCCCATGAGCCACCACCTTCTGGGCATACAACTCTAGGCAAAAACATGAAAGTGTACATTTGAAATTACGAAGGTCCAAAAATTCCCCAAGACTTACAAGGATATAATTTTCAATTTTTTTAGATAATGTAACATTCAGGGCTTGGCGTGATCAGCTGATTGGTTGAACCGGGCCCATTCAACCAACCGTCTTACTGAAGTAAGGGTCAAAGGGGTGTGTTGAGCAAAGGGAAAGTGGTTACAATCTCCAAGAGCCCTCAACCACCAGGATCCCCTCCTCCACCAACACAGGGCCACAACCCATGGCAAACGGGTTGGTGAACCAAATATGCCCCCGGGTCCACAATGGGGGTGTTGGCAAGCTCTTGGTGTTACCCTGCACCCACCACAAGGAGGTGGCTCGCCACAGGTGCCTGAAAATTAGTGAATCATTTGAACTCTGATTTCACTGGCTTTTTTTTCATCATTTTTTTTTTTTTCAACTTTATAGGTTGAATCAGCATTTTGGATGATTTGGTTCTGAAAGTGCATACCGAAAGGTATCAGAATCTGCAAAGTTTATCTAAAGTTTTAAAGGATCTAATAGATGTATCGTTATTTGTGGATGATTTTATTATTTCTTGACGGGGGAAAAATATGCATACTATTGAATGGCAACTACAGTCGTGTTTAAACAAAATGGATAAATGGTGTCTTGAAAACGGCTTCAAATTTTCTAAATCAAAAACCAATTGTATACACTTCTACGAAAGCCTAATGCTGCCACTTTTGTAGCACAAAATATTTTTTTTTTTCAAAGACAGTTCTCGTTACTTCAATTATTTACTTGTTGCTTCGAGTATTATTTTCGTTATTTCAATAATTTTCTCATAACTTCGAGTATTTTCTCGTTATTTCAAATATGTTTTCGTTGCTTTGATTAATTTTTCGTTACTTCGAGAATTTTCAGTCAAAAACTTGAAATTTCGAGTATTTTCTCGTTACTTCAAGTTTCAGTCAAAAACTTGAAATTTCGAGTATTTTCTCGTTGCTTCAAGTTTCAGTCAAAACCTTGAAATTTCGAATATTTACACGTTGCTTCAAGTTTCAGTCAAAAACTTGAAATTTCGAATATTTTCTCGTTACTTCAAGTTTCTATCAAAAACTTGAAATTTCGAATATTTACTCGTTGCTTCAAGTTTCAGTCAAAAACTTGAAAGAAACTTGAAAGCAACGAGAAAATACTCGAAATTTCAAGTTTTTGAAAGAAACTTGAAGCAACGAGAAAATACTCGAAATTTCAAGTTTTTGACTGAAACTTGAAGTAACGAGAAAATACTCGAAATTTCAAGTTTTTGACTGAAACTTGAAGTAACGAGAAAATTCTCGAAGTAACGAGAAATTAATCGAAGCAACGAAAAAAATATTTGAAATAACGAGAAAATACTCGAAATTTCAAGTTTTTGAAAGAAACTTGAAGTAACGAGAAAATTCTCGAAGTAGCGAGAAATTAATCGGAGCAACGAAAAAATATTTGAAATAACGAGAAAATACTCGAAGTTACGAGAAAATCATTGAAATAACGAGAAAATACTCGAAGCAACGAGTAAATAATTGAAGTAACGAGAAATGTCTTTGAAAAAAAATATCTTATGCTACAAAAGTGGCAGCATTAGGCTTTCGTACACTTCTGTCGTAAATACAAACAACATAAAGACCCAGAACTATTTGTAAGTGGTACCCCAATCAAAGTGGTCAAGGAGGCCAAGTTCTTGGGACTTATTTTCGATTCACATTTGACCTTTTTGCTGCATATTAAATCCCTAAAAGCCAACTGCTAGAAGGCACTGGAATTTTTAAAGGCTGTTTCTACCAATTTTAAGTGCTTGTTGTATTAGATTGGTTCTGTGATGAATTCATCAAATGAACATGGTTGAATCTTATGTGCAAACTTGTTGAAACCAGAAGTAGGATCATGCCAAAAATCATTCTTAATGTCTTAACATTACCAAATACAGCTGAATTTTGTATTATGGGTTAGGAAGAAAAGCACATACATTTCAAATTGAATTCATAGCCAATATCCAACAACTTTCTTATCCAAGACAATTTTAAAGAGCTAACAAGAGCTTCACCATACCAAGTCCACCCTCTTTAACAGGCTTACAAGCAACCACTCTTTTGATCTTGTCAGGTTTACCACTCCAGAGGAATTTAAATAGTACTTTGTTTAATTCAGGCAGGAAGTTCCCAGGGGGGTTTGATAGAGTAAGAAAGAGATAATTCAATTTTGAAATCAGTAAGAGCAATTCCAACAGTAGAGTAATTATTCGTTTCATCCCCCTATTGATAATTAATTGAAATCAAATAATTTATTTTAACAATTCTTTCTAGCCATAACATTTAAATTTTACACCTAGACGCTTGAAATATTCTGGATTCCATAATACATTTAAACAATTTAAGTATCTAACTGAATTATTCCTTCTTGACCCTTTATATTACCTGGGACTTATTGTAGTTAATTTTAAGGAAATATCAGCATAAAAAGTTCAAAGTGTCAACTGTAGGTTCAAACGATTTCTGTGAACCATCTACTTTGTATCATCTGCATTTTGCATCAAGAGATACTCATCCTCATTAACTGTGTGTAATTCCTGGAGTGTCATTATTCTTTCTTAGAAGACTAGTCAGGATCTCGATGTTCTTTTGGACTTTTTATTTTGTCAAAACTGAGAATATTAACTTTCTCCTGATTTCCATTAGGAAAGTTTCCTCAAACAACTGATCATTAACAGAAAAATCAATTTCACACAGTTAGACCTCACCAGTATCTTTGTCTTGACCCAATTTAGAAGCATATTATCTGACATTTCCTTAACAGATAAAACATGTTTAGAATCCCTTAATAGTGAATTGTTGAATTTCCAACTGGACTGACAGATAATAATATATAAATTCTGAGACACCAGGAAGAAATCTAGCCTTGCTTTTCTAATAGGAATAGGATGCCTACATGTATAACTTTGTACTTCTGGGTAATGATCTCTCCAAACATCTGCAAGGTAAAGATCCGCAATCATCTCAATCACTTGCTTTCTAGCATTAGGATTGTTTATATGTTGACAACTGAAAGTATCCAAAGACAACAGTCAATTCTGTCCATCACCCTAGCATAAAACTCAGGTTCATCTGCATTTGAACCATATAAGTTGACTAGAGTCATCTACTTCTGACATGTAGTGATACTTAACATTAAGAGATTGCCCATGTCATCATGTATCATGTAATCAGCTTTATTAGGAAACATGACATGACTCCTCTTGACTGCCGATTATTACTAGTAAGTGGTACTTCAGAGCCCCCATTCTCTTTTGAAAAAAGGTTCCTTTTCTTTCAAAAATGGGCATCTTGAAAACAATAGATATGATACACATCATTTCTTTTAGCATAATCAGTTGACTGAACATGTAGATATATTAAAAGGTCACATGCAACGTATAGAGTTCTTGTTCTATTTCACAAAAAATCCAGTTGAAACAAATGTCAATTCCTCTAATTTATTCTTCATAAATGCTGAAGTTGAAGATTGACTGAAATAACAAAAAACAAATCTTAAGTCTCTGTCAACAGTGAACTATAGAAAATGGCTGACATCCATTCACTGACAGAGTTACCTCCAAAAGCAAATAAAGACACTCAAAATTACCAAATTAGAATAATGCTACCCAATAATAAGCTGGAGTACATACCATTTTGTTTGATCTCCACATCCATCCAGTCTAGTGTGAGACACTCTCACAGCCCAACTCTCTCAACCATGTGCCTCTCAGTCACCCATGTGCTTCCCAGACACCCATCAAGAGTTACCCGACTTATCTTAGCCAAGGTAACTGAATCACCTCATAAATCCCTCTCTCTATCACCTCATAAATCAGTCAGTTAATCAATCTCTCTATCTCTCTGTGTGATATTGTCACATGGCTATAACCAAACATTCTCATTCTTACTTTATAACTCCTATGCACAATTTTATACATACATTAACTCACACTTTCATAATTTGATACTAACACTCAAAAACCTACACACTTAGCATACAAACTTAGTACACATATCATTTGCACTCAATACACTTACTCATGCTACCTAAATGCAACCACTCTAGACATTCATACCAACTTATATACAAACAAAATTAACCTGTTACCTGCACACTACACAACGTAAAACACAACTTTGTAGATTGTGATACCTTTCGGTATGCACTTACCAAAACAAATCAGCCAAAATGCTGATTCAACCTATAAAGTTGGGAAAAAAAACACGATAAAAAAAAGCCTTCAAATCAGAGTTCAGACGATTCACTAAATTTCCCCCAGCAATGGGGGAAAAAGTGGCTTCAACAGCTGTTCTACGCTGCACCCATAATGCATGTGCCAAGAATAGGTTGGCGGAGCTTGTAACAGTATGCTGGTGCGCAGTATGAGGTCATAAGCAGTAGTCTAATCTTGGTTGTGTGCACAAACAAGTAAATAATCTACTCATTACATGAAAAAACATGTTCATTGTGGTAAGCAGCTTCTGTCACAGAGAAAGCTCAGTGTCTGGTTTATTGACTCCCATATGTCTGCCTGCCTCTCAGCTAAAGACAATATGCAAAACACAGCTTTATTGACCACATGCAAGTTCAACTTAACACCTATCAGACTACACGCCCAATGCAAAATGAAATGATTTATGACTCATGCACCTGAGTATTGTCTCAGCCATATTATGTAATTAGGCAGGTGTGATACTTACGACATTTTTTTTATGTCTGCGTGTTGCAAACAAACTGTATCCATTTTTCTTGGATGACTGGATTTGACGGAAACTGATGCAAACTCTTGTCAGTTTCAAGTCCTGCTTTGTACTTGGATGAATGACAGTCTCCAGCCACGCAGTAGTTCACCATCACAACTGAGATGATTTTTAGATTGGATCAAATGCATATTCAGAGAACATGTATTTAAAAACCCCAACATCTCTATATACATTCCTTATGGATAACAACTTCTCCTAGTGTATACGATTTTGTTTGACAATGGTATATGAATCCATACTGAAATGACGCATCAAGTACAATAAAAGAAGTTGTTATCCATAAAGAATCTTACTTTCTTGTGATTTGCCATACTTATGAAATGCCCATCAAACCATTCTGTACACACAATGAGCCCTCAGCATATCAGCAAATGAACCAGCCGATCGGAAGCTGCTGTTACTTGTAGTAGAAGTAATAAGGCCAATAATATAAGGCCAATTCAATATAAGCCTTATACTTATCAATAACATGGATCTATTTGTCTATGATATAGTCTGTAAATCTGTCAACTTGAAAGAAAATACTTTAAGTCTATATGGTTTATATTATCATGTAGGAAAATGTGTGACATATGAACATCTCTGCTATTAAAAATATGAAGCCCCAAGAGGCTTGTTGATGGTGGAAAGCCTCATCTTATTATGATTTGACAACGTTTATTCTCATGTCTTTTATCCCAGTTTATTGAAAGATGTTCTAAAAGTTTTCTTGGATTGGTGGGACTCTTTGCGAGACATACATCTATAATTAGTTTTTGTGTGGTTTAATACAAAATGGACCCAACTCACAAGCTGCAAAATAATAAAAATGTTGGAATTCGTATAGAGTGCTAATGTTTAAAATGGCATCCAAGTTGACAGGGGCTAACATGTTGCCACCAATGTACTCTGGTATTCATGACACTTGTACAGAAAATTCTTCGTCGGGATAAAAGTATGTGAGAAGGATGCCATTGTTAGTAATTTTGGAAACATTACCATATGGATTAGAAATGATGTAAGGGTTGGTTAGTATTATTTTAATCCATTCTAGCTCTGTAAACTCTACTAGTGATATTTGTTTGTATACGTTATCTTTAAGGTATAAGATGTATGGGGTGTCTTCCTCTCCAGGTAAATTGAAAATCTGTGTGTCTCCTAGATCACGTAGTGTTACATTTGATACCATTATTTATATAATACTGTTAGAAAATAGTTTCAAATTGTTTTCTGATAACGTCTCCTGTATAAATTTTAAACTAATGGAACTAATGTACTCAGTCAGAAAAATCTTGGTTAAAGTTACACTGCCTTCCACTATCACTGTGACATCTCGCAAACTGGTGTGTGACACACACCCCACCCGTACGTAAATTGAGCGAATGCGACCCTGGTGTTTTTTAACCCACTGGAGTTTGATTCCTTTCACGATCTCAAAATCATTCTGCAGTGGTTCGCCTTGTAAAACTTGCATGCAAGTATGGTATTATCCGAGAGGCTTTCTAGGAGGGAAGTTACACCCTCAAATTCAGTAGTCAACTACAATACCGCATTCTCCCCAGGTTTACATGACAGCATGTGGACTGCTCTACTCAAGGCTGGTGTGATGATAGCACTGTGTCTCTGTGATGGGACGTAAGCCGCGAGCAAGGTTCCGTATTTTACGACTTTGTTTTGGTAGTGGTCTTTATTTTCCATGAAAACGTATGGGGAGTTTAGTGTTATGTTGAGAAGCCAGTTGATTTGAGCTGGCAACATCGTCCACTTGTTGTCGTCAATGTGTATTAGATGGTATGGTAAGTTTTGATAAATATATGTAGGCCCACCATAGTCTTCTAAATCAAACAGTTTACCACCGAATGATGGGTGTATTCTCCATTCACCAGTGTTGTTGTGAAATATATCATATCATGTGTTGCTGACAGACCCTAATGTATCTACGTTAAAGTTACCACCAGATCCAACAGCAGCGGGAACTTCAACTCATTTGTAAATGTTGTTCATAAGCTTAAAAGCGTGTATTTTACCATTTATTCCCGCATCATCAAACCCTCTAGTATCACCTAAGTCTGATAAACCAACATTAATGCATCTTTTTATTCGCATTCCTGGTCCTTGATTACTGGCCATTTTGTATATGCAGTGTTACGCTTAGGTGTCCTGTATTTACAGTATTGTTTTTTTGTATCTAAAATTGATATCTTTAACTAAATATTACCTTTTGTCAGTTTTTTATACTTAACGATGAAAATGACTCTGTGCAGCCCTCTGTTTTAACCGGGACAGCCATCAACAACGTGGAAGGACGTTCATTTTGTATGTTATCAGTTGTGTTAAGCTGATCGAGATGAATGCATAGCTCGTGGTATGGAATTAGATGTGGTAATTTCAAACCACAGATACTCTGGCCAAGGGCTATTGCAAGTGATGACAGCCCTAGCATATCCACCCAACGGGTGACTGATTACCAGTCTGTTTTGTCCCTTGTTGTCTTACACCACTCTTCCGTTGAGTCATTTATTCTCAGTTCAGCTCCTAAGGGTTTGAAAACTTCATCATTGAGAGAACACACGCTGTAGTAACCATCAGTTATTTTGTTTCACACTCCACTGACGAACAACTCGCGGTTGACATTTGTCCATTGTGGGTAGTAGGTTATATCACATAGTGCTATTTCGAGTTGGCCAGACGTGTTATCAATGAACGAAGTTGAACGGTCTCACCATTCATTATATCCGCAAGCGTAATGTACATATTATAATATAAATTATATATAATAATAAAATGCATAACCCCTAAGTACATTATCCCAAAAATGACAACATAAACACCTCCGACTTCACACGCATGAAAATCTTGGTTGATGCGGATGGTTCGTATTTCAGAGTCAGATTCATGGATATGTTTGAACATTATGGGTTTTCTGTTACGAACGTGAAAACGGTACACGCATGTTTTAACAATCCAATGCAGTTCTGGCAGAATCAGTTTATTTTCGCTGTGTGGTGCACTTGACGTTGACAGATTCTAGACGTGATGAACTGAGGAAATCTGTGTTTACATTTCATGTGTACTACTGTATCAGACATATTCTCCAAGAAATAAGCGCACCAATACCTCAGGATAAGGCATGGAATGCAATACACAATCCGTACAATAGACGGGCATACGAACAAGCTCGGTGTTGATATGAATACGGACTGGCATTTGCCGGGGCCAAATCATGGATTAGGAATTCCTATCATTCACAATCAGTCTCTTGTGGAAGCCAGCTATGATGTGGTTAAAAATTGGGGATATAAGTCATATCAGTAATTTAAAACAAACGAGAAGGATGACCGTTACTTGGCTTTTGACGACAGCAAGGATTACCACGTTTAGAGGTTCAAACAAGGGCCAGGTGATGATTGGAAAATATTTATGCTGGATACATCAAAAGGATACACTCATGCCAGCGTTATCCGTTTAAACGATTTGATTAGAATATACATGTGGGCTATTCTTGGTGCGCAATCGCGGATGCGCTCCAGTATCATAGGTAAGGCAACCGCTTACGACGCTCAGAAACAGTTCGTGGTTAATATTGAGGATGCTATTGCATCACCAGTAGATCTACCTAGTTCTATAAAATGATACCAGGACACGTTACAATACGCTAGGTGAAAAGTCAACTACATGTTCGGTGTGGGATTGTACATGGCTGCGAGCCACATGTGTCTGAGAAAGTAGTATAGGGAATGACAGTTCTAAAACACTTTCAAGAAAAGTCTCTACAAAGCCTTATTTACTAAATAAGGCTTTGGTTGGGCCCTTAGCTCTTGCTACTATTACCCCTACTACAAAAAAGTTGGCGGTAATTACTATGCCTACTTTGTGTTGGTAGGAGGTAACACTGTGCCGTACGGTACGATCAATAATTCTTCTCTTACCCGGCCTATGTTACGTTTACCTCGATGAAACAGTTTAACGTGAACCGTCTATGATCTCTTTGGTGTTCATAATAAAGGCTTGTTGGGCTTTTTGTATCCCCTGTTCTATGTACTTTTTTTTCTCGTCCTCGCTGATAGCAGACTTACGAGACTTGGATCGAATATCTTGTTTCATTCCGTTATATTTCTTGAGTTCAGAGAGGATTGAACGAAACTCCTCTTCTGAGATCTTACTATCAGAGAGTGCCGTGGAAATACGCTCACTCACTGTGTTCAGCTTTGCTTCAGCCAGAACCCTGATCTCGTCGTGTTTCAATGCCTTACGATGCAGTCTGCGTGATACCAACTTAAGCGCCAACCCTAACACCCCTGCTATCCCAGCTGTTATTTCAAAACCTAGCACTATAGGTGCAGCCACGATGGTGGTTAACAACCCAACACCTGCAGCCCCTAGTCCCATGCTGGTTGCCATAAGGGTAGTGTCGGCCCCGTCCACGATATTGAAAGCTCTATTGTACTTCTTACATAGTGCTTTCCGCGTGTCACGGTCATGTTCTAGTTGACGTTTCACATCACATAACTGCCTCAAGCGGAACCCATCTACGGTTTCCAACATCTTCGCTACTTCCTCTACGACTGGGTACAGACCCATCCTATAATATATATTATGAAAGATATTTTAATTGGGTTTCAGTTAATAGTCCATAAGTGAATTTGAAGTCTATAAGGTCTAGACCACTAGTCAGGGTAATAGGTGAGAGGTTAATAGACTTTCCTGTTGTAATCAAAACCCCACTGAGGCTTATTAAGCGGTTTATATGACCCGGGGTATCCCGTTGTATAACAATACGACAATATTGGCCTATGTGTTCGTCATACCAGCGTATTGTCACCCCGGGTAAAATTTGGTGTACTCTTGAGGTGTTTTCATTGCTTAAATAAAAGAAGACTTCTATGATGAGTGTGGAAGGGGAGAATATATCAAGAATATTTATATTACTCAAACGATTGCTAAATGTTAATTTTTTTTTCCCTACAGAACTTAATTTATTTACGAAATTAATTATTATCTTGAATCCCCTCTCCGGAATGATGAAATCCCCGATCCAGCTACCGTTGTTACTAATCTTAGAGATCCACTCATTTTCATCCATTGTGATATAAGGTGAGGTGAGTGTTAAGTTGATCTTCCATTTGGGCTCTTTAAAATCTGATAACGACACCCGTCTGTACACGTTGTCTTTGAAGTGCAGGATATATAAGGCGTCTTCCTCACCAGGCTGATCGAATCCCTCCGCATCTCCTAGGTCGTTAAGCGTAGTGTTGGGATGATGACTGGCCATTATTATACTATTACGATATAATTTCCAACTGGTTTTTTGATAATAGTTCAGGGGTGAACTTCATACCCATGAAGTGTATGTTGGCAGGCAGGAAGATATTGGTTAGTGATATCTTGTTTTCCACGATCACGTTGACCCCCTGCAGACTGGTGTTGGAGTCGGCACCCACCCGCACGTAAACGTTGCAAACTTGATACTGGTGTCGTTTCCCCCACCCGAGTTTGATCCCTTTCACGATCTGGACATCATTCCCCGATGGTTCCCCTAGGTAGACTTTGATGATTAGTGTTGAGTTTGCCGGTAGACTCTCTGATATAGTAACCACGCCTTCGAATTCAGACACCAACTGCAATTTCACGTTTTGTATGGTCAGTTTACTCGATAGCATGTGGGCTGCCATAGTGTCGAGTGGGCTGACGACTATGCTACGTCTCTGAGTTGGGACGTAAGCCACGAGCAGGGTTCCATTGTTCACGACTTTGTTTAGGTGGTTGTCTTTGTTATCCGTGAACACGTAAGGAGAGACGAGTCTAATATTGAGAAACCAGTCGTCGTTATCGGGTAACAACACCCACTTGTCATCTTCGGTGAAGACGAGCATATATGGTTTGTTTTGGACGACGGTAGTGCTCTCAACATCGTCTAAGTCGAACAGTTTACCCCCGAACGATGGGTATATTATCCAGTTATTATCACCGGTGTTGACAAGGGCGTACTTAGTGTTGACTTTTGCTCTTGTGGTATCTATTATATCACTTAGGGCTCCACCGGAGGGGACTTCAACGCATTTGTAAATGTTGTTTTTCAGTTGAAAGGCGTACGATGTACCATCTACTCCGGGAGCGTCAAAACCGCGCGTGTCTCCGAGGTCGGAGATCCCGATATTGACGCATTTTTTCACTCCGGGCCCTTGTGCACTGGTCATTTTACATGAAGCGTTAAGCTGAGGTATCCTATATTTACAGGATTATGATTTATATCTAACACCGATATTGTCAGCTCAGGTATGTTGCCCTGGATTAATCTCTTATACTGCCATGGTGAAAACGACTCGGTTCTACCGTCGTTGAATTTCTCAGTTTTCACCGGCACTGCTCTCAGTATAGTGGAAGGGTGACCTCCTTGAATGTTGTACGTTGTGCTCACCTGACCGAGATGAATGTACAGCTCTCGGTACAGTACTAGATCAGGTAACTTCGTGCCTGTGACGGTTGTTGTTGGTTTTATCTCGTCAGGAGACATACCGAGTATCCTCGCTAATGGTCGGCCGAGCCTCAATGAGGTTCTTCCGTTGTTGATTAACACCACTGTACCGTTTGAGTCGTTCATCTTGAGTTCGGCTCCCAGGGGTTTGAAGACCTCGTCGTTTAGAGAGCACACGCTGTAGTAGCCGTCAGTTATCTGGCTGCGAGTTCCACTGACGAACAGCTTATTGTTGCTGGCGTTGATGTTAGTCCATTGCGGTAGGTAGGTGATATCGCAGAGTGCGACTTCGAGTTGACCTGACGTGTTATCGATCGCGTGCGTCAGCTGAACGGCCTCACCGCTCGTTATTCCTGGAAGTGTTATGTACATGTTAGAGTATATATGCTCATTATATAAGAGTTTTAAAATGTTGTTTTACCCTAAACTGGACGTAGATTTCTCCCCCATGAAGATCGTGGTTGCTCCTGAGTTGTATTTCAATGCCCAGCTTTTAGATGTGTTCGATAAGTATAAGCTTTCGGTGACTAACATCAAGGCAGTCCACGCTTGGTTCAACAACCCTATGCAGTTCCGGCAGAATCAATTAAACTTTGCCGTGTGGTGCGCTACAACGGGGTGTGGGGTGACATTGACTGACACTCGGCGTGGACCGCTGAGTCAGTCTGTGTTCAAGTTCCACGTATACTACCAGATCAGACGTATCCTTAAAGAGATCAGCGCCCCCCTCCCACAGGACAAAGCGTGGGACGCAACAAACAACCCGTACGATAGACGGGCCTACGAACGTATTTGCAATGAATTCGAAATAAACCCGAAGACGGATTGGCGTTTGCCGGGGCTGAACCACGGGTTGGGTATTCCTTACATCGACTGAATGGGTCACGAGGTTACCCAAGGTGGTGTCGGCAATCAACCATGAAGTCACCCGTCTCACCGGTAAGAAACCGGCAGACGCTATCAAACTAAAATCAATAGTTGCAGAGTCGGCCGCTCCATTGCGTGGGAAGGAGAAACAGATACCAGATAGGGCCCTAGTGAGGTATCTATACCAGCCGGGGGAACACGAGGGTGATAGCCGTAAGCGAGCCACCGATCCTATATGGTCAGTCAAAACTTACAACATAGATAAAGTGGATATGAAAGCCGACGAACCTAACTTATACTACTTGAGGGATGGGCCGGGTAGGGGGTTTGTAAGAGAAGAATTATTGATCGTACCGTATGGCACAGTGTTACCTCCTACCAACACACGGTAATAGTAGCAAGTAGGCATAGTAATTACCGCCAACTTTTTTGTAGTAGGGGTAATAGTAGCAAGAGCTAAGGGCCCAACCAAAGCCTTATTTAGTAAATAAGGCTTTGTAGAGACTTTTCTTGAAAGTGTTTTAGAACTGTCATTCCCTATACTACTGAGAATCAATAAAATAATGGGCTACAACAATGAAACAATCATCACCACGGCCAATCAAAAATGAAGTGTTCATGTTGATGTAAACATGGAGGAAACCCCCCACACCCCCAGGGATGAAACTGGTATTGTGCAATCACCACTAGAGCCAAGGGTACAGAAATTGCCAGACCGGCAGGTCTCTCCCACTATGCAGGCGTCCAACCAGCAGCATATCAATCGTAAAACAGCGCTAGTGGTTGGACGTGTCGCGGTCGTGACACGCGGAAAGCACTATGTAAGAAGTACAATAGAGCTTTCAATATCGTGGACGGGGCCGACACTACCCTTATGGCAACCAGCATGGGACTAGGGGCTGCAGGTGTTGGGTTGTTAACCACCATCGTGGCTGCACCTATAGTGCTAGGTTTTGAAATAACAGCTGGGATAGCAGGGGTGTTAGGGTTGGCGCTTAAGTTGGTATCACGCAGACTGCATCGTAAGGCATTGAAACACGACGAGATCAGGGTTCTGGCTGAAGCAAAGCTGAACACAGTGAGTGAGCGTATTTCCACGGCACTCTCTGATAGTAAGATCTCAGAAGAGGAGTTTCGTTCAATCCTCTCTGAACTCAAGAAATATAACGGAATGAAACAAGATATTCGATCCAAGTCTCGTAAGTCTGCTATCAGCGAGGACGAGAAAAAAAAGTACATAGAACAGGGGATACAAAAAGCCCAACAAGCCTTTATTATGAACACCAAAGAGATCATAGACGGTTCACGTTAAACTGTTTCATCGAGGTAAACGTAACATAGGCCGGGTAAGAGAAGAATTATTGATCGTACCGTACGGCACAGTGTTACCTCCTACCAACACAAAGTAGGCATAGTAATTACCGCCAACTTTTTTGTAGTAGGGGTAATAGTAGCAAGAGCTAAGGGCCCAACCAAAGCCTTATTTAGTAAATAAGGCTTTGTAGAGACTTTTCTTGAAAGTGTTTTAGAACTGTCATTCCCTATACTACTGAGAATCAATAAAATAATGGGCTACAACAATGAAACAATCATCACCACGGCCAATCAAAAATGAAGTGTTCATGTTGATGTAAACATGGAGGAAACCCCCCACACCCCCAGGGATGAAACTGGTATTGTGCAATCACCACTAGAGCCAAGGGTACAGAAATTGCCAGACCGGCAGGTCTCTCCCACTATGCAGGCGTCCAACCAGCAGCATATCAATCGTAAAACAGCGCTAGTGGTTGGACGTGTCGCGGTCGGTTTGTGTATTATTTGGTTAAAAATTCCTTGGCTGCAACGTACACCAGCCCAGGCACGGCGACGATGAATACCCACAGATTTTGACCAAGCCCCATGGCAGTTTTACCCAGAGTGCTGAGCAGTCACAATACAATACTTTCTAGGATACCAGGCAGGGCTTCTGCGGCCTTACCAGCGAGTTTAGCCAGGGCCTTTCTGAGTGATTTCAGATGCTTTTTTTATCCAGTTTCTGATGTCACCACGACTCGGGGGACCACTGGGGGGCCCTGGGATGTGGGGGAACCCACCACTGATACTACAATAGTCGACAAGATGAGGCCCGATACCGTCAGAACGCTGGCAATGGTGATGCCTTGCTCACTGAACAATGTTCAAATGCAGCATCATAGCGAGTGGCTAGAGTGGTTTCAGTATCAAGGCAAGTGGTAGCTCCAAAATCATCCATCTCAATATCGTCCATATTTTGAAATTAAATTATATCAAATATTAATATGTATAATGTCTTACGGTAGAAGGCTAAATCCTTTTCGAAGATTAAGAGAACCACTAGGAGTCAAAGATGTGCGCCAATCGGTTGCTATTACGAACAACCCCAGCAAGATAGACCAGAACCAAGTACTGTTGTTTAGATTTCCAAATTTGAGTGAGAATGACGTCATAGTGCCAGGTACAGTACGATTGGTGTTTAACATCACATTGACTTTGGGCAACGACAAACATGAGCTCATGAATAATGTGGGTTGTGCCATAGTCAAGAAGACCACCATAAAAATTAGCAATACCGAGGTGCTTAGCATAGACAACAGGGATGTAGATTACTGTTACATAGTCCTGTGGAAAAGTGAGAAGAACGCGACAGCAGCACATACCAGGGAATTGGTAGCAAAAGATTGAATAGGTTACGTATCAGGTACGCCTTCACACCGGATGAAATATCCAAACTACCGAATAGTGAACAAGCAATCGCTGAAGCGTATGGGAACAGGTTTTGTATCCCCCTTGACTTTGAGTTGCTAACCTCACACGCACTGTTTTACCAAGCCACATTGGGTGACAGGCTGGAATACAAACTCATGGTCAATGATTACAGTAAAGTCATTTGTACGCCAAACGGTGACGAGAGCAGTTATGAGATAGAAAACATCTTGGAGTTCAACATGGTGACTAGTCCAAATCTTGCCAGGCAGATTCGAAATCAGTACTCTGGGAAAATGACCATCTTATACGATAGGATACTACGTCCCAGAATGATAGTACGCGACAAGAGCGACACCGTATGGAATAACAACATGAACGTGCCAGCTCGATCAATGAAAGGAATATTGATCATACCGAAGGAGGAATACGATTCATTCGAAAGAGACATCGAGAAATTTTACAACCCAGAAATCACCAAAGTAGAAGTAACCACAGAGGGAATACCCAATGAATTATTTAGCCATGGAATAAAAGCATACCAGCAGTGGGATGAAATAAAGAAACTGCTGGCGATCAGACGAAACTCAATAGTCAACAACATGATCAGTGATCTTGATCTATACTCCATGAATATCGGGGGTTACTTAACAACAAAGTATGCATTATGGTTCGATATGAGATCGACAGATGATAACGGTCTTCACGATAGTGGTCGGCGTATCAATAATGGAAGCGAGGGTATAACCATGCAAATAACGAAGAAGGCTCAATCACCTGGTAAATTGTATTTATATTTATATGTAATTGTGGATGCTCAACTTAATATAGACAAAGGGAGATTCGTGGAAGCCATCTACTGACCTGCATTCAGCCAGACACACTGGGTTGTAGGGCATGCCCCATGATCCATACTGTGCTATTATATGCGGGCACACGGGTTGTGGGAAGACTGTTTTCGTGTTGGATTTGTTGGAGGGATATTATAAGGAAGTATTTGATAAAATCATTATCTTGTGCCCTACTATAAACATGAACAAGACTTGGGTGATGACGGACCTGGACGTACACAGTCAACCCAGGTACACGTCTAGAAGAGTATTTAACATTGTTTCACAACCAATTTAAAGGAAAGCCAACGTTGTTCATCCTGGATATAACTGTAGTGCTAACAGAGAGATGACAAAAAAGAGAGACATGCTGCCGTACCTAACCTTCTCTAGCGTCCGGCCAAGTAAATGTTTTAGTGATTTTAGTAAAATGTCTGGTTTTGAAGTTCTATTCATGTGTAGTCTAACCATTATCTCTATGTGTTTAGTGTTCATTGGTTATTATTTTTTAAAAATAAAAACTATATTATAAAATGGAGTGTGATGAATCACTAGAGCAGATGTTAGTTGTAGAGGAAAAAAAGGACATGCAGCATGACAGACTGGTAATGCTATTCGTGGGTGGTAAGGGAAAACAGTATTTTGGAGAAAACATCATTGCTGATAAGATTTAGAAAATGACGGATGAGGAAGTCGATAAATTATACGCAAGGTATGAGACACAAATCTGGGCTCAGAGGTTCTACTATTAACCATAGTTATGAAGGCATAGCATCGCACTTTCTACTGATCCCACCGGAACGTCTTTATTTGTGGGAGGACTTAGAGATGGACCTGTTTATTGATAATGCCTTGAGCTACCTAAGCTGTGCTTTGTATCACAGATACGGTATGTATCTAGACCCGATGATGTCAGGGATCATCACAGCAAAACATTGTAAATTTAATAAAACAGATAATAATAACGAGTATAAATCTCGTTTAAAGAAAATCTGGAGCGCCGAGCTAAATGCTCGAAACAAAGTCAAAGCCACCAATACTTTTGCTGTGCCAGTCCTCTCCTACTCCTTTGGAGTAGTTGTTTGGACAAAACAAGACATCCAGGGTCTTGACCGCCTGACCAGAAGGATCATGTCAGATAACAGAGCACACCTCCCTCGTTCGTCTCTTAATCGTTTATATATGCCAATCAATTCTGGAGGTCGGGGTTTGATTAATGTGGAAGCTCTTCATGACAGAATTTTATTGTGTACTTTTGCACATATTTATTTATCGCGTGATCCTCTGGTGAAGCACGTCAAGACTCATGATAAAAGCAAGGAATTCCACAGCTATTTTAAGCGTGCCAGGGTTGTTGGACACAATCTGAAATTTGAAATTGATTTTGTTGATGGCGATGTACTGCTGGACGGTACAGTGATGGGAGTAAACCAGGTGAAGTCCTTCACCAAGTCTGCCCAGAGTCGCTCCTTTGTGGAGAAGCTGTCTGAGAAACCATTGCATCGAGTGTACATGCAGTGTGTGGAACAGAACAGCAATCCAAGCGACTCCTTCGCCTGGATGAAGTCGGCTGGTCTCAAATGTGAAACTGAGGACTTCCTTTTTGCTGCTCAGGACCAGGCACTTCCCACTCGCAATCGCCAGAATGTTATTCTTAAAGAAAATATCAATATGAAATGTCAGCTTTGCAATCAATTTACAGAGACTGTCCAACACCTTGTCAGTGGATGCCCTTCCTTGGCACAAACAGCATATCTTAAAAGACATGATGGCATGGCTCGCTGCTTTTATTATCGTCTCCGCCATGCCTGTGGCTTTGACTCCGAGGTCCATCCATGGTACGACCCTGAACATGTCCAGGGCGTCCTGGAAAATGATGCTTTCAAACTTCTCTGGAATAGGCCATTTCACAGCCTGAGACGAATTCCAGCCAACAACCAGATCTTGTCCTTTTTGATAAAACCAATGAAGTTATTTGTATCATTGAATTTTCTGTCCCTTTTGACAGCAATGTGATTGGAAAGATTCAGGAAAAGCATGATAAATATGTGGACCTCGCCTTTGAATCCCAAGTACACTGTTGTCAGGCTCCCCATTGTTCGGGGCAAGAACCCTGAGCTGATGATGAGCCTTACTGGCCTGACTGTGCCAAGATCACCCAAACCCTCTCAGCTGCATATCAGTCTTAATCTGTAAAACATAATAATAATGTAACCCTGTTCTTTAGATCTGGACGCTTCCACTCCAGGAACAAATTAGCAGTGACAACGGACTTCGTGATTCGTCAAGTGGTTTTAGTTTTATTTAACTTTGAACGGTATGTTTCATAATAAGCAACAACACAGGCACTTGACAAACGTACTGTAAGTAGCCTGAGTGTTCAGGGAGAGCAACGACCTCTGACTCTCTCGTCCCCCGCAAACCGTTCCCCTACAATAATATTTTGCACCTAGTTTTATCCCCATAGTTGGCTGTCATCAAGCCCCCCCAATCCATCATGTTAGACATGCAAACATGACTGGGTTGCTGGACAGTGCTTCAGATGTCATACTCCCCTCCCTAATTCTAACTCCCTAATTAACTATATGTCTCTTGCAATTGACATTTTACAAGGTTTCTCTCTTCTTGACCATACCACTTCAATGATTTAATCCCCATAATACATTGACCTTACTCTACATCTATCTACTGCTACATGGTCCGATCTGTACTTCCCTTAGGTTATTTAATTTCCTCCCGTTTCTCAAGTGGTTGCTTCTGGCCATTCTCGATGTTTACTTCAACAAAACTCTTGTTACCTATCCCCTACATTACTCTCATGTCATCCAAATTCGGACCACTAATTAACAATACTAATCCCCGTGACTAGCTGCGCTCCCTGGTTCTCACGTACAATTTACCATTATATAAAACAGTTATGTATACAAAATCAATATATAAAAGTTACCACAACATGCAAATTACTATATTTGCAATTAATATTAAACCGGGAGTGTAACTCCTGGTTACAATCCTCCCCTTCTTAGGGTAAGAAAATGCTAAATCGTAGCATTTTCTTGCTTATATACTTATACAGTCATTTATTCATATCCTGTCATGGTTTTCCGCACGGTTCAGTTCACCTCAATATGGAATGAATTCACGGTCCCATTTTCCACTTAATCAAGGCACAGGTGACTGATCACTCACGTAATTAAATGTCCATTAATAGTTGAAAAGAGTTCACAATCCTTTACAAAGTCCTTTACTTGAGTTCCACCTTCACTGCCAGTAACCACACCCATATATGTGATTATGTATATATCTATATATATATAGTTATATATAGTTTTTCCAGTTCTGCATGAATCCATCCTCAGAATTTCACCACAAAATCACATCACTTTCACATACACATTTCGTCATCACCTCCATGAATCTGTCCTCTGGAACTCTCTCTTCAGTTCACCAGCCGACACCTACACCATTATCAGGTTGCGTTGTATGATGAAGAGTTGTCAGGGGGATTCTTTCACCCTCTGGCCCTCTTCCTCGTTCATTGTATTCTTCCCTCAGTCTCTCACTTGGGGACGCTGATCGTTTTCTTTTACGGCCAGTTACTCGTGGAGTCGGTCTTGGACTTGCTTCAGGTAGCTGCATGCGACACGGTGCTGCGTAGATGTGACTGGAGTTCGTTCGTGCTCTCGGGGCGGATTTATGGCCCATCTCTCTCAGCTCTACCAAATTATTTTCAACTCGTTCGTTGGCTAGATCCCTATCCCTACATCTACTTCTTAGATATAAAAGTATCAGTAAAAGTATCACTACTGCCACAACACAAATGCCTGTAATACTATATAATACTACTAAACCTGATGATAGGGAACTCCCATCATTATCCTTGAAGTTTATATCGTCCTAAGCTTCATCTAGTTCATTCTTTAACTGATCAATATCATCAGTCGGATCTCTTTCCAAGGTTTTATATAATATTGGTGCTAGAGTGGTAGTAATGAACTGATAAATCGGTTTAGAAGTTGCGAAGGTATACAATTCCAAATTCAGTTCTTTATGTAAACTTGGCCGCATTTTGAATTGAGATTCGGGCCTGAGATAAACGGGTAGACTGAAATGCGTGGAATGAGCTGCGCATCTGATAGGTATTTCGAGTACACTTACTCCGGGGTTGACTTCAATAACAGTGGATGAGACAGCTTCGGGAGGCAAACAAGCTAATTCTATATCCAAACCGTCTTTCGTGTAAATTAGCCATTGACCTTTAGTGAGTGATTTAATGACTGGAAGATCCGGTGATTTTTGAGCGTTTGTTTTACAATGTTTCCGAATATCCCCAATGTTCTGCAAAAATAGGGAAGTGAGACAACCCGGCACAGTATTGGTGACGTATGTAGCTGCAAGTAGTGGACAATACGTGATATCTTGTCGTGTACATGAATTTACCTCAGTTTTATCTAATAGAGTATATTTTCCCTTGTCAGGAGATATAGCCAAAAAGGGCGTTTCGGTTATAAAAGTGTAAGTGGAATTCCCTGACTTGTCCCATTACCATTTTATACAATTCAAAATACGTAGATTCTTGAAGTAAAGGTATCACCATGACTACATGGAATGAATTTCGATCAGGTATAAGTGTTGATCTGAAATTTTGATAGTAGCGTTGTAAATTTTCTTTACTAACTGCGTAGGGTAATCTAAGTGTAGGTGGTAATTTTCTTTTCAGATTTAATAAAGCCCTCCTTAGTGCATATTCGGGAATTAACGTTCTTGAATTTTGACCTCGTAAACAATGTTGTACTTGATTAAACATTTCTTGTAATGTAGTGCCTAAAGTACTTACTGCATCATCTAACAGATGAAACATAGCGTGAATCTGTCCAACCGTTTCTGTATAGGATAACTCTTGGCTATCCCTTATAGCATTGACATTTAGTCTTACTTTATCCATATCATCCTGACTTGCTGTACCAAATAATTGCGATAAGAATCCGCCTACATTCAGCAACGCTCTTTTCTGTCTCTTAACTTTCTTAGTTCTTGTAATCTCTTGTAACCTGTCATATATTGATCTAAATCTATTATATTTATCTACGATTTGCTGGCTCTCCTTTGTCAGTAATGCCTTAATACTTCTGTGTACATATTTAGTTACGTTCTCATATCTACCCCTTGGAATTTGTAACTCATTCACTGTATTTTTGAAAATAACCACGTTGTCCCTAATTTTATCTAACTGTTGATCGTATGGTCGTAAGTCCACAGTAAACAATACTAGCCATGTACTGTAAGAAGCGTAAATGTCATTTAAATGTACAAATTTTACTCCTGTCATGGTTTTCCCTTGTCGTGCAGTCAACATCAGTACTAATAGCATTGAGAGAGCTAGAACTGAGAGAGGCCCTCTTCCCATCTGTAATGTAAAAGTTTCCACAATATCACCTCCTACTAAATCGTCAATACATACATGTGATACAATGCATCGTTTTATATATATGTATATATATAGATATATACCTTCCCGCCATACTATATGTGTATGCAGTGACATAACCAGTATTTTACTTGTCTTGGTGTGTCAGCATCCTTGCTTACCACACCCTAACCTAAACGACTAAACCATACTAGTCAGTCAGGTCCCTACTCCGTCAATTTAAACATACTAAATTGTAACGTGAGTTTACTTTCTTAAAAACCTTTACCAAAGGCCTATCAGTCTCATCAATTTACTGGTTAGTCCAGAGTTCTGAGTTTCAGAGACGTCTTTCGAATCCGAGAACTCTATAACGGTTTCATTATCTGAAGATCCCGTGGCCGTCCTTGCCCTTTTCTCCTCTACGTTCGTCAGAGGGGATGAGACTACCCTCCTCTTCAGACCTTCCCTACCTGATCTCAGGTTATCTACGTTTAGATCCTCGTCAGTAGGCGTAACGACTGACCAATGTACGAGCGGCAACTCGTCCTCAGTATCATACGAACTGTCACTGTCAAGTTCTAGTTCGTCATTCTCATGCGTCTCTGGTTCACCTGTGTCAAATCCGTTCATGTCAAGAGGTCCCTGACCAAGTACAAGTGCATTGTCTACACTCGTCGGTTGGCCGAATTCTGCCTCGGGTTCAATGTCCATATCTTCGCCCCCTGAGTCATAACCAGTTTCCCTTATAATACTCTCCCGGCTATCTCTCCCGATTGGTACATTCAACCTAGCTCTCCTCATAGGTTGAATTCTTGTGCCTATTTGTCTTTGTTTCTTAGGATTCTTCTCCGTAGTCTTGCTTAACACTTGTTTGTATTGCTCTCGTTCCTCATCCCAAGTATTATCAGGATGTGCTGCCCTTATATTCTCTGCATGTACTAACCTCGTTCTCCCTGACAATTGATGTCTTATTCTAAAGTTCACTGGTGATACTTGCTCAATTATTCTATAATAAGGCTTCCATTTTGAAGTTAATTTTGCTGATACTCCCAAAAGTGTAGTAGGGTAGTAGTAGTACACTGCATCGCCTACCTCAAACGTACATTCTTTAGATCTCTTGTCAAATTGTATTTTATTCTTCCGTCTACTCTCTGCCATATTCTGTTTGACTTCTGAATAGGCACTATTCAACCGCTGTAAAAATTGTAGGAACATAATCCTCTCCCATATACTTCAGTTGTGGTTCTAACAATGTGTCCATAGGTAACAAGGGGTCTCTCCCATACATTAAGAAATATGGGGTAAACTTTGAACTTTCATTTACTGAAGTACGGTATGCCATCAGTATAGGCGTTATGTATTTATACCAGTCCGTTTGTTTCCTATTCACATACTTCCTCATGGTGTCTTTCAAAAATCTATGAAATCTTTCTGTCTTCCCATTTGATGCCGCATGGTATGCAGAAGTTCTGATATGATGGATATTCAACTGACTCGTGATTTGTGTAATCACCTCATTACAGAATTCCGTACCCCTATCTGAGATAATCCTCCTCGGACACGCATGTTTAGGTATTATTTCTTCTAGTAATACCCTAGCTACTGTTTCTGCCTTTTTGTCAGGAATAGGTATTACTTCTGGCCATCCACTAAAATGGTCCATAACTGTAAGCATATACCTATTTCCGCTGTCACTAAGTGGGAAATCACCACATATGTCTATGCCTATGATTTGATAGGGATACTCTGGTTGGGGCATATCTTGCATGTACACTTTCTGCCTACGTAGCTTCTTCGCGTTACATTTGTCACATTTCCCTACATAGTTTGCTATGTCCTTGTACATACCTGGCCAGTAATACCTGCTCCGTACCTTATCGTACGTCTTATCAATACCAGTGTGTCCGCCATATACACTACTGTGCATCGCCTCCAGTATCACTGAAGACATGTTGCTAGGCACTGTCAGCTGTAGTGAAGGACTTTTGTCATTCTTAATAGGCCTACTGACGTGGTATAAAATACCTTCTAGTAGTACATACTCTTCAGTTGATTTATCTGATATTCCAGCCCTTAACTTTCTCCTTAGTTCTCTCAGTTCTTTGTCTTGTTTCTGTAACTTCTTAGGATCAGTAATCCCCAGTTTCCCATCTAATTCAGCTCCCTTTTCCCCTTCATCACTAGATTCGTCGGAGTCTTTCAGTTCTGTCATCTGAGTGTTTGGCTTGTCTGTGTCTACCACGTATATCTGTCTGTCTACGTCATCTGCTGCGTAAGGCTCTGTAGCCTTCAGACGAGATAGCATGTCGGCATGCGCATTGTTTTTCCCTGGCGTGTGTTTTATCTCACAATTCATTTCATCCAATATGATTGCCCATCTCTGAATTCTTGGGTTTTTCATTTCAGCTGTAAATAAGGATCTCAATGGTTTGTGGTCTGTAAAAATTGTGAATTGCGCACCTATCAAATAGTGCCTAAGCTTTATGACATTATATATTATTGCATATGCTTCTCTCTCTATGCATGGCCATTTCTGTTGTCCTGGGCTTAACTGATGCGATACATATTGTATCACCCGTTCCCCTTCATCAAATTCCTGTGTTAAAACACCCCCTACTGCATGAATAGATGCATCTGTGTACAGCTTATATGGTTTGGTTGGATCTGCGTATGCTAACACCGGTGCTACTGTTAGTCTATATTTTAGTTCTTCAAAAGCTGCGTTCGCCTGTTCAGTCCAAATAAATTTTGCGTTTTTTCTAGTCATAGCCGTCAATGGCTGAGCCACTTCCGAAAAGTTAGGTATGAATTTCCGGTAGAAAGACAAACATCCAATAAAAGATCTTATTTGCTTCACAGTCTTTGGTCTTTGTAGTTTCTGTATCACTTCTATTTTCTCTGAATCAGGCTTTATCCCCTCTTTTGATATTTCATGTCCCAAGTACTTAATTTGTCTCTTAAGAAATTCACATTTGGACGTTTTTAGTCTTAACCCTGCATTCTTCAACCGACAAAACACATCCTCCAAATGTTTCAAATGTTCTTCAAAAGTCTTTGAATACACCAAAATATCATCTATGAATGCCTTAACGTACTGGTTTAGAGCTCCAGCCATAATTTTGTCCATTAAATTCTGAAATATTGATGGTGCAGTAGAGATGCCAAAAGGTAATCTGTTAAATTCATACAACCCATATCAGGTGATAAAGGCCGTCTTAGGTTTTGATTCTTCTTCCAATTCTATTTGAAAATACCCGCTTTTTAAATCCAAAACTGTGAAATAATTCTCCCAAATCTGCTATTACATCTTCCATATGAGGTAAAGGATAGCTGTTCTGTCGTAACTGTCTGTTCAGCAATCTCATGTCAATGCATACCCTGAGTGGTTTATTTGGTTGCTGCACTAACACTACTGGAGAGGCGTACTCACTAGTAGAGGGTCTTATAATTCCTGCATCTAACAAGTCATGTATTTTCTTTTCTAGCTCAGGTCGCTGGTTTAAGGGTACTCGGTAGGGCTTTTGTCTAAAGGGTGGATGGTCACCGGTGTCTAATTTTGCCTTAATTATGTCTGTTCTTCCTAGCTCTAGGTCTGTCTCCACAAATAATTCTGCATTTGACTTAAGTAATTTCCGTAGTACATATCTTTGACCTGGAGGTATATGACTTAATTCTATTTTCGTCAATCTATCATTTTCCTCAGTCATCCCTGTTTGGTTGACCTCTTCAGGTAGTGAGAGTTCATCCTTGCCTATTTCAACTACTTCTATTGGCTGTATATTCCCTTCTGCTACACGTTCTGCCAAGGCCACTACCTGGTTCTTCTTTATTTGGTACGCTCGTCCTGTCTCGTTAACGACTTCTACAGTTATATTCCCGTCCCTTGAGTAATCTACTGTACTGGCCATCTGTAACCCTGGTTGATTCTTGAAAAATGTCGCATTATCCAATGGTAATACTACAACACATGTGCTAGTAATCCCGTTTTCAATTAAACATAAAACTCTAGTCACTGATCTTGGGGCTATGTGCGTGGCCTTCTGCGCCCTAACTAGACATACATGGTCCTCGGAAACCCTTCTACCTTCAGGCTTTAATATCGCTATTTCCCCTCTTACTGCCAAAGTTTTCTCATTAAAATCTATCATTGCCCCAAATCCCGTAAAGAAATCATTCCCTAAAATCATATCCTTCCTTAATTTCTTAATAATCTGCACTTTTACATTAAATTTAGCCCTTCCTATTCTGACTTCAATTTTTGCTTTAGCCACAACATCCAAACTTTTCCCTGACACACCTACCATTGGTACTAAAGTGCTGGGGTCTGTTTCATATGCCGAAATACATCTTTTAGGTATTTTCTCAAATGTATCCCCATCAATTACACTAATATCCGCCCCAGTGTCTACTAAAGCCTCTATCTGTAAATGTCCTATTCCTAACATTATAAATAATCCCCCTAATTCCGTCTCAGTTGCCTCTACTGCCGTATCCTTAGCCCTTAAGTGAGATCGGCATTTCTCACTTAGGGATTTCAGTTTCCCTGAAGGGGTGCATTCTGATATCTTTTCCTACACTTTCTTCTAGTGTGGCCTATGCCCCCACAATAGGCGCATATGGGTGACCCGTCCGGTGCCCACTGATACTGTGACGGTTGCTGAGGAACTGGCCTTCGCCAATCATTCTGATGTACGAATTGTTGGGAATTTGGTTCCCTTCCTCCATTTCCCCCCATCTGAAATGTGCCTGGTCCATTCATAGGATTCCTAGAGATAGGTGGTTTGGCCTGGGCCGTGTTTAAACTTAACAGCCTCTCAATGCTATTAGCTAACTGCTCCGTTCTACTAGTGTTCTCCAGTGTTTCGAATCGACTGTCCCTTCTTAGAGAGTCTACCTCCATGGGCACTTCCTCTCTGTGTCTCCTTAAATTGTATGTCCTGGTAGCCTGTTGCTCTACACATGCTTTCTTTATAGCCTCTTGTGAGGTCGTCTGTCGGTCCCTAATCAACCTTCTTGCTATATAGTCGTCCTTAAGTCCGTCTATAAAAATGTCAGTAAGCATATTTTGAATCACAGGTGTCTGAAGTTCTTCTGATGAATAACATTCGTCAGCTAATGCCAGCAGTCGATCTGAAAACCCCTGCACTTCTTCGCCAACAGTTTGTTTAAGTTTCTTTAACTTTTGCTGTGCATATTGCACATCGCTCAGGTCACTGAATCTGTCTTATAGGCTCTCTTTTAGCTGGGCCCATGAAATAATTGGGTTTTCCCTAATCTTTCGCACTACAAAATCCCCAGCTGGACCTACTGCTGTTTGCACCGCCAAGGTGCACTTTGCAGTATCCGAGGCTCTCACTGATATACATGCTTTTTCTATTTCCTTAATCCAGTCTGTGTATCTTTTATATCCCTCCCCCGAGAAATTTCGTACTTGTTGCTGTAATCCTTGAGCTTGTATTGCTTTCTCTACCCTTGTCAAATGAGATGCTACTATGTCAGCCGGAAGGTCTGGTACCCTGTCATTTCCTTCTGCCATGTTAGATGTATACCCTACTCTACACCAACGTTACTAATCTGCTGTTATTTACTATTCACCTAGTGTTATTAAGTTGTCTCAGTTCCCTCTGTCTTTCTGCGATTTCCTTGCGTAACACTTCCTTCCTAGCTTGTCTATCCAAAAATCGCTGTTTCATCAAGTGAAAAAATATTTGAATTATTTCCTCCGGGGAGTTATCCTCATAGTATCTTCCCAATATCCGTTGAGCGAAGATCCAAGACTTAAGGTGGGGAGATTGCTTAACGTAATCCCCCAAATCCTTGTCTATTATATATGCGCTAAATCTAAGCTGACAGGCTACCCGTTCCTCAGATGTTTTTGAAATGAACCTTCTGCTCAATCTATGCCCGATTTATTCAATTACGTTACTTATTATTCCCCCTTAAATCTAATTTCTTAATCTTTTATACTTCCTAGCCAACAAAACGAACGAAATGATATTTTTGGTAGAGCTTACCTTGAGATGTACCGGCGTTCCTGGGCGAAGTCGAATTTCCAGATCCTGGTCACGGCACCAAGAAAATTGTTGTTATGTAGATCAGGTTGTAACCCTGTTCTTTAGATCTGGACGCTTCCACTCCAGGAACAAATTAGCAGTGACAACGGACTTCGTGATTCGTCAAACGTACTGTAAGTAGCCTGAGTGTTCAGGGAGCACAACGACCTCTGACTCTCTCGTCCCCCGCAAACCGTTCCCCTACAATAATATTTTCCACCTAGTTTTATCCCCATAGTTGGCTGTCATCAAGCCCCCCCAATCCATCATGTTAGACATGCAAACATGACTGGGTTGCTGGACAGTGCTTCAGATGTCATACTCCCCTCCCTAATTCTAACTCCCTAATTAACTATATGTCTCTTGCAATTGACATTTTACAAGGTTTCTCTCTTCTTGACCATACCACTTCAATGATTTAATCCCCATAATACATTGACCTTACTCTACATCTATCTACTGCTACATGGTCCGATCTGTACTTCCCTTAGGTTATTTAATTTCCTCCCGTTTCTCAAGTGGTTGCTTCTGGCCATTCTCGATGTTTACTTCAACAAAACTCTTGTTACCTATCCCCTACATTACTCTCATGTCATCCAAATTCGGACCACTAATTAACAATACTAATCCCCGTGACTAGCTGCGCTCCCTGGTTCTCACGTACAATTTACCATTATATATACAGTTATGTATACAAAATCAATATATAAAAGTTACCACAACATGCAAATTACTATATTTGCAATTAATATTAAACCGGGAGTGTAACTCCTGGTTACAATAAGATAAAAGATGGAGAGTCCTGCCTAGTAGAGATAACCCCCAGTGGCGGATGTCGATGAAGCTATGAAAGAATACTACATGTTAATGGGTAACCAACTGAAACCATTAAATGAGCCAACAATGTCTCAGTATTACACTCATTCTGAGGGACAGAAAGAGCTTGAGTTGGTCTTCGTGGCACTTGGTTTAGAGACGACAGAGTTAATGGTTAAACAATTAGACTAATTACATATATTTGTCAATGAGTACTTATGGGGAAAGTGAAATTTGTGGTAAAATAAGCCACAGCGAGGGTTATTGTTCTTACCACCGAAAAGATAATATCAACTATACGTGCTCGGTGTGTTGTTTTGGGTGAAAGGTCATTATCGTTTATGTAAAAAACGATTTCAGCTAATTTATGAGAAGAAAAAAGACTACATCAGGGAAGTTAAAAGCCTGCAAAAGATCAAGGTATGATTTGTAATACCTTGATAATACTTTGATATCCACTCAATCGATGTTGTATGTTTTCATAGACCAGACAGGATCTGTAGCATGTTTATGGGTGTCTCCCTTGTATTCACCTTGTTCATATAAATATCTAACGAGTGCGCGATCTGGAATTTATTTTCTCTTTTTTCGACGGGGTGCTGCTGCCTGTGTTACAATGGATTTCATACGGATTGTGTCGACTGGTTACTTCTCGTTACTTTGTGATTCATAAAATGAACCACCTGTGGAAGTCACACTACCCATTCTCTATTCCTATGTGGGGGCCTAATTCTAAATCAAGTTCAGCTAAGGAGCGATTGAATCTCTCCACTATGGCTTGGCTTCGATGTTTTCCTGTCACACCCCTCCTTATCACAAGATTGTGTTTGGCTAGCAGTTGTAACACAGCACCCATGAATTCTCTTCCCGGGTCCACTTGCAACTCAGAGAGCCTCGTCAGCAGACTGCATTTGTATAATGCGCTTGAATCCGCGGGCTACTTATGTCGCATCCTTTGCGAACAAATGTTTGCCTTCCTTGTAGCGACTGTCAGGACGTACTTGTAGGTTTTACTTCTGATGGTGTCATGTGGAAGAAACAACAGGTCGGCCTGGTAAACTTGATTAGGGATATGAATACCAAATTTTCTCCTGGGGATGTATCTCGGTGGAGGTGAGTGTACTTGCCATACAGATTGTTTCTGTAACCAGGCTTTGGCTTTTTCCTCCAACACGCATGTGGCTTTAGCTAATTTTTTTATAGCACCTGCCCCTTTCCAATATCCCCAAGGGCTGTAGTAAACTTTCTCCATTATACATACATAATTTACATATCTTCATCAAGGAGTGGTCATAAGCGTATGTATTGACACCATCCGTGGCTATCCATCGTTTTGTATCCATGGGTAATAGAGACATCTTATTCAAAGTCAGCCCGTATATCTTATGCCTGTCAAAACAAAGTATGTTCATCTGGTGTTTGAACGTTTTTTTCTCGAATAGGGCCTGTTTGAAGAGGGTATGGTTGATATGTCATTTTACCACAATCTTTTTCACAGCCTTTCTTATTTCAGCGTTGTCTGCTTTCTTTATAGAAGACATCTTAAGCCTCAACCCAACGTATTCAGCGATTGGTGTGCCAGCACATGCGTCTTTCATCTTACCTAATACTTTCTTGTTGACTTGACTGTGCATGGGATGGTCTCTCAGAAAATGGCTGGTATCATACATATGTATATTGGATTTCATATCCTCGTACACGTCCTCGGTTTGGATCTCCATCAGCAGGGAGTCAGTATCGGTGCACAACACACCACACCTACCACCGTATTGTTTCTTGAGCTTGTTGTAGTAGAAGTCATACATCAGGTGTTTAGAAAGGTCTAGAATGCTCATTCCAACATAGATCGGTCGATTAAGTTTAACGTGACTCTTTTTCATATGTATGGCTGCCAAGTCATCATGGAATATAGTACTTCTATTGTAAGCCTAGCTGGTTATCAGTTTCCTGGTCTTATCTTCCTCGCTTGACCGGACTAGCTTCATGTTGACGCCATTTCGTAAATTCTCTATTGTTTTGCCGAAAACGGAGTTGTTCATTAGTTTGTACAGGTTTTTCTCAAAGTCGATGATGGCCAGCTTTTGCATGTCTGTGTTCATCCTGATGTATGGTTCCATTCATGGGCTTTGATTGAACTTCAGTATTCTATGTACTTTAGTCAGCTTCATACCCAGCGATAGATATAGCTGTAAATTACAATAGTGCACGATATACTTTGTTTTAGTCATCAAATTCGGTTCCAGTTTTTCAATGGGGGATACCCCCAAGCAGGTTATGTTGGTACTCAGACATCCATTCTTGGTTAACCCACAACCGTTCGGGTGCCAAGGGAGACTGGTGCAATTCCTTCAGGCATTCTAAGTCCACTTTGAGTATATAACCCTCAGAATCAGGTGCAATAGTCATGACATCCACCTGCTGGTCAGGCACCCATTCAAATCCCCCTGTCAGTAGATATTGACTCAAAGCCCAGCCATACAGGTTGTTAGCATTGAGGTAGAATAGATGGTTTGTAGGTTTATTAGTCTTGTATCCTGCCACGTGCTTGTTGTTAGCTTTAGCATAAAGTTTTGATACAATAGAAATACCCCTGCGTAACCCTTTCTCAGTAAACAGATGCATATCGTAATCTGTGACTAATTCTAACTCCACACCGGTTCTCTTCAGTAGGGCATCCCACGAGAGAACAGGACTTGAATAATACCATGCTGGGTTCAGCCCGTAATTGTTTCGAACAATTCTGAATATCTCGAAATCATCAGCCAGCAACAACACGTTTGTTTCCAAATATAAATCGTGGTAATCACCTAGGTAATCGCCTAGATTCTTACAACCTAGTTTTTCCCATACGTTTTTAGCGTGTTTGTATTCATCTTGTGAAACAGACGCGTCAGTCAGCTTCTTGCATCATAAATATATTGATTGTTTTACGCCCATTCTTATATGATAAATGACTTATCTTGTGCACTATTACATTTTTACCTTTGTGTCCGAATATGTTTATGGCTAAGTCTGAATTCTGCTTTTCTACTTTTGACCACTGAAAGATAGGGGTGGGCTCATCTATGCCTTCCCAATTTATCCCATCATCTTCTGGATGACTGGAAAGTCTATCTGAATATTTTTCAGCTGGAAATTTAGCAGATCTTATGGCTATCCCCGTACAATCTTCACCACGATTTTTAACGTTAACCATAGCTTGTTTGTTCCTAAAATGGTCAGGCAGGGGTAAGTAAGATCCACCTCTCAATGGTTTATAATTTGCTATATCCAGGTAAACCAGGTTAGTCTTATCAACCAACTGACCAGACCCCCTATTAGTGTAACATTCTAGTGATTCCTGAATTTTTTCAAATGACCTGTCAATGGAAGAGTTGATAGTATCTGGTTGTGTTGCAACTTCCTGATTACCTCTGAAGTAAACATTGGTGTATTCAGTAGCTCCATCGGCCTGTTATTTCTCTAGTGTCATCTTTAACATGAGTTGAAATTTAATACCTCTTAAATCATTCAGTTCTTTGTTCACTTTATGAAATACCAAATGTTATATATCCCCAAAGTTTATATTTCTTTGAACTTCCATCTTCCAACCCCTCAAACATTTTCCAAAAGCACGCTCAGTAGGGGTGAACAGTAATTCTATATGTTGTTGTTCCTTAAGTAATTCAATGAGCTCAGACTTCCTCATATGTGAATAGCCTCTCATTCCGCGCTCATGCGCGCAATTTATATTTTAGCCCAAATAAAGTTAGTAACTTAGACTTCCTCATACGAGAATACCCCCGCATACCACTTTCACATGCATGCTTTTCAACTCACATACTGCAGCCACATCACAGGGTTCATACTATATGTGAATCATTTCTGTAATTGGTTGATCGATTCACATTTAAACATTTGTTTAGTCCAGTGAATAGGCTGGCCCACTGCGTAGGCAACCCCTGCAGTGGTCCTGTGTGAATGCAAACGGGTTGTGTCTGTTTTTTCAGACTTTGTGAATAAGGGGTCGAGATCCATGTTATTGATAAGTATAAGGTTTATATTGAATATGAGCTCTAGGCCTTATGACTTCTACTACTGTTACTCTTGAGTGCACACCCACCCGCTGTGACTGGGTTTGGTCTTCCAAGGGCTTTGTTAAAAAGGAAGTGTGCCCATGTACCAAATATTAGGTAGATATGTGTGGCAGACCCCAAAGTGGTGCCTTTTTGCTATTTTCAGGTATTTGTGATTTATTATTTTCTCAGTTTCCATGGAAACGTTTTGCACTTAGTCTCAAAATGCAGACTTGGCAGATATGTTAGGCAAAGCATAAAGTAGAGCCTTTTCCTACAGATTTTGGTGATCATTTTCTGGGTCTCCATGAAAACAATTCTGACTTAGTCTTATAAGGGAAGAATGGTCTTCATTTCCGAAGTACAAATCAAAACCCATTTGATGTCTTTCAACAGATCTTTGCAGATATATGAGACAGATCTTAAAGTGGTGCCTTTTGCTCTTGACAGATGTATGTATACTGTTCAGGATTTCCACAGAAACGATTCAAACTTAATGTAAACAAGAAGACATAGTCATCAATGTCCCCTGCATTACCTCCAATTTCAGTCGAAGCCACACTTGTTGCCATGGAAATGCCAAAAATATTTTATTCAGAATTCCAAAACTATCAAAAGGCATCAGTACACCACTAGACCAATCTATGTGTCAAGTTTCGTGAAGAAATATTGAATTGTTTCAGAGTTTTTCTCCAGAAATGATAAATGTGCACGGATGAATGTGGTGCATTTTAATACCCCCAGCAAAACTCGTTGCAGGGGATAAAAAACATTCAGTAACTGTCAGATGATTTGTCCTTTCAAATATGTGGCGGTCATCCTCTGATGACACTTGTTTTATTTTCGGATAAATAGTATTTACTAAGGACTGAATGAAGCTGACATTCAAAATCGACCGTGTAAACATTGTATTGTCGAGTATAGAACTTTGTCAAATTAAAACAAGTAGTATATACAATGGGGGTTCTGGACCACTTTCAAAAAAAGTCTCTACAACGCCTTATTTACTAAATAAGGCGTTGGTTGGGCCCTTAGCTCTTGCTACTATTACCCCTACTACTTAACGTGTGTTGGAGGTAACACTGTGCCGTACGGTACGATCAATAATTCTTCTCTTACAAACCCCCTACCCGGCCCATCCCTCAAGTAGTATAAGTTAGGTTCGTCGGCTTTCATATCCACTTTATCTATGTTGTAAGTTTTGACTGACCATATAGGATCGGTGGCCCGCTTACGGCTATCACCCTCGTGTTCCCCCGGCTGGTATAGATACGTCACTAGGGCCCTATCTGGTATCTGTTTCTCCTTCCCACGCAATGGAGTGGCCGACTCTGCAACTATTGATTTTAGTTTGATAGCATCTGCCGGTTTCTTACCGGTGAGATGGGTGACTTCATGGTTGATTGCCGACACCACCTTGGGTAGCCTCGTGACCCATTCAGTCGATCGTTTTCCAGGGGTGGCCATCTCCCTAGCATACTGATGGCCGAACAAGCGCTCAGCCAAAGTCCTATTAAATCTCTCAACTATGGCTTGGCTGCGATGGGCTCCGGCCGTGCCACGCCTGACCTTTGTATCGTGTTTGGCTAGCAGTTGTGACACGGCACCCATGAACTCCCGTCCGGGGTCAACTTGCAGCTCTGTTGGCCACGTCAGCGGGCTGCGTTTGTATATGCGTTCGAATCCTCTGGCTACCTGGGCCGAATCTTTCGTGGTCAAGGGTTCGGCTTCCTTGTAACGACTGGCTACGTCCACTACGGTTAAGGCATACTTGTACCTCTTGTCGTGGGGTAGGAACAGTAGGTCTGCCTGGTGAACGCTATTAGGTATGTTAATACCGAACCTCCTTCTAGGCACGTAGCGTGGTGCCGGCAAATAGATCTGCCACAGGGCTTGTTTTTCAAGCCACGCTTTGGCTTCCTCCGGGGGTACTCGCGCTATTTTAGCTAGCTTATCTACTGCGCTAGCTCCTTTCCAGTACCCACGCGGGCTGTAGTAAATAGCCTCAAATTTTTTCATGTCCATACGCGTATGTGTTTATCCCATCAATAGCTATCCAACGTTTCGTGTCTATAGGCGACAGGGACGTCTTGTTTATAGTCAGTCCGTATATCTTATGTCCATCACTTCTAAGTGTGTTCATTTTATGCCTAAAGGTACGGGTTTTGAACAGGGCTTCCTTGAATCTGGCGTGTTTGATGTGTTGTTTCACCACATACTTCTTAACCCCCTTAGCCTTCCGGATCTCACTATTGTCGGCTTTCAGTATGGAGTACATCTTAGGTCTCAAACCTATGTACTCGGCTATGGGCGTGCCAGCACACTCGTCCTTCATCTTACCTAGGACCTTTTTATTTACCGTACTGTGTATGGTATGGGTCTTAGGGTAGTCGCTGGTGTCGTATAAATCGAGGTGTTTTTTCATGTCCTCGTACACGTCCTCGGTTCGAATTTCTATCAGCAGGGAATCCGTGTCAGTGTACAGCACTTCACACCTGTCGCCGTACTGTTTCTTGAGCTCGTTGTAGTAAAAGTCGTACATCAGGTGTTTGGATAAATCGAGGATGCTCATCCCCACGTAAACAGGCCGGTTGAATTTTATGTGGCTTTTCTTCATGTGTAGGGCAACCAGGTTGTCTGTGAATATCTTACTACGGTTGAATGCCGGACTGACTATCAATCTCCTGAGCTTGTCTTCCTCACTCGACCGAACCAGCTTCACGGTCACGCGTTTCCTCAGGTTCTCCATAGTCTTACCAAACACCAAGTTGTTCATGAGCTTGTAGAGATTTTTCTCAAAATCACTGGTGGCTTTTTTTCGTAGGTCTGTGTTCATTCTGATGTAGGGCTCCATCCAACAAGTTATGTTGGTACTCAGACATCCAGTCTGGGTTAACCCTCATACGTTCGGGGGCCAGGGGGTAGCTGTTGTGTGATGTGTGTAATTCCTTGGTATACTCTAAGTCAACCTCGAGGATATACCCTTTGTTCGAATCTGGTGCAACCCCCATAACATCAACGTGGGGTACCCATTCGAATCCCCCTGTAGGTAGATACTGGCTCATGGCCCAGCCGTACAGGTTGTTTGCGTCGAGGTAGAGAATGTGATTGGTTGGCTTGTTAGGATCATAACCTTTCACGTATTGATTATTTGCTTTCGCGTATCGTTTGGATGCCATGGAAATCCCACCTCGCAAGCCTTTCTCAATGAATAGGTGCATGTCGTAATCTGTGAGCAATTCCAAATTAACTCCGGTCTTTTTAAGCAAGGCGTCCCACGACAGACCTGGGCTGGTGTAATACCATGCGGGGTCGAGTTTATACTGCTTGAAACACGTCCGCCTAAACGTCTCAAACACGTCGGCTAACAGCAGTACATCTGTCCTCAAGTACAGGTCGTGATAATCACCCAGGTTCTTACAACCCAGTTTATTCCATACGTTAGTCGCGTGCGAGTAATCATCTCGTGAGACGGACGCCTCATTCAGCTTGCTATAAAAGCAGTCAATAGGGGGTAGTCTGGTCTCGGTGAACTTGACCCAACTATCCATGTACTCATAGGGGTACACACCCTTCCTCATAAGCAGGGGTCTAGTCTCGGCGTCTGTGTATCGATCGGTGATAGGGAAGGCATTGTTGGCCTTGACCAGACTGTCGAGTGACGACAGGAGGAACTGAAACGAGTCAATGAACCTAAGTCCTTTTAAGCTGAAAGAGATGTATCTCTCCATGTTGTTGGAGATGCACGTTATATTACCATCGATTTTCGCGATGGCCTGCATGATCAAGTGTGAGTCGTACCCTCTCAAAATGTGAAAGACAACGGGGATGTTTATTGTCTTAGGGTTGATTTTAAGCTTGAGGTTGCACGCGCTGTGAGCGGCGCCTCTATACTTACCAGTTATGTGCCAGTGATCTCTCACCGAATCACCGTTAAGTGGTGAGTCACACACGTGACAGTTAGTGCTACTAGCGTGAGCTAGCCTGTCGACTCGGGTCATACGCATGGGAGCGATTCTATACAATGCATTCCTAATAATTTTTTCTTCCTCCTGCAAACACTTTAGAAACCTTTCAGCCGCGTCAGGGCCCCTATACACTACCGGAGCTTTCGTTTCCCCGTCACAACGGACAACAATGTATCCAAACCCACAGGCTTTATGCTCTTGTGTTTTGTGGGTGAAGCTACCACTGGGGGGTGTGGGGGAATCCCCACCCACAACCAAGGCTTCGAAGTCGGCGTATATGATATAAGGCACAGACATTTGGTTCTTGTGGTTACCGAATTTTAGGATATTATCACCTTCCTTAGGCATGTCGACTCGTATGGCCGTCTGCCCCACACCTTGACAATCATCCCGGTGGGATTCTAATAAATCAGCTCGTGTGAAGCCATGTAGGCATCGTTCACAGAAGTGGGTCTTTTCTCTGTGTGCCGATTGGTCATACAACAGCCTGCTAAAGTGTTTTATCCATGTGTAGTGATACTTGTCACCTCGCTGGATCATGAATATATTGATAACTTGGCGATCCTTCACCGGGCTGACCCTGTGTACTATTGTTGTGTTACCTTCGTGCCCAAAGACATTTATAGCCAGATTATTCTGTTTTTCTACTTTAGTGATCTGGGATATGGGGGTGGGTTCATCTATACCATCCCAGTTGAGACCATCGTCTTGGGGATAGCTAGAAAGCCTATCTGAATGAGTGTCAGCTGGAAATAAGGCTGACCTGATAGCTAACCTCAGGCAATCGTTTCCTCTATTCTTAACGTTTACTATGGCATGTTTGTTCCTATAGTATGGTGGCAAGGCTAGGTATGACCCGCCTCTGAACGGCACATAGTTAGCTATGTCTAGATAGACATTATCGATTTTATCTACAGCCCACCCGGATCCCAAGTGTGTGTAGCGTTCTAGGTATTCTCGTATCTGCTGAAAACTGGTATCGATTGATGTGTCAATGGTCTCTGTATGTGTGACGACCTCTTGTTTACCTCGGAAATAAGGCTGAACATACTCATCCTGCTTATCGAGCGACATTTTCACTGTGATCTGAAACTTGATACTTCCTAGGTTATTTAGTTCCTGGTTGACCTTATCAGCTATCAGAGGCTTGATATCTGTAATGTCTATGTTTCTATCAACGTGCATGCGCCAACCTCTCAAATAGTTGCCTACAGCGCGCTCAGTGCGCACGAACTGTAGGTCAATAGCTCTATTCTGTCGTAATAATTCTACAAGCTGTGGTTTTCTCATACGGGAATACCCGCCTAAACCCAAATCGTGTGCCTCGGCTTTCAGTTGTTTTACAGTGGGAGGTTTTGCTACGGGGGTATGTGATAACAATGCGGTTAACCCGGCTCTCCCCAGGTTTGAATAACCCGTGTATCCAAGCTGTTTTGCTTGAGCTTTTAATTGTTTTACCGTAGGAGGGGCTTCTAAACCTAGTAATCTCAACAATGCTGACTTTCGCATTCGAGAATACCCGATCACACCTCTCTGTTTTGCGACCCGCTTAAGCTCGCGCACAGTAGTCATAGTGTTTACACCTAAGAGAACCAATGTCTAATTGGTTCACAGATAAAAAATATGTTTCAATCCTGTATATTTTATTTGGCATTTATGTCTTTCGGACCAATTCTTTCGGAAGTCTTCTATCAGCGAGGTATCATGTGATAACAATCCGACTAACCAGGCTCTCCCCATGTTTGAATAACCCGTGTATCCAAGCTGTTTTGCTTGAGCTTTTAATTGTTTTACCGTAGGAGGGGCTTCTAAACCTAGTAATCTCAACAATGCTGACTTCCGCATTCGAGAATACCCGATCACACCTCTCTGTTTTGCGACCCGCTTCAGCTCGCGCACAGTAGTCATAGTGTTTACACCTAAGAGAACCAATGTCTAATTGGAGTCTATCTTGAGCAGTCGCCTACGTTCTTTTATGTAGCCCTTTTTATTCTCGTAGATGAGTTGATGTCTGACTACGTTCGCTCCGTGAGCTTTACATAAACAGTAGTGCCCTTTAACCCCGATACCACACACAGAACACGTGTAGTTAGGACTTCCCGTATGGAAACAACAGAATCCCTGATTCCAGCATTTCCTACCACAGGCCTCGGTCTTCCCCATAAGTATGTATTCGCATCGGTATGGAGCGGGTCTCATGTTTACTTATATGGGTATTTAATTTAATTGCTTCGCAACCAACGCAGTAGCTGCTATACCCAACACTATGAAGCCCAGTTCACGATTCATTTGTCCCTTGGATGGTGTGTAGTACTGAGCGAGTGTGGGTTTATTGAGCGGTTCCAATCGTTTACCAGTTAGTAGGTAGTATTCTTTCATTGCTTCATCAACATCGTTGAATGTTTGAACGGCATGGTTTTCACGCGTGAGTTGTTCGTTAATAAAATCGATCCTCTGGAGGCGTTTTTTAGCATACTCGGCCTGTGCCCTTTGTAATTTCTCAGTAGCGAGATCGTGCCGCTTCCTTTCTTCCTGTATTTCAGCCGCGTGGTCATCTCGTTTCGAGAAGAGGAAATTACTCCCGGAAAATGCCAGGGCATTCACTAACGCCCCACCGGCCATCATAGCTATCGTGGCCATCCTATATTTATTTCATTATATTTTCAGGTATTATCCCTTGTTTTACTAGGATGTCTTTTGTGGCCATCGCCATACCAAGGTTCATTATGAGCATACCCATATCCTGCAGGTTGAAATCTAGCTTGATAGTTGGTTGTTTAAGCACCATTTTAGTCAACCGAGCGTACCCTACGGCTAGACTGGCGACCACTGTGGCGTGGTATGCGTCGTTGACGAACGTTTTCCCCTCAGACATTATGTATATATAAAAATATTTAAATTATAACATGATATGCGGGTCGACAGTGGGGGTTACCACCTCACTGTTGGGTGGGGGCTCACTGTGGGAGGGTACCCCCACGTATAACCATGTTATAACCACGGCAGCACCTACAGCCAACAACAGTCAGGGGTTGATAATTTTATGTTGGTTACACCACCGTTTTTTACCGGCAGCTACTCTCTTAGGATTCTTCTGCCTGGTTACTGTTTCCCTGGTCTCCACCGTCACCTCGGGAGGGGTTTCCCTCACTGGTTCCTGTGAGGGGGTCACTTCCCCCACTGGTTCCTGTGCAGCATCCATCTATACTATTATTATTATTTTTTCTCTCAAATTGACAATGCTTTGCCGTGATAATCGCCGCCGTCACTGGAGCCAACAACATACCATATTTGTGGTACAGCTCGCAGCTGATAGAGCTCACGGCGTGTTCGATAAAAGGGTCTTTCTTGAGGTCTTCCCACAGGTAAAGTCGGCGCTCTGGTGGAATGGGAAGGAAGTATGACACAATACCGGTGTATATCTGGGTCATAGCCGATCCTATTGTCTTTGTCATTTCTGCTCCGAGCCGGGACTCGTATCTAGCGTACAGCTTATCGATTTCTTCGGCTGACATTTTGTGAATTTTATCCGGAGTGTAGTCTCCAAAGTAATGTTTGGCTTTGCCGCCAACAGCCAACGCCACCAGTTTCTCTCGCTTGTCATCAGTGGGGGAGACCCCCACAGACAATTGTTCGAGCAATTCCTCACACTCCATCTTATGATATAACAAGTAAGATTTAGTTTTAACTATATAATACCCGATGCAGACAAAACATAGAGAAATGAAGGTTAAGTTGCACACGACAAACACTTCAAATATCATAGCTATACTTAGCATTTGCTTAGCTTTAGCTTAGTTTTGCTTAGCTTTAGCTTAGCTTTGCTTAGCTTTGCTTAGCTTTAGCACACCCTATATGCTACTGGTTGGTCGGTCTTGAGCACAAGCTTAGCGTGTTTAGTGTCAGCGAGCTGTTTCTTCACCCGTTCCCGTTCTAATTTGCTCATCACATCGTTCTCTCTCAAACACTCCTCGAACGAATCCCTGTCCTTGCAGTGAAATAAGGCCACCCATCGCGTCTGCTCCCTGAGGTCTTTCAACACCGAGTTGAACTTCTGCGTTAGCACCCAGACGCTGTGATTTGCATGCCGGCCGGAGAAGGCCAGGTACGATAGCATGTCTCTCTTTTTTGTTATCTCGCGATTAGCGCTGCAGTCGTCCAGTATAAACAGTGTCGGTTCCCCTTTAAATTTCTCGTGAAGAGCTTTCAACCAGTCCTGCAGGCGTGTTCCAGGGTCGATTTTGTGTACGTCCGGGTCCGTCATCACCCAAGGTCGCGCGTACGTTTTATTCATGCTCAGAGTAGGGCACATGATAACGATGTTATCGAACACATCCTTGTAGTAACCCTCCAACATATCCAACACGAAAACGGTCTTCCCACAGCCAGTCTGCCCGCACACTATGGCGCAGTGTGGGTCAGTGGGGAGGTGGGGCAGTGGGGACTGTTTATTGTTGGGGGGGTACCCCCCATCAGTAGATGGCTTGCACGAATCTCCCATTGTCTATATTAAGTTGCGCGTCCATAATAACGTACAGATATAATTTCAACTTACCAGCGGATTGAGCCTTCTTAGTAATCTGGATGGTTATCCCTTCGCTGCCGTTATCTATACGGCGCCCGCTACCGTGCAGTTTATCATCATCCGTGGATCGCATGTCCAACCATAGGGTGGTCAGGTATTCACCGATTCACCGATCTGCACGGAGCCGAGGTTCAGGTCCTTTGTTATGTAATCCCCCACTGGTAGCTTTTTTATCTCATCCCACTGCTGGTGTGGTCTCATACCATGACTGAACAGCTGGTTGGGCACGCCCTCGATGGTCACTTCCACCTTTTCAATCTCGGGGTTGAAAAACTTCTCGCTGTCCCTCCGGAATGGCTCGTAATCCTCCACGGGGACGACCAGGATACCTTTCATCGATCGCGCCGGCACGTTCAGGTTGATATTCCACACAGTGTCGCTCTTATCTCGCACGACTGATCTATGTCTCAGTACGCGATCGTACAGGATAGCCATCTTCCCAGAGTACTGGCTTCGAACCTGCCTGGCCAGCTCCGGGCTAGTGACCATGTCGAACTCCAGAGAGATGTTGGCCTCATCACATCAACTGGCCTCATCACCGTTCGGCGTACGCACTACTTTGCTATAGTCATTAAACGTGAGCTCGTATTCGAGCCTATCACCCAGCGCGGCCTGGTAAAACGGCGCGTGTCCCGTGAGCAACTCGAAGTCGAGCGGCGCGCAGAATCGATTCCCGTATGCTCGAGCGATGGCCTTTTCACCGTCCGATAGCTTGTTTAGCTGGTCTTGCGTGAAGACATACCCTATGCGCGACCGGGTTGATTTGCTGATGCCCTGGTACACATCATTGACTCGTTCTCCCTCGCTTTTCCAGAGATCCCCGTAGCAGTGAAACACGTCGCTGTCGTCGATGCTCAGCACCTCGTTACCGCTGATCTTGACGGTCGTTTTCTTGATGATAGCTCGACCCACGTTCCACACTAGCTCGCGTTTGTCGTTGTCGGAGGTCAACGTGATATTGAACGCCAGTCGAACAGTGCCTGGTACAATGAGGTCATTCTCACCAAGGTTTGGAAATCTAACCAGCAGAGTTTGATTCTGGTCTATCTTGCTGGGATTGTTGGTGATGGTCACCGACTGACGCACGGCTCTGGCTCCTAATGGCTCTCTCAATCTTCTGAAAGGATCTAATTTTCTGCCGTACATTGTTATATATAAACGAAATATATTTTTAATACTAAATAATGGATGAAGACATACCTATGGATGATATGTGGGACGATAGTGCCCAGGCATTCAGTGATGACCAGGAGACCTCATTCTCACAAGGTGGCTCACTCATGGAGGGCGCCGTCGACAATTATTACAACGCAGTTGAAAATAAATCCAAACTCAAGCCGTTGGGAAGGAACTATTCCAGGTTTACCATCGATAGCAATGGCACGCTGCGTTTGAAGGCTCACCCGGAGATCGATCTCGTGCATAAATGCACGAGAGAACCGCTTGCTTTATCAACACTGAGCAGTCGACATGGGAGTAACTTTGTCCGCGATGAACTAGGCTTCATAGATTACGGTGGCGCGCAACCTAAGCAGTATCCTCCGAAGTTAGTTCAAAGTCTGGAAGGCATCAGGGACGCCACATCGGATCAAAACATGACTTATGATATTGAAAAGGTGTTGGCCGACTACAAGAACAAGCCCTTCCCGGGCCTCGAAATTACCTTTCGGGAACTGAAGGGGTTGGACCTGTTGATGCAAACCATTCGTGGTCAGCTCTGGAAAAGCACGGCCAAAATGAGTGAGATAGACGACCACATCGCCTATGAAAAGGAAAAACTCGGTGAAACTGAGGACGAGTCTATGAAAGCCACCATCGAGGAACGAATACGTAATTTGGAAGATGAAAGGCAGACCTGGTTGGAGACAGCTTCCGGCTACAAAGAAAAGCTTCGATCCCAGACCAACCGTGTGCGGGAAACCATCAATCAAGTCCTCTACCGAGACACCACGTTAGCCGACAGGATTCGGATATTGTTCCGGGAGCAAGGGATCACCATCGCCAGCATTCTGACTGCATTGGGTTTCATCATATCAACCCTGGTGGTGTCACTGAAAGGGGGTACCCCTGTGGGGCCTGCCGGCGGCAGAACCCCAAGTGGCGGTGGTGTTAAAGACTGGATAAAAAAACTCGGGGAAGGTCTAGCTAAACTGGCTGGTAAAGCCGCCGAAGCCCTTCCCGGCATCCTGGGTAGCATCGACTCGTGGTTGTTGGGCGCTCTGGCTAAAACTGCCACGTGGCTCAGCCAAAACCTGTGGGCAGCCATCGTCGCCGTGGCGGGTCTGGTGTACGTAGCGGCTAAGAAATCTTTAACCAAATAAGTCCCAAAGCTACCCCACCAACCACCAGGGCCGTTTTACTATCAATATGCTGCTGATAGGAGGCCTGAATATGAGGGTGTGTGGGGGGTACCACCACATGAACTTTAGACTCCGGGGGTGGCGTCACTATACCCGTTTCACGTGGTGGGATGTGTGGGATATAGGGGGTGTTAATATCGGGGTTGATACCCAGCTTTTGATCCTTCGTGGCTATGACTATTTTGTTGTTATAACCCACCACTTTTTTTACTCTCAGTTGCATATCACTCGGAGCCATGTACAGCCCCACGCCGAACACGTAATTGACTTTTGATCTGGCGTATTCTAACACGTTTTGGTAACGGTCGATGGCCCGCGGGAGATCAACTGGAGAATTGATAGCATCCTCAACGTTGGAAATGAACTGTTTCTGAGCGTCGTAAGCAGTTCCCTTACCGATGATGTTGGAACGCGTCATCGACTGCGCACCCAACAGCGCCCACACGTACGTTCGAATCGAGTCGTTCAACCTGACTACCCCGGCATGAGTGAATCCTTTCGACGTATCCAGCATAAACATTTTCCACCTGTCTGCGGTTGACTGCTCCACTTTCTGGATTATGAAAGCAACACCACCTTCAAAATTCATACGATCATCCCTCCATTCATTACTCGACAAAGCAAAGTCCTGCCTAAGTATACCTCGTTTCACTAAATCATCACTTGCATCTTTCACTGGTTTTGGTCCATATTTGGTAGGTTTAGGAACAATATCATCTAATACATGGAAAAAATTCTCAGTACTAAACATTTTTCGTTTCATAAAGTTTGTTAGTAAATCTTTCTTAAATGCTTTTACTGAGAGCCCATCGCTGTAAGGAATACCCAACCCGTGGTTCAGCCCCGGCAAACGCCAATCCGTCTTCGGGTTTATTTCGAATTCATTGCAAATACGTTCGTAGGCCCGTCTATTGTACGGGTTGTTTGTTGCGTCCCACGCTTTGTCCTGTGGGAGGGGGGCGCTGATCTCTTTAAGGATACGTCTGACCTGGTAGTACACGTGGAACTTGAACACAGACTGACTCAGCGGTCCACGCCGAGTGTCGGTCAATGTCACACCACACCCCGTTGTAGCACACCACACGGCAAAGTTTAATTGATTCTGCCAGAACTGCATAGGGTTGTTGAACCAAGCGTGGACTGCCTTGACGTTAGTCACCGAAAGCTTATACTTATCGAACACATCTAAAAGCTGGGCATTGAAATACAACCCAGGAGCAACCACGATCTTCATGGGGGAGAAATCTACGTCCAGTTTAGGGTAAAACAACATTTTAAAACTCTTATATAATGAGCATATATACTCTAACATGTACATTACACTTCCAGGAATAACGAGCGGTGAGGCCGTTCAGCTGACGCACGCGATCGATAACACGTCAGGTCAACTCGAAGTCGCACTCTGCGATATCACCTACCTACCGCAATGGACTAACATCAACGCCAGCAACAATAAGCTGTTCGTCAGTGGAACTCGCAGCCAGATAACTGACGGCTACTACAGCGTGTGCTCTCTAAACGACGAGGTCTTCAAACCCCTTGGAGCCGAACTCAAGATGAACGACTCAAACGGTACAGTGGTGTTAATCAACAACGGAAGAAACCCCTTGAGGCTCGGCCGACCATTAGCGAGGATACTCGGTATGTCTCCTGACGAGATAAAACCAACAACAACAGTCACAGGCACGAAGTTACCCGATCTAGTACCGTACCGAGAGCTGTACATTCATCTCAGTCAGGTGAGCACAACGTACAACATTCAAGGAGGTCACCCTTCCACTATACTGAGAGCAGTGCCGGTGAAAACTGAGAAATACAACGACGGTAGAACCGAGTCGTTTTCACCACGGCAGTATAAGAGATTAATCCAGGGCAACATACCTGAGCTGACAATATCGGTGTTAGATATAAATCATAATCCTGTAAATATAGGATACCTCAGCTTAACGCTTCATGTAAAATGACCAGTGCACAAGGGCCCGGAGTGAAAAAATGCGTCAATATCGGGATCTCTGACCTCGGAGACACGCGCAGTTTCGACGCTCCCGGAGTAGATGGTAAAACGTACGCCTTGCAACTGAAAAACAACATTTACAAACGCGTTGAAGTCCCCTCCGGTGGAGCCCTAAGTGATATAATAGATACCACAAGAGCAAAAGTCAACACTAAGTACGCCCTTGTCAACACCGGTAATAACTGGATAATATACCCATCGTTCGGGGGTAAACTGTTCGACTTAGACGATGTTGAGAGCACTACCATCGCCCGAAACAAACCATATATGCTCGTCTTCACCGAAGATGACAAGTGGGTGTTGTTACCCGATAACGACTGGTTTCTCAATATTAGACTTTTTTCTCCCCCTACGTGTTCACGGATAACAAAGACAACCACCTAAACAAAGTCGTGAACAATGGAACCCTGCTCGTGGCTTACGTCCCAACTCAGAGACGTAGCATAGTCGTCAGCCCACTCAACACTATGGCAGCCCACATGCTATCGAGTAAACCGGCCATACAAAACGTGAAATTGCAGTTGGTGTCTGAATTCGAAGGCGTGGCCAGTTTACTAGAGAGTCTACCGGCAAACTCAACACTGGTCATCAAAGTGTACCTAGGGGAACCATCGGGGAATGATGTCGAGATCGTGAAGGGGATCAAACTCGGGTGGGGGAAACGACACCAGTATCAAGTTTGCAACGTTTACGTGCGGGTGGATGTCGGCTCCAACACCAGTCTGCAGGGGGTCAACGTGATCGTGGAAAACAAGATATCACTAACCAATATCTTCCTGCCTGACAACATACACTTCATGGGTATGAAGTTCACCCCTAAATTATTATCAGAAAACCAGTTGGAAATTATATCGTAATAGTATAATAATGACCAGTCATCGTCCCAACACTACGGTTAACGATCTAGGAGATACGGAGGGATTCGATCAGCCTGGTGAGGAAGACGCCTTATATATCCTGCACTTCAAAGACAATGTGTACTGACGGGTGTCGTTATCAGATTTAAAAGAGCCCAAATGGCTGATCAACTTAACACTCGCCTCACCTTATATCACATTAAAAGAGGAGGGGTAGGATTGGGGTTTGTCTCTAAGATTAGGAATAACAGTATCTGGCCCGGGGATTTCATTCTGGAGCATAACGTGAATAAAGTAGCCACGATAGATTTTAGGGAAGAAAAAATTTTGTTAAGTACTGGAACAGTAGATCATAAATTAACATTTAACAGTAATCTTTTCCCCCAGAGGTTTCTTGATAGAACATCCTACTCCTACACAATCATCATAGAAGTCTTCTTTATGTATTTTGACAATGAAAACTCCTCGAAAGGACAACAAATTTTACCCGGGTTGGTAATACACTGGTATACCGAACACGTAGGTCAATATTGCCGTACTGTTATACAACGGAATACCCCCACGGGTCCTATAAACCGTTTAATAAGCCTCCGTGGGGTTTTTATTACAACAGAAAAGTCTATTAGCCTCTCACCTCTTAGCATTAGTTATAATCTATCCCTTGTAGGTTTCAAATACATTGATAGAGTATTAACTGAAACCCAATTAAAATATCTTTCAAAATATATATTATAGGATGGGTCTGTACCCAGTCGTAGAGGAAGTAGCGAAGACGCTGGAAACCGTAGATGGGTTCCGCTTGAGGCAGTTATGTGATGTGAAACGTCAACTAGAACAAGACCGTGACACGCGGAAAGCACTATGTAAGAAGTACAATAGAGCTTTCAATATCGTGGACGGGGCTGACACTACCCTTATGGCAACCAGCATGGGACTAGGGGCGGCAGGCGTTGGGTTGTTGGCTACCATCGTGGCCGCACCTATAGTGCTAGGTATTGAAATAACAGCTGGGGTGGCAGGGTTGGCAGGGTTGGCGCTTAAGTTAGTATCACGCAGACTTCATCGTAAGTCATTGAAACACGACGAGATCAGGGTTCTGGCAGAAGCAAAGCTGAACACAGTGAGTGAGCGTATTTCCACGGCACTCTCTGATAGTAAGATCTCAGAAGAGGAGTTTCGTTCAATCCTCTCTGAACTCACAAAATATAACGGAATGAAACAAGATATTCGGTCCAAGTCTCGTAAGTCTGCTATCAGCGAGGACGAGAAAAAAAAGTACATAGAACAGGGGATACAAAAAGCCCAGCAAGCCTTTATTACGAACACCAAAGTGATCGTAGGCGGTTCACGTTAAACTGTTTCATCGATATAAACGTGACATAGGCACAGTGTTACCTCCTACCAACACACTGTAGTAGGGGTAATAGTAGCAAGAGCTAAGGGCCCAACCAACGCCTTATTTAGTAAATAAGGCGTTGTAGAGACTTTTTTTGAAAGTGGTCCAGAACCCCCATTCCCTATACTACTAAACACAATATTAGCACCATCGTGTGCAGTCATACAGGTTGTGGGAAGACCGTTTTTGTATTGAATATGCTGGAAGGGTATTATCGGAGTGTGGTCAATCAAATTGTGATTCTTTGCCCTACTATATGTCCCATTAAAATGTACACACAGAGAGCATGGGTGATGACCAACAGCCTTTGGATCCTCATGCAAAAAATTGGTTGCCTTGTTTCACTGCAAGGAAAGTGTTAGAATTTTCTTTTTCACCAGCTGACAGTTGAAGATAATGATACAGTAAAGAGCTCTTATATCTTCAAAACTTCAGAAATATAAGCTCTATCTAACTCATTAAGCCCGGGAGCCACTTCACTGCTCAACACCTGGAACCTTGTGCTGATTGCCTGGCTGGCTGTGGCGAGACTAATTAGGGCTATTCATGCCTGATATCCCTGGCAGGTTTCGGAGATTACAGGAAACTGTCTGGTCATACGACCAAGTCCTGATTGTTTAAGTCATTAAGCCCTGGAGCCGCTCCACTGCCCAAAACCTGGCACCCCTCCCTGACTCCCTGATTGCTGCGACGAGGCTAATTAGTGCTAATCATGCCTGATTTCCCTGGCAGGTCTTGGATATGACAGGAAACTGTCTAGTCTCACAAACAAGTACTGATTATTTAATTGTGTCGTAAAGATGTAAATGGAAAAGAGGCCGATGTGAATACATATGTAGCAGTACTAGCTATGTCATAAACAAAGATGACAACATGGCTACGGGTGTGATTCGGTTTTAATGATGACTATCCTCATCAGTTACACCCTGAAATACACAATAACATTTATAAGAACAATAAATATATCCAGAGCATGATAAAACTTTAAGCTTGCATACAAAGGTATAAATAACATATTCATTGTATATATCATTAGATCTACATGAAGATAATGTAGTTATATGGTCGTTGTATGTCATTACAATACTGGCCACGAAACCAGTGCAGCATCAGGCTACACAATTACATTAGTAATAACGACAACCTGCATTAAAGTTGTTCAGATATATTTGAAAGGATACAATATGAAGCATGCACACATCTTACTGTCTGTGACACATAATACAATAGATAATTGTAAACATATATTTAGAGAGATATGCAATAACAAACATACCAGAGGTATGGTCCCTAAGTGTGAGTCACACTAGAAGGACATGGTGGACACATTGACTCCAGCAGTATCTACAATATGCAAACAATTAAAAACTAACGTCCCTTCACAATGTTGGTACACATGTAAACATTATGATCAAAACAGAGCACATATTTACAGACCTGGCATAGCACACAACAGATACCGAACACCCTGACACTATCGTAAATGCACATACATTCACAACACATACATTATAAAAGCTTCATAAACATGTTCAAATACCTGACTATCTAGATTTTGCCATTTACTAAATCTATCACAAATATTGAAATTACTTTATTTAGCATACATAATAAAATGTTTATATAATCTTTTCTATGTAAGATATGCACATATGTTTATGTACAGAATATAAAACAAACATACCTTGGCAGTATGGAGAATATGTTTTTCAAACTGAGCTGAAGTTTGTCAGTGACTTGTCTGTCCAGTGACTGAGGTGCAAGTGAGAGTTAAAAAGCATGCAAGCTGATAACAATAGGGTGAGCCACTCAACCAGAACATTTGCCCTGCTTTTAACAATAGAAGCTAGTAGGGTGGTGAATGACCCAAGCACAGCTAAGTTAAAATATTTAAAGTGTAATATAACCTGTTAAATAAAATCCTTTTCACCCATATTACAAACTAATATCAAATGCTTATATTAATACTAATATATATAACTAATACTAATATCAATAGCTGATACCAATACTAATAACTAATACTAATACCACTACTAATACTATATATACTATAAACTAATAACTAGTACTAATACTAACACTAAAACTAATAACTAGTACTAATACTAACACTTAAACTAATAACTAGTGTTCTGAAGAGAATGTCAGTTACATTAGTTCATGATTTTGATATGTGAAAAACAATAGCCAAAACACACCTTTTCAAGAAACATGAACATCGCACAAAAACGCAACCGTCGCGTCTCGTGCATTTTGAGTTTTTTGCATGTGCAGGGTCGTGTATATGCGCTTTGGACGGGAAGATGTAGGGTCGAAAAGTAGAGTGTTCGTCTGCACTGTTGTGAATTAAGACAAATAGTTGCCATATTCGGGCATTGTTCATAGTTCGAATTCAGATAACTTATCTAGTCAATTTAGTTTGGTGGACAGTCATAAAAGGTGTCAATATTTAGTTTGGTGGTCGGAGTGGCAATATCATTGTTTGGTTACCGTTTAGTTGAGCACATTTCTTTTTTTCTTCATATTTAGTACTTACAAAATTTGTTTAACAATTCCACTGCGCAACAAATTTTGGTAGCAGAGCGGGGTTACTGCTCTGTATTTCGGAGCTGAGTTTGTTTATTCAGGTAAGTTGTTAGGTATTCTTTTCTTGCATAGATAGTGTTGTTTTTCAATATTTTGTTTTGAAAATCATGGCTAAACCATAGTAAGAGTGCTATCCTCAAGTTACAAATAATTAAACTTAAACGTGAAAAGACCAGTTCGAAAACAGCACTCACAAAAGCTAAAAATCAGTTGTTAGCTTTACTTGAACAAGAACTACCATCAAGACAGGCAATCAGAGATTACATTGACAAGGTCGCATCACTACAAAGCAAGACTGTTGGTATTATTGTAAGCTTAGCTGAAGCTTACCAAGAAAGTGATGATCTAGAAAAGTTTGACAAAACCATTAAAGAGATTGAACCAATTGAAGAAGAAAGTGAAACTGCCATAAACAAGGCTTTAGTATACTTGAACAACACTGCTAGTACATCAGCAGGTAGTCTGAGAGATGGTATGAGTAGGTTGTTTGGCAAGGATCATGATTCGGTTCAAGAAGTTAATTCGGATGATCAGGTTTCAAAGCATGGTGATTATGTAAAGCCAATAGAAACCGTAGCTCCTGGTACACTAAAGGTTGTGACAGATAAATCTGAAAATACTGGAATTGGGCGAGACATGTGGAAACAACTGAAAAGAGTTTCAATTCCTGTGTTCTCGGGTAAAGTTCAAGAATATGAAAGCTGGAGAGCAGCATTTATGGCATGTGTGGACAAAGCCCCTGCAACAGGTGAATACAAGTTGCTCCAATTGAACCAATATTTGTCAGGAGAAGCCCTAGCATTGGTCAATAGATTAGGACACAGTGCTTACGCTTATGACATAGCGTTAGAAAAACTTGATAGGCGATATGGCGGTAAGCGGAGGGAGATAGCTCTAAAAATGGAAGAAATTTCCAATTTCAAACCTGTTAGGAAATGCAAAGGATTTGGAACGATTTGCCGACTTGTTGGACGTCATGGTTGTAAGCCTGCGAGACAACGATAAGATAGAGGAGTTGGGAGACGGCTGTCTTCTCTCTGTATTAAAGACAAAACTAACAGAATCAATGTTAGTTCACTTTCAGAGATGGGTGTTCGAATCACAAAGACAAGAGTCAGTGGAAACTCTGCGAGAATGGGTAGTCAGGGAATCTGAATTTCAGACAATAGCATCAGAGGTTAAATATGGTGTTTCTGAAAAATCAAGGAGCGGACAATCCTGTTTACGTACACACAAAAGTGTTTACTTTGGAACAAAAAACGAGAAAACCCTCCAGTGTAATGTATGTCAAATGCAAAACCATACAACTTCACAGTGTCGTAAACTGAAATCTCTTGATGTTGTCAACAGATGGGAAACGGTAAAACTCCTGCAACTGTGTTTTCGATGTTTAGACAAAGGCCATGTTGGGAAACATTGTCAACAGTGGGAAAAATGTAATGTTGATGGGTGTGAGGCAACGCATAATCGTTTACTTCATAGCAACAAAAAAACGTTACAAGTTGATGTTAACCAAACATCAGGTAGTACAGAGCAATTTTCATCTGTTACAATGTCAGCTATCAAAAACCAAGTTAAGACCTATGCACTTAGGACTGTACCAGTTGTTTTAAAGAATGGCACTTCTGAAATAAAGGTCAATGCTCTGTTGGATGACGCCAGCACTCAAACTTACATTAATGAGGACATTGCTAGTCAACTAGGTCTTCAAGGTAGATATCAGCAGATCTCTGTTAGCGTTTTGAATAGCAAAACTGAGACATTTAGTATTCGGTGTGTTCACTTTGACCTTGAAAGTGTTGATGGATCAGTAAAAATTCCAATGACGACAACTAAAGTGACAGGATCATTACCTGCTGTGAACTGGCAAAAGATCAGTGAAAACTGGAAACATTTGGAAGATGTTGATTTTCCTAAACCAGCTTCACCACCAGTAATAGACATCCTCATAGGAATGGATTATATTGAGTTCCACAGTTCTCAAAAAGAACTGTATGGACTACCTGGGGAACCAGGTGCAAGGCTCACACCTTTAGGTTGGACATGTGTTGGGATTGTTCCAAAAGGATGTGCATCCCAGAACCAGACGTCACATGTATGCTATGTTCAGCATGCTGATGTTGGATGTGCAGATGACTGTCTCGATGAACTTGTTCAGAGGTTTTGGGAAACGGAAGAAGTTGCTGCTGCAACACCCAAGTTAAGCCCTGAAGATGAGGATGCAATTCAAGCTGTTAAAACATCCCTTAGCTACACAAATGAGCGATACAAAGTAGGCATTCCTTGGAAATTGGATCCTGAAATCTTGCCCGACAATTATGAGATGGCATTGAAATGTTTGAAAGATACAGAGAAAAAATTGTCAAAAAATGATACAATTTTAGAAGCATATGAAAACGTCATAGCTAAATACCTTGAAAAGAATTATATCAGAAAAGTTCCAGAGTAGGAAATCAGTAAATCCAAATGGTACTTACCTCATTTTCCTGTGGTGAATATGGATAGAGCAACAACAAAAGTCAGGCTGGTGTTTGACGCATCTGCAAAATGTAGTGGCATATCCCTGAATGATGTTATTCACCAAGATGCAAAATGACCTGTTTGAGATACTGTTGAGATTTAGAAGATATCCAGTTGGACTTATCTGTGATGTAGAGGAGATGTATTTACAAATTGAGATTACAGAGTGTGACCGTCCATACTTCAGGTTTCTTTGGCGATCAAATGATCAGGACAAACCTCCTGATGTTTATGAATTCTCTAGACTAGTGTTTGGGATAAACTGCTCACCTTTCCTGGCTCAGTACATCACACAGGAACATGCCAAATTACATGAAACAGATTTGACTATGGCATCTACAACAGTTGTTAAATCAACTTACATGGACGACAGTATAGATTCTGTTCAAACTGACACTGATGCATTAGAGCTTTACAGCCAGCTTATGAATCTTTGGGAAACAGCAGGTATGCATGCCAGAAAATGGCTATCAAATTCAAAGAATGTTTTAAATGAAATTCCGGTGGAAGACAGGTTGAAGGAAGTGAGCATATTGACAGATGAATTGCCATCGGTCAAAACCTTAGGACTAGTCTGGTGTGCTGAAACTGACGAATTTAACTTTGGTTGTAGTTCAAACAAAAAAATGCTGACAGTGACAAAGAGATCCTTTCTTAGAGAAATTGCCAAAGTTTTTGATCCGTTAGGATTAATAGCACCATTTGTAGTGAGAGCAAAAGCCTTACTCCAACAAATGTGGCTTGCTGGACTCGGATGGGATGATAAAATGAATCCTCATCTTGAAGCAAAAACATGGAAGTGGTACAATGAAGTGCTGCTGCTTTCTTCACTCAGATTTCCGAGAGAGATAGGATTAAATCAAGCTACAAGTGACCAGCAGTTGCATGTATTTGTAGACGCTTCTCAAGAAGCATTTGGTGCAGTCATCTATTGTGTAAGTAATCTCTCCAGCCAAGGCAGGTCTAGCACTCTAGTAGCTTCCAAAAGTAGAGTTGCTCCATCAATAGCAATGAGCATTCCTAGGTTGGAACTGCTTGCAGCTGTTCTTGGTGTACGACTGACACTGATTGTCACAGAGGCTCTAGCTGTTTCTCCAAAATCAGTGAAATTTTGGTCAGACAGTGAAAATGTCTTATGTTGGATTAAAAATCAAAGCAGAAACCTTAAGCCTTTTGTTGCAAACAGAGTTGGGTTCATACAGGACAATACACAACCAAGTCAGTGGAAGTATGTACCAACCAGCCAGAATGCTGCTGACATTCTCACAAGAGGAGCACATGTTGAAGCATTAGATAAAAAGGAATGGCTTCAAGGTCCAGAGTTTATTAAACAAGATGAGAAGGAGTGGCCAAATCAAAGGAACTTGAAAATCAATGAACAGTTAGAAAGACGCAAAGGATGTCAGTCAGATTTTACAATGGTAACAGGTAAAGCTGCTACAGTGATGACCTGGTGCTTAGACCCATCAAGATATTCACATTGGAAGGGATTGTGCAGAGTTACTGCCTGGGTACTTCGGTTTGTTCACAATATTTCTTCTGGAGGAACTAGAAAATCTGGCGAGCTTGAAGCCGATGAGATACAGGATGCTGAAACACTAATTCTTCTGAACGCTCAGAAAGAAGCATTTACTGAAGAATACTCAGCCTTGACAAAAGGAAAACAACTTCCTAACTCGAGCAAACTATTGAGTTTACATCCATTTTTAGACGATTCTGGACTGATCAGATCAGGTGGAAGACTCAGATATGCCGAGGACCTTTCCTATGAGTCACGTTTTCCAGTCATACTTCCTAGAAGTCACTGGGTAACAAAGTTGATTGTGAAACAGTTCCATGAGGATTGTTGTCATATGGGAACCAACTACACATTGGCTGCATTGTCAAGTAGGTTTTGGATTATAGCAGCTCGTGAAGAGATTCGTTGTTGGGAACATCAGTGTGCTTGGTGTAGACGTCAGAAAACCAACTGCTACACAGATAATGGCAGATCTACCAAGTGACAGGGTTAAATGTTCGATGAGACCTTTTGCTAAGACAGGAGTAGACTTTGCTGGTCCATTTCTAACAAAACAAGGTAGAGGGAAAAGTAGACAGAAACGGTGTCTGTGTTTATTCACGTGTTTATCAACTCGAGCGGTACACCTGGAGATAGCTTATGGTTTAGACACAGACTCCTTCCTGAACGCTTTCTCTCGTATGGCACACAGAAGAGGAATGCCAAATGAAGTCATATCTGATAACGATACTAACTTTGTGGGAGCCGTAAAGGAACTGAGGCAGCTCATTTCTAATCTCGATGTCGATGATCTAAAAGCATCGTTAGCAAGCAAAAAGGTCTTGTGGAAGTTTAATCCACCACATGCTCCACATTTTGGTGGAATCTTCGAATCTTTGATTAAATCAGCAAAAAGGGCAATTTATGCTGTTCTCAAGTCTGGAGAAGTAACAGATGAAGAACTGATGACCACCTTTGTTGGTGTTGAGGCTTTGTTGAATTCTCGACCACTAACATATCAGAGCGCACATCCAAATGATATGTTGCCCATCACACCAAATCATTTCCTACATGGGCAATGTGGCGGTCCTTTTGCACCTGAGGCGGATCAACGAGACTTTAATCCTCATAAACGATGGAGGCGTGTGCAGGAATTACTGAGGCATATATGGAAAAGATGGTTGAAAGAGTGGTTACCCACTCTCAATGTTTGCAAGAAATGGCAGGCAACAAGTAAGGACTTAAGCACAAATGAGGTTGTCATTATTGTTAGTCCTGATTCTCCAAGAGGAAGTTGGCCGCTTGGTAAAATTGTCAAGATATACTGAACATCATTGAAAACGCACCACCTGTAAATTTTGAAATAAGGCAATAGAATCTTTTGGAAATGGAAAATTAATGGTGGGAATTTTGATAATAACACACTGGATCGTAAATAACGCTCTACAGTAAAAAACAGATCGTTCGAACGCATCATCAAACACATCACGTGAAAACAACAAAATTCATGCACATCACACACGAAGGGCACAAATTGCATGCAGAAAGCATGCTGTTCAGGGGTATAAATGACCTTCGGCACAAAAACGTTCTCATTTTCGCAGTACTTTCGTAAGTAAAGTTTTTTCGCCATGCCAAGATTGTCACCAGAGGAACGAGAACAGGCCTTTGTGTATGTTGCAGGTCGGCGCTTCAAGCAGAAACATTGCACGACGATTTGGGTGTCATCATTCGACCATTCTGAGGCTTGCTAACAGATACCAACAAACAGGAACCAGCAGGGACTGGCAACGCACAGGTCAGGCACGTGTTACCACCCCTCATCAAGATCGAGACATTGTACGGCGCCATATTTGGGATCGAACCTTGCCCGCTGCCAGAACCGCCAACGCTGTCCAGGGTCGACGTGGTTTGATCAGCGCTTCCACCGTCCGACGCCGTCTCCGTGCGGCAGGGTTACGTTGTCGACGCCCTTACGTTGGACCCATCCTGACTGACAGCCATCGCTGTGAACGCCGACAATGGGCTGAACAGCATCGTGTGTGGTTGTTACGACGTTGGCATGGTGTGGTGTTCTCCGACGAGTCGCGTTTTCACTTGCGAAATGCTGACGGGCGTCTACGGGTATGGCGTCGACGGGGTGAACGTTATCATCAGGATTGTGTTGTGCAAACCGATCGGTGGGGTGGAGGCAGCATTATGGTGTGGGGAGGGATAAGTTATCACCACAGAACCGCTCTGATTGTTTGTCGTGGCAGAGTGAATGCCGTTTACTACTGTGACAACATTCTTCAGAACAACGTCGTTCCCTTCTTTCACCAGCATCAAGATCTGCACACATTTCAACATGACAATGCACGAGCCCACACTGCACATGTTTCGATACAGTATCTGGCTAACAACAACATTCGTCTACTTCATTGGCCTGCATTGTCACCAGATTTGTCACCCATCGAACACTTGTGGGATTACAACGCCTCGCACGTCGTCCGCAGATCAACAACCTTGGGGAACTCGACAATGCCTTGCAGCAAGAGTGGAATGCAGTGCCTCAGGACTTTATTCAGAGACTTATCCGTTCAATGAGGAGACGTTGCACAGCTTGTGTTGCTGCTAACGGGGGTCATACACGCTACTGACTTTCCATTTTGACCCCATCTTTATTTCATTGTCAGCTGCATTAAATCTTCACTGTTTTGCTTGATTGTTTTTTGCTTCTTTTCTTTATCAAACATTGGTCTACACAAATATGTAAAATTTACATAGATTGCTCACTTCTGCTCTTAGAAATCCACAATTTTAGGGGTGGTGCGTTTTCAATGATGTTCAGTATATATCCAAGCAGAGATGGACATGTCAGAGTAGTGGATGTTCAAGTGGGGAAGTCGGTGTTGACTAGACCTGTTACTAAGCTTTGTCCACTGGAGTGGAATCCAGAATAGGTCACCCACGTGTGCACTTCAACTTCAGTAGTTCTACACATTTAGCTCAGATTATATAGACGTCTTTCTGAAAGACCAGGGTCTTGTCAGCGGGGGGTGGTATGTTCTGAAGAGAATGTCAGTTACATTAGTTCATGATTTTGATATGTGAAAAACAATAGCCAAAACACACCTTTTCAAGAAACATGAACATCGCATAAAAACGCAACTGTCACGTCTCGTGCATTTTGAGTTTTTTGCATGTGCAGGGTCGTGTATATGCGCTTCGGACGGGAAGATGTAGGGTCGAAAAGTAGAGTGTTCGTCTGCACTGTTGTGAATTAAGACAAATAGTTGCCATATTCGGGCATTGTTCATAGTTCGAATTATCTAGTCAATTTAGTTTGGTGGACAGTCATAAAAGGTGTCAATATTTAGTTTGGTGGTCGGAGTGGCAATATCATTGTTTGGTTACCGTTTAGTTTTCATTTTTTCTTCATATTTAGTACTTACAAAATTTGTTTAACAATTCCACTGCGCAACAACTAGTACTAATACTAATATGACTAATAATTACACTGTACAAAGCTGACAGCCATATGAATATATGTGACTGCCACACATATATTACAGCATTTCATGTAATTTATTCACTGTGTCTCTCATACCCCTTTGCCAGTGTGTGCTGTATTTTTATCAACACCTACGCGGTCTTTGTACGTACGAGATGAACAAATATACAAATTCCTCCTGTCTCTCTCATCGGATGGACTGAATTATAATATATTATTTATATAGAGTTTAGAAAGAGGGGGGCTTGCATTATACATTGCTCGTGCTTACTGACTATTTCAAGGAAAGTATCAGTAGGTGTGTAAGTAACATGGAACATATAGAGATTTACAGTTTGTCACTTTGTCCATCTTAACTTAACGCTGCAAACATACATCACCATTCATACACATACATACTGCAGGATACATTTATCATTACTTGATGCTAAACAAAGCTTCCCATCATGTGATGGGATAAAATATCCCGAATGTAACGCATTATATTTCAGTTACTCATTATATTGGCTGATACTTTGACCAATCGTATCGTGAGAACTTGTCACATAGGAAGGGCAAGGTGATGGGGCATGGCCTAAATTCCTGAAGAGCATGTTTGGATACTCAAAGTGATAGGGTAGAGATTGATTATTGGCTTTATCGTTGACCAATGGCTATGTTGTGTTTCGGCTGTATCAACTGTCATGCAACAATTTGTGTATTGTAAACATAACATCAGTTATTGTAATGATGTATGAAAGAAACACATAAGACATATGGGAGTAGACTGACACTATGATGGCCTAAATTCCTGAAGAGCATGTTTGGATACTCAAAGTGATAGGGTAGAGATTGATTATTGGCTTTATCGTTGACCAATGGCTATGTTGTGTTTCGGCTGTATCAACTGTCATGCAACAATTTGTGTATTGTAAACATAACATCAGTTACTGTAATGATGTATGAAAGAAACACATAAGACATATGGGAGTAGACTGACACTATGATGAGTGTATTTGTTCTCAGATGGTGAACACACATGTCTTAGTATTTTGGAAATGTAAAAGAATAGCGACTGAAATGCAACAGTTGAAGAGAATGAGTGAATTTAGTTTTACGGCGATTTTAGCTATGTTCCAGCAGTATCGCGCGGGCTTCACACATTGTGCCCAACAACTGACAAGAATGGTATACGGTACCATTTGTATAACACAACTAGTGCATAAAGCGTTATCGTCCTTGGAACAAGTCTTTATGGTAGGCCTCATTTGATGTCTCGACGTTTGTCAGTCCGTTTCATTGTATGTAAGGCATACAAAATGATGTCCCTCTCATATCATTGTGAGAGATTAAATTGTTCAAAACATCTGTCAATGGCGAATATACGCACATGCATAATAATCTGTGAAAGAAGCGTTTTCGCCGATACATTGCTAGTGTATACTGAATATTTTAAGGAAAGTACTAATAAGCTAGTCTGTGACTTACATATAACAGATTTAGTTTGTCGCTTTGGCTCATCTAGATTTAACGCAGAAAATATACATCATCACAAGAACATACATGTATGCCTATTGTATAATGCTATTCCTTGCACATACATAAGACAAAGGGTCATGTGATGGGTGTCATCAAAGTTCCCGAATAGGACATTTTGTATCTCAACTGTTCAATATAGTGGCTGATTTGTTACGTATGACCAATCGTATTATGAGATACCTGTCACAGAGGAAATGACAGGTGATGGGGCGTGGGCTAAATTTTTGAAGAGCACATTCTGTCACTAGACAGCTTGGATACAGATTGACTATTGGTTTGGTCACTGACCAATCGATATGCTGGATTTCGGTTTCATAAAATTTAGCATGAAAAGGTTTGTGCATCGTGAACACACATAATCGTAAGGATGCCTGAAATGTACATGTAACACTAACAAGCACTTTGACGAGTTTATTTTCCTTTAAAGCGCTCAAAGCGCTACATTCCGATGATTTTAACCCCGGATAACCCAATCCAACCATTGAGTGGAGATAGTATTTATTTACATATACATTTTGCGCACACTATTTGTACATCAAACAAAATGGCTTGCTGAACATTTCAATATAATCTGCACATTGTTACGAATAAATATCACAATTCAAGTACATGTATTATAGAATTAAAATAATTTACACGATAATGATTTATTGTGATGTATACACTTGCAGTTGAATCTCCCCAAATATTTATGAAGATGGGCATGCTTATATTTGTTTGAAAGCAAACGAATTTCAGAATATTGACAATGGCCTCCACAAAATGAAAGAATGAATTATTTAACTTAGAAGAAGGTTTGTAACCTTGTCACCGTTAATTCAATCAATGTGCAAACATAGTATCTTAGTATTCACTCCCAATAACGAGTAACAAACACTTACCTCCTGTAACAACATCTCGTAATCCCCTTTCTCTGAGACACTTGTTCATCTGCCAGTATAAGCCCCCGACATTGCAAGCAATTGTTATCAAAACACATTAATAGTGAAATGTAACATAGAAAGTAACCTCTCTCGTAAGAAAAGCTAATCTTTGACCATTACTGCTAAATTGATTGAAATAATAGGTACAATAGGAATTTGAAATTTAAAACCCCAATACGCGGCTCTCGCTGAATGGGAGGTGCTTTTTATCATCCCCAATACACGGCACTCGCTGAATAAGAGGTGCTTTTCATAACCCCCGATATGCGGCTCTCACTGTGAGAAACTAATTAATTTGCCCCACATATGCATCTCTTGGCCTTAATGACAGGGATGAGAAATTTCCGCGGATCCGCGGAAATCCGCGTTTTTTTACATCCCCAGGGTCATTTTTCTGAAACATCTAAATTTATATACAGTGTTAATATTGATTTTAGAAGCCATATTTAGTGTGTAAAATGCCAAAATCCCAGGAGCTTCTGGCCCCCAGACCCCCGACTAGTTTTCAGCTGTAAATGAAAATTTCCATTCTCATCCCTGTAATGAGTAAACAACAAAACTCACAGATCTCTTTGAATATGTGTAACCACAGCATATCGCCACCTATCACACTGAGAGAATGTACCTTGTTAAGCAACAATGGCACTGTTTCTGTGCAATCTGGTAACTTTGCACTTTGACAATGTTTTAATTGATTGAGGCAATTCATTATCTTGTGTCATAGTGCTGAAAGGTCTTTTACCTGGTGTACTTTTGTATTAACTACAATGATGGTCAGTTCCTTTCAATCATGTTTCACTTTCATTCCAGGAAAAACTTGAAAAGAGTACAGAGAAGATTAGAAACAATCCAGAGATGTTTAATGTCTTTGTGAACCGTATGGACAGATGGCTGAAGCAGAAATCATCTTGTGCTGTAGAAATGTTCAAGAAAATTGACACTGAAGGAGAGGGAATAATCACATACAGCCAGTTTAAATCAGGTAAACTGTTATGCAGTGAAATACAAACAAGACAAACTTACGAGAAATTCACTGAAATATGACAGGGTGGTGATCTTTCCATAAAGAACATGTGTCTTAAAGGAATCTTGCCATTAGTTTTTAGGGAAAGATCACCCTGTCACATTGGTAAATCGGTATTTTTATCCCCGTAACATGTAATGTGGGGGGATATTGTCAACGCCTTGTCTGTCTGTCCATCCATCCATCCGTTCATCTATCCATCTGCCCATCCATCCGTCCTTCTGTGATCATTTTGTTTCCGGAGCATAACTCAAATCTACTCAATATTTTGAGACCAAAATTGCTAGATATAATAATCTGAACATATGGTTGTGCCTTTTGCCATTTACAGATTTTTCTCATGTTTATTTTTTGTTTTTCCGTGGAATGTTTTGGTGTAGAAGTTGTTATCCATAAAATCGTACTTTCTTGTGATTTGCCATACTTCAAAAATGCCCATCAAACAATTCTGTACACACAATGAACCCTCAGTGTATCAGCAAATGAACCAGCCAATCCGAAGCTGCTGTTACACTAGAGTACACACCCACCCACTATGACTGGGTTTGGTCTCCTGAGGGCTTCGTTTCAAAGGAAGTGAGCCCATGTACCAAATATTTGTTAGATATGTGTGGCTGACCCCAAAGTGGTGCCTTTTGCTATTTTCAGGTTTTTGTGATTTATTATTTTCTCGGTTTTCATGGCAATGTTTCAGACTTAGTCTCAAAATAATGTGATGGGTTTCGTTACCGGTGCAGAACTCAAAAACACTCAATATTTTTCTGCAAAATTTGGTAGTTTAGGAATTCTGAATAAAATAATTTTGTCATTTCCTTGGTAACAAAGTTGACTTTGACTCAAAATGGTGGTAGAATCTTATTATACCCAAGCATGTTATGTGGGAGGATATAGTCATTTTGTCTCCAGAGCTTAAAAAGCAAAATACCGTTCAAAATAATTTGTAGACCAAAATTGCCAGATATAATAAACTGAACCTATGGTTGTCCCTTTTGCTATTTACAGCATTTTGGAATTTTTATTTATGTCATTTTTTTTCACTCCATGAAACGTTTGGGTCTTAGATTAATGGGAGGGGTGGACTTTGTTTCCAGAGCATAACTAAAAAGTCATTCAACATTTTTCTGCATAATTTGGTAGATATATCAGTGAGAACCTAAAGCTGACCTCAAAGTGGTACCTTTTGCTATTTACAAGTTTTTGTGACATTATTTTCTTGGTTCCCATGGCAGTGTTTCAGACCTAGTCTCAAAATGGAGGGATGGACTTCATTTCCAGAGCATAACTCAAAAACCATTCAACATTTTTCTGCAAAACTTGGTAGATATATCAGTCAGAACCTAAAGTGATGTTTTTTGCTATTTACAGTTTTTTTGCGATTTATTATTTTCCCTGTTTCCATGGAAACGATTCAGACTTAGTCGCAAAATTGAGGGATTTACAAATTGTTTACAGAGGATAACTCAAGAACTTCATAATATCTGTAAGCAAAACTTGGCAGATATGTGAGGCAGACCCCAAAGTGGTGCCTTTTGCTATTTGTAGTTATTTGTCATTTTCCTTTTTTCCCCGTTTACATGGAAACGATTCAGACTTACTCTCAAAAGGGGAGCGATGGGCTTCGTTTCCGGAGCACTGCTCGAAAATTTCTTAATATCTTTTAGTAGATCTTGGCAGATATGTGAAACAGATCTCGAAATGGTGCCTTTTGCTATTTACAGATTTGAATCATTTTAATTTTTCTTGGTTTCCATGGAAATAATTTGTACTTAGTCTCAAAAGGGAGGGATAGGCTCTGTTTCCGGAGCTCAACTTGAAAACTTTTTAATATCTTTCTGCAAAACTTGGCAGATATGTGGGATAGACCCCAAAGTGGTGCCTTTGCTATTTACAGATTGTTGGCATTTTTATTTTTCATGATTTCCATGGAAACAATTCAAACTTAGTATAAAAAGAGGTCAAGTAACTGTAAGACGATTTGTCCGTTCAAATATGTAGGGGCCAAGGTGATATGTCATCTTCTGATGACTCTTGTTATCTTTTCTGCAACAGCAGTTTAAAACTGTTCTCTTTTTTCAAACCTAACTGGGCACATAGATAGATTTGGTGTTGTACTGGTGCCCTATAGTTGTTTTTGAATTCTGTATAAAATATTTGTTTGTGTTTCCATGGCAACAACTTTGACTTGGATGGAATTTTGTGGTAGTACTTTTTTCCGGTAGTGGTCCTTTCTGGAACAGAACTTCAAAAGCTTTAAATGCTGTCCTTCCACTTTGCAATATACACACCAAAACATAGATCATAGATATGTTTGTGAGTATTTTGCCATTGATATTGATGACTTTACCTTCTTGTTTTCTTTCAGTCAAACTCACTTTTGGCTTATCTCACTGAAATTAGCGTATACCTATAAGTGTGTAGACTTAATGGGTGATGTTTTTGAATTTATCTTCCCTTCACTAATCCGCTAGGTGCGCTGATCCAGATGGTCCAACCATAAACTGACAGCGCATGTTGTATGCGCGATGTGAGCCGTACTTGTTACCATTACAGTTAACCAGTATAGCCTTCACCTTCACAGGGGCGGTGGGGTAGCCTAATGGTTAAAGCGTTCGCTCGTCACGCCGAAGACCCGGGTTCGATTCCCCATATGGGTGCAATGTGTGAAGCCCATTTTCTGGTGTCCCCCACCGTGATATTGCTGGAATATTGCTAAAAAGCGGCGTAAAACTAAACTCACTCACACTCACCTTCACAGGTAATGTTCACGCCGGTGCGTGGACAGAATATCTTTTCCCTTTTACGATGATATATCAAGTGTTATGTCTTAAAATATTTATTCCATGCTTCTATGATACACCTGGGATAGGCATGACTGCTTACTTTGCAAGTATGAATCGCGAAATGCCAGTTCGAAGCGAGGCAGTGGAATCAGCTGATCGTTTTCAGGTCATGTTTTGTCGTTTTGTTGACGTTTTGCAATCGGTTATTTAAGTCTGGCAGTAGATTTGTCAGTATCACACATTTAAAACTGCAGTGTGTTTTCAGTGTATATGTACTCAAATCATTTTAGTATTACGACCAATATGACGCAATCATGCAATTTACAACGGCGGGGAGCTGATGCGGTGCGAGAAATGTGAAACACTAGTCTTTTCATGTAAATTTCATCGGGTCATTCATGGTGGGATTAAGGACAACACAGATATTTAGCAGCAACAGAGGAAAGTGAGAAACAATGTTCAAGTAATTGTTAAATAACAGTAGCAGATGAATTATGTCAATCATTGCCTACATGTAACCAACTTGCAAATGCGATAAACATGGGCATAACTAAAATCTACTTTAAGTTTTAATAAAGGAAATAATATTAAAATATTAATTTATTAAATATACTATTGTAGACACAGAAGAAGCAAAACTACCATTAGGTTAAGCATATCTTCAAGGGCACTTTCCAAAATCTATTTTCATTACACAACTAAACAATACATACATTCATGTTGATAATAAATTTCAATATCTAACATAATAAATGCTACTGTTAAGTGTTGTCAGCATCAAAAGGTTTACATTTTCCTGCAGTGTCTACATACATCTTGTCTTCACAATGATCAGATTATTATAATAATTATGAAAAAGCTCATATTTTAGTTTTAGAGCTCGCTTTTATGTTTTGTTGCATTAAATTGATTTTTCAAATTTTAACATAAATATATCAATAAAATCAATATCTTTTCCCACTTTACATAGTATCTGCACTGCACAATGTTGTATTTCAATCTGATTCTTTGTATGCCAGTGAGTGAGTACTTTTATATTACATTACACATGCATGACTTTATCCAGCCATTGTACATTGTACTGTTAAAACTTGTAATAATATATATAAATGCATAAACATATCTTCGTATAATAATTCTGGGGTTAAATTCAATTCTATATCATCTAAAACATATATTTGATAATAAGCACATTTTCTGTGTTAATCCCTAACAAACAGACATAGCCTAACATTTTCTTTAACAACTGGAGAATGAAAATCAGATAGTAAATTGTCTGTCATGGGAAATATTTTGTTACCAAAACAAGATACATATGAAATATATTTCTATCCTAAACATCCGTTTTGTCGGTCAGAATTACATGTTGTTCGTTGAGAGAAATCTCTGTAAATGACTATGTATATTAAGAGCTTTAAGTGGTGTTAAACTTTTGTGTGAACCAATAAATTCACATATATAACAGACTCACAATACTGACTGGTGGACATGTTTTTGAAGGAGGAAATATTTTATTTTAAGCTATGATGACTGGCATTTCTGATGCAACAGACTAATTGCTTGGATAATAGGTTATGGCACTTGTATATGTAAACATAAAAATATACAGCAGTGTCAGAATTTAAAAACAAAATGGATTTAGATGAGTGAGAAACAGCTGCTTGAAACGTAATATATATGTTTCTAAGAAACTTATGAGAACTACAGGATTAAGCCGAATTTCGATAGTATGCATTTTTTATTTAAATTAATGTAACTACATGTGACATGTGAAGAGACACATTTTTGAAAGTTGGGATCATATCCTATGCTATCAACTAGGAATCAATTCTATATAATAGTATATCTACACTCATCTGCATCCTTCTTGTCCTGAGTGTCAAAAATTGATATTGACCGCTATATTTGCTCCTAGTATGGCCAGCATTTTCAAAAATACTGTTTTTAGTGTATGGTTTACTTATTTAAACCCAAACGGGCAAATAATTTTTCCTGTCACAGTTTGAATAAACACAAATTACATAGACCTACATTACATCATGGATTAAATAAAAGTTTACCGGACACACTGACATAGGGTTTATTATATGTCATAAAAGTGAAGACTTGCCAGGGAATAATAGGCTCATTGTTGTAGAATATATTCTCAAATTGGTACTGGCTAATCAACACCTACCACAAGGAATGGACCATTTAGGTGGTTTTTCATTGCATGATCAACAATCAACAGACCATGAAATGTTGTTTATGCTTGTAGGCATATTTGGATGCAGACAAATAGAGGACAACCTGTTTGGGTTTGTGGTCAGAGACAGTGTGCTTCATGACCAGAAAGGCTAAAATTGTGACATTTCTCGGTTCAATGCGCTTAGCCTTTGCAGTACTTGCAAACTTGCAATGCAGTGTTATGGCTTAATGAACATGGCACACCTCACTCAGAGGCTCTGACAAGTTACAAAGAAAACGGTTAAAATGGACACCACATTTGGGCACATTTAGAAATATAAATAAAGTTGTTTACAAAAGTTGAAAAATTTATTTCTGAATTATGATAGCCATTTATTACTCACCCGTTTAATTGATCACTATTTGACAATAACATATGACACTAAAGTATAGTTACACCGAAACAATGCTAACTGTAATTCTTCAGCCCATTCCGATAACTAAACAATGTCATCTGCATACAATTATGCTAATAAGTTTATGTAAATGCTTATCTGTTCTTCTATAAAGTACATTTACATGTGTATACATAAAAAATGTTTAGTGAATTAAAAAAGATTGGTGAATTAGAATCACCATGTTTTACACAGGATTTAATTTGTTGGTACCTATTGTTCATTATCTTAAAACATGTGCTGTTTATGTTACTACAAGCATTTGTATCCAGAAACCATTTCTCCAAACAGTATCAAAGGCCTGACTACAATCTATTCTTAAATATTGGTCTGCTATAACCGAGTAGCCAAGATTCAGCTAGAACTCTGCTGCCGATATGGATTATGTTTCTGTCTGGCATCGTATCTTTTGCTTTGGTGGTACTTCCCTACTTCCTTGGAAAATATCTCTCCCAGGAAATCTGAAGCATAAATATCAGACTTCGTGGGACATCCGAAAAATAAATTATAGTCTTCCCGGAACGACACCCATGGGGTTATGCAACTTGTGTATTCACGAAATAATGGGGTGGCCTGAGGCAAAAACAACCCAAATTAATTCATTTTTAAAATTTTCATAATGTAACTGCTTAATTTGGTCCTTTACATGAATAGGGGAGAAAATGTTTAATATATTATTCATTTTAGATCACAACTTCTAGAGAAATCAGTATACACAGATGTTTCCAAAGACAAATTGGTTATGAGATTATAGTTTGAGAAAAGCATTAAATTCCAAAATAAACAAATCCGTCTTGATCCTAATGGTCAGGAATTACTACCACTTATATGACAATAGTTTGAGAGGGTGTCAGATCAGAAAGCCAACCTTTCACATTTTTTAGGCTCAGGACGTCAACAAGCAGTACACTTTGAAGTTAGGGTGCTGCTTTAGCTGCTTTGATGGAAGTGAGCATATCTGGCACGGACAGGGACCAAGTCTGAACTGAACTTCTATTTTCACTTAGACTGCAAACTGAAGCATAAGAGGTACATAAATAGTGTTTTCTTAAACAAGAATAATCATGTGAAGAAAACACTGAAAAGGGCACTGATCCAGAGTAAGTTCTGTGGACTGGTTGTTACTTTTCTGGGATGATATCAACAGAATACTCAACTTGTTCGTGACCTCTGCTGCACCCCCACATATGCAAATGATAATATAGGCATAGTGTAATCAAGAAAAAATAAATCTTTTTCACTTGATAATATGTGCAGCTTCATTTTTTATGATAACAAACAAAAACATTTGGAACTTAAACCATCTTCCAGTGGTAGAAAATGGTATAAATGAAAAATAAATGTGCATATTTATATTTTGTCTGACCCTAATTAGTTTATTGCCTTTTTCTGTATGCATTTCAAAACTTTATAAAAAGCAAACTATCTGTTAATACTTATAGTGAATTTATAACATGACTGTAATATCTAGACATTTTATATTTTTCACGCATGCCCTAAGTATGATCTAGTGCATGTAGTCTGTCATAGTGTCATAGACTGTGTGGAATCTGTCAAATTCGGACTCAACTGGGACCGACTTAATTGTCCGAATTACATAGAGTCCGAAGTGTCCAATTTGACAGGAGTTAGCTCCCTTGATGACGAACTTTCAGACACAACAGTGAAAACACATAATAGACAACAATACACTAGTGTAAAATGAATAATTATTTATTAATTTATCAATTTCACTTAAACTTGATCATCATGTTGTGATTCATGGTCAATTTTACTTTCACTTACAGAAATACTGCCTCAAGTCGGCCTGTTTGCACTCGGAAAATCGTTGACATAGCGCAACATCCTGTGTCATTGCCTCTAAGTTTAAAAGAGGCTGCAACATTCTCTCATTGTTACGGTATGCAAATTGTCTCATTCTTTGTAACATGTTCATCTTTTCAACATGAGACACATCATCATCATCTGGTTCATGGTCATTGTCATCTGACACACACTCGCTCGCAGTCCCACGATGCGATTCCACCATGTCACGCTCCCAATCATCATCACACATGCTTTCTGTGGGGATTTTACTGTCAAAAGAAGTGTACTCTTCTGCCGTTTCATCCGGATGTAGCGATGAGATGAGTCTTGACAATGGAATGTCATCTTCCTCGCTGTCACTTGCGTTGTCGTCTTGGTCGACGGGCCTGAATCCACATACTGCAAAACACTTCAAAACAGTCGAAACTGTGGTCTCAGACCAAGCAAGGTTTATCCAACGCGCTGCATCCATCACAGTCACTGACTTACAAAGTTCGCTCACACTCTCTCTGTCATCCATACGCGTCAAGAGAACTTTTAGCATGTGTCTTCGATACCTTGCCCTGAACGCACATATTATCCCTTGGTCGAGCGGTTGCAACACAGAAGTTGTATTAGTGGGAAGAAACTTCACATCCACATTGCTATAATCTAACTCACGTGCGTGCGAAGGCGCGCTATCTAGGAATAAAAGAAACTTCCTTCTTTGTTTCCTCATTTGGTGATTCAATTCTCCTAACCTGCTGTCAAACAATGTCTTGTTCATCCAAGCCTTTTTATTAGCTGCCCATGTCATGGGGAGGGACTTAACGTTCTTGAAACACCAGGGATGTTCCGCTTTACCTATCACAAGCGGCTTAAGTTTCTCACCGGTAGCACTACAACACAATAGAACAGTCAGTCGCTCCTTTGAAACTTTGCTGCCTTTTGATGCGTGTTGTTTATTTGACAGGGTCTTGTCAGGTAGTGCACGGTAAAACAATCCTGTCTCGTAACAATTAAAAATGTCCTCGAGGCGATAATCTCCGATGATGGTTGGGAGGCAGTCCTTATAGCTGTCAGTCACATCAATGTCAACGCACGCACTTTCTCCACTAACAGTAAACCGTTTCACATTGTAGTGTTGTTTCCAACACGAAAACCATCTGTCAGACACCTTGAAATCAGTCACACTGAGGTCAGTCGCAAACTGTAAAGCTTTTTCCTTCAATATTGGTCCGGACAGTGGCATATTCTTACTTCGTGCCATTCGCAGAGCATCACGCCAATGTTGTCATATTTACCATTGTGACTTCGCTTGGTTTCTGCATTTACATTTTCGGCATACTGTTGGTGGTAGTAGTCCCGTTTTCTTAAAATGTCTGACACTGTTTGCTTGCTGATTTTGTTCTTTTCAGCAAGGTCTTTCTGTTTAATTGGAGGTGTCGATTTGCCATCTTCTGTTAACTTGATCTTAGAAGCCAAGCTTAATGTCGCATATGCACGTCTTCGCTTTGGAGGTCGTTCAGCCATTTTACTACTGATGAAAAATAATACGAGACTGTTTTCTATTTATAATAAAATGACAGTGACACTGAGTCCTCTTGGTTGAGTTGTTTGTTTACTGATTAACCCAATAATCCTTTTGAAGTCTGGGACCGCTGATTAGGTCACTCACTCTGCCTCTGTCAGGAAGTCTGACGTAATCAGCTTGTTTTCATAGTCAATTGCCTTGTCAGGCCGAGATTCTAGTCCGAATTCCGAATTGTACCGAGTCGGATTTATAACTTAACTAAGTTCTGCCGGGACCACCACTAAGGTCCGAATTGTAAAGAAAGCCGATTTACCCATGGTCCAAATTTGACAGATTCCACTGCATAAACAAAATGCAAATATTAAAAATAAAACAGACTAACATCTGCAACATTAAATCTGGCTATTACCTTGTTCGAGGTATGTGTCCATCAATATCGTAAGAACAAAGACAATGAATCATGTTCCATGTTAAGTTTTATTTAACAGTCTAATATACGAAAAAGATCTAGAGATCTGTTCATATAGATAGCACATAGACTAAATCTGAGGAGAAATGATTCACCTATCATAGCAAAATTCCTGCTGACTAAGGACAAGAGCAGCATCTTCAAACAAGTCCGGGAATCACTGGAATGAGGAGCCAGGACACGAGTGACAGAAGATTTTCCACAGTCAGTGCATGAGGATCAACGGGCACTATCTCCATGTTTTGTACAAGCGCAAGATGCTGGAAAACAACCTAAAATGCGTCTCAACAAGTTGATAGTTCAAGGGGAAGTATTCGTTTATGATTAAATGTCCATCAAGAATATTTCACATGATCAACCACAAAGACCACAGGCAACAGGTAACATGCGCACATGGGAAACTTTGGACCCCGGAAACAGGGTAACGCCCACTCCAATGGAGGCAACTCCCATGCCAACGTCTCAAAACAAAAACACTTGAAGTTTTGGCCACGACCTCACATTTGACATTCTTTCATGGAATATAGGATTACATAAACCCGATTCGCAGGTAAAACAACTTTGCACTGATTATGACTTGATTGCCTTCTGTGAATCTTTTGCTCGTAGCGTAGATGAATTTAAAACCTTTCTGGTCAGTTATCGATCATTTAACAGTGTACGGATAAAAACTAAGAAATTTGGTTGACATAGTGGTGGCGTAACAATCCTCATCAAAGAATCATGACTGAACGGAGGATATTTAACTAGAATGTATGAACATTTTGAAAATACTGTGGTTTTCTTGTTCAAAACTTCAAGATTAGGTAGTTTAAATGATACAGTACTGATTCTAACTTACCTTTCACCTGAAAACTCTCCAATTTATGAGGACACAGATAACAATGGCATGTCTGTTTTGGAGGATTATTTGATTCAGATAGTTTATGACCACCCAGATAAAGAGCTCTTCCTAGCAGGTGACTTGAATGCTAGGACTAAAACATTTCTTGACTATATACCAGAAGATAACATTGATTTCATGCAGCAAGGCATTGATGATTATCCCACTGACAACTTTGAAGTCGAGCGACATATCAAAAAGTAATAAATCACCTGGACCTGATGGAATTGTCACAGAATACTTTAAAAATACAACAAGTGCTATTTTACCCACATTAACAGTCATTTTTAATCAGATATTTGACAGTGGTGTATTTCCTTGTGCTTGGAATAGAAGCATTTTTAAATCTGGAGATAAGAACGATGTTAACAACTATAGAGGAATTTCATTGATTGATACCATGTGTAAAATATTTACATCTATATTAAACCAGAGACTTTTTGTGAGGACAATGCAATTATTGATGAGCTGAAAGCAGGTTTCACTTCAAATTACTCAAATATTGACAACATGTTCAGCCTACAAGCAATGATACAGAAATATATCGAAAAAAGGAAAGGGAGATTTTACGGTCTTTTTGTGGACTTTTCAAAGGCATTTCACAGTATAAGACATGATATTCTATTTCAAAGTTTGAAAGATATTGGAATTAATAGAAAATTTTATAATATATTCCTATCTATGTATTTAAGCCTGTGTACCTGTGTGAGAGGTTCAGGAGGATTAACAGATTATTTCAAGTGGCACCCGTCAAGGTTGTATTTTGAGTCCCCAGCTATTTATCATATTCATCAATAAGCTTTTAAAACAACTGGAAGATGTTGGAGGAGATGGTGTTTTTATTTCACGAGATTTTAAAAATGTTTTTGCTATAATGTTTGCAGATGATCATCTGGAGCGTACTCAGCCATTGAACTCCAAAAGAAAATAGATGCTCTGTAATTATTTTGCTTCGAAACGGGAATGGAAGTGAACTCGAAGAAAACAAAAGTCATGTTTTTTCTAAATGGTGGACCCTGAAGCTATGAAAAACGGACATACAATGGCGAAAATACAGATATTTAGGCATTATGTTTGCACCCAAACTGATATGGACACAGGTTCAAATTTCTTTAGCTACCCAGAGCTCTAAAGCTATGATAGCTATACACAGATATCAGAGAGCACATGGTAATATTTCTTGTAAAGATCTGTTCAAGATTTTCGATAGTATTGTCACTCCTATCCTTTGCTGTGGCTCTCAGATCTGGGGATATAATTACTGTAAAATAATTGAAGATGTCCATGTAAAAATATGCAAATCTCCGCTCAAAGTGTCAAAATATACATGTAATGTGATGGTGCTTGGTGAATGTGTTAGAGCTCCATTGCAGCTTACATATATGACAAGAGCTGTCAAGTACCTGTGTAGGCTGATACAAATGGGCCCTGAGAGACTCCCCTTCCAGTGCTACAGAATGTCCACTGCCTTTGATGACATGGGACACACCTGTTATGCTACAAACATCAAAAATAGTTTATTTAGATTTGGATTTGGATATGTATGGATCTCCCAAGATGTTGGTGACAAATATTTTCCTATCAATGTTCAAGCTGAGACTGTTTGACAATCTACAACAAACCTGGAGTGTAAATGTTCGTAACTTACCAGATTCTTACTCATATAAACAATATAAATCCCTACTCACTGTTGAATACTATCTGAATTCATCACTACCATCTCACTTCAAAAGGATGTTATCACATTTCAGATGCAGTAACTTTAGAATTGCTGTCAACACTGGAGGACACCAAGCTATACCATATCAAGAAAGACTTTGTCCTCTCTGTTTATCAAATTATCAAAAAAAATATTTTATTGAAAATGAATATCATGTACTTTTAATCTGTGAAGCTTATTGTTCTCTCGGTAATACACTTATTGGCAAATACATCAAGTCCACCTCGCAACAAAACTTCATCTCCATAATTATGTTGCAGCATTATGACATATTCCATAAAACTTCAATCTTTTTATACAAAGCACAACAAATAAGGCAAAATAATATATGATATGTTTATGTTACGCTCTTGTACTTTCTACAAATATGTTCAATGCGCAGGGATATTTTGTAACACTAAATCTCTCTGTATTTTGGGCCAAAGTCCTTACACTGAATAAAATCTATCTGTCTGTCTGTCTCTCTGTCTGTCTGTTGAGGTATGTATCCATCAATATCATAATGAGATCTGGCTGTTTGCCTGTATCTCACAAGTTATATAATAACAATATCAAAATATGACCAACAAGTGTGACTGCAGTTCAAGAGTCTTTATTGAAAAAGACAAGAATTAATAACGTCAGTATATATTAATAATCAATGGATTATTAATATCGTCTGTAACAGATTTCAGCAATGATAGCATCATTGTAGATTACATTTATGTCTGTATGTTTTACTATTATATAGTTAGAAGTACCTGAATAACATCGAGAGTAACATAATAGTAAGTTACATATACAATATAGGGTTTAATATTTCATATCATGACTTACAATAGAATAGGATATAACTTTATTAACCGTACATGTTACATAAACGTTACCAGTGAATGTTTTAATCATATGTATTCAAGTAATACAATAAGAGTTATCTAGATATATATTTAATCAGAAATAAGTTCAAAATAATTCAAGTACAAATAGTAAGTCCAACATCAACTTAGTAACGTTTCATAAATGAAACGTAAGTCAAGTAATACGTACAAAACATGTAGAATGCAAGGTCTTACCTGAACAATATCAAAATATGACCAACAAGTCTGATCATGACTGCAGTTCAAGAGTGAAGATGAGGGGACGATACCGTGTATTTATGTGCAAGGAACATGCAGTCAAACTTGTTGGGGTAAGACCCGCAGCAATCTTACACAATAACTCTTTTGGTTAAAGCTAACTGAAACAATGCAATAGTGTGACATATTTACGCCATAGGCTTGTGTGACATCACAGAGACTGGCAAAGGTAATTCAGAAAACTTTAAGCAATGGTTTGAGCCGTGCTCACGAGCTTAGCCGGAAGATAATGGGATACTGACCAGGAAGTCATGGCCGGTGGCTATACTGATGGGTATGCAGCGGTAGTTGTTTTGACAAGCCAAGAGGGAAGCGATAGTGTTTAATTTATGCTTATTGAAAGGAGCTTATCTGAGGAGTGTTTACCTTTGCCAGATGACTTTTCTAAAGTAACATTTAATATACAGTAAATGAAATGTATGAATGGTCTTTATTTCAAACAATATAGAACGTAAAAACTGTACAAAACATATTCCACATTGTTACTGTATACAATAACAACAAAAACAAGGAATCATGTTCCATGTTAAGTATCATGTAACAGTCTAATATACGAAAAAGATCTAGAGATCTATTCTTTCAGGGTTTTTCACATTGGTGTATCGTCTCATTGGTCTGCATGACGTCTGCCATTCTTTGAAAAAGTTACTTAGTTAGCCAGTAGTGAGCAGTCAGTCAACATATGGGCAGTTAATCCTTTGAGAAAGATTGCTGTTTTTACACAGGTACTTTACAACAGCGTGTAATCAGTATAGATAAGTAAATCTACACACATAAACACTACCTTTTGAGAAAATCAACTGTGCAAGATAAAAGTAATTAATCAATCAGCGTGTTACTGGTTAATCCTTTGACCGATGCTGGTTTTTGTATGTTAACTGATAATTCTTGCACCTCTCTGTGTTTGATTTAACCCTTTGAGAAGAGTGTTCAAATCTGCTGTCACCTGCTGTTTAATGCTATTCTTTGAATTCTTGAAGTGACATCCACATGTTCATCTTTTGATGTATTGGTATAAAATATGTCATGACATCCATGACAAAGGAACTTTTATTTGTTTGGAAAATGTTAAAACCTCCATTGAGAATGCAACACCAATCATAATCCATTGCCTGACATTTGATTGACATTCTTACAATACAACTTTGCAGATGCCCTTTTCTTGTTGATGCATAATGCATAGGTGGGACATTCCATGTTTATTCCAATGCTGTTATCAAGATAATAGTGATTACAACCAGGTGAAAGGAAGTATATAAGCATAGTATCAAGCAGGAAGTTAACAGCAGGTACTTTAGTCAGTAGCATATCGTCGGATGAGGCCAACAGAAGAGTAATATCAACAAATTGCAGACAGACTGATAGGATGCAAACTGAACAGCTAATTGACAGATTCTATCTATAAATCAACTCCACTGTGACAAAGTCAAAGCCCACTCCATTGTCCAAATGATGAAATCAATCAACATTCAGTATTTCTTCAAAGGCATTTAGAAGTTGGCGTAACAATACAGGCCAAATTTTATGAATAGCAACTACATAAACATACCTAAACTCAACTCAGTAAGCTTGTTTATCCTGGACAATGCACATCAAACTGCCGCTGTATGCAGTAAACACAGAGATGTTAGCACTATGTTTCTTTATGTATCCCCATACTGTTTACTGCAGTATACGTGAAATAAGTGCTTCAGTTTGCACATGAACGTTCTTTTGAAGTTCATTCAAGTTCTACTTTAGTAAGCTGCTGCCTAACAAATCGATCTCAGATTAAAGCATCTCATTTCAAATTTGTGTATTCCTATTTCAGGTACTAAGGAATGATGATCTTTAACTTATTAGAGCAAAAATCTATCAGTACCAGTTTGAAGTGTTTGGTCATGGGCTAACTAGCATAGTGATTATATACTGAACAAAATAAGTTAGGGATATTTATGATTGATATTTTATCAGTGTGTCCATGAATAAATAGATCATTATTCAAAATTTCCAAATATCCCTATTTTTGTCAAGTATATTTATTTTGGCCAGTACATGAGTCATTAAAGCGTAATTTATGCCATAGGAATGTTCTCTGATCCATTTTATCATGCATTTATTTCTTGCAATGTTTGGCGACCCGTGAAGGTCCTGGGGTAGAATAGGCCTTCAGCAACCCATGCTTGCCAGAAAAGGCAACTATGCTTGTCGTAAGAGGCGACAAATGGGATCGGGTGGTCAGACTCGCTGACTTGCTAACACATGTCATCGGTTACCAATTGCGCAGATCGATGCTCATGTTGTTGGCAGCTCATATGATGATATGGAAAATGTTACTGTTCCAGTTTATTTTGTAGTGGGAAACTAGTTTCATTCTTCAAGTGGTCCAACCACTCATTATGTCTAGAAATGGCCTGATTTTTAATCAAGGTGGATATTATATATGAGTATATGCGCACGCAGACACAATATACCCGTAATTAGTCAGTCTAAGTAAACTTAGTCTCAGTACTTTTCATTAACACCACTACTGAGTCTAACAAAACGAAAGTGGACATTCACACGTTCATTTGTAACTTTTACCTCAGAAAGGTTTGTACCCGAACGATTCCAAATGCTATTTTCCATGTGATCGCTACCGGGTAATGCACATGGAGCACGCTACAATATTGTCAACAGTAAGTAAACAGTCACTGAAAATAGCATTTTTGTCAATATTCAAGGATGTCAGCTTTCTTGTCAGTTAGCAAATGGTAACCATGTCATCAAAAAGCCCTAAGCATATATAGTACAACCCAAATACCCCCGTTTTATGCAGATTTTTGGTTATTGATGGATCAGTGTCAGTGACTAGCCATCAAGCCCTAAACAGTATCCGTTGTCTGATTGGTTAAATCCATTTGGCCTTCACACGTTCGATTGGATGGTCATAGGTCAACTCAAGGGTTACCTGACGCGACCTCCTACTAGGTTTTGTTAGACTCAGTAATATAGTAAAAAGTTTTACTGAGACTGCATCTGCTCCCTCGACAACGTAGGTTACCTCCTCTGTGGGCCGGCCTATTTCCTAGACTAAACAATTGTTTAAATGTGAATCAATCGATGCCGGAGGGTCACACAGTGCGCGTTGGCTGAGTCGATAAAGTGACAAGCAATTATAGAAATGATCCACATATAGTGTGAACCCTGTATTATGGCTACAGTACGTGAGTTGAAGAAGCGTGCACGTGAAAGTGGTATGCGGGGGTATTCTCGTATGAGGAAACCTGAGTTAATTGATTTATTAGTTCTAAAATATAAAAAAAACCTACTGTGAAAGAGTTAGTGAAGGAAGCGTGTGAGCGCGGAATGCGGTGTTATTCACGTATGAGGAAGTCTGAGCTCATTGAATTACTAAAGGAACAAACTCGCATAGAATTACAATTTACACCGACTGAGCGTGCTTTTGGAAAATATTTGAGAGGTTGGAAGATGGAAGTTCAAAGAAATATAAACTTTCGGGATATAAATCAATTGGTATTTCATAAAGTGAACGAAGAACTGAATGATATAAAATTTCAACTCCCGTTAAAGATGACACTAGAGAAACAACAGGCGGATGGAGCTACTGAATACACCAATGTTTACTTCAGAGGTAATCAGGAAGTTGCAACACAACCAGATACTATCAACTCTTCTATTGACAGGTCATTCGAAAAAATTCAGAAATCACTAGAACGTTACACTAATAGGGGGTCAGGTTGGGTGGTGATGATTGTGGGAGGGTAGGGATAAGATCTGCTAAATTTCCAGCTGAAAAATATTCAGATAGACTTTCCAGTCATCCGGAAGATGATGGGAAAATTGGGAAGGCATTGATGAGCCCACCCCTATCTCTCAGTGGCCAAAATCCAGACTTAGCCATAAACATATTCAGACACGAAGGTAAAAATGTAATAGTGCACAGGATAAGTCATTTATCGTATAAGGCTGGCTGTAAAACAATCTATATTTATGATATGACAAGGTGAAAAATATCACTGTGTGGATTGAGTATTTCAGACAACTGTTGTACGATCAATCAAAATATAAAGGGAAGAACCACTTCTGTGAAAGGTGCCTTTCATGGGTTTTCTAGGGCTGTATTTCAGCTGTATGAACAGATATGCCAACTGAAAACAACTAAGTCTTGAAATTTATCAACCAAAAAGATTAAATGAACACCAATGCATTTGACCCAAGCAGATTGTGAAGCCCATATCAAAAGCACACATTGCCATGTTTGCTGTAAACCTCTGAATTGTGATTCAGTGCGAAACCACTGCCACGTGACGAGGAAATTCAGAGGTGCGGCTCACAATGAGTGTAATCTAAAGTTGAGAGTAAACCCTAAGCTTATTCATATCCCAGTGGTGTTTCACAATTTATGAGGGTATGATTCACACTTGATTATGCAAGCTATTTCAAAGGTAGAAGGCCACATATCCTGTATCACAAACAATATGGAAAGATGTATATCCTTTTCGTTAAACAGGTTGAGATTCATAGATAGTGTTCAGTTTCTGTTGTCGTCTCTAGACAGTTTGGTCAAGGCTAATAACCCAGACGACTTGGCTGTAACAAATCGATACACAGAAGAGAAAAAAACTAGAGCTTTGTTGCTACGTAAGGGTATTTACCAGTATGAATATATGGATGACTGGTCTAAGTTTAATGAGACAGAGTTACCTCGCATTGACCGCTTCTATGGCAAGCTGACTGACACGTCTGTCTCACAAGATGATTATGAACACGCGAACAATGTATGGGAAAAACTAGGCCGTAAGAATCTAGGTGATTACCACGATTTATATTTGAAAACAAATGTGTTGTTGCTGGCTGATGTTTTCGAGATATTCAGAATTGTTCGAAACAATTATGGGCTGGACCACACGTGATATTATTCAAGTCCCTACTAGGATGCCCTACTTAAAAAAACAGGTGTGGAGTTAAAATTATTCACAGATTAAGATATGCTGGCACACCAATCGCTGAATATGTGGGGTTGAGACCTAAGATGTATTCTATCAAGAAAGCAGATGACGCTGAAATAAGAAAGGCTAAGGGTGTGAAAAAGAATGTGGTAAAATGCCATATCAAATATACCCTCTACAAACAGGCCCTATTCGAGAAGAAAACATTCAAACACCGATGAACATACTCCATAGTGACGAGCATAAGGTATACGAGTTGACTTTGAATAAGACGTCTCTGTCACCCATGGATACAAAACCATGGATAGCAGCGGATGGTGTCAATATATATGCTTACGGCCACAGTGGGGTTGCCCACACACACTATTAGATGGTAATAGCTGTTCGCAGGACGTCCCACTAAAGATATTTAAGTAACAGAAAAGGGCAGACACTATTAAAAAAATTAGCTAAAGCCGCACGTCTCTGAAGAAAGCGCCGTGATATTGCTGGAATATTGCTAAAAACGGCGTAAAACTAAACTCAGTCACTCACTCTGAAGAAAGAGCCAAAGCCTGGTTACGAAAACAAGCTGCTGTTTCTTCCACATAACACTGTCAGAGGTAAAACCTACAAGTACGCCCTGACAGTCGTCGATGTAACCAATCACTACAAGGAATCCGAACCTTTGACTGCGAACGATGCAACACAAGTAGCACATGGTTTTAAGTGTATATACAAACGCTGTCCGCTGACGTAACCCTATGAGTTACATGTCGACCCAGGTAGAGAATTCATGGGCGCCGCGTCACAACTGTTAGCCAAACACAATGTCGAGATAAGGCCTGGTGGTCGAAGTCAAGCCATAGTGGAGAGATTCAATCGCTCCTTAGCCAAACGTTTGTGTGCACACCAATATTCACATGGGTAGTACGACTTCAAAGGGTGGTTGACTTTATGAATCATGAAGTAGCGAGACTACTCGGGGGTGTGGTGGGTTCCAACACTAGGCCAGTCGACTCAATCCATATGAAATCCGTTGCAGTGGAGGTAGCAGCACCCCGTCGTAAAAAATTCCAGATCGTGCTCTCATTAGATATTCGTAAACGTACTACAGATCCTATCTGGTCCATGAAAGTGTACAATATCGATTGAGTTGATATAAAAGCCAGGGAGCCTATATAGTATAGTTGATATTATCTTTTTTACCACAAATTTCACTTTTCCCCATAAGTACCCATTGACAAATATGTGGAGTTGTTCTCATTTTATGATATAATAAGATGTGTAATTAGTCTAATTGTTTAACCATTAACACTACTGCCGCTAAACCAAGTGCCACGAAGACCAACTCATGATCTTTCTGTCCCTCTGAAGGAGTGTAATACTGAGACATTGTTGGTTCATTTAATGGTTCCAGTAGTTTACCCATTAACACGTAGTATTCTTTCATAGCTTCGTCGACCATCTGTGAAAGTTCTAACAGCATGATTTTCATGCTGGAGTTGATCATTGATAAAATCTAGTCTCTTTAACCGTCTCTTAGCATATTTAGCCTGTGTGGCCTGTAGCTTTTCATTTTCGTTCTGCTTCTATCTCAGCCACATTTGACTCTCTCAATTGAGAAAATAGGAAATCTCTTCTGGAAAATGCTAGGGCATTCACGAGAGCTCCACCAACCATCATTGCTACAAAGGCCATTTTATGTATATTACTTTAAAATATTTTCGGGTATAATACCTTGCTTTACCAGAACGTCCTTAGTGGCCATCGCCATACCATAGTAAGCATAAACATATCTTGCATGTCAAAGTCGAGTTTTATAGTCGGTTGTTTTAAAATCATTTTAGCCAACCATGCATATCCTACTGCTAATCCGGAAACCACCAATGCGTGGTATGCGTCGTTAACGAATGTTGTCCCCTCAGACATAATATATTAATGGAAATATATAATTTTAATTATAACATAATATGAGGGTCGATGGGGGTTCCCCCCACACCCCCACTGGGGGCATGGAAATTACAAGTCTCTTGCAGTCGGCTGTCCGCAGCACCATGTATAATGAAACAGTAGCAGTGGCTATTACACCACCTGCAGCTACCCACATGTAATTATTATTTTAAAGCATTTTTCCTACCAGCTTCAACTCTTTTTTGGTTCTTCTTTTTGGTGACTTGCATCACTGGCCCCACTGGGATGTGGGGTATCCCCCACTGCAGGACTCTTCACTACAGGACTCTCCACTAGGCTGTCTCCATCTTTTATAATATTATGTTTTACAGATTAAGATCGATATGCAGCAGAGAGGGTTTGGGTGATCTTGGCACAGTCAGGCCAGTAAGGCTCATCATCAGCTCAGGGCCCTCGCCCCCTCTACACGCAGCCCAGACAGCAAATGGGACCTCTTCTAAGAAACACTGCCTAGTCGAACCAAGAACTTTCTTCAGAATATGAAGACTCCCCAACACTGCAGCCATCTGCATTACCCAGATTGTCAGAAGGCCTGTGCTCCCAGTGGAGAACCCTGGCACTCTCCTGATCTGCACCAAGAGATCAGGAGGTACCAAACCAAGAGCACCGAGAACAATGGGGAGTCTGACGACAGTGTACTTGGGATTCAAGCGAGACATTTCAAAGGCGAGGTTCGCATATTTATCATGCTTTTCCTGAATCTTGCCAATCACATTGCTGTCAAAAGGGACAGAGCATTCAATGATATAAATAATTTCATTGGTTTTATAAAAAAGGACAAGATCAGGTTTGTTGGCTGGAATTCTTCTCAGACTGTAAATTGGCCTATTGCAGAGAAGTTTGAAAGCATCATTTTCCAGGACGCCCTGGACATGTTCAGGGTCGTACCATGGATGGACCTCGGGGTCAAAGCCACAGGCATGGCAAAGACATGGCTAGCCATGCCATCATGTCTTTTAAGATATGCTGTTTGTGCCAAGGAAGGGCATCCACTGACAAGCTGTTGCACAGTCTCTATGAATTCATTATTATTATTTGTTTTATTAAATTTACAGTGGTTTGCTGTGATGATCGCTGCTGTCATCGGGGATATTTGTGATACAAAGCACAACTGATGTAGCTCAAGGCATTATCGATAAACAGGTCCTTCTCTAAGCCCACCCACAAATAGAGTCGTTGTTCCGTTGGGATTGGTGAAAAGTGTGACGCTATGCCTGTGTAAATCTGGGTAATAGTAGTACCTATGACTTTTGTCACCTCGGCCCCGAGTTGTGTCTCATACCTAGCGTATAATTAATTGACTTCCTCGTCCGACATTTTGTGAATTTTGTCAGCAGTTATGTTTTCTCCTAAATACTGTTTTCCCTTACCACCCACGACTAGCGTTTTGAGTCTGTCACGCTGCTTGTTGTCTTTTTGCTCCTCTGCAACTAACATCTGCTCTAGTAATTCATCGCACTCCATTTTGTAATATTGTACTCTAGTTTTTATTTTTAAAACATAATATCCAACATACACTAAACACAGAGATAAAGGTTAGATTACACACGACTAGAATTTCAAAAAGAGATATTTTACTGAAATTACTTATACATAACTAAAATTTACTAAAACATTACTAAACATTACTAAAAGTTACTAGGCCAACCACAGTTCACCACTTGGTAATCCACTGGCTGGTCGGTTTTCACGACTTGGCATGTTTAGTTTCAGCGAGCTGTTTCTTCACCCCTTCCCGCTCTGATTTACTCATCACGTCATTCTCTTTCAAACACTACTTGAACAAATCCCTGTCCTTGCAGTGAAATAATGCCACCCAACGCGTCTTCTCCCTCAAATCTTACAAAACTAAAATGAATTTCTGTGTCAGCACCCATATGCTGTGATTTGCGTGTCGGCCAGAGAAGGCTAAATACAACAGCATGTCTTTCTTTTTTATTATGTCTCTGTTAGCGCTACAGTCATCTAATATGAACAACGTTGGTTTTCCTTTAAATTGGTCGTGAAACAATGATAAATACTCTTGTAGCTGTGTCCCCGGGTCAACTCTATGTATATCTGGGTCCGTCATCATCCAAGCTCTTTCCTTGTACGTCTTGTTCATGCCTAAAGTAGGGCACAAGATAACTATTTTTGTCAAATACTTCCTTATAGTATCCCTCCAACGAAAACGGCCTTCCCACAACCTGTCTGCCCGCATATAATAGCACAGTGCAAAAAGTGGGGCAAATGGGAAGAGAGTATGGGATACCACCACACCCCTCCCACGAATCTCCCATTGTCTATATTAAGTTGCGCGTCCATAATTACATATAAATATAAATACAACTGAGCCTTCTTCGATATTTGAATGGTTATCCCTCGCTGTCATTTTCAATGCTGCCCCTACTACTGTGTAGATTGTTATCATCGGACGATCTCATATCCAACCACAAAGCGTACTTTGTTGTTTAGTACTCAGCAATATTCATCGAGTATAGATCCAGTTCACTGACTACGTTGTCCACTACTGAATTTCATCTGATCGCTGGTAACTGATTAGGTACTCCCTCTATGGTCACTTCTACTTTGGTGATTTCTAGGTTGAAAAATTTCTCGCTGTCTCTCTCGGAAGCGATGTATTCGTTCACAAGTATGATCAATATACCTTTCATAGATCATGCCCGCATGTTCATATTGATATTCCATATGGTGTCGCTCTTGTCACACATTATCATTCTGTGTAGCAGTATCCTATCGTACAGGTTGGTCATTTTTCCAGAGTATTAACTTTCGAATATGCCTGGCAGGATGCGGACTAGTCACCGTGTCAAACTCGAACGAGATGTTGTCTGTCTCATAACTACCAGGAAGACCGCCTGTCATACGCACGACTTTGCTGTAATCATTGAACGTGAGTTCGTATTCCAACCTGTCCCCCAATGCGGCTTGGTAAAATGGTGCATGCCCAGTTAGCAACAAGGGAGATACAAAATTTCTTCTCATATGCTTTGGCGTTATCTATCTCATCTGGTGTGAAGGCGTGACCAACACGTAACTTATTCAGTCTTCTGCCGCTGATTCCCTGGTTGTCTCATTGTCCCTCACTTTTCCATAGGTCTGTGTAACAGTAATGTACATTGCTGTTTTATAGTGACCTTCTTGACTATAGAAGAACCCACATTATTCACAATATCATTTTTGTTGTTTTCTACAGTCAACTTGATGTTAAACGCCAATCGTGCCGTATCTGGAACTATGACGTCGTTCTCACCCAAGTTCTATCCCAATCTATCCCAATCTAACCAACAGTACTTGGTTCTGGTCTATCTTGCTGGAGTTGTTCATAATAGTAACCAATTTACGCATGGCTTTGACGGCCTAGTGGTTCTCTTAATCTTCGAAAAGGATTTAGCTTTCTACCTTAAGACATTATACATATTAATATAGTTCAAAATATGGATGATATTCAGATGGATGATTTTTGAGCTATTGCTCCTCTTAATGTTGATGACGATGAAGATACTTCGTTTATTGGTTCACAATCAAGAGCCACAATGTTAGAAACAGCAGTAAATGATTGTAACGAAGGATAAGAAAGTGATAAAAACTACATCGAGCCACAGGGTCGAGACTATTCAAACTTCACCATAGATGATTATGGCACTCTGCATCTTAGGGATAACCCGGTGGTTGACCTCTTTAACAAGCAAAAGAGAAAACCACTCCCGTTAGCAACTCTAGCCACTCGCTATGGTACCAGTTATATCCATGAAAAACCAAACATGTATGATTATGGTGGTGCAAAACCAAAGGGTCCTGCGGATAGCCGTCTGCAAGTCTCTCTGAAGGTTGTTCAAGATCTTGAAACTACCAGATCCGAACTTGTGGGGGGTTCTGCGAACCGCTGACTGCAAGTCACCCCCACTGACATTACACAGCGTGCGACTGAAGTGTCGGACAGCATTGAAAAGCTGTTGAGTAAATAGTGGGATAAGCCGTTGCTGGGACTTAAATTTCCAATGAGGGAACTGTACGGCCTGACGAAGACTTGAAACACATACAAGGTGAACTCGTGAACAACATGGGAAAACTTAACGAACTCAACGAGCACATAGCTCATGAAAAAAACACAACTCAGCGAAACGGAAGACAATCAGCCGCATACGGGAAACAATCAATAGAATACTGAACGAGGAAACCACGTTGGCCAACAGGATCTGAATATTGTTCCGGGAGCAAGGTATCACTATGGCCCGTGTTCTGACGGCATTGGGCTGCATCATATCAACTCTGGTCGTATCGCTGACAAGAGGTTCCCCCAGTGGGGCCTCCGCACACCCCAAACCAAGTGGTGGTGACGCCAGAGACTGGATAAAAAAACATCTCAAATCGCTCAGAGAGGCCCTGGCTCAACTCGCGGGTAAGGCCGCAGAAGCCGTAGGAAGTATCATGTCTTAGCTGCTCAGCACACTGAGTAAAACGGCCACGTGGCTTGGCAAAAATCTGTGGGCATTCATCGTCACCATTTCAGGGCTGGTGTACGTTGCAGCTAAGGAATTTTTAACCACAAGCCGGCCGCGACACCTCCCACCACTAGTGCTGTTTTACGATCGATATGTTGCTGGTTGGCTGTCTGCACAGTGGGTGGGGGAGACCTGCCGGTCGGGCAATTTCCACACTTTTGGCTGTGATTGGTGATAGTTTTATACCCATTTCACCCCTGTGGGTTTGGGGGGTTTCCCCCACATTGACATCGTCATTAAAACCCTATGATACTGGAGCGCATCTGTGATTGAGCACCAAGAATAGCCCACACGTATGTTCTAATTGAATCATTTAAACAGATAATGCTGGCGTGAGTGTATCCTTTCGATGTGCCCAGCATAAATTTTTTCCAATCTTCACCTGGCCCTTGTTTGAACCTCCAAACACAGTAATCCTCGTCAAAAGCCAAGTAACATTTGTTTTATAGTAGTGATACGACTTATATCCCCATTTATTAACCACATCGTAGCTGGCTTCTGAGAGAGACTGATTGTGAACGATAGGAATTCCTAATCCGTGATTTGGCCCCGGCAAAGGCCAGTCCGTATTGTATTGTCCCCAAACTTGATGCCAAACCTGCAATGAGGAAATTTCAGATTTTGATAATTGTGTTGAATCATTATATTGATGAGGGAGTTTTTGAAGATGATGTTTTGGAAATGGTGTCAGAGGAATGTTCAGACCTGTTGGAAATGAAAAAATTAGAACTGGAAATGAAAAGGTTTGAGATGGAGAAGGAAATAGAAAGAGAAATGGAACTGAAAAAAATGGCAATTAACAGAGAAATTAAGCTGAAAAAACTTGAAAACCCTTCTCAGTCCTTAGATTCTTCCTCATTTGACATTGCAAGGCATGCTAGGCTTGTACCCCCTTTTAATGAGACAGAAGTAGACAAGTATTTACTACATTTTGAGAAAGTTGCTGAAAATCTCAAGTGGCCTAGGTAGTCATGGACTATGCTATTGCAAACTGTTCTGAAGGGGAAAGCTCAGGATGCTTATTCAGCTTTGTCAGTACAACAAAGATCAGATTATGATCTTGTCAAGAGTACACTTTTGAAAGCTTATGAGGTAGTGCCTAAGGCTTATCATCTGAAATTCAGAAATGCTCACAAAAGGGACAATGAGACTTTTGTAGAGTTTGCTAGAGAAAAGGAAACATTGTTTGATAGGTGGTGTGGGTCTAAGGAGGTCACAGATTTTGATGGTCTAAGACAGTTAGTGTTGATGGAAGATTTCAAGCAGAGTGTTCATGCTGACCTGAAGACTTATTTTGATGAACAAAAGGTTGATGACTTACATAAGGCAACAATGTTGGCAGATGATTATTGTTTGACTCACAAGAGTTGACTCTCTCCCAGTTCCGGGTGTCGATATGTTGATCGGTAATGACCTTATGGAGGCCAAAGTTAGTGCTGATCCTATTGTCACTGTTTAGCCGGAGAGTTCAGATAGTACAGAAATGTTGGAGGATGAATTTCTGGGTATTTTTCCTTCTTGTGCAGTGACTCATTCAATGTTGAAAGGCATTTCTTCCAAGACATCTTTGCAGAATGATACCATTTATGATTTGTCAGATACTTTTATGGATCATTCTTTGTGTGAGGTGTTGACAGATGACTTATCTTCAAAGAGAAGTAGCAGGACTTCTCGATAAGTCAGATAGTTGGTCAGGTAGCGAACACATCCTTTCCAGAGAGCAGCTTATCAGTGCACAGGGTGAGGATGTAGAAGTGCAGAAGTTGGCTAGTAAGGCTGTTTCTTTTGAGGAGGTTAGCAAGGTTCCAGTTTATTATTACTACAAGGATGGAGTTTTGATGAGGAAATGTTCTTGCAGAGGATGAATGGAAATTGTACCATCAAATTGTGATACCGAAAGTATTTCAAAAACATGTACTTTCATTATAACATGAAAGTCCCTTGGCAGGTCATTTGGGTGTAAACAAAACTTGTGAGGAAATTTTGCCATATTTCTTTTGGCCCAGTGTGAGACATGATGTGGCTGAATTTTGTAAGACCTGTCATGCATGCCAAATTGTTGGAAAACCAAATCAGAAAATTCCTTCCGCACCCTTGAAACCTATACCGGCTTTTGAGGAACCTTTCAGTAGAGTTATTATTGATTGTGTTGGTCCACTACCTAAGACTATGTCTGGTAATCAGTATTTACTCACAATCATGTGTGTGCTTCTACCAGATTTCCTGAAGTGATTCCACTTCGTAGGATTGTTGCTCCTATGATTGTCAAGGCTTTGATCAAGTTTTTCACCTTAGTTGGTTTGCCAGATGTTGTTCAGTCTGATCAGGGCTCAAATTTTATGTCTAAGGTGTTTCAGCAAGCTATGTACCATTTAGGTATTAAGCAAGTTAAGTCTAGTGCTTATCATTCAGAGTCACAGGGAGCTTTAGAAAGGTTTCATCAAACTTTTAAAAATATGATCAAGACATACTGTTTTGAGACTGAGAAGGATTGGGATGAGTGTGTGCATTTGTTGTTGTTTGCTGTCAGAGAGTCAGTTCAGGAAAGTTAAGGGTTTAGCCCCTTTGAAAATGTATTTGGTCACAGTGTGCATGGGCCACTTAAACACTTAAAAGAACAATGGCTCAATGACAGACCTGAGATCAATCTGTTAGACTATGTGTCTACATTTAGGGACTATGTTTATTTTATTCAGGTTTTTCAAGGCCCAGGGCCCATATAACATAACATAACATAACAACAGTATATTTACAATTACAAATGGAGTGAATCATACAATTTCATAGCAAAGAACACATATTTTGATAGATTTTGTACAGTAGGCAAATGTTTAGAAGACATCACATGAATAAAGGTTTCAAGGGAAGGGTTTCTATAATATTTTGCAGGGATGTACTGTGTTCTTTAGTTGGAAAAGGCAGAACATACGAGGACAAAATGGTATTCATTTTCCACAAGTTGCATATTGTTGCGGAGGCAGTATTTGCACATTCGGTTCTCAGGTTCGATACCGAGTTGTCTCCCCATTTCAATCATCAGCTGGTGACAGCCACACCTGAACCTTGTTAACGCTGTCTTGAACGAGGGGGAGGTAATCTGCGTCAGATAGGTTTCCATGTGTAGAACTGTTTTGTAGGTTGAATAAACAGCCAATTTAGAGTTGAATGAAACTGCTGCCTGCCATCTTTGTATATTATAGTCCGATGCTCTCTGTTTGAAAATTGACATAAATATTTCTGTGTTACCAACATCTTGCATGACCCAGGCGTACCCAAATCCAAACTGGAACAAAATATGTTTGATCTTTGTCGCTCAAGAAAACCTGTTAGCATTGTCTAGTGCATACAACATCTTATATGTTTGCTTTGGTAGTCTGTTGTTATCCATGGTGATTAGTCTAGTCCAGTATTTAATACATTTTGTTACATAAGTAACATATAACAGAGGTCGCCCACATTCACTAACTGCTTCGTTGCTAGTTGCCATAGGCAGATGTAGGATTCGTTTGATAAATTTCATTTGCACTCTCTCAATCTGTTCCACCACCTCATATCCCCAGAGCTCCGCGCCATATGTAAGTACTAGCAGAACCATGCTGTCAAATATCCTCAGTGCAGTAGTGATGGGTAGCCCGCCGCACATGTGATGTAGTTTGTATATCAATAAACAAACTTTCTCTGCCTGTTGGGCTAATACTTGTCTCAATCTAGTCCACACTAGCTTTGGTGTGAAATGGAGTCCAAGGTATTTGTAGAATGGAACGGTTTCAATTTGTGACGCTCTATAGTACCATTTTTCATGAGATCATAAATATTCACCTTTACGAAACACAACAATTTTCGACTTTAGCATGTTTAAAGTAAGGCCCCATTTTTCAAGAAAGTTGCTGACAAAGTCGATTTGATCTTGGAGTTTACCCGCAGAGTCGGCCGTGTTGGCAACATCATCAGCGTAGAGAAGGGAACAAACGTTCGGGAACTCTTGTGATATGAATATCCCTTTACAGTTGGACGTTGACATTTCAGAGACGAGTTCATTAATATACAAAGTGAACAATAGCGGACTGATCATACAACCTTGACATGTACCAACATCACACTGGAAGCTGTCTGTTAGTCCTTCATCTGTTCGAACACACTACTGCAGTTTTGAGTACATATCTCTTATCACTTTGAGAGCGTTTCCATGTATTCCATAATTGATGAGTCTGTGCCATAGTAGTGCATGGTTAACACTATCAAATGCTTTAGAGAAGTCTATGAAAAATACATACATTCTCCTTCCAGTTGATTTAGATAAGTATTTCGAAATCATGCCATAAAGAGAGAACATGTTGTCCACTGTACAGTACGCTTTTCTGAATCACGCCTGGTTCTCATATATGATATTATTCTCTGTAACCCATAACTGCAAACGTTGATTTAGTATTTTGGTAAATACTTTACCAATTACTGGCAGAAGGGAGATTCCTCTGTAGTTATTTGGGTCTAATATTGATCCACTTTTGGGCAATGGACATATGATAGCTTTACTCCACTTCAAGGGAAAGTATCCAGTTCGCAAAACTTCATTAAAAAGGTTCACAAGTGTAGTAGAAATTGCATTAACAGAATGTTTCAGTAGTTCAGATGAGAGTCCAGCAGCTTTGCGACATTTCAAACCCTGTATAGTGTCTGTGACTTCATTCACCATTATCTCAGCATTAATCTGGTCGAGCAGTTGCCTCTCACAATCCTCACAATAACCATCATGATCTGAGACATCGTCAGCTACAGTAGGGATGTTTGTTCCCGTGTTTAGTAACTGCTGAAAGTAGGTAAACCACTCTGTGCCACTGATTTTATTGCTAGAAGGTGAAGATCATTTCAGTGACTTAATAGATTTCCATAGCTCCTTGGGATTGTCACGGATGTTATGAAGCTTTTCTCTTATTTCTAATTCATGGGATGTTTTATTACGTTTACATGTAGATTTAAAGATCTGTTTCCTTTGTTGATATCTCTCGAAATCCACTGAAGCGTCTGTTAATCTGAACTTGTCAAGTGCGTGGTACTTGTCTTGCTTCGCTAGTTCACACTGCTCGTCCCACCAAGCAGGCTGACGCAGAGTCGAGTCACGTGACCTGTGTCGTCTGCTCATCGCTTCTGCAGCCCGCGCTTTGAGCCTGCAGATCATATCAACAGCACTATCGATATCAATACACAGCACAGTGTTAATATCATTGATCAATGAAGTCGAGACATCATCAGCAATAAGTTCTTCAAATTTCTCTTTAAAGGTATTATTCCAGACAAACTTTGTGTAGGGTTCTGTTGATACCTTACTTGCTGTATCACTGCACACAGGAGTTATGTTTAGTTCACAAGTAATAGGGAAATGGTCAGATTCGTCCAATGTTAACACGTTTAAGTCGACTTTGTAGTCAAATAAATGCATTGTAGCCATCATATAGTCAACTGTGCTACGTCCATTATTTGCTGTACAAGTGATGTTACCCTCTCTATCTCCTGGGAATCTACCATTCAGGAAGTGAACACAATGTATAGCACATATTTCAAGTAATTTTCTTCCAGAAGTGTTGACTTCTATATCCTTGTTTCTACGTGGTAGGGAGAATTCATCACTGTCATACCAATCACTAGCAGCAGGAAGGAAACCAGCACTGTCATCACTTATGAAATCTTCTTCCAACCCTGTTCTACTGTTAAAATCTCCCATCAGTAATATTTCTGCATCATACATGTTGTTCAGTTCGCAGAGAGTTTCGTCCAGAATATCGATGCTATCTTTATCTTTTCCATCATAATACATAGATTTCTCTGGCGAGGCATAGATGAATCCTAGAATTAGGTCTCTGTCGAGACTGAAGTGATTTTTCTCCAGGAGAACATACACTGCATCCTGAACGCCTGGCAAAATCCTCTTGATTCCGTGACAAATTGACTGGTGAATATACAGTCAAACATCAATTGTATGATTCACTCCATTTGTAATTGTAAATATACTGTTGCAATGTTAAATTATATGGGCCCTGGGCCTTGAAAAACCTGAATAAAATAAACGAACATTTAGGGACAGACTATTAAAAGCAAGTGAGTTGGCCAGAAGAAACTTGAAAGTTTCACAAGAATAAATGAAGCTTAACTATGATAGAAAGTCAAAAGAGAGAAATTTCACTTGTGGTGAGAAAGTGATAGTTTTGCTTCCCATTCCTGGTCAGCCACTGAGAGCAAGATATCAAGGTCCATATGTTGTTGACAAAAAGGTTAGCGACACAGATTTAGTCGTCCCGACGCCTGATCGTCGTAAACAAAAGAGATTGTGTCATGTGAACATGATTAAGAAATATCATGACAGGTTAGAAACCAAACATATTGCCACATTCTCCCCAGTTACTGATTGTACTAAAGACAATTATGAAAATAATGACAATATTGATGACTGTCATAATGTTTCACCAAAGTTGAGAAATTCTGACGTGTTAGCTCACCTTGATGAGAAACTATCACATTTATCCTGATGTGCCTGGTCAAACTAATGTTGTTAGCCATGATATAGATTTAGGTGATGCTCTGCCTGTAAAACAACACCCATATCGGATGAACCCAGTGGAACGTGAAATTCTGCGGAAAGAGGTGAAATACATGCTGAAGAGTGGAGGTGGTTGATGCTGCTGTGCTGACATGAAAGCTGTCAATGCACTCTCACGAACTGATTCGTATCCTATTCCGAGAGTGGATGATTGCATCGATCGCATTGGTCAAGCCAAGTCTATAAGTAAGTTTGACTTACTGAATGGCTTCTGGCAGATTCCACTTACAGACCATACAAAGAAAATATCGGCATTCGCTATGCCAGATGGACTGTATCAATACAAGGTGATGCCGTTTGGTCTTTGCCTGAATTCCATCATGATTTTGGAGGAGGATTTGAACTTGTTTCGCAGAGCAATAAGGGCCTTAGATTTTGTCTCATTTGTATTGTATTTGAAATCTGTATTGTGAAATTGACTTGACTTTGTATACCTTGCTCTCATTGCATAATAATACATTATTTGAACGTTTATGACTTGTCTTTGTTCTGTTTTGCTGGTTCATGGGGGATTTCTTATGTTGTTTGTCATGGTAAATTATTAACCATAACACCAGTAAAAACAGAAAAATACAATGATGGTCGCACCGAGTCATTTTCATCGCGTCAGTATAAAAAATTAACAAATGGTAATATTTCTGAATTAAAAGTATCAATTTTAGATACAAAAAACAAAACTGTAAATATAGGATACCTAAGCATAACACTACATATACAAAATCGTTAGTAATCAAGGGCCAGGAGTGCTAATAAAAAGATGTGTTAATATAAGTTTATCAGACCTAGGTGATACTAGAGGGTTTGATGACACAGGAATAGATGAAAAAATGTATGCTTTTAAGCTTATATACAACGTTTACAGACGTGTTTATGTTCCCGTCGTCGACGGATCTGGTAGTACTTTTAACCTGGATACATCAGGATCTGACAGCAGCACACAATACGATATAGTTCGCAACAATGCAGACATATTGAGAATACACCCATCGTTCAGTGGTAAATTGTTCGATTTAGAAGATCTTGATAGGCTAACAGAGACTTATCAAAACATACCGTACTATCTAATACGCACTAGCAGCACAGCAACAAGTGGACGATGTTACCAACTCAAATCAACTGGCTTCTCAACGTAACACTAATTTCACCAGACATTTTCATAGAAAACACAGACCTCTACCTAAACAAAGTTGGAAACAATGGAATCCTGCTTGTGTCTTACATCCCATCACAGAGACGCAGTGTTACTATAACAGCAGTCTCGAGAAGAGGAGTCCACATACAATCATGTAAACCTGGGGAGACCGCGGTATTGCAGTTGATTACTGAATTTGATGGTGTAACTGCCCTCCTAGAAAACCTCTAACAAAATACCACGCTGGCCATGCAACTCTTACTAGGTGAACCACCACAGAGTGATATTGAGATCGTGAAAGGCATCAAACTCCGGTGGGGTGAAAAATACAAGGGTTAAGTTTGCTTAATTTACGTACGGCTGGGCGATGATTCACACACCAGTTTGCGAGATGTCACATTGATAGTGGAAGACACTGTAACTCTAACCAAGATTTTTCTAACCGAGCACATCAGTTTTATTAGTTTAAAGTTCATGCATGAGACACTATCAGAAAAACAATTGGAAACTATTTTCTAACACTTTTGTAAACAATGGTAAGCTCCAATGTAACACTCCGTGATCTAGGAGACACACAGAGTTTCAATTTACCTGGTGAGGAATGCACCCCATACCTCTTATACTTTCAAGATAAAGTATAGCAGATTTTACAGAGCTTGAATGGGTAATTAAAATAACACCAACTAACCCTTACAGTGAAAATGATTCCGTCTTTGTTGATCAGTCTACATCGCATGACTATTTAAGTCAAATGCAAAATGAATTCATCAACACGTTACTTTTCTTGTGGATTGCGTGCATCTAAATGCAAATTTTCCATGTTTTTTTTTATTCATGTTCTGCAGTCTGCATTATTATTTTCCTGTAAGACATACAGACATTTCATAGAATTCAATCTCACGACGCATTACACCTATGACACCCTAACAATAACATCTTACCGTAGGAATTTACTAAACAACCCATTCTCTAAACAACAAATAGAACAAACCCCTTAAAAATACCTAACAGAAGAAAAAACAAAATATGTTTCAAATATCGTGGGACGATCATGCACTCAGCCTTTTTTGCCATTGATCATATTTACACTTTAAGCAACAATTTTTATTATGTCAATTCTTCATGCGTTTCTCCAACAGCACCTGTGATTGTCCCTCATTCCTTACCTTCCTTTGTCATTAGTTAATTGCTTTATGGTGCAATTAGTGGGACCATGCTAATTAGCTGATGCTAATGTCCATGCTCGGAGAGTGGCGTCTCTCATATATTGTAATCAACAATCATAGTGAGCTGTCCCATCTCTGGAGCTATTATTCAATCAACGACAGGTTTTTATGTGTAATACTGGATCACTAATGTGTTGAATGCTTTAATAGAAACAAAGCTTTTGATTCCATTCTTAGATAATATTAGATTGAAAAATATTAACCTTTAACCAAACTCCAAATCAGCCAAACAAAATAAACTTCCAAGCAGACAAATCCACACAAAAAAAAACAGAAACTAAACTGTAACAAAGGACAATTTTTAATTGGGGCCACAAGACCCATAGTACTAGTACATAAACAATTGCACAGTGCACATACCAGTATGTCATTCATTTACAACCATATCAAATTGGCAAGTATCTCTTCAAAAACAGTGACTGAAATTTAACAAGGTTTGTGTCAGTTGTGTCAGTAGATGGTAATATTTGACCCATTTGACCCCTGACATGTGACGCGGGACTCATGTGATGCACACCCATGTCACATGCATGTAACAATGAACTTTTTAGACGGTAGTGTAACACTGGAGTGAGCACAGTAAGTCCAGCAGTGGGCCACCCATTACTGGCCCATCCATTACTGGCCCATCCATTGACAGTTCAGTAGGTACTTAGAGGTTCAGGGGTGTTAAATGAAGCACAACTTGTTATACAAAATGACATTGTCGACTTAAAAGTGACATATACTTTTGGTGAAAGTAAGGTACTTTTATCTGGCATGAGACAGCATATGTTGCCACTGCATGCAAAGGACGATTCTATCAAATACTTTTTTTTGTGATAATGAAGAATGCATGTATTAAACATGCCTGTTCAACATTATTCATGGGTAATGATAACTGCAATGAAATAAGAATCTGTTTTAGTGAATCAAGATTACCGGTATTCTTTCTTAATATGAGATTTAAAACAGAGCAACTACAAATAACTGTGTTTTTAGTTTTTCGCAAGGATTATATTCTCGCAATGTTGCAGGCATGTTTGATCTGAATGCGCCACTGAACAAAGTAGAGCTTCATTTGCTTGCTACACTTTTGGACACAGCTGACAGTGATGAGATTGACTACACAGAGCTGGGAAATGGCCTACAACATAAAAGGTAAGATCATCATCTAATGCCTATCTTCTGTAATTTAAAAGGAGGGGGAACTACACTGATACAGAGTGATTTATGTTTCTCACCACTGGTCTACTTATGAAACCTAGCTTTACGCATGGGGACTGGGCAACTGTCCATCTAGGCAGAATTTCTTCAACCTAAACAGTGGGACATTAGGGAGGGTGGATGCCACACAGATGCCATTATTTGAAAGTATCCTGCAGTCTAAGTAAACTTAGTCTCAGTGTATTTCATTGCACTTCACCACTGAGTCTAACAAAACCTAGTAGAAGGTCGCATCAGGTGACCTTTCAGCGACCAATGACTGTCCAATCAAACGCGAGACGGTTAAATAGATATAATCAATCAGACAATGGCTACTGTTAAGGGATTGGAGGGACTTTCAAAATATTCACGTCACTGACACAGATCTCCCCACAAACAAAAATCTGCATATAGCACAGTTATTTTACCTGCATATACACTTTGGGGTTTCTGTTGACATGGTTACTATTAGCTAATATTTCCGCAAGAAAACATCCTTGAATATTGCCCAAAACACTATTTTCAGCGACTGTTTACTCACCATTGTCATGGTTGTACGTGCGCCGTGTGCTTCACCCGGAAGCAAGTGTACGCTAAATAGCAATCGGAATCTTTCGGGTATGAACCTTGTTGAGATAAAAAGTTCAAAAGGTATGTGTGAATGTGCACTTTCGCAATTTGGTAAGCTGTGTTCTGATCTCAAATTACCTGACGCGACCTTCTACTAGGTTTTGTTAGACTCAGAGATGGAGTGTAACGAAATACACTGAGACTAAGTTTACTCAGACTGAAGTATCGTGGGTCGTTCTTGTCTGATTGTAATAAAGAATTCCAGCAGTAGCAGTATAGGGAATAGTGGTTCTATGACAGGTACCCCCACAGAGATATTTTAACAAATTTTGAGCCCTTACAGTGTTTTGATGGGGGTCTAGGGTCCATGTGAGGGTACCAGTGAAATCCCTTATCTAACTGGCGTGCTGGTCTGCTTGGGGGAATTAACTCAGCAGAGAGTCTGAAGTCACAAGAAGCAAATTACAACTTTATTAACAAGAGATAGAAATATAGTTACGAGCAGCGATGAGGGCTTCTTGACTGTTATGCAATACAGCTATTTGTATCTGTGACGTAGTTCCACCAGTTGTCATGGCTACAGATAATATAGATACATACTACTGTCGGTAATGGGAAGTGTGTCATTCTTTAACTTTGAATTCTTATTGGCTTTGAAACAGATGCTACCTGTATTGGAACATCAAAGGAACAAACATAATGGTTGTCCATTCTGTAAGCAAAGAATGCATACGGCACAACGATCTGTTCAAAATGTCAAAAACAAAATTGGTAGCCTAAGCTGAATGTGATTCACGTTATATTACTTATATATATATATATATTAAGTAAATCTATCTCAAGTGAATAACAAACATTTCCATTGATCTAACATACAGGAAAAAATGCCATTGATCTTGTTGAGATACGTGTACTTGAATTGTTCCTGAGCTTTGGATTAATCTTGGAAATTTCATTCTACCAGCACAACAAAAAAAAAACAGTCCGGATGGATTCAGTGTGTTCACTTTCGTGGTTCAAGTGATGCAAATTTGTCTTAAATATTCATACCATCACACCAGTACCAGCTGAATGCTCAATACCATAGGACGATAGTACATTACTACAGTCCAAATGATATTGGTTGTGACTTTATAAATTTAAACACAAATTAACAGCAGCTTTTCCTGCTTCGATGACAGTACTTCGCTAGATCGTCAGCACAAGATACATTTTGCCTGAGATATACTAAATCACAGAGTATTTTAAATGACTAATAAAACCTGCACAAAATGACTATTTAATCATTCTATGGTTGATGTGTCTCTTAGTTATATGGTTGCGTAGGTTTGGAATGTAGCTCTCCGGGTGGTGTTTTTAAAACCTGCTTTGTGATTTAAATAGGTTACCATACCTATCAAAACAAGACATGTATGCAGAACTGAAGGCAAAATACCGCAGTTCTACTTATATCTCGGTTTTCGTTTCACATTTATCTCATACTCATGCACCTTCAAGTATGAATTCCGTGCACACTTGGATAGAGAGCTGTTGTTTGTCCTTGGGGTGTTACTTCTGAAGTGATTTTGCCATCATACCATCAGTTGCGATGTGGCTAAAAATCAGCAGGCGAGCAGAAGAGATTACCCAAATGACATCAGTAGCGGTGAGATTACAGTAGCGATGGAACATTTAACCAATCATAAATCCGTAAACACCAACATGAGGACTAGTAAACTTGCATCATTCGCTTTGTTAATCGAAACCAGTATTCCATGTGTATACAATTAAATTATTTAGCTCACTGATAAACCTGTACATTGAAGTCACTGAATTTGCTTATTAATATATATGTGTTGTTAGAATCAGAATTTTAAAATCGAGCGAGGATGTCAGTGACCATCCACTCTTCAAACTCTGTGTCATAAGTTAAAGGCTCATACTTCTAACTGCTGTTATTCTGACCTGAATGGGGAATTTCAGGAATGAATGTGTATGTGCTATTACATATTGCACTAAACATTCTATGCATTAACAGGTAACAACATCAGCCCAAACAAGGTATGATTTAGTTGGGGAAGTACAACCAGACCAAGTTAATTTGCTTATTTCAGTGCCTTCTAGCACGTCAACCTGGCACAACATTTTACTTTTGCCATTTTCAAAAGGATGAGTGAAAAATCGATGGGACCTGTCAAAAAAGTTATTGTACTTTTGGCATGATTCATACAATTAAACAATCACACTACATATATGACATGTATATATTTAAGCACCTTTCATACATTTTTAGACCAGCCACTGAGTTGTACAAATTGAGGGATTTTCAAAAACATATAATCTTTAGTGAGACACATGGAATTATTGTCTACATCTGTTGTTCTTTGAAGTGGTAAATGTAGTTTAGGTTCGCAAGCTTAAAACGCCTTCTTTGCAAATTAAGTTGTGTCAAAAGTTTAATAAACGTTTATATGTCATAACTGTACTAGGAAATCTTCATAGTGTGTCACGCTACACTGTGTAGATTTGTTAACATCTGTGAACTCATTAATCAAACCATGGGCTGAAAGTCAGCATCAAAACAATGCCATTTGTGATTAATTACTTCAAATGATGCCAGCTCAAAACTGTAATGTGCACATGGCCGTGACTGAAGGGACTAATTGGAAATTCAATGAGAGGATTAGTTATGGTCTATTATGACACTTGTAGGTAGTACAGGACCGCTCCCCCACTGGACCGTAGCAGTGAAAAGGCAGTAAGGATATAAATCACTTCATGATATTTTTTTCCACACATGGCATTGACGAAATATTGTTTCATACACTAAGTCATCATACAGTTTCATTATTAATATACAATATATACAATATTTACATTGCAATGGACACACATCAATTTCATGAAAACATCATGCAACATACATTTATTACAATGTAGATCTCCCGTGACATTCTTTAATCTAGATGGACAAGATGTGATACTGCATCAACTGCATCAGGGGTAACATTAAACAGTTTATTGTAGGTTGACTCTTTCTTATCAGGAAGCAGAGCATAGAACAACGGAAACATAACACCATCAATCATAGCATGGATAATGTAGAGTTGGCAGGACAGGGATGGAACTGACTGGAAGGTGCCATCGCAGAACCAGGTGTCAGCAGCACTCAGATGTCACAAGTGTTCACTTGTGGCAAATATGATGATCTTCTTGTTGTCGCCATCTTCTTTGAGAACAAAGTTTTCTCCAGATGAGGTCAGACGCCAAGGTCCTTCAAGGCCAATGTCTTCACGTCTGGTAGGAAGAGCAGGCAGCAGCTTCTGTCGTCAGTAGAGGGATGATTTCACAGAATACAGAAGTGGAATCTTCTGTATCAGCTCACGAGAGTCATCTCTCCACTCTTCGTTGCGCAAACGAAGAAAAAATTAAAATGAGATATAGATATAGGTTATACTCATGATGATCTTAATATGAAACTGGTAGAGTTTTCATCTTTATGACTTTTGTGTGTTTTGTGTAGACATATGCAGTCGTGCCCTGTTTATCTGAACACTAGTGTTTTTATTGAAATCGCCTGGATAAGTGAATTCTCGGTTATCTGAATCATGGGCCATATGTTCAAAAAAACGTACAAAGAAACGAACATAGTATACGTAGGCATCAGACATAATCTTTATTGATTACACATAAATAAATATCTGTGCATACAAATTACAATGTCTCAAACACGAGCTTCCTTGTGAGACATGGGTGGGGGAGGTGACACCTGCTCAACTTATTATTATCATCAGTCTCGCTGTCCAAACACACTGCTTGGAGGATGTCAGTGTCATCCAAAGATTCCACCGGTCACTTTGTCAGTAACTACAGTGACCTACAAATTGACTCACCTCAAAATTAACTCAGTGTCACCTTGCTACTCAGAGGTAATTAATCTTCTGATGCTTCAAAGACCAACGACTTCTTTGTTACGGCATGCGAAGCCCTTGGTAATCGTGTGTGTAAACATACAGTGCTCAGCCATCTGGATATACGTGACAAACAATGTACATAAATTGGTGTTTTGTACGCTTACGGAAATCGGATTTCCGGATAAGTGAGTAATTTTACAACATTGTGAATTCATTTTAAGGAATTTTCGTTCGGAAGGCGAGTTTTCCGGATATCTGAGGTTCGGATAAACGGGGCACGACTGTAGATATGAACTTGTATTTCTTCTAAACATTAATAATTGCATAGTTAACATACCTGCGAGTTCTTCATTGTACAAGGACGGGATGGGTGTCACTTCTTCTCTGCAACATTTCTTTACGTTTTCTCTTTGAAGAAAGGACTGAATGTCTGGAGTATGGTGGTCAGACTGATGATTATGTGGTCTTCCAAACTTGACTGGGAGGTCATTCTTGGTGTTTAAAGGGGCACTGATGCGGAGCGAATAATGTTTCTCGCCAACGGTCTAATTACGGAACCAAATCGCAAATTGGTCAGCGCCCGCTCCTTCGACCGTGACGGACAAAGGAACTGGGCTCCTGTCCATATTAGCAGAATTTCTTCACCTAAACAGTCAGGAGGCCGGATGCCCATCATATGCCATTTGTTTAAAAATATCCATGGTATTCCTTGTCTGATCGTAACCAAATATCCCAGCATTGTAGTTCTTTTCGGATGCTTGGATGGTATAGTTACTGATCCAATTTGATCCTATTTCTGTGTTTTTAACCTCGATATTTAATCATGTTACATGAAAATATGATGTCTACAGGCACGTAGCAAGCCATTTGTTTCAGTACGGAAGATGGCAAAGCTTTATATTTAGGTAGTTTTGAGTGTTGGTTCAGCTGTGATAGCAAATATCATACGTAAATTTTGGTAGCTATGGTAGCTGCAATGGTTTATTATTTATGATAATAAAACACACAGTTGATTTATTTGAATTCGTAAACAAAAAACGATGACTTTGCCTTTGGTAGAGAAATCTGAAAATTGTCTTACGTAAAAAAACCCCTTATTTCACCTATTTACCCAAGTACACAGCAAATGCCTGTATGTATTCCTTATGTAACGAAATTCTGTTGGTATCCTCAAAACAGTTTCGGGCCATAAGTGTTTTCAGGCTGCATGCGACACAGAGATTACATCTTCCTTGCTGTAACTCACGTTTGATGGTGTAAACCTACACGTGTTATTTGTCATCATTCTCTGGATGGTCAATTAATGAATTTATAACAGGTATAATTAGTAGTAACACCACTTCGGTTACTCAACAAAGGTTCCCATTTGGCATTTCTCCTGTCTGCAGTAAATACTCAACATTATAAATTAAGGTCTGTAATGGTAAATGTATTGTATGTTATGTAATATGTGCATGTAAGTGATGCATGAGGGTTTATCAGCTGAGTTACAAAAACAAACATCGATCAAAGGATTAACCGATAACACAGTGATTGATTAATTACTTTTATCTTCTAGCGGATTTGTCAAAAGGCAGTGTGTGTAGATGACTACACCCTGTCGTAAAGTGTGAGTGCAAAAACAACATTCTCCCTTCAAAGAATTAACCACCCTTGCGTTGATTGATTGATTGCTCATTATTGGTTAACTAACTTACTTAGAATAGTGGACATCATACAATTAGTTGCCAGGTGTGCTATCTTGGGAGACCAATGAGAGGTTTATCAGGTTTTCACCAACAAAAGACGTGAAAGGATGTGTTACTTTTTCGCAAATGAGACAGTTGTAAGACACGCGACACAGAGCAGGATTATTTACCAGTTGCAGATGAATGGAATGCGATTTCTTTTACGTGGATATTGATGGATACATTCCTGAACAAGGTAGTAGCCTGACATTGTTGCTATAAAATTAGTCTGTTTTACATTCATTATTTGCATTTTGTTTTAATTTATTTGTTGTAGCATTCAGCAGAATCTGTATGACAGAAAACACACACTAGATCGCGTATGTGTGTGAAACAGGATCCACATTGGCAATCTATACAATGTATAAATGTTGCTGTTATGTTAGAAATTTACTATGAATATAAGCAGATCGCGTGTTCTTTTATTAATTTTCAAAATCATACAAATATGACAATAAACTAATTAGGGTTATGATACAAAATATAGAGACGTACATAGGCTTCGTTATTTTTCCGTCCTAATAGTTTTTTACCATTTCTACCACTGGCAGATGATTAACCTTCAAAGTGTTTCATTTGTTTTCATAATACATTTGGAATGAAGTAAAAATGACTTCACCTAAGTTGATCTGTCTATAATTAAACTATCAATTTCGCTTACGGACTGCGCAGCAGAGGTCACGAACCAGTCACGAATTCTGGGATATCATCCGGGTACTCACGGGAGAAAAACAATAACAAAAGTTTACACCAGTCCACGGAAACTGCTCCGCATCAGTGCCCCTTTAAGGTTGCTGTATATGTGTGAGTTGCTTACATCTCCAGCAGATGGTATCTTTGTAGCCATTCTTCTTGGTGTACTCAAACTAGTTCTTGGTGAACTAACATACGACCACCATTAGAGGTTGGACAGAACCGTATCTGAACATTGGTATTTGCTATTTTGAGATGCAAGGAAATGGATTTTTAAATAGTCTTGATCTTGAAATCCATTCAAATGCATGTAAAATTATTTATAATATAGAAAGAATATGGACGCTTGACAGAAAATATAGTATAAATAATTATATATATAATTTACATTCATGGTTTCCTCGCTGCAATGGTAAATATCCCTACTGTGTTAGGCATGGAGACTCATCGGAGGCTCCACACCTAAAACAGATGGGATATTGACTGATACACTTCAGCCTTAGCTTGTTGATGAATTTACATGTATGAATCCACATATACACTACAGAACATACAAAAACCTTTAACTTTTTCACATTTTGAGTTTCTTATCCGATATATTCATAGGTCTAATAAGAGGAGTTTCAGCAAATATCTGAAACATATTTCAACTCAAGTTTACATAAAATTTATCCAGTAAGTGTTAGTACTTTTGATATTTATATACACAGGACTCATACGCATCGCCAACTTTGAGCAGAACATTTGAACTTTCAAATAACAGTGAGTGCTGGTGTACGGTCCTGTGAGACGAGTGTTTCAAAGAACAGCCGTAATCGTCCTCACGCTTTCCTTCAGATCTCCATGCTCTTTCCAAGTGTTTAATGTTAAATGTTGCAGCAACTTTTGACACAATCCGTCACATATCCATGGGCCGTCGGTGATAAAAGGGAGTGCCTATTTTCTTAAAATGCTGAAACGTCAGGATTTTGAAGGGTAGTATTGTTTATGGTGATGTGTACATAGATGCAAGCACTTTCGATAGATATTTAACGAGGTATGAGTAAAAGTATTAGTGACTTTGCTGCACACTCTTTTCTTTCTTTCGGGGCACGTCACAAATTTTTTTTCCTCTTTTTAGCTAATGCAGTCTGTATGACCGTCAAAACGGTGCATTTTTGCAACAATGTAAGTGCGTAGGGAGGTGCCTAGACACAAAGTATGCCAAGTTTGAAAGTGGTAGCTGTTGTAGCTGTAGTGCAGCAGATTTGGGGAGCAAAGTAGTCAGAATTTTGCTGAAAAACAGCAGCAAAAACTTCAATCCAAAATAGCCACCAAGCGGTGCATTTTAGCGACTCTGCCCATGAAATTGTTGATGAAATTGTAGACATTTTGATTGTGCATCTGCTCAAGAAGTTTGGTAGTCATTGCATTAGTAGTTTTGGAGATATTTGCAGTTAAAATTGAAAATTTTGAACTAATTTTGAATTATCTGCCCTTTGCTATTGGGCTTACAACCTAGAGATTTTAATGGGAAATATCTGTACCTCATCGGCAATACTGACGGTCTTCAGACTTTCCCCATACACCTACAGTGGTTATCTTCACTTGAACAGTTTCTTTAGATGCCAGTTTGACCGTTCAATACAGTGTTTTTGAGATTAATTTGGCACGCAATTCAACATTGTTGACACTTACAAAATTCACAAACTGTGGAAAAATAAACAGGAAGGCACAGTCAAATAAAGAGGACACTGGTATACTGTCCTGGTATACTGGGCAGATTAAATCCTGATGTTTCCAGAACACTAATTGTTTTGAATGTAGGCCCAAGAGCAACAGAGCTATGGATGTTAAAGAGGGAACTGGAAAACCTGAAAGTGCTGACTGTTGCTAGATGTTACTGCTCTTCACTTAGCTATATATGACCACAAATCAGTTTCCTGACTCTTAATGTTTCTCTTGGTTTTCGTTGTAATTGTGGCGTAATTATTGTTTTATATAATCATAATGTAAAGGAAAAATGTTCCCTGTTTAATTATCTAGAGTTTGGTGCCTTTCAGGATGAAATACATTGTGTTTTTGAAGAGCTGCGAAACCTACCAAAACACATTGTGGAAAAATTTACCTACTTCAAAGGGCGATAACTCCAACACTTCAACATGATATCAACATGTCTTGAGCAATATAAATAGTGTAGAATATGGGCTTTCAAACAGTGTATGAAACACTCTGGTAGTAGTATATACAATGGGGGTTCTGGACCACTTTCAAGAAAAGTCTCTATAAAGCCTTATTTAGTAAATAAGGCTTTGGTTGGGACCTTAGCTCTTGCTACTATTACCCCTACTACAAAAAAGTTGGCGGTAATTACTGTGTCTATGAAACAGTTTAACGTGAACCCTTGCTACTATTACCGTGTGTTGGTAGGAGGTAACACTGTGCCGTATGGTACGATCAATAATTCTTCTCTTACAAACCCCCTACCCGGCCCATCCCTCAAGTAGTACAAGTTAGGTTCGTCGGCTTTCATATCCACTTTATCTATGTTGTAAGTTTTGACTGACCATATAGGATCGGTGGCCCGCTTACGACTATCACCCTCGTGTTCCCCCGGCTGGTATAGATACCTCACTAGGGCCCTATCTGGTATCTGTTTCTCCTTCCCACGCAATGGAGCGGCCGACTCTGCAACTATTGATTTTAGTTTGATAGCGTCTGCCGGTTTCTTACCGGTGAGACGGGTGACTTCATGGTTGATTGCCGACACCACCTTGGGTAACCTCGTGACCCATTCAGTCGATCGTTTTCCAGGGGTGACCATCTCCCTAGCATACTGATGGCCGAACAAGCGCTCAGCCAAAGTCCTATTAAATCTCTCAACTATGGCTTGGCTGCGATGGGCTCCGGCCGTGCCACGCCTGACCTTTGTATCGTGTTTGGCTAGCAGTTGTGACACGGCACCCATGAACTCCCGTCCTGGGTCAACTTGCAGCTCTGTTGGCCACGTCAGCGGGCTGCGTTTGTATATGCGTTCGAATCCTCTGGCTACCTGGGCCGAATCTTTCGTGGTCAAGGGTTCGGCTTCCTTGTAACGACTGGCTACGTCCACTACGGTTAAGGCATACTTGTACCTCTTGTCGTGGGGTAGGAACAGTAGGTCTGCCTGGTGAACGCTATTAGGTATGTTAATACCGAACCTCCTTCTAGGCACGTAGCGTGGTGCCGGTAAATAGATCTGCCACAGGGCTTGTTTTTCAAGCCACGCTTTGGCTTCCTCCGGGGGTACTCGTGCTATTTTAGCTAGCTTATCTACTGCGCTAGCTCCTTTCCAGTACCCACGCGGGCTGTAGTAAATAGCCTCAAATTTTTTCATGTCCATACGCGTATGTGTTTATCCCATCAATAGCTATCCAACGTTTCGTGTCCATAGGCGACAGGGACGTCTTGTTTATAGTCAGTCCGTATATCTTATGTCCATCACTTCTAAGTGTGTTCATTTTATGCCTAAAGGTACGGGTCTTGAACAGGGCTTCCTTGAATCTGGCGTGTTTGATGTGTTGTTTCACCACATACTTCTTAACCCCTTTAGCCTTCCGGATCTCACTATTGTCGGCTTTCAGTATGGAGTACATCTTAGGTCTCAAACCTATGTACTCGGCTATGGGCGTGCCAGCACACTCGTCCTTCATCTTACCTAGGACCTTTTTATTTACCGTACTGTGTATGGCATGGGTCTTAGGGTAGTCGCTGGTATCGTATAAATCGAGGTGTTTTTTCATGTCCTCGTACACGTCCTCGGTTCGAATCTCCATCAGCAGGGAATCCGTGTCAGTGTACAGCACTTCACACCTGTCACCGTACTGTTTCTTGAGCTCGTTGTAGTAAAAGTCGTACATCAGGTGTTTGGATAAATCGAGGATGCTCATCCCCACGTAAACAGGCCGGTTGAATTTTATGTGGCTTTTCTTTATGTGTAGGGCAACCAGGTTGTCTGTGAATATCTTACTACGGTTGAATGCCGGACTGGCTATCAATCTCCTGAGCTTGTCTTCCTCACTCGACCGAACCAGCTTCACGGTCACGCGTTTCCTCAGGTTCTCCATTGTCTTACCAAACACCGAGTTGTTCATGAGCTTGTAGAGATTTTTCTCAAAATCACTGGTGGCTTTTTTTCGTAGGTCTGTGTTCATTCTGATGTAGGGCTCCATCCATGGGCTCTGGTCGAACATGAGCACCCTGTGTATTTTGGTCAGCCTCATACCCAACGACAGGTACAGCTGTAGGTTGCGATAGTGAACGATGTACTTGGTCTTATTCATTAAGTTAGGCACGAGTTTTTCAACGTCTGTCACACGCCCACCTAACAAGTTATGTTGGTACTCAGACATCCAGTCTGGGTTAACCCTCATACGTTCGGGGGCCAGGGGGTAGCTGTTGTGTGATGTGTGTAATTCCTTGGTATACTCTAAGTCAACCTCGAGGATATACCCTTTGTTCAAATCTGGTGCAACCCCCATAACATCAACGTGGGGTACCCATTCGAATCCCCCTGTAGGTAGATACTGGCTCATGGCCCAGCCGTACAGGTTGTTTGCGTCGAGGTAGAGAATGTGATTGGTTGGCTTGTTAGGATCGTAACCTTTCACGTATTGATTATTTGCTTTCGCGTATCGTTTGGATGCCATGGAAATCCCACCTCGCAAGCCTTTCTCAATGAATAGGTGCATGTCGTAATCTGTGAGCAATTCCAAATTAACTCCGGTCTTTTTAAGCAAGGCGTCCCACGACAGACCTGGGCTGGTGTAATACCATGTGGGGTCGAGTTTATACTGCTTGAAACACGTCCGCCTAAACGTCTCAAACACGTCGGCTAACAGCAGTACATCTGTCCTCAAGTACAGGTCGTGATAATCACCCAGGTTCTTACAACCCAGTTTATTCCATACGTTAGTCGCGTGGGAGTAATCATCTCGTGAGACGGACGCCTCATTCAGCTTGCTATAAAAGCAGTCAATAGGGGGTAGTCTGGTCTCGGTGAACTTGACCCAACTATCCATGTACTCATAGGGGTACACACCCTTCCTCATAAGTAGGGGTCTAGTCTCGGCGTCTGTGTATCGATCGGTGATAGGGAAGGTATTGTTGGCCTTGACCAGACTGTCGAGTGACGACAGGAGGAACTGAAACGAGTCAATGAACCTAAGTCCATTTAAGCTGAAGGAGATGTATCTCTCCATGTTGTTGGGGATGCACGTTATATTACCATCGATTTTCGCGATGGCCTGCATGATCAAGTGTGAGTCGTACCCTCTCAAGTTGTGAAAGACAACGGGGATGTTTATTGTCTTAGGGTTGATTTTAAGCTTGAGGTTGCACGCGCTGTGAGCGGCGCCTCTATACTTACCAGTTATGTGCCAGTGATCTCTCACCGAATCACCGTTAAGTGGTGAGTCACACACGTGACAGTTAGTGCTACTAGCGTGAGCTAGCCTGTCGACTCGGGTCATATGCATGGGAGCGATTCTATACAATGCATTCCTAATAATTTTTTCTTCCTCCTGCAAACACTTTAGAAACCTTTCAGCCGCGTCAGGGCCCCTATACACTACCGGAGCTTTCGCTTCCCCGTCACAACGGACGACAATGTATCCAAACGAACAGGCTTTATGCTCTTGTGTTTTGTGGGTGATAGGAGCCTCGCCGGCGGCACCACTGGGGGAATCCCCACCCACAACTAAGGCTTCAAAGTCGGCATATATGATATAAGGCACAGACATTTGGTTCTTGTGGTTACTGAATTTTAGGATATTATCACCTGCCTTAGGCATGTCGACTCGTATGGCCGTCTGCCCCACACCTTGACAATCATCCCGGTGGGATTCTAATAAATCAGCTCGTGTGAAGCCATGTAGGCATCGTTCACAGAAGTGGGTCTTTTCTGTGTGTGCCGATTGGTCATACAACAGCCTGCTAAAGTGTTTTATCCATGTGTAGTGATACTTGTCACCTCGCTGGATCATGAATATATTGATAACTTGGCGATCCTTCACCGGGCTGACCCTGTGTACTATTGTTGTGTTACCTTCGTGCCCAAAGACATTTATAGCCAGATTATTCTGTTTTTCTACTTTAGTGATCTGGGATATGGGGGTGGGTTCATCTATACCATCCCAGTTGAGCCCATCGTCTTGGGGATAGCTAGAAAGCCTATCTGAATGAGTGTCAGCTGGAAATAAGGCTGACCTGATAGCTAACCTCAGGCAATCGTTTCCTCTATTCTTAACGTTTACTATGGCATGTTTGTTCCTATAGTATGGTGGCAAGGCTAGGTATGACCCGCCTCTGAACGGCACGTAGTTAGCTATGTCTAGATAGACATTATCGATTTTATCTACAGCCCACCCGGACCCCAAGTGTGTGTAGCGTTCTAGGTTTTCTCGTATCTGCTGAAAACTGGTATCGATTGATGTGCCAATGGTCTCTGTATGTGTGACGACCTCTTGTTTACCTCGGAAGTAAGGCTGAACATACTCAGTGAGGTCCCCAACCTGCTTATCGAGCGACATTTTCACTGTGATCTGAAACTTGATACTTCCTAGGTTATTTAGTTCCTGGTTGACCTTATCAGCTATCAGAGGCTTGATATCTGTAATGTCTATGTTTCTATCAGCGTGCATGCGCCAACCTCTCAAATAGTTGCCTACAGCGCGCTCAGTGCACACGAACTGTAGGTCAATAGCTCTATTCTGTCGTAATAATTCTACAAGCTGTGGTTTTCTCATACGGGAATACCCGCCTAAACCCAAATCGTGTGCCTCGGCTTTCAGTTGTTTTACAGTGGGAGGTTTTGCTACGGGGGCATGTGATAACAATGCGGTTAACCCGGCTCTCCCCAGGTTTGAATAACCCGTGTATCCAAGCTGTTTTGCTTGAGCTTTTAATTGTGTTACCGTAGGAGGGGCTTCTAAACCTAGTAATCTCAACAATGCTGACTTCCGCATTCGAGAATACCCGATCACACCTCTCTGTTTTGCTACGGGGGCATGTGATAACAATGCGGTTAACCCGGCTCTCCCCAGGTTTGAATAACCCGTGTATCCAAGCTGTTTTGCTTGAGCTTTTAATTGTGTTACCGTAGGAGGGGCTTCTAAACCTAGTAATCTCAACAATGCTGACTTCCGCATTCGAGAATACCCGATCACACCTCTCTGTTTTGCGACCCGCTTAAGCTCGCGCACAGTAGCCATAGTGTTTACACCTAATAGAACCAATGTCTAATTGGAGTCTATCTTGAGCAGTCGCCTACGTTCTTTTATGTAGCCCCTTTTATTCTCGTAGATGAGTTGATGTCTGACTACGTTCGCTCCGTGAGCTTTACATAGACAGTAGTGCCCTTTAACCCCGATACCACACACAGAACACGTGTAGTTAGGACTTCCCATATGGAAACAACAGAACCCCTGATTCCTGCATTTCCTACCACAGGCCTCGGTCTTCCCCATAAGTATGTATTCGCATCGGTATGGAGCGGGTCTCATATTTACTTATATGGGTATTTTAATTTAATTGCTTCGCAACCAACGCAGTAGCTGCTATACCCAACACTATGAAGCTCAGTTCACGATTCATTTGTCCCTTGGATGGTGTGTAGTACTGAGCGAGTGTGGGTTTATTGAGTGGTTCCAATCGTTTACCAGTTAGTAGGTAGTATTCTTTCATTGCTTCATCGACATCGTTGAATGTTTGAACGGTATGGTTTTCACGCTGGAGTTGTTCGTTAATAAAATCGATCCTCTGGAGGCGTTTTTTAGCGTACTCGGCCTGTGCCCTTTGTAATTTCTCAGTAGCGAGATCGTGCCGCTTCCTTTCTTCCTGTATTTCAGCCGCGTGATCATCTCGTAGTTTCGAGAAGAGGAAATTACTCCCGGAAAATGCCAGGGCATTCACTAACGCCCCACCGACCATCATAGCTATCGTGGCCATCCTATATTTATTTCATTATATTTTCAGGTATTATCCCTTGTTTTACTAGGATGTCTTTTGTAGCCATCGCCATACCAAGGTTCATTATGAGCATACCCATATCCTGCAGGTTGAAATCTAGCTTGATAGTTGGTTGTTTAAGCACCATTTTAGTCAACCGAGCGTACCCTACGGCTAGACTGGCGACCACTGTGGCGTGGTATGCGTCGTTGACGAACGTTTTCCCCTCAGACATTATGTATATGATATAAAATATTAAAATTATAACATGATATGCGGGTCGATAGTGGGGGTGGGAGGCTCACTGTTGTGGGGCTCACTGTGGGAGGGTACCCCCACGTATAACCATGTTATAACCACGGCAGCAGTTACGCCTACAGCCAACAACAGTCGGGTTGGGTTGGTCACTGTAATAATTTTATGTTGGTTACACCACCGTTTTTTACCGGCAGCTACTCTCTTAGGATTCTTCTGCCTGGTTACTGTTGGGGGTACCTCCACTGGTTCCTGTGAAGGGGTCACTTCCCTCACTGTTGGGGGTGTGGGGGGTTCCCCCACTTCCCTCACTGTGGGGGGTACCTCCACTGGGGTTTCCTGTGCAGCATCCATCTATACTATTATTATTATTCTTTCTCTCAAATTGACAATGCTTTGCCGTGATAATCGCCGCCGTCACTGGAGCCAACAACATACCATATTTGTGGTACAGCTCGCAGCTGATAGAGCTCACGGCGTGTTCGATAAAAGGGTCTTTCTCGAGGTCCTCCCACAGGTAAAGTCGGCGCTCTGGTGGAATGGGAAGGAAGTATGACACAATACCGGTGTATATCTGGGTCATAGCCGATCCTATTGTCTTTGTCATTTCTGCTCCGAGCCGGGACTCGTATCTAGCGTACAGCTTATCGATTTCTTCGGCTGACATTTTGTGAATTTTATCCGGAGTGTAGTCTCCAAAGTAATGTTTGGCTTTGCCGCCAACAGCAGTCGTCCAGTATGAACAGCGTCGGTTCCCCTTTAAATTTCTCGTGAAGAGCTTTCAACCAGTCCTGCAGGCGTGTTCCAGGGTCGATTTTGTGTACGTCCGGGTCCGTCATCACCCAAGGTCGCGCGTACGTTTTATTCATGCTCAGAGTAGGGCACATGATAACGATGTTATCGAACACATCCTTGTAGTAACCCTCCAACATATCCAACACGAAAACGGTCTTCCCACAGCCAGTCTGCCCGCACACTATGGCGCAGTGTGGGTCAGTGGGTAGTTGTGGGTACCCCCGGGGGGTGTGGGGGTCTCCCCCACTAGTAGATGGCTTGCACGAATCTCCCATTGTCTATATTAAGTTGCGCGTCCATAATAACGTACAGATATAATTTCAACTTACCAGCGGGTTGAGCCTTCTTAGTAATCTGGATGGTTATCCCTTCGCTGCCGTTATCTATACGGCGCCCGCTACCGTGCAGTTTATCATCATCCGTGGATCGCATGTCCAACCATAGGGCGTACTTGGTGGTCAGGTATTCACCGATCTGCACGGAGCCGAGGTCCAGGTCCTTTGTTATGTAATCCCCCACTGGTAGCTTTTTTATCTCATCCCACTGCTGGTGTGGTCTCATACCATGACTGAACAGCTGGTTGGGCACGCCCTCGATGGTCACTTCCACCTTTTCAATCTTGGGGTTGAAAAACTTCTCGCTGTCCCTCCGGTATGGATTGTAATACTCCACGGGGATGACCAGGATACCTTTCATCGATCGCGCCGGCACGTTCAGGTTGATATTCCACACAGTGTCGCTCTTATCTCGCACGACTGAGCTATGCCTCAGTACACGATCGTACAGGATAGCCATCTTCCCAGAGTACTGACTTCGAACCTGCCTGGCCAGCTCCGGGCTAGTGACCATGTCGAACTCCAGAGAGATGTTGTCTATGGTATAAAAAGTCTCATCACCGTTCGGCGTACGCACTACTTTATTATAGTCGTTAAACGTGAGCTCGTATTCGAGCCTATCACCCAGCGCTGCCTGGTAAAACGGCGCGTGTCCCGTGAGCAACTCGAAGTCGAGCGGCACGCAGAATCGATTCCCGTATGCTCGAGCGATGGCCTTTTCACCGTCCTATAGCTTGTCTTGCTGGTCTTGCGTGAAGACATACCCTATGTGCGCCCGGGTTGATTTGCTGATACCCTGGTACACATCATTGACTCGTTCTCCCTCGCTTTTCCAGAGATCCCTGTAGCAGTGAAACACGTCGCTGTCGTCGATGCTCAGCACCTCGTTACCGCTGATCTTGACGGTCGTTTTCTTGATGATGGCTCGACCCACGTTCCACACTAGCTCGCGTTTATCGTTGCTGGAGGTCAACGTGATATTGAACGCTAGTCGAACAGTGCCTGGTACAATGAGGTCATTCTCACCAAGGTTTGGAATCTAACCCTCAGAGTTTGATTCTGGTCTATCTTGCTGGGATTGTTGGTGATGGTCACCGACTGGCGCACGGCTCTGGCTCCTAATGGCTCTCTCAATCTTCTGAAAGGATCTAATTTTCTGCCGTACATTGTTATATATAAATAAAATATATTTTAATACTAAATAATGGACGAAGACATACCTATGAAGGATATGCGGGGCAATAGTGCCCAGGCATCTGATGAGCAGGAGACCTCATTTACTAGTTCGCCATTGAACCAAGAACTTTTGGAAACAACGGTAGATGATTATTACGAAAGTTTAAGAGAATCTAAAAACTACGTTGAACCACAGGGTCGATACCATAATAATTTTTTTATTGATAAAAAAGGTGTTCTACGCCTTACGTCTAAACCAGAGGTTTACCTCTTTGACAAGCGCACTAAAAAACCACTGGCCTTGTCAACTCTAGCCAGCCGCCATGGTACCGAATTTATCCGTAAACATCTAAACATGCATGATTACGGTGGTGCAAAACCTAAGGCCGTTGTTGAAGATCTGCAAGCTACCAGATCCAACCTCACCACTAGAGATGAAATGACACCACAGCGTGCTACAGAAGCCTCAGACAGCATAGAAAAACTGTTGAGCACCTACTGGGACAAACCGTTACCGGGGTTTGACTTTCCGGTAAGGGAACTGCGCGGCTTAAACGAAGCCGTGAAATGCGTGCGTGGAGAACTCGTGAACAATATGGGGAAACTGAACGAAATCGACGAGCACATCGCTAGGGAAAAAACCAAACTCAACGAAACTGAAAACGATGATATGAAGCGTCGTATCAATGAACGACTACGTGATTTAGAAGACGAGAGACGTACACGATTGGGATCCGCTTCCTCGAATCGTGAACAGCTTCGATCCCAGATCAGTCGCATTCGGGAAACAATCGATAGAATACTGAACGAGGATACAACTTTAGCCAACAGGATTCGGATATTGTTCCAGGAGCAAGGGATCACCATCGCCAGCATTCTGACTGCATTGGGTTTCATCATATCAACCCTGGTGGTGTCACTGACAGGGGGTACCCCTGTGGGGCCTGCCGGCGGCGGGGGAACTCCCACAGGCGGTGGTGTTAAAGACTGGATAAAAAAACTCGGGGAAGGTCTAGCTAAACTGGCTGGTAAAGCCGCCGAAGCCCTTCCCGTCATCTTGGGTAGCATCGTCTCGTGGTTGTTGGGTGCTCTGGCTAAAACTGTCACGTGGCTCAGTCAAAACCTGTGGGCAGCCATCGTCGCCGTGGCGGGTCTGGTGTACGTAGCGGCTAAGAAATATTTAACCAAATAAGTCCCAAAGCTACCCCACCAACCACCAGGGCCTTTTTATTATCAATATGCTGCTGATAGGAGGGTGTGGGGGGTACCCCCACATGAATATGGGGGTGTGTGGGGGGTACCCCCACATGAACTTTAGACTCCGGGGGTGGCACCACTATACCCGTTTCACGTGGTGGGATATAGGGGGTGTTAATATCGGGGTTGATACCCAACTTTTGATCCGTCGTGGCTATGACTATTTTGTTGTTATAACCCACCACTTTTTTTACTCTCAGTTGCATATCACTCGGAGCCATGTACAGCCCCACGCCGAACACGTAATTGACTTTCGATCTGGCGTATTCTAACACGTTTCGGTAGCGGTCGATGGCCCGCGGGAGATCAACTGGAGAATTGATAGCATCCTCAACGTTGGCAACGAACTGTTTCTGAGCGTCGTAAGCAGTTCCCTTACCGAGGATGTTGGAACGCGTTTGCGACTGCGCACCCAACAGCGCCCACACGTACGTTCGAATCGAGTCGTTCAACCTGACTACCCCGGCACGAGTGAATCCTTTCGACGTGTCCAGCATGAACATTTTCCACCCGTCTGCGGTTGACTGCTCCACTTTCTGGACTGTGAAAGCAACACCACCTTTAAAGTTCATACGATCATCCCTCCATTCATTACTTGACAAAGCAAAGTCCTGGCGTAGTATATCTCGTTTCAGTAAATCATCACTGACTTCTTTCACTGGTCGCGCGCCATCATAAGGAATACCCAACCCGTGGTTCGGCCCCGGCAAACGCCAATCCGTCTTCGGGTTTATTTTGAATTCATTGCAAATACGTTCGTAGGCCCGTCTATCGTACGGGTTGTTTGTTGCGTCCCACGCTTTGTCCTGTGGGAGGGGGGCGCTGATCTCTTTAAGGATACGTCTGACCTGGTAGTACACGTGGAACTTGAACACAGACTGACTCAGCGGTCCACGCCGAGTGTCGGCCAATGTCACACCACACCCCGTTGTAGCGCACCACACGGCAAAGTTGAACTGATTCTGCCAGAACTGCATAGGGTTGTTGAACCAAGCGTGGACTGCCTTGATGTTAGTCACCGAAAGCTTATACTTATCGAACACATCTAAAAGCTGGGCATTGAAATACAACCCAGGAGCAACCACGATCTTCATGGGGGAAAACAACATTTTAAAACTCTTATATAATGAGCATATATACTCTAACATGTACATAACACTTCCAGGAATAACGAGCGGTGAGGCCGTTCAGCTGACGCACATGATCGATAACACGTCAGGCCAACTAGAAGTCGCACTCTGCGATATCACCTACCTACCGCAATGGACTAACATCAACGTCAGCAACAATAAGCTGTTCGTCAGTGGAACTCGCAGCCAGATAACTGACGGCTACTACAGCGTGTGCTCTCTAAACAATGAGGTCTTCAAACCCCTGGGAGCCGAACTCAAGATGAACGACTCAAACGGTACAGTTGTGTTAATCAACAACGGAAGAAACCCCTTGAGGCTCGGCCGACCATTAGCGAGGATACTCGGTATGTCTCCTGACGAGATAAAACCAACAACAACCGTCACAGGCACGAAGTTACCCGATCTAGTACCGTACCGAGAGCTGTACATTCATCTCGGTCAGGTGAGCACAACGTACAACATTCAAGGAGGTCACCCTTCCACTATACAGAGAGCAGTGCCGGTGAAAACTGAGAAATACAACGACGGTAGAACCGAGTCGTTTTCACCACGGCAGCATAAGAGATTAACCCAGGGCAACATACCTGAGCTGACAATATCGGTGTTAGATATAAATCATAATCCTGTAAATATAGGATACCTCAGCTTAACGCTTCATGTAAAATGACCAGCGCACAAGGGCCCGGAGTGAAAAAATGCGTCAATATCGGGATCTCCGACCTCGGAGACACGCGCGGTTTCGACGCTCCCGGAGTAGATGGTACATCGTACGCATTTCAACTGAAAAACAACATTTACAAACGCGTTGAAGTCACCTCCGGTGGAGCCCTAAGTGATATAGTAGATACCGCAAGAGCAAAAGTCAACACTAAGTACGCCCTTGTCAACACCGGTAATAACTGGATAATATACCCATCGTTCGGGGGTAAACTGTTCGACTTAGACGATGTTGAGAGCACTACCGTCGCCCGAAACAAGCCATATATGCTCGTCTTCACCGAAGATGACAAGTGGGTGTTGTTACCCGATAACGACGACTGGTTTCTCAATATTAGACTCGTCTCTCCCTACGTGTTCACGGATAACAAAGACAACCACCTAAACAAAGTCGTGAACAATGGAACCCTGCTCGTGGCTTACGTCCCAACTCAGAGACGTAGCATAGTCGTCAGCCCACTCGACACTATGGCAGCCCACATGCTATCGAGTAAACCGACCATACAAAACGTGAAATTGCAGTTGGTGTCTGAATTCGAAGGCGTGGTCACTATACTAGAGAGTCTACCGGCAAACTCAACACTGATCATCAAAGTCTACATAGGGGAACCATCGGGGAATGATGTCGAGATCGTGAAGGGGATCAAACTCGGGTGGGTGAAACGACACCAGTATCAAGTTTGCAACGTTTACGTGCGGGTGGGTGCCGACTCCAACACCAGTCTGCAGGGGGTCAACGTGATCGTGGAAAACAATATATCACTAACCAATATCTTCCTGCCTGACAACATACACTTCATGGGTATGAAGTTCACCCCTGAACTATTATCAAAAAACCAGTTGGAAATTTTATCATAATAGTATAACAATGGCCAGTCATCGTCCCAACACTACGCTTAACGACCTAGGAGATACGGAGGGATTCGATCAGCCTGGTGAGGAAGACGCCTTATATATCCTGCACTTCAAAGACAACGTGTACAGACTGGTGTCGTTATCAGATTTAAAAGAGCCCAAATGGTTGATCAACTTAACACCCACCTCACCTTATATCACATTTTACGCAGATACGGGGAATATCTCTAAGATTAGGAACAACGGTATCTGGCCCGGGGATTTCATTTCGGAGAATCACTCAGCATCTCCGATACGTTTTTATACCGAAACAAATGGGTTAAGTTCTGGATTAGATAATAAATTAACATTTAGCAGTAATTACTACTTAATCCGGGGGTCTCTTGATAGAATATCCTCCCCCTACACACTCATCATAGAAGTCGTCTTTACGTATTTTGACCAGGTAAACTCCTCTAAAGGACGTCAAATTTTACCCGGGTTGGTAATACACTGGTATACCGAACACTTAGACCAATATTGTCGTATTGTTATACAACGGGATTCCTCCACGGGTTCTATAAACCGCTTAATAAGCCTCAGTGGGGTTTTTATTACAACAGAAAAGTCTATTAGCCTCTCACCTATTATCATTGGTAATGATCTATCCCTTATAGGCTTCAAATACATTGATAGAGTATTAACTGAAACCCAATTAAAATATCTTTCATAATATATATTATAGGATGGGTCTGTACCCAGTCGTAGAGGAAGTAGCGAAGACGTTGGAAACCGTAGATGGGTTCCGCTTGAGGCAGTTATGTGATGTGAAACGTCAACTAGAACAAGACCGTGACACGCGGAAAGCACTATGTAAGAAGTACAATAGAGCTTTCAATATCGTGGACGGGGCTGACACTACCCTTATGGCAACCAGCATGGGACTAGGGGCGGCAGGTGTTGGGTTGTTGGCTACCATCGTGGCTGCACCTATAGTGCTAGGTATTGAAATAACGGCAGGGGTGGTAGGGTTAGCAGGGTTGGCGCTTAAGTTATTATCACGCAGACTGCATCGTAAGGCATTGAAACACGACGAGATCAGGGTTCTGGCTGAAGCAAAGCTCAACACAGTGAGTGAGCGTATTTCCACGGCACTCTCTGATAGTAAGATCTCAGAAGAGGAGTTTCGTTCAATCCTCTCTGAACTCACAAAATATAACGGAATGAAACAAGATATTCGGTCCAAGTCTCGTAAGTCTGCTATCAGCGAGGACGAGAAAAAAAAGTACATAGAACAGGGGATACAAAAAGCCCAGCAAGCCTTTATTATGAACACCAAAGCGATCATAGGCGGTTCACGTTAAACTGTTTCATCGATATAAACGTGGCATAGGCACAGTGTTACCTCCAACACACGTTAAGTAGTAGGGGTAATAGTAGCAAGAGCTAAGGCCCCAACCAAAGCCTTATTTAGTAAATAAGGCTTTGTAGAGACTTTTCTTGAAAGTGGTCCAGAACCCCCATTGTATATACTACTCTGGTACTTGTGTACAGAACATTTGCCTATAGACAAACTAGATGGAATGCAACTTCATACTGAAGACACTAATCTGGCAAAATATACAGACATATACTTTCAGGCAGTAGGAGAAGGTGCTTGAGAACATCTTTTAGTCAGAGTGTTTTGAGAGGCCATGTTTAAAAGTTCTTGCAACAGACAAACAAATTGAAAGACAAATGAAAAAAACAGTATAATCAAATGAAACCTAAATCTTGCCTAACAATAATAAGACACAAGAGATAGGCGGCAAATACAAGAGTATGAGCAGCGAGCAATGACAATTGGAATTTGAATGTGTATCTCTCTGTAACTAATTTAGTGATAAAGAAAGGACAACTCCGAGCGTGGCAACGGTGCTAGCTTTGTGGACACAGAAGCGCAAGTGAAGTGACTGAAGCTGGCAGCAAGTTGGATGGGGGGTAGTGGTGGGCGTTTCTATCATCCGCAAAGTGGTGTGCATTTGTAGGTAACTCTCGTGTATTTCTGTGAACATTTAGTGCTAATCCACAACCTTGATACCTTGCAAAATGAAATCCATTGTGTTTTCACAGAGCTGTGGCATTTTCATAAACCATATGAAAATACTCCTAGGTCAAATGTGGGGAGACCATCAAAATCAGGAAACATGATACCCCCATCCTTATCACCCATACTGCATAGCTGGTCTGTGTAGGACGCCAGTGCCTGTCACCCTCTATTAGACAATGTGGCAGATGTGTAATTTACCAAGCATCAGTGTTAGCTCTCCAGAGATAGGTTAATTAGAACACACCTCAGGACCTCTTGAAGGCTATGTGCCGTGAGAGTGAAAGTTGGGTATGAGTTGGGAGAGAAGGCAAGGAGAAGAATGCTGGTTACAGGAAATTATTACTTTCATTGTAACCAAGCAAACTACTGACATCCTTTCATACGCTAAATGTCGTTGTTTATTGTCTTCAAAATATGTGTATTTTAGTACTTAGTATATTGTCACTGTTTGTACATGCAATGCAAAGTTGTTTCTGCTTTTACATGCTAAACGTGTACAAATATAAAACAAGCCTATTAAAACGAATTCACAATCGAAACAACATGTACACTGTGTATAACATGACTGAACTGATATTAACAATGTTTGTGACAAGATTAACAGTGTGCACATCGACATTTAACGTATGAAAGGATGTCAGTAGTTTGCTTGGTTACAATGAAAGTAATATGTAACTTGTTTGCAGACCTGGTGAAAAGCTCAGTCAATCAGTCAAGTATATTTCCTAACAAGGCCTTAGGCCCACGTACAATACAACATAAACAAGTGTAATTATAAGATAGCGGTAATACACAGCTAGATTAATATGCATAACGAATCAATGAAAATGCTTCCTTAATGTATCTAAAACAATTTGTTGCTGTTGAAAAACTTGGTACATGAAAATGTGTTCATGTAATTTTGTAATGCTTTCAAATACTTACAGTGCAAACGATGATAAATTTTGCATTCAAACAGGCCGTGATTCACCGAGGGCTTTTAATTATCTTCAATAGTGTATGATGTCGGAAATATTACGTGAAGTTGTAAGATGTTCAAACAACGATGCTTAGGTATTCATAAACAATCATATGCTGACAACTTAGGGCAGATAAAGTTTCATAGACACACTAAAGAATTTCTTATGTATGAAAACTTATCACTTGTATTACTTATCATCGGAATATGTGTATGCTTATCGCAGTGCTCACATCATAATGTATTGACTGAAGTTGTAATGAAACATAACGTAACAGCAGAAGATAGATTATGCCTATTCTGTATAGTACTCAAGCAGGAATCTGAGTTTCATTTCCTGTTACAATGTTGTTTTACTCACATCCAAGGTTGAAACATTGCTGATGTGACGTTAAATATGAACTCACTCGCTCACTCACATCCAAGGAAAGGTATTTTGCTATACAATTATTGCAAGTTCCATCAGTACAGAAATCGATTATGCGTTTTAGAAGGGTTGATCCCTATAATAAACTGCCTAGCAAAGTATGTCTTCTGAAGATTTTAAAAAAAGTTTCTTGATATAACATAGTCACTATTGTGATACATGATTATCACATCGAAGTAATCTCCGTTAAGTACGTATGACGCAATACTCAATCAAAGGTAATTAGACATCATTTAATCATTACACTTTACTCATGTCGGAAGCATTTTAAAGGCATCAAGGATATTATACGACAAATAGTTTACAGGCAGAAGGTATAAAGAATATATAACAACCGTGCAAGGAATGCAGACCCTGGAATGCCCATTACAGTGTTTTTGAGATTAATTTTGTTGGGGTCAAGAAGTCAAACCGGATCCTGTCACAGTCAGGCATTATGTAAATAGAATGTCCTCTGTTGATGTCGCTCACATAACGCAAGAGCAGAAGTTAGTTAGAACTTGATTGATTCGCAATTGTTTGCCGACATGAAAGCAATATCATCCGGGAAGCGATGTGCGATTTATCGAAGCATGAGCATTTCTGTGAACATTTGATTCCAATTGAGCTGAACAAGTTGAAGATAAGCTTAGGTTCTATTGAGACATTGTGGTTTGCAAATAGACATGTCTTTGTTAATGTTTTGACCATAGCGTAAAGAGCAGAATTTTATAATAACGGAATTTGATTTTCAAATTTGTTTTGAGTCAATGGTACGTTTTCAGAATTAGGTATTACAAACATTAGGTAAAACGCACATCTCTTCGCGGATATTTGTATCGATGTATATAAAAATTACCCATTGCCATTGTGTCCTCGCATTAGCTTACTAGTCAGGGCATGGCATGCTTTGATATCAGCTGTTCGAATTGCATTGTGTTCGCAATTTTTTATCAACTGCACACTGTCGTGGTTTAATTTTTAGTATCGTAGCAAGTGTTTGAATTTATAACCGATGTAGATTTCGATTTTGTAGGAATTATCATCTTGTAAAGTATCCACTAATATTGGTTGTTTTAATCCCCCGAGGCTGCAGAATGAGGGGAAGTTATTTATGTTGAGTTTGTGTGTGTATTACTGTGTGAAGAGTGATTGTTTAGCTATCATAGTTTCGTTGTATAAATCATGGTGATGTGATCATTACCATATTAGTTATTTTGTATTCCGTGCTTAACGGTGGGGAATGATAGATATTGATTTCCGTTTGGTTGGTTTATGTATCTTGAGCATAACCTACTGAAAACTTGCTGTGAGTGTCAGATTGAGGTGTGATCCTGGGACTTGTCAGTTATTCTTGTATTTGTTGCGGCATATTTAATTTGTTGTCCTTGAGTCGTCATTCTCAAAGTTGCTGAAATATTTACACAGTGTGATACTGAAAGAATTGTGACTTTGGGATTGCAACTGATAAGGTCGCATTCATATTGTCTGGGATATTTGATTTTGTGAAGTGTTAGCAAAGAAAGCAGGCAGGCTAATTTCTTGGCCTGGAGACATCATTTTCAAGACTCATGAAATATTTTCACATTTTGATCTTCAAGGCATTGTGAGTTCATCTTTATAGATCGCATTCGTATTGAATGGTGTATTAATTTGAATTTTGTTAACAGCGTTAACGAAGAAAGGATTGGGTGAATTGTATTACTTAATTCTTGAGACAAGTTTGATTTGTTGGCCATGACACATCATATGACTCGTATTTAAAGTTGGTGAAAGATTTTCACATCGCGATATTGAAAGAGTTATTCAAGGGGATTTGTCAAATAATTCTCAGATGTGCTTTTTTTTATTGTTTTACATTCAGCCAAATTCAGCGAAATTTGGTGACTTTGAAACGCCAATGTGAAGATCAAATTCATTTTTAAATTCAGCATGAATTAAGTCAAGGTTAGGTGATTTTTCATATACAGTGGAAGCTATATAATCCGTTATTGTGACATGCTACAGCCGTGTCATTAATGGTTAGCAATGAATACTTGAAAAATATTTCCTAACCGGAAGCATGTAAATCGCTTATTTCATTCTCGTTATGTTTGCACTCACCTGCTATTGTTTACTGTTCACCTGTACTTTGTTCAACTGGCTGGTGTTTTATTACGTTTTTAGCTTGTTAGCTAGGAGTATGTAGTTACTTGAATAACGTGTTTAATTGTTGTGAGTGTTAGATTGATTGGAACTGCGATGTGTAGCAGTTATCATTGTCCTTAGTACTTGATTGCATACTAAAGTTACTTTAGTTAAGCTTGTCGGTTCCTTGTTTGTCTCTTGTAGCATTAGCTTGACGTGTGATTATTAAGCCATTGAAATTATACTGTAATAACATGTAACTAGCTTGGCGATTACAAATAGTTTTGTGAATTTGTCTTTGTCAAAGTCATTCATTTGAGACTCGCCAACACTCAACTTATTAATTTGACACATTTAGTTTTAATTGTCATTGTGTTGACTTGTGTGATTATCAGTTAACCATTAACAGCAATGTCACAGAAGAAATACTGGAAGAAGTCTCAGGCTAAGACAGTGAGAGATCAAATACATCATACTTCAGATGACGTAGCAGTAGATGATGTAAGTGCCATGAACATGTCTGTAGATGGTGACTGCAATGTTATATCCATGGACCGCATAGATGAGTCTTTTTCAAAATATGCCAACATTTAGATCTCATGAAATGACAAAATGAAATGACTGAAAAGTTATTTTTTCATTCTTTAAATAGCATCATATGCTATTGCTCTTTCTAAACATAAGAGAATTAGGCCTTAATTGCAATTTTTGTTTTTAAATTTGTAAGTTTTCTCAAATCACCAAATTTACATTTCTTTCCCGTAACAACACTTTAGATGATGTAACTTGATATAAAAATGATATTTCTAGCAATATTGTGTAACAGACATGAAGATAAGCTTAGATTGTATGTATATCCACCTAAATGCTTGAATTTGCATGGATTTCTTTGCTTAAATAGATTTGTATTTATATTTCTAGAAATCACACATAGAACTTAGTGTCCATTTTGGGTTTTTTTCAGCAAAATCTCACCCAAGAAAATGTTTTATTACATTAATGGTATTGAAAACATTCATACTTCTCGATACAATATTTTAAAATCAATATGATTATTTAAAACCTTTCAAAAATACAAAAAGTATTGTTGTTACGGGAAAGATACGCTTGTTAAAGGAAAGACAAAAAATGTTGCTTAACAATCTATTTTTCACATTAAAGGGGCACTGATGCGGATCGAATAATGTTTCTTACCAACGGTCTAATTACGAAACCAAACTGCAATTGGTCAGCGCCCGCTCCCTCGACCGTGACGGACAAAGGGACTGGGCTCCTGTCCATATTAGCAGAATTTCTTCACCTAAACAGTCAGGAGGCCAGATGCCTATCATATGCCATTATTTAAAAATATCCATGGTATTCCTTGTCTGATCGTTGCAAAATATCCCAGCAGTGTAGTTTTTTTCGGATGCTTGGATGGTATAGTGAATGATCCAATTTGATCCTATTTCTGTGTTTTTAACCTTGATATTTAATCATGTTACGTGAAAATATGATGTCTACAGGCACGTAGCAAGCCATTTGTTTCAGTCCGAAAGATTGCAAAGCTTTAGATTTGGGTAGTTTTGAGTCTTGGTTCAGCTGTCATAGCAAACATCATACGTAAATTTTGGTAGCTGTGGTAGCTGCCCTGGTTTATTATTTATGATAATAAAAACACACAGTTGATTTATTTGAATTCGTAAACTAAAAACAACGACTTTGCCTTTGGTAGAGAAATCTGAAAATTTTCTTACGTGAAAAACAAACAAACCAATTACACCTATTTACCCAAGTACACAGCAAATACCTGTATGTATTCCTTATGTAACGAAGTTCCCCCGTTGGTTTCCTCAAAACAGTTTCGGCCCATGTGTTTTCAGGCTGCATGCAACACAGAGGTTACATCTTCCTTGCTGTAACTCGCGTTTGATGGTGTAAACCTACACGTGTTATTTGTCATCATTCTCTGGGTGGTCAGTTAATGAGTTTATGACAGGTGTAATTAGTAGTAACACCACTTCGGTTACTCAACAAAGGTTCCGATTTGGCATTTCTCCTGTCTGGAGTAAATACTCAACAGTATAAATTAAGGTCTGTAATGGCAAATGTATTGTATGTTATGTAGTATGTGCATGTAAGTGATGCAAGAGAGTTTATCAGCTGAGTTACAAAAACAAACATCAATCAAAGAATTAACCGATAACACACTGATTGATTAATTACTTTTATCTTCTACAGCGGATTTGTCAAAAGGCAATGTGTGTAGATGTACTAATTTATACTGACTATGCTTTGTCGTAAAGTGCGAGTGTAAAAACAACATCCTCCCTTCAAAGAATTAACCACCCTTGCGTTGACTCATTGATTGCTCATTATTGGTTAACTAAATTACTCAGAATGGCGGACATCATACAATTAGTTGTCAGGTGTGCTATCTAGGGTAACCAATGAGAGGTTTATCAGGTTTTCACCAATGTGAAAGACGTGAAACGATGTGTTACTTTTTCGCAAATTAGACTGTTGTAAGACACATGACACAGAGCAGGATTATTTACCAGCTGCAAATGAATGGAATACGATTTCTTTTATGTGGATATTGATGGATACACTTCTGAACAAGGTAGCAGCCTGACATTGTTGCTATAAAATTAGTCTGTTTTACATTCATTATTTGCATTTTGTTTTAATTTATTTGTTGTAGCTTTCAGCAGGATCCATATGACAGAAAGCACTGTATCGCATCTCTGTGTGAAATAGGATCCACATTGGCAATCTATACAATGTATAAATGTTGCTGTCATGTTAGAAATTTACTATAAGTATAAGCAGACTGCGTGTTTATGAGACAAAATACAGAGACGTACATTGGCTTCGTTATTTTTCCGTACTGATAGTTTTTTACCATTTCTACCACTGGCAGATGATCAACCTTCAAAGTGTTTCATTTGTTTTCATAATACATTTGTAATGAAGTAAAAATGACTTCATCTTTGCTGATTAGTCTACACATAAACTATCAATTGCGCATACAGACTGCGCAGCAGAGGTCACGAACTAGTCACAAATTCTGGGATATCATACGGGTACTCATAGGAGAAAAACAATAACAAAAGTTTACACCAGTCCACGGAAATTGCTCCACATCAGTGCCCCTTTAAATAACCATCAATGTGGTGAACCAAAAATGTGAGTTTACACTGGTTTTCACCTACAAATATATTAAGACATATGCATATTTAATACAAATATCCCCTGTCATGTGCTGTTTTTCTTTATTGTAACATACACGTTCTTTACAGTAACAGAATTAATTCTTTACTGTAACGATTGTATTTCATTGTAGTTAAATCAGTATGTGTATCTAGCAAATGCTGTTAATTTCATACACATACGGTAGAGAATAATATTCATTTAACAATTACTCCTACTTAGGGTAAGATATTAGTGAAAACTTTAACATGATAATAACAGTAACCGATATATTCTTTCCCGTAACAATTACCTCTCTCTACTGTAACAGTCTGAGGGGAAAAATGTCACTTATCATCTCTTTTTCACATTGTATAAACATAACATGTTGAACCAAAAGTGTGCAAGGTTCACACCTAATAATATATTAAGATACAAGTTTATATTATATACATAGTTCCTGTTTACACGTCTGATTTTTCTTTCCTGTTACAATTCTTAGCGTTACAGGAAAGAATGTTACAGGAAAGAAGTACATCAACACAAATAACATTATGAGGAAGTTAATTGCCCCCTCGCAAAAATTGGACTTTGCAAGTTTTAAATGTTTCATAGTTCAAATGCAATCATGGAAACAAAATTTTGCAATATTGTACATGTCAGTGCAAAAGTATTGTTACAGGAAAGATGCTTAATAAATATATGCTCCAAGTCCTAATATATTGAGGCTGTCGTTACGGGAAAGAACAATAGCTGAGGGACAGCTATAAAACATGTCTTATTTTAAAAAAATATGGCGTCAAACAACTTTCAATCATTATGTGTATGAACTAAACAGTTCATACACATGAAATCAGCCCCCGAAAGTTAACTAATTTAGTGAATTTGTATCAACAGATATGAAAAACGAACAACACCCTGACTGAGGGACAGTGAAAACAGCTCATTTTTCACCCTTTCGAGGACTGTAATAAAAAATCTAAACATATTTGTCCACAATTAAACCTAGATATACAAACATAATGCCTTAATTTCTGTCTTGGGCTGAAAAATTGCATCAGATTTGAAGAAATATTGATGTGATTGAGCAGGGACAAGAATTCCTGCATTTTTTTAAAACAACTCAGATAGTGGCAGCGATGTACAAAATCCAGTTTTCAGATAAAGCTGAGAGGTTGTTTTCATCAAGGGGATGAGTGCTTTATGCCAAACTCCAGTTGTCAGTGCACTTGCTGTGCACTTATGTTTCTGTACAATGCCCAGATTACACCATCATATAACTGGACAGTGGATGACCTAGACAAAGTCCTTGTTGATGGAGTTGTATGGGCACATTCAAAGATCTTCCACCATATCTGCAACACATCTGTTGATCAATGAACTGCCAGAATATGTCTCTGCTTCTGATGATAGCGCTTTCAGGCTAATGAGACACGAACCAAACTCTGGGTTATCATGGCCTGCAGAAGACATAGGCAATTTTGGAGGTTTTGTTGGTCTTGAGCTTGCATTAGAAAGAGGGTTATTCGATCATAGCTCATGTTTTGTGAACTTTTGTGATACTGTATGTGCCATTGTACAATGCAGAGGTTCATTCTTTGTTTTCGATTCACATTCGAGGAATGAGGAGAGTACAATGGCATGTGATGGCACGAGTGTCCTCATTTCGTACAGCTCTGTCCATGAGGTTTATGAACATTGTTTGCATTTGGCAACGTCCATGAATGCAAATGTTAATACGATGTTTGATGTGATGCCTGTGTCCATTTTGACATTGCAAGGCATGCTAGGCTTGTACCCCCTTTTAATGAGAAAGAAGTAGACAAATATTTTGAGAAAGTTGCTGAAAATCTCAAGTGGCCTAGGTAGTCATGGACTATGTTATTGCAAACTGTTTTGAAGGTAAAGCTCAGGATGCTTATTCAGCCTTGTCAGTACAATAAAGCTCAGATTATGATCTTGTCAAGAGTACACTTTTGAAAGCTTGTGAGTTAGTACCTGAGGCTTATCGTCAGAAATTCAGAAATGCTCACAAAAGGGACAATGAAACTTTTGTAGAGTTTGCTACAGAAAAGGAAACATTGTTTGATAGGTGGTGTGGGTCTAAGGAGGTCACAGATTTTGATGGTTTAAGACAGTTAGTGTTGATGGAAGATTTCAAGCAGAGTGTTCATGCTGACCTTAAGATTTACTTGGATGAACAAATGTTGGCAGATGATTATTGTTTGACTCACAAGAGTTCTTTTAAGTCTCCAGGTAATACAAAGTTTTTTGGCCAAAAGGGCTTTTCCCAGGTTAAGACTTCAGGATGTGCAGGTTACAGTGGTGTTAGAACAGGCTCAAATTCTAGTGGTAAGCAGTCACATACTTTACAGTCTAAGCCTAAGACTACCAGTGGCTCTGATCCTGTTTGTGCATATTGTAAGAAGTCAGGTCATTTGGTGTCTGCATGTTACAAACTCCAGTTTAAAAATCAGGCTACAGGTTCCCCAAATGCTTTTGTGTCCATCGCACCTAAGCCTTTCTTTCCAGGTGGTTCTGAAGAGAGTTTTGTCTGTGAGAGTAAGTCTCCAGATTCTGTAGTTCGGGAGGAGTTTTTACGCTTTGTGTATAAGGGTTCTGTGTTACTTATGGGAGATAATTCTACCCCACGGCCCGTTATTATGTTGAGGGATACTGGAGCTCTTCAGTTTCTGATTTTGAAGGATATTTTCCCTTTTTGTGATGAGTCTTTAGCTAACTCAGATGTTTTGCTTCAGGGTATAGGTGGGAATTCTTCTGCTCCTCTCCATTTTGTGAATTTGACCTCAGATCTGATTTCAGGTGAGGTGAAAGTTGGTGTTTTTGACTCTCTCCCTGTTCCAGTTGTCATTCCAGAATTTATCTGCTCCTAGTTTTCGAAGCTCACTTCCGTCTGTCGATACTGTTTTGTGACCCATTGACTTAGATTTTGTCTCTCTTGAAATCTGCATTGTTATATTGATTTGTGACTTTGTATACCTTGTTCCCGTCGTATAACAATATAGAATTTGAATGTAAACAACTTGTCTTTGTTCTGTTTTGCTTGTTTACAAGGGGATTTCTTAAATTGTTGTGACGGTAAATTCTTATCTGTAACAATATCTTGCTCTCAGTGGCTGACCATGTATGGGAAGCAAAACTAACACTTTCTCACCACAAGTGAAATTTCTCTCTTTTGACTTTTTGTCATAGTTCAGCTTTATTTTTTCTTGTGAAACTTTCAAGTTTCTTCTAGCCAACTCACTTGCTTTTAATAGTCTGTCCCCAAATGTAGTCACATAGTCTAAGAGATTGATCTCAGGGCTGTCACTGAGCCATTGTTCTTTTAAGTGTTTTCATGGGCCACGCACACTGTGACCAAATACAAGCTCAAAGGGGCTAAACCCTAAATTTTCCTGAACTGACTCTCTGACAGCAAACAACAACAAATGCACACACTCATCCCAATCTTCCTCTGTCTCAAAACAATAAGTCTTGATCATATTCTTCAAAGTTTGATGAAATCTTTCTAAAGCTCCCTGTGACTCTGAATGATAAGCACTAGACTTAACTCACTTGATACCTAACTGGTACATAGCTTGTTGAAACACCTTAGACATAAAATTTGAGCGCTGATCAGACTGAACAACATCTGGCAAACCAACTAAGGTGAAAAACTTGATCAAAGCTTTGACAATCACAGGAGCAACAATCCTATGAAGCGGAATTGCTTCAGGAAATCTGGTAGAAGCACACATGATTGTGAGTAAATACTAATAACCAGACTTAGTCTTAGGTAGTGGACCAACACAATCAAAAATAACTCTACTGAAAGGTTCCTCAAAAGAAATAGCCTTACTAGCCAACTTCTGCACTTCAACATCCTCACCCTGTGCACTAATAAGCTGCTCTCTGGAAAGAACATGTTCACCACCTGACAAACTATCTGACTTATCAAGAAGTCCTGAAGAGCTACTACTCTTTGAAGATAAGTCCTCTGTCTCCACCTCACACAAAGAATGATCCATAAAAGTACCTGACAAATCATAAATGGTATCATTCTGCAAGGAAGACTTGGAAGAAATGCCTTTCGACATTGAACGAGTCACTGCACAACATGGAAAAATACCCAGAAATTCATCCTCCATCTTTTCAGTACTAACTGAACTCTCCGGAAAAACAGTGACAATAGGATCAGTGCCAACTTTGGCCCCCATAAGATCATTACCGATCAACAAATCTACACCCGGAACTGGGAGAGAGTCAAGAACACCAACTTTCACCTCACCTGAAATCAGATCTAAGGTCAAATTCACAAAATGGAGAGGAGCAGAAGAATTCCCACCTATACCCTGAAGCAAAACATCTGAATTAGCTGAAGACTCATCACAAAAAGGGAAAATATCCTTCAAAATCAGAAACTGAAGAGCTCCAGTATCCCTCAACATAATAACGGGCCGTGGGGTAGAATTATCTCCCACAAGTGACACAGAACCGTTAGACACAAAGGGCAAAAACTCCTCCCGAACTACAGACTTACTCTCACAGACAAAACTCTCTTCAGAACCACCTGGAAAGAAAGGCTTAGGTGCGATGGACACAAAAGCATTTGGGGAACCTGTAGCCTGATTTTTAAATTGGAGTTTGTAACATGCAGACACCAAATGACCTGGCTTCTTACAATATGCACAAACAGGATCAGAACCACCCGGTAGTCTTAGGCTTAGACTGTAAAGTATGTGACTGCTTGCCACTAGAATTTGAGCCTGTTCTAACACCACTGTAACCTGCACATCCTGAAGTCTTAACCTGGGAAAAGCCCTTTTGGCCAAAAAACTTTGTATTACCTGGAGACTTAAAAGAACTCTTGTGAGTCAAACAATAATCATCTGCCAACATTGCTGCCTTATGTAAGTCATCAACCTTTTGTTCATCCAAGTAAATCTTAAGGTCAGCATGAACACTCTGCTTGAAATCTTCCATCAACACTAACAGTCTCAAATTATCAAAATCTGTGACCTCCTTAAACCCACACCACCTATCAAACAATGTTTCCTTTTCTGTAGCAAACTCTACAAAGTCTCATTGTCCCTTTTGTGAACATTTCTGAATTTCTGACGATAAGCCTCAGGTACTAACTCACAAGCTTTCAAAAGTGTACTCTTGACAAGATCATAATCTGAGCTTTATTGTACTGACAAGGCTGAATAAGCATCCTGAGCTTTCCCTTCAAAACAGTTTGCAATAACATAGTCCATGACTCCCTAGGCCACTTGAGATTTTCAGCAACTTTCTCCAAATGTAGAAAATATTTGTCTACTTCTTTCTCAATAAATAGAGGTACAAGCCTAGCATGCCTTGCAATGTCAAAAGTGGAAGAATCTGAGGTCTGAGAAGGGTTTTCATGTTTTTTCAGAGCAATTTCTCTATCAGCTTGCAATTTCTTCAGTTGTATTTCTTTCGCCATCTCAAACTTTTTCGTTTCCATCTCTTTTTCCAACTTTTTCAGTTCTAATTTTTTCATTTCCAACAGGTCTGAACATTCCTCTGACACCATTTCCAAAACATCATCCTCAAAAACTCCTTCATCAATATAGTGGTTCAAAACAATTTTCAAAATCTGAAATTTCCTCATAGCAGGTTTGGCATCAAGTTTGAGATGTGAAGAAATTTGCAATGAATCTCAGATTTCCTCAACTGATTAATTGTCTCAGAGTCAGGGGACAATACAAACTTCTCAAGTTCAAACACCATTTTGCTGGTTCAACAATTAACTTGTGCAAAATTGCAGAAATTTGGAATATATTTCGCAAAAGGTCTCAAATGTCAAATAATTCTATCCCGGACGAGCCCCCAATTTTCAATGGTTAAGAATTTACCATCACAACAATTTAAGAAATCCCCTTGTAAACCAGCAAAACAGAAGAAAGACAAGTTGTTTACGTTCAAATTCTATATTGTTATACGACGAGAACAAGGTATACAAAGTCACAAGTCATTAAATCAATGCAGATTTCAGGTACAATTCAAGAGAGACAAAATCTAAGCCAATGGGTCACAAAATTCAATATAGCAAACTCACCAAAGTCTTGGTGTGAGAGGGAACAGCTATGGCAAAATGTAAACACAGCGATTGGTGCGACAGCAGATAATGTAGGTCTGGCGTTGACAGGTTTCGATTATCAAGCGTGGCAGAGATGTAACTGAGTTTTAGTGTGAATGTCACCCTCAACACAGCAACCAGCCTTTATATATGTTCACAAAGTCATTTCCCGAAAGTGCGGGTACAAACGAACATCGTCAACACTGTAGAATGGTCTCGAAACAGTATCCCGGAAGTGAGCTTCGAAAACTAGGAACAGATAAGTTCCAGAATGCCAGAATGCTAAAAGTGTTGACCAGATATTAAAACGAAATGTGACCCATAATATTTACTATTCAAAACACTGAACATTGTGACCCAGTAATAATTATTACTGAATGAATAACAAAATATACAGAAAATACGCACTCGTAACAATATCAAGGTCCATATGTTGTTGACAAAAAGGTTAGCGACACAGACTATGTCGTCTTGACACCTGGTCGTCGTATACAAAAGAGATTGTGTCATGTGAACATGATTAAGAAATATCATGACAGGTTGGAAACCAAACATGTCAATTGTATTGCCACACTCTCCCCAGTTACTGATTGTACTAAAGACAATTGTGAAAATGTTGACAACATTGATGATTGTGTTAGTAATGTGAAGTTTGATGATCTTAGTGACAATGTTTCACCAAAGTTGAGAAATTCTGATGTGTTAGCACTGCTGTGCTTACATGAAAGCTGTCAATGCACTCTCATGAACTGACTCGTATCCTACTCCGAGAGTGGACAATTGCATTGATCACATTGGTCAAGCCAAATATATAAGTAAGTTTGACTTACTGAAGGGCTTCTGGCAGATTCCACTTACAGACCGTGTGAAGAAAATATCAGCATTCGCTACACCAAGTGGACTGTATCAATACAAGGTGATGCCGTTTGGTCTGAAGAACACTCAAGCGACATTCCAGACACTCGTCAACAATGTCACATCAGGCCTTGATCGTGTCAACGCGTACATGGATGATGTCATCGATTACGACCATCTGAAAAGGACTCGTGCTTTCTTTGAAAGACTGTCTGAGGCGAAGTTAACTGTGAATCTCGCCAAGTGTGAACTCGGAAAGGCACAAGTGGAATTTTTAGGGCAGGTTGTAGGGCACGGCCAGGTACAACCAGTTCATGCTAAAGTTGAGGCAATTGTACATTTTCCAGTACCTCAATCTAAGGGAGAGCTGATGAGATTCTTGGGTATGGTTGGCTATTACAGAAAGTTTTGTCAAAACTTCTCAGATGTTGTATTTACACTAACCAACCTTTTGGTGAAAAAGGTAAACTTTCAGTGGGAAAGCAGTTGTCAGACTGCATTTGAAAAAGTCAAAGCCATACTCCTGAATTCTCCTGAGTATTGCAGGCACCAAATTTTGAGAAAGCTTTGAAGTTGCAAATTGATGCAAGTGATGTTGGTGCAGGTGCTGTCCTGATTCAAGATGATGATTCAGGGATTGAACATCCAGTTTGTTATTTTTCAAAGAAATTTGACAAGCACCAAAGAAATTATTCTACCATTGAGAGTGAGTGAGTGAGTGAGTTTAGTTTTACGTCGCACTTAGCAATATTCCAGCTATATGGTGACGGTCTGTAAATAATCGAGTCTGGACCAGACAATCCAGTGATCAACAACATGAGCATCGATTTGCGCAATGGGGAACCGATGACATGTGTCAACCAAGTCAGCTAGTCTGACCACCCGATCCCATTACTCGCCTCTTACGACAAGCATAGTCACCTTTTATGGCAAGCATGGGTTGCTGAAGGCCTATTCTACCCCGGGACCTTCACGGGTCACCATTGAGAAAGAGACATTAGGTCTTTCGTTAGCTTTACAGCATTTTGAAGTGTACCTTGGTACTACCACTTTGCCAATTGAAGTTTTTACTGATCACAATCCCTTGACTTTTCATCACAAAATGAAGAACAAGAATCAGAGACTTATGAGGTGGAGTTTGACCTTGCAAGGGTTCAATCTTGTGATCAAACACATTAAAGGCAAAGACAATGTTTGTGCTGATGCATTTTCCAGGGTATAAATGTACGATGACTTGATAATGCTGTATGGAAATAAATGCATTTTGTCATTGTAATTTTGCAAGAAGTTTGCATATTACTCATATTGTTACATGTCATGTTATTATGTTACTATTGCTAAGAATGTAACAGAGAGTTTCTGCGAAACTTTCTTTTCATCAAGGGGAGAGTGTTACGAGTGTGTATTTTCTGTATATTTTGTTATTAATTCTGTAATAATTATTATTGGGTCACAATGTTCAGTGTTTTGAATAGTAAATATTATGGGTCACATTTCGTTTTAATGTCTGGTCAACACTTTTATCATTCTGGCATTCCGGAACTTATCTGTTCCTAGTTTTCGATTTTTCACTTCCGGGATACTGTTTCGAGACCATTCTACTGTGTGCCCAAACTTTCGGGAAATAACTTTGTAAATATATATAAAGGCTGGTTGCCGTGTTGAGGGCGACACTCACACTCACATTCATTCATATTCGCTGGTGTTACATCTCTGCCATGCTTTTAGTCATCAAAATCATGTCAACGCCTGAATCTACATTATCTGCTGTCGCACCGATCGCTGTGTTTACATTCTGCCATAGTTGATTCTCTCTCACACCAACACTTTGGTGAGTTTGATATATTGTTTTTTTGTGACCCACTGACATAGATTTTGTCTCTCTTGAATTGTACCTGAAATCTGCATTGTTATATTGACTTGTGACTTTGTATATCTTGCTCTCATTACATAACAATATAGAATTTGAATGTAAACAACTTGTCTTTCTTCTGTTTTGCTAGTTTACAAGGGGATTTCTTAAACTGTTGTGACGGTAAATTCTTAACAGTAACAACAGTTACAGCAATACTTATCAGGCAGTGCTTTGAAAGTATTTGAAGGGTTAAGGCATAGTGCTGTGGCGTATGACATGGCTTTGCTACGTTTGGAATGGACGTATGGAGGAAAGAGACGACAGATTTCCTTACAGTTAGAAACACTGAGTAATTCTATACCCATTCGCCAAGGCTGTGCTAAGGACCTCGAGAAATTTGTAGATGCATTAGATACAGCAGTTGCTAACATAAGAGAGGCTGATAGGTTTGAGCATTGGGCAATGGATTGCTATACAACATTCTGCTAAAGAAAATGACCGAAACAATGATATCACAGTATCAAAGATGGCTTCACGATGGTGAACGCCAAGAAAGCGTAGAATCTTTCAGGGAATGGATATTACAAGAGTCTGAGTATCAGACTATAGCTTCCGAAAACCTACATGGCATAGCACAAAAAGATAAAGCATCACATTACAAAAGTAAAAAGTTCTTGTACATTTGTCACAATCAGTTGTATCAAAGCACCCCCTCTCAAAGAAGTACTTCATGTAGAGTCTGTGGTGATAATCATGAGTTGTGGAAGTGTCAAGAATTCAAGAACATGGGTGTATCTGATAGATGGGACACCACTAAAAAGCACAGTGCCTGTTTTCAGTGTCTTGGTTATACTCACATTGGTTCCAAGTGTAAGATTATCCCACAGTGTGGTATCGGTGGTTGTAGTAAAACTCACAACAGGCTTTTGCATGGTTCAGCAAATTCAAACAAAACAAAACAACAAATGAAGCTCCCTTGTTGAAGCCAGATACAAGATTTTCAGGTAGTCACCATATTGTAGAAACGATAAGGAATCTCGACTGAGGCCTCAGATGGTTTTGAGAGAAGGTCGGAAACTGTTGATATTTTCCTATTTTCTGACATCCATTACAGCGTACAGCACTTTATCTGCTAAATGTTCTGAACCAAATTATTTCAAACTGTATGACCATATTATGGGTCAAAGAAATTTATTTGTTGTTTGTCTGACATCCCCCTCTAGACAACACAATTCACTCTGAAACATGCTCTGAAACGTCATGTTATCCACAATGAAGAAGCTGTCATCCATAAATCTGGCAATTCTTATGCTTTCCACTTCTAAATGCCCTTTAAAGATTTGATTATTGTTTTTTTCAATCTATCAGAGACAATACAATACTGGAAGATGAAGAGGGGCTTGAAGAAACTGATGCCCCTCAACCTGGAAAACTGTTTCTTATTCCAAGTGATCACAGTTTGCACAAGTGTGTCTCCTGCAAGATGGCCATTGATGAACCATACAGAGAGAAAAATCCCAAGTAAGATATTCAAGACAATTTATAATTATTGTCCTCAGTACATAATAATGGAGGTTAAAGTGATCATGTCTTTCTCTGTGATTTTTGCAGGTGGATGAATAAGATGAAAAAGATCTGTGCACATTATTGAAATCTTTGAGTCACTGTAACTTGATTGCAGTTACATTACAGTTTGTTTTTTTGCTATGTGATGTCAAATCAACATGGACAAAACAGTTACATCGAGGTTCTCCCACTTCACCTAATTTTTTTCTTGCTAGATGCAGAAAATAAATTAGGTGATGTGGGTATGTCGTGCCTGGTTGATTACTCAGGATTAGGTGAACTGGATATAGGAGAGCCCATATATCAGAGGTGGTTAAAGTAACCATTAGGTGATATGGGTATACTCATGATGAAATTTGGTGAATATATTTCACATATTCAGTTGATAAATTACCATTTAAACATATGTGACAATAGTAAAATAATCATCCATGTGAACACAAGTCACATTCAAGTCAAACACAATCAGTCCCGATCATCAAGAAGTTGGGCAACACAGTCCACATACTCCATGACTTCAAGATAGCCACCAAACACTCACCGTCTTTCGCCCGTCTCAACCTGTTGTCAACAACAACATATTTCTTCTTTCTTCATTTGATGATCACATTATATCTAAATCTGAACTAGACTTTGAACTTTGTGCTTGTCTCATTCAGTAGTGTTACAGTTTTAGCATCTAACCAAACAAGGTCAACTTGATCTAGAGGGGCAAGTGCGAGCATCTTTACTCTATGGGCCAGTTGTCTGCAGTCAGTGTCCTCCTTGTATTGTAATGTAAGTCTGAGATTCTGTATCTTCCTTCATAGTGTCTAGTATATGCATAGTGGAAGCATCAGCCACAGATTCCCACCATATCAAAGACAGCAAGGGCAGCACTGGTGATGGCTCTCTCAAAGTCTCTCTGCTGAATCTGCGTCTGGAGATTGAAGTGAAGTTGCTCTGTCTCAGTCTTCAACAACTGGAATGCTGTGGTGTAGTATGCCTGGGATTTGTTAGGGTGTAGCATGTATACAAGAGGATACATGGTCCCCTCTACTTCGGTATGTATGGTGTTAGTCTGCAGGAGAGGAGTAGAAGGATCCATTTGCATACAAAATGTCTGCTTCACAGAGATGTTCCAGGGTCTGCCTAGTAGCAAAGATGAGAATCTTGTCTGTCTCCATGGTCAGCTATCAGGATCAGGACTAGCCTTGCAGCATCATTTTCTGGTCAACTCATCTTCTAGCAGTATTGCAGATCTAGTCTTGACAATGCCTGGAATCTTCTTCTGATGCTGTCTGTACATGGATGACAGCATAAATCAAATGTTGGGATAAACTGGAAGTAATCTTCTTGGATGACGCCAACATTCCTCTCAGAGTCTCAAAAGGAGGAAAGGGTCTCGTTTCTGGAGCAAAACTATGCAGTTTGAACCAGACCACAAAGTGGTGCCTTTTGCTATTTACAAAGTTTTGGCATTCTTATTTTTTTACGGTTTCCATGGAAACAATTTGGGCTTAGTCTCAAAATGGGAGGATGGGCTTTGTTTACAGGGCACAACTCGAAAACCATTTCATACTCTTTCAACAGATCTTGGCAGATATCTGAGACAGATCTTGAAGTGGTGCCTATTGCTGTTTACATATATATGGCATTTTTCATGATTTGACTCTTGTTCAAAACATCTATGACATTGAAATATTGTAAAAAAGAATTTTCTTACATACGTTATACCTTCTACGACCTTAGCATTTTTGCTAGTTCTCTCCTAGTGTACAGATTATTTAAAGGAAAATACTATTACGCTAGTCTGCGATTAACATAGAGCACATTGATAGCTTGACACTATGCAGAAAACATACAAACATGACCATACAAACATACGTATACAAAATGTATACTACTTATTCCTTCCACAGACATAAAACAAAGAGTCGCGTGATAATGCATCATCAAATTTCCTGAGAAGAAGAATCGGTATCTCAGCTGTTCAGTGTAGTGGGTGGTCACTTATTATCTATGACCAATCATATCATGAGATGCCTGTCACAGAGGAAAGGACAGTTGATGGGGCGTGGGCTAAATTTATGAGGAGCACGTCACTAGACAGCTTGGATACAGATTGACTATTGGTTTGATCACTGATCAATCGATATGCTGGATTTCGGTTTTATCAACTCTAGTTATCATGAAAACATACATAATCGTAAGGATGCCTGAGTACATGTAGGACTAACAAGCACTTTGACGAGTTTGTTTTTCTTTAAAGCGCTCAAAGCGCTACAATCCGATTACTTTTACCCCGGATAACCCAATCCAACCATGGAGTAGAGATAGTATTTATTTGCATATACATTTTGCGCACACTACTTATACATCAAACATAATGGCTTCCTGAACATTTCAATATAATCTGCACATTGTTACGAATAAATATCGCAATTCAAGTACATGTATTATAGAATTCAAAACAGTTACATGATACTGATTTATTGTGATGTATACACTTGTAGTTGAATCTCCCCAAATATTTATGAAGATGGGCATACTTATATTTGTTTTGAAAGCAAACGAATTTCAGAAGATTAACAATGGACTCCACAAAACAGGTTGTCCAGTGACATAACAGCGCATTAGTTTGTTTTACACTTGTCAAGGGACAAAACTTTACCTGGACATGCATTCTGCCAGAGGCTATTATTTTGAGGTTGAATATGATTGGTCATAGATAACAAATCAGCCACTATATTGAACAGTTGAGATACAAAATGTCCTATTCAGGAACTTTGATGACGCCGATCCCATGACCCTTTGTCTTATGTATGTGCAAGGAATATCATTACACAATATGCATACAATGTATGTTCATGTGGTAACGTATATTTTCTGCGTTAAATCTAGATGAACCAAAGTGACAAACTGTGAATCTGTTCCATGTAAGTCACACATTAGCTTATTAGTACTTACCTTAAAATATTCAGTATATACTAGCAACGCATCAGCGAAAACGCTTCTTGCATAGAAGATTATTAGGCATGTGCATAAATTCTTCTTTACTGCCACTGACATAGATATTTTGCACAATTTAACCTCACACAATGATATGAGAGGGACAATTTGTTTAAATATGTCTTACATGCAAAGAATACAAACATGTGTTAAGAAAATACACATGCCCCAAGATTATTAGGCATGTGCATAAATTCTTCTTTACTGCCACTGACATAGATGTTTTGAACAATTTAACCTCACACAATGATTTGAGAGGGACAATTTGTTTAAGTATGTCTTACATGCAAAGAATACAAACATGTGTTAAGAAAATACACACGCCACCAAAAGTCTACAAGAGAAAGTGTAGTAAAATTACGTAAAACGTTACATATATGACATGTATTCACTCCTGCTTTCTTTCAACATATACCTTTACAACGCAATTAAACTATTAAACAATCAACACTTGCTCGTATGACGAGACAGTTTCCTGTAATCTCCGAAACCTGCCAGGGATATCAATTGTGTGATGAATTTGAAAAAGAAATGTAAATCATGACAGATGAACCACTGACACATTTTACTGTGTGTTGCAGATACCTACACATTGAATTGCGACTAGTGACTTTTGAAAAGTTCAAGCATCACCCCGGCCATGTGAATGTTCTTGTCCACTCCCACTTGCCAGTGTTTGGTCTGGTACAGCTTTTGGTGCATCTCACAAGTGTCCAGTCCACAAAAATATCAATCTTCCAGGACAAAACCCGTACAAAGGATGTACGACTGCCACCTGATTTTAGACTTGAGGACTGTGGCTATGAAGGAAACAGCAAGGACAACCCTCAAGAAATAATGCTGTATTATGACTATACTGTTGAATTCACAGATTGTCCAATACTTGTCTGTGATCATTACTTTTAACACATAAGATCTGCATTGAAAAATGGAAAAAGCTGAATATATACTGAGTTGAAAAAGAAACTTTACAAAATGTAATTTTATAAAAATAATGAATAATTTTTCTCTGATGATACATCTATGTATCCGAAATGGGATCGCTATCTTTCGACTTTTGAAAAATGTTAGCAAAACACTCTCAAACCCATCCATTGGTTGTGGAAATTACGTTAGTGCCAATTCTGGTTTTGCATGTGCAGTCGATCATGTGATTATTGCATCAAAGTTTTCTTCATTTGCATGTGTTTGCATTGGCCTCAAGAATTTAAAAAAAACTTTTAAACCACAGTTCTGAAGATACTTTAAATGCCACAATTGTTAAATGTGTAACGTGAACGTGCCGTTGGCATGTTGCAAGCAGGAAGATCAGTTATTGATGTTGCAAGAGCAATGGGATGCAGCCTTCGTACTGTGTATGACTTGCGAGGTCGTCTACAACAAACTGGCACCACTTCTGATCACCCAAAGTCAGGTCCTCCACGTGTGATGTCACAAGCAGAAGACCGTCAAATCGTCCTGCGTCACCTACTGGACAGATTTCTGCCGCCTACACGAACCAGACATGAGATGTTTAGAGGTCGACTGTCCACACAGACCATTCGAATTCTGCCAATTTCCATACTTGAAGTCCATATCGTGGGCCAATGACGACCTTTCATCTAAGTCAATGTTTGCTGTGGACCCAGTGTCACCTCCAATGGACTCAGACTGGAATCGAGTCGTCTTTAGCGATGAATCCAGGTTTACCCTCAGCTTGGCAGGCATAGAGTCTGGAGACAATGACATGAACAGTATGCCCGATGTTGTGTATAGGAAGTAGACAGATTCAGAGGCGGAAGTTGCATTGTGTGGAGTGTTTTCTGTGGGAACAACTGTTCCTGACTTCTGGTCATCCATGGAAACCTCACAGCTGCTGCTTTCCGCAACCAGATGCTCACCCTTGAACTCATTCCGTTCATGGCAGCTCATGACCCAGGTCTACAGTTCCAGCATGATAATGCTCAGTCACATACCGCGATGTTGACACGAAATTCCTTCAAATCTCTGGAATCAACTTCATGGATTGGCCATCGAGGTCCCCTGAACTTAGTCCAATAGAGCACCTTTGGGATGCACTTGGGAGAAGGCTTCATGGTCTTAGGAACCATCCTCAGAATTTGCAGGAACTTATACTAAACTGAGAAGTTTCAAAGTTTTATTCTGTATACCCATGTTTTGGAATGGCGGTGCAGCCTAATGGAACTGATTGTGGCAGCAATGAAATAATAACAATTTAACCATCTTACCATCTCTTGTTCTTTTGTAGTGCCCTGAAGATAGAATGTGAAGTTTCTATTTTGACTCAGTATATAATGCATCCTGTTGTGTAAATTGAATGTTGGAGCTTGTGGTATAGAATTTTAAGTGGGATCTTGTCATGCTCTTGCCTAAAAAATTCAAAAAGCATCAAAATTAATCAAATACAACGATCAGGCCCCCCTAGGTAATTGAAGGAATTACAGCAAATTTGAAGGAATTGCATCTCAAATGTAAACAAACGCAGCCCACTCGCGAAATAATTGCAGCGATATCAGTAGTTTAGCGGTAATAACAGAAACACATCGGCCCTATCGGAAGCAATGTCGGTAATACTGGAAACACGATCGGCCATCTTCGGAGATTTTTCGGTCACGAGCGGAAACTCACGCAGCAAAACATGGCGTCATTGGTACAAGCACCCGTCTCGGTGAGATTTGTTTTTAGTTCCTACTATTACAATTTTATACTTATCCATCTTTGACCACCCGTGTTGAATGCGTTTAGGTATGAGGTGTTGTCGGGGAAAAGATAGTGACTCTAGGAGAGTGTCACAAGTCATGCCCCTGCAGTTTGTTTACATCTGAACATCGAAGTCGTGCCGATGATTACGAACGTGCGCCAGATATAACATCATTTTTTCATATTGCCCCGACAACACCTCATACCTAAACGCATTCAACACGGGTGGTCAAAGATGGATAAGTGTAAAAATGTAATAGTAGGAACTAAAAACAAATCTCACCGAGACGGGCGCTTGTTCCAACGATGCCATGTTTTGCTGCGTGAGTTTCCGCTCGTGACCGAAAAATCTCCGAAGATGGCCGATCGTGTTTCCAGTATTACCGACATTGCTTCCGATAGGGCCGATGTGTTTCTGTTATTACCGCTAAACTACTGATATCGCTGCAATTATTTCGCGAGTGGGCTGCGTTTGTTTACATTTGAGATGCAATTCCTTCAAATTTGCTGTAATTCCTTCAATTACCTAGGGGGGCCTGACGATGTAGCAATGTGACAAAACCACAATTTGACCATTTGTCTCATTGTCGCCATGGTGCATTAAAGAATATTTCATATTCTACAAATTTTATACTTATCCATGTCACGTCTTGTACTCTCTCTCTCTGATTTGACCACATGAGTAGGAAAGAACCTGTTATCAATCCTAGGTCTCACTTGTCCATTCAATTTACAGGACAGCCTGTGTCTCTCAAGTCTCCTGGTGACAGGCCGGGAAAGACACATTCTAAATATGACTATTGCAGCGAAGGCCACATTTTAATTACATGGCTGTAAAGCCACATTTCCAGTTTATTAATTAAGTAATGGATTAATAAAAAAAAGCATCCCCATGGATAATATTTTTTCACAAAAAAAATAGATTTCCTACTCACAAGCATGGTATTTAGCAATTCCATACAAATGTTGTAAAATGAAGTCTCTATTTATGATTCTAAGCCACATTGTATGATATCATTTTCATAGGAAACAGTCTTTCCTACACACAAGTGCACTGTTTAGCAATGATTAGATTAATCTAGATTTTGTAGATTGTTTTACCCCAAACATGGTGGTTTTAGAAAACAAAGGCGTACTGCTTTTCCGCTTAATTGATAAGAGTCAATCTTGTTTGTCCATATAAACGACTCCTTGTTCTCTCCATGTCAGAACCATGGCAAATGCACCAGTTCAAATAAACTTCATTGAAAGTGTGAGAGGAAGCTGGTATTTGTACTATGATGGCTGAAAGTTTCAATGTAAGAGCAGTTGCAGTGAAAGAAATTACTGGTCTTGTGTTATTGCTGAGTGCACTGCATGGATTACAACTCAGGGTGAGATGCTTCACACCATTGAGATTGGATCACTTTCATGATGCCCTTCCTTTTGTGTTTGAAGTTGACGCCTTCAAAGCTAGACTGATGGAGAGAGCAAGGACAGAAACAGCCCCATAACCACCCATTTGGAGATTTCCAGACTGCGCTAGCATCACATCATCCTAGATGACCTTCTGCAGCAAATACCATCTCTGAAGTCCCTCACCACCATGCTCTACTGCCAGAGACACAAGACCATGTTCCACTTTCCTGTCAGCAGAGCCCAGATCCAGCAAGAGAAGTATTCCCAGACAGACATGGTGACCAGCTCCTGCACCGTGTTGGGGATGATGTCCTGGTTTTCATTACTGACAAGATCACTGGATATCTGTGTAACTGCAGATGTTTTGTTTTGTGATGGTGCACTTTATGTCTGGCCATATGTTTCCATTGGTGTATTCCTTGCTGTCCAGTAGAACAAAGGAGTGTTATGCTAGCATGTTTCAGTACTTGTATGATATTGCTCGTAGGTAAGCATCTGAATACAAGGCCAGGCCTTCTCATCACCTTGAAAACCAGGGCCACCATTCCAACAAGAATCTAGAAGGGTGGCACAACAAGGTAAAGAGATTTGTTCAGAAGTGCCACCCTAACATTTTCAAGATAGTGAAGCTAATTCAGCATGAGCAGTCTTTCACAGAAGCTGCTGTCCTGAGACTCTCTGACCAGTGCACGTCATCTTCATGAAGAAAGAAATATAGCACCATTGACGCTTGCATTGCATCACTGAAGACCGAACTTCTGAGACAACAACTGAGTGATATGTAGTATACAGACCATGTGGGTGACCTCTTTCTTCTGTAGCTGCAGTAGTAATGTTTAGTGTATGGACTTGTCTGTCAATAAGGATTATCATGCTGGCACATGAGTGCAAGACTTAGCACCAAGTGTATTTCATATATCTTAGATATAGTCATGGAAAAATTTAAGGGAACGCATGTTTCTTCAGGCAATTCAAAATTTCTGTTTATCAACTTCAGCGCCGTGTATTATTGTTTTCGTGAAGAGTAGTTTGCTCAAACTCACCATAATGCTTTCCATGCACGTGCACCACATGTTCCTAAAGTTACATGCACTTGGATTTACACGTGACATGTATGTGCACTGTCAAACAACGGTTAAAAACATTAATTGATAACATGGTGAAACAGTATTTAACTTTGGCACAGAAATGGGAGGCAATTGGCATGGTTAATGGTGGAAGCTCATTACGACAAGTTGCAACAACTTTTCACAAGTCTCTTAGTGTGATATCGTGACGAGATCTTGAACCCGGTTGTGATCCCCATTGCGCGTACAGCAGATCGAATGTTCGAGTTCCAGCATGATAATGCCGACCCTAACATCGCTCATGTTTGTCAGGACAGACTGAGGGCTGCAGGTGTCCAGGTGTTGCAATGGCCGGCTAAAAGTCCTGGCCATAACCCCATCGAACATCTTTGGGATGTTCTTGGCCGCAATGTTCGGGACATACCTGTTCAACAATTTTGATGAACTTTTCATGGCTCTCCAGTAAGAATGGCATAGAATTCCGATTGGTACCATCCGTACACTCATTCGCAGCATGCCACGGCGATGCCAAGCAGTTCTCCAGAGACATGGGGGACACACCGGATATTGATTTTCATCACTTGACATAAGCCTTTTTATCTGTATGAACTTTTCTCTTACTGTTTCAAAGATTAATAGTCACAGCTATTTCATGCGTTCCCTTAAATTTTTCCATGGGTATATATATGTGTACAAATGGCAACAAACGTAAATATTATCTTTATGATTATGTTTTATGGATGACGATTTATTATTATTTCTTATTATTGTATGTAATTAGTGTCTTATATTATGCTAATTATAGAAACAGGGAATGTACTCTCCACAAAAGAATGCTCTGTGGAATTCAGTGAACTTATGTATGGCATGGGCTTTCTTAGAACTCTCATGGTGTACATCTCATATTTTGATTTTGTATTTTATTGTTTTTTTCTGTAAGTTTAGATACATTTTGCTGAATTTCTCAATGATAATAGTGTAATAGGTGATGTAGACTATCCACTTCTCCACAAAATCTAAATTGAATTAACTTCTACATGTCTTTCGAAGGGACTATAAAGGTGTGCAGTTCATAATTTTGTGTGCAAGTTCTTAATTTGTCACTTTTACAGATGTTTGAATTTAGTTGAATGTTGTTCTATTCATCCTGTTCATTCCATCCGACCGTGGGGTGTACGTTATCCACTTCTCAAAAACTACTTTATGGAATTCATTTAGATTACATATGTGCCTTATAGGAACTTGTATGTTTAGAGACATTTGAACTTAGATAAATTTTGTTGAATTTCTCTGGTGATAGTGAAATAGGGGATTGAGTCTATCCACTTCTCCACAAAAACTGCTCAACAGAATATATTAAGCTTATACATATATTTGACTGGGACTTGAAAGGTGTGCATCTTATACTTGCATAGATGTTTGATAAAAAGGGTTTATGCAGTTTGTGCAATTATTGATCTTTATATGGTAATGGGTTGTGTTATCTAACCCCTCAGCACATTATTTTTAGTAGAACCGTAGAGGAGAGTGGTAAGAACCATGGCCCTGTAGAAATGTATCTTTGTCTTGTTCTTCAAGTAATTGTTGTTACAAATACATATGAATAATTTGCCAAAGGAGCTATTTTCCTCAGAGAGTCCGTGGTCAATTTCTTTGTCAATCCATGCAGTGGATTAGATGATGCAGCCCAGGTAAGTGAACTGCTATGTTGATTTCTGGTCAGTATTGCCAATGGCGATGTGGGGTGGGCATTATTCGTCTTAGGTGGCAGGCTGGTGGAGAACCTCTGTCTTTTTGGGGCTGAACAGCCATAAGGCGTCCCCAAAGCAGGACCTGATGCACTGCAGTGCTCACTCTGTGTGGGCAACAAGGGCAGCATCATCCATGTAGAGAAGGTCCTGGATCAGCCTCTCCTCAGACTTGGTGTGGGCAGTGTAGATTGAAGAAGCTGCCATCCAGACACCCCATCTTCATCATCCAGATCTTCAATTTCCTGCTTGAGCATCATGCTGAAGATTCAATGCCAGGACACAACCCTGCTTCATGCTGTTTCAGATGGGGAAAACGGCTCCGACAGGTCACCATAGAGTCTGATCTGGCTGCACTGGTTTTCATGCAGCTGGATCACCATCTGTAGAAACTTTTGGTGGACAGACAAGCCTTTCAAGGATGAGCCATAGTCCTGTCCTGCTTGCTGTGTCAAATGCTTCTGTGAGGTCAGCAAGGGTAGCACAGAGAGCCTTTTTTGTTTTCAGCATTTCTCTTGGAGTTGGCAGAGAAAGAGCCTCTATTGGCTCTGATGCCACGCTGGAGGCTTTCTTTGGCAATGGTAGCCTTTGGCAGGACCCTGGCAAGTACTTTGCCAGGGATTGAGAGTGGGATGATTCCCCTGTAGCTGGAGCAGTCAGACTTTTCACCCATGTTCTTGTACAAGGTTATGATGATGGCATCATGAAGATCTTGTGGCAGCTTGCCCTGCTCCCAGCAGCAGACAAGAAGATCATGAAGGTAGTTGTGGAGTGCTGGAGCTCCATGCATCCAGATTTCTGCTACTTTGCGACTCAAGTTTTTTAAGGCTTCAGTCGACTCTTCAAGAGTGGGTGGTTTGTTGAGCTCCTCTTTCAGTGGAAGTTTAGGAACACGATGGATGGCAGTGTCCTTTACAATGCTGTTTGCACTGAAGAGGCTTTGGAAGTGCTCGGACCAGTGAGCGAGGATGGAGTTATTGTCGATGAGGAGATCTTGTACATCTGAACTTTGCTGTGAACTCTGGACCTGGTGGATGGGGCCATACACTGCTGTCAGAGCCTCACGGAAGACTCTATTGTCTCCAAGGTCAGGGCACAGCTGGGTTCTCCATGCCAGATGGTCCCACCACTCGTTCCCTATTTCCCAGTTTGTGCTGTAGAGTGCACAGGACAGGTTGGTTGTGTGATGTGGGCCTGATGAGCTGCCCTCCTCTTTGCTGGTAAGCCCTGGATCTCCTTGTCGTTTTCATCAAACCAGTCCTTGCTTTTCTTTCTTTCTTTATCAGTAAATAACAAACTGGCAGATATTTCACAACCTACTGATATTATTGATGCTGATACTGTACTATATGCCGATATCCAGTCATCAGAGTTAAAACAACATCTGGTTAATCTAAATCATAACAAAACCCCAGGACCAGGTCATGTAAACAATCAACACCTTATCTATGGAGGTGATGAGCTGGTCGAAAAGCTTTTCATCTTATGTAACGCAATTAAGTCTACTTTCCCAATATCTTTAGATTGGGTATGATTGTTCTACTTTATAAAGGAAAAGGTTCAAAATGTGATCCCAAAAACCAGAGAGGTATCACCCTCACCTCCTGTATAGAAAAACTATTTGAAAAACTATTATTCTCACATGTACAATGTTATATAAGCCATATTGATCCTTACTTTCCAGACTCTCTACGATTTGGATTTAAAAAAGAACAAGGTGCAATTATGTCAGTGTTCATGCTCAATGATTGTGTAACATATTATGTTGAGTGTGGCTCACAAGTCTTTTCCTGGTAATGAGAAAGCCTTTGATGGCATTATGCATAACAGTCTTTTCCTAAAACTCTGTAATTTGGGTATGATGGGGGAAAATGTGGAACCTGCTATATTATAGCTTCACCTGCAGCTTTTCTTTTGTAATGTATAGTGGAAATAGCTCATATACATTTAAAGTAAAACAGGGTGTAGGGCAAGGTACAGTCCTGTCTACATGGTTCCTCCTTGTCTTTATTAATGTTTTATCAACTGAATTAAGACTTACTAATAATGGTATATGTGTATATGGTATTGATGTGCCCACATTCCTGTTAGTCGATGATACGACACTGTTAAGTACCACCCTGGCTGGGCTGCAGAATTTACTCCATATTGTCTCAGAATATGCTTCCTGATGGTGCATAAAATACAATGCATGTAAAAGCACTGTTGTAGTTTTTTTGGAAATTGAAACAATCTTGTCCTGAGCTTTCAGTCTCGTTTTGTGACATTGCATGTAAAATATGGTGGTATTCTACTCATCAGATCTGTCTTGTAAGGACAGAGTTCTCGCTAACTGTCAACAGGCCAGGCAAACTATAAATTCTTTATGCTCACTGGGTCTTAACAATACTGATTTACACCCAGTTACATGTATGTGGAAAAAAAGTTTCTACGGCTGTGAAACTATGCCACCGCTATATGGCAAGAACACTGATTTGTGGGAAAATACCCAATGGTGTTTCACTAAATGTACTCAAGGGTCCAACAGACGTATGTCAACAGATTCTGTATGTGCCAGCCTAGGTCTCAGAACAATGGTTGGATACACTGATAAATGTAGATTGTGATATCTAGGAAGATTATGTAACCACGCTTGTTACTCATCAACAAAAATGCTGCTCTGTGCATTCTTATCACTCACAGTTCATTTAAATACTAACTCACGCAGCATTTGAAACACTTTGTTATGTACTGTACGGAAGTATAATATACTGAAATATGTAGTAAGTTATGTGCAAATTGGTATTTTTCCGTCAAAGACAACGTGGAGTAGAATAGTTGTAAGTTCTGTCTTTTCTAATGAAGGAGTTCAATGGAAATTGAGGCTCTCCATAGGAGAGGATGTGTCAGGATATGTTGCAATACACCGAACACTGAGTCTATGTAGACTTTATACTCTAATATATTTGTTCCCAGACTATAGAGCCTGTATACAACTTACTGCTCTAAAGCCAAATTCTCAGAGGCATGTATGCTTTGTAATAAGTACTGCCATGACCACGATGGCCACCTTATTTTACATTGTGAATCTGTAATGAGCCAAAGAAATCATTTTTATATGAAACTACTTGACATATTATTTGAAATGGTGGATGATGAAGATACCCTTGTACTCTTTTGTGGTGCCAAACTTCAGATCCCTTGACGAACTTTTCGAACTATATGTATTCTTTAAAGGACTCTTTGTTGTATACTTTCTAAACTACCACTGTTGTAAATATCCATCTGTTGTGAATATCCATGCTTTGTTGATATCATGTGTGTATATGTAACTGACTGATATCATAAATGCTTAATCTTCGAATATATTTTAGAGGGAATAAAGACATTCATTTATTTTTCAGCCAGTCCAACTGGACAGAAGGTCCAAACGAACCCAAAACATTCGCATGAATGCACCACTTGAACACAGTGGCCAGCGATTCGTGAAAAACGTGCATGATGTGCAGACACCTGCATCGTTGTACACAGACACTGAGCATGGAGAGTTTTAGATGTTTTCGTTAGGACAGCCATGCTGTCAGTGACTGTCTCATATATAGTGCCAAATGAGGGCACAATTGTTAGAAGTCAAATAAGGACTTCAATTTAAAGCACATGGTGGGTCAGTGGTCACATAAGGACCGTTCAGACCGTTGTCTACACCGTGTCGTGTATCGTGTCAAATCAGGACATATTGGGGGATATAGTGCCGTGGACATATTTTGTTGATTCAAAGGTATGCAAGTAAAACTACTTGAGCTTTCAAAATTGTTGAGTTATTTTTAAGTCTTCCACTGCTGCTCAACACCAACACAATTCATGTATTGTCTGAATAAGCATGAACACATATCTTGCTGGATCAGTTATGGTCTTTATTTTCATAGACCTGTATTCATGATCAGAAATTGTGTCATGTTATATTTCAGAAGCTTTGTACTGAATTTACTGCATGGAGTCATGCTTGCAATTGTAATGTATGATAGGACAATGTTATGTGTGAAAGATGTGTGTATGTGTGTATTCATTTTCTTTGTGTTTTCAAGTCAGAGCCCTCAAAGTTTTAACATGTTAGACAATGAGTAGTTTAGGTTTCAGCTGCTGCTCAATCAATAATTACAGGGTTACAGGATATGTCTAAGAGAAAAATGTTTGTAATCTTTTAAGATAAGAGTACTACTTGTTTATCTATTATGGGATACCCATTTCACTAAAGATCAGGAGTCAATTATTCCAGCACATTGGGGTTATGTAAATTCCAGAAATTGCAACGCGTGTGGGATGGCCATCTTATTCCATCAAAATGTAGACTATAGGATACACAACACTGCTACTGATGACATTGGTAATTTGATCATGATGGATAAATTACTGTGGTAGAAAAAAGGTTTACATTACCCTATGAAAGTGTAGCAGGGTGTGGTATATAATGTCCAGTCACTGGGCTGCTAGTCACAACAAGCACAGTTCTAGATGAGTGATGAAATTTATTGCAGTGTCAAAGTTGGGAGGAAGGCTGAAAAGAGAACCTCCCTCCTGTAAGAGTTCATGCAGAATGCATCATTTAAGCCAAATAATTTTAAAACTGGTGAAGCACATGGTTGAAGACCATGTGCTCAGTCAGAGTTACAACAGCTGGCAAATATTTAGAAAATGAATGAAATAATATTGTAATTAAATATGTTTTTAAAATTATGAAGCAGTGAGATACCCTTTTACTAAATAATGTTTGTTTGCAGAACAAAGTATACAGAGATAAGAATACTGAAATCTTCCTCACCTGAAAAGAGAGAACCTCCCTCCTGTAAGAGTTCATGCAGAATGCATGAGGAGGGCAGGTGAGGAAGGAAGTTAGACAAGAAGATCAAAAGGCCAATCAAAAGACAGGTAGCATCTGACAGGTGTCAAAGGAAGTCAGATGATAGAAAGGTGGTGGAAGTTTCTAAAAATAGAGAAGGGGAAGTCCAGGTGAAGCTGGAGACATCAGAGGCTGCCAAGGGTATTGAAGATTGTAGATGTTAGTGGCTGACATTCAACTGTAGACAAGGACAACATAAAACAGAATGATGACAATGACAATATGTATGACAATATATATACATAATTTATGGATATGATGAAACTGTGGGGGGGGATTATGAGAGGATGGTATTTCTGTGGATACAACCTGTGGTTATATCCACCACCCTGCTACATACACCCCCGCTTTGGGAAATGGCGACCTCGCCATTCAAAAGTGACACTGATGGGGTACCCTCACACCCAAACACTTTGTTGTACAACAAACTGTCCATCCGTCATCCATTTTGACTTTGTGCGGTTACGTCCGACTCGGCGAGGGAATGGCTGGAAAACGGATGATACAGAGCCTGGTATACGACTAGTTGACACAGCTTGTGCTGGTGAGGATGGTGTAGGTACAAGTGAACTTCTTGCTGATGGTGAGCTGACTGAAGGCAGCAGCGACACAGGGGATGGTACCGATACTGGAGGAAGAGTATTTTCAAGTTCCATGTCGGTCATTGAGATTTCCAATGTGTCATCGGCACTAGTGTCGTTAAGATTGCCAGAAGATGGCATTAAACGTCTGATTGTCGATGGTGAGCGCCTTGGCCTGGGTATGGGCTGGCCATCTGTTCCAATGGGAAGGAGCATATCGCGATGAAGTATACAACATTCTCTGGTCCCTTCCTTGCAGACTTTAAACACAGGAATGTTGGCATGAGGTTGGGACTTGACTACATAGTACTCCTCTTCCCAGAGATTGGCCAATTTTTGCTTCCCACGTATGTTGACGTTACGAACCAATACAAGATCACCAACCTTGACAGTGGCACCACGTGCCTTAAGGTTGTAGGCTTTTCTCTGTTTAGCCTGTGCCCTTTCAAGGTTTGCCGATGCAAGCTCATATGCAGTGTGTAATTTGCGTGCGAGATCAGCAGCAAACTGCGTATGAGTTGGTGATGAAATATTGGCTAGTGATGTACCAAATGCGACGTCAACTGGCAGCCTAGGATGCCTGCCAAACATGAGGAAGTAGGGAGTGAACCCGGTAGACTCATGGAGTGAACAGTTGTAGGCATGTACTAAGTGCGAAATATGGTCTTTCCACTTTGCCTTTTGCTGTTCCTCAAGAGTGCCGAGCATCCCCAGGAGAGTCCGATTAAACCGCTCACATAAACCATTACCCATCGGATGATACGGAGTGGTTCGTGTTTTGAGAATGCCCAATATGCTGCACAACTGTTTGATGATGTCACTTTCAAAGTTCCGTCCCTGATCAGAGTGCAACTTCTCTGGAATGCCGTAGTGAACAATGAAGTGATCAAACAGTATTTTGGCAGTAGTGCAGGCCGTTTGGTTGCGGGTTGGAACGGCAACAGCATATTTGGTGAAATGGTCCGTAATGACAAGGACATTCTCAAAGCCACCAGAGGAGGGCTCCAAGCTGAGATAGTCAATGCACACTAACTCCATAGGCTGAGTGGTTCTGATGTTTACTATTGGTGCACGCTCAGTTTGGTTAGGAGCTTTACGTAAAATACACCTCTGGCAGGCTCGAATCCTTTTCTCCACATCTGTTATCATTCCTGGCCAATAAAACCGAGTCCGAAGAAGTGCCACGGTTCTGTCCCTACCAAGATGTCCCATATCATCATGTAGATGGGTAATAACCTCATCTCTTTTGGACTGAGAAACAATCACTTGATAGTAGGGTACTCCAACATCTGTAAGTTGTTGCCTCTGGAGAAGGCCATCTTTCACAGTGAGTGAATCCCACTGCCGGAGAATGGCTGCAGTGTCTCGGTCAATGGATTTGAGAGCCTCCTTGTTCGGCCGTGTACCAATACGAATGAAGTCCAAAATCGAGCAGATTGAGGGATCAGCTTGCTGATATATTTTCATCCGTTGGTTAGCAACATCAGAGGGTGCCATACCATCAACCGCCAACATGCAACACATCACCTCCTGATTGAGAGAGAGTGTCTCCACAGCGCATGATGAGATAAGTTGACCATTACAAACAGCAGAGACAGTTTGTATGTCCATTGACTCACGAGGCAGCCTGGACAAAGCATCTGCATCAGCATTCCTTGCACCAGGAACATACTCAAGGGAGAAGTCATAGGTGGCAAGTTCTGCAAGCCAACGATGTCCAGTTGCATCTAACTTTGCGGACATAAGTAAGGGGATTGTTGTCTGTTTTCACAGTGAATGAGTTGCCATACAAGTAGTCATGAAACTTCTTGGTGACTGCCCACTTTAGAGCCAAAAACTCTAACTTATGAGCAGGATAATTGCGCTCGGCTTTGCTGAGACTGCGACTTGCATAAGCAATCACTCGCCTTTGATTTCCTTGGTACTGGTACAATACTGCACCCAAGCCATCCCCACTTGCATCAGTGTGCAATTCAAAGGGCAGAGTGAAATCAGCAAAGGCCAAAACAGGAGCACAAGAAAGCCTGCTAATAAGCTCACTGAAAGCTGACTGTTGAGCATCTCCCCATACAAATGGTTGAGTAGACTTGATTTTCCGTTTGGACCTCCCACCATGACCAGCTAGCAAATTTGTCAGCGGCCTGGCAACTTTGGCATAATCAGGTACAAAACGCCTAAAGTATCCAGAGAATCCAAGAAATCGGCGTATGTCGTCGACATTGCGTGGAACTGGCCAGTTCTTCAATACCTCTATTTTCTCAGGGTCTGTTTTGATACCCTCCTCAGAGATTACATGACCTAGGTATTTAATGGAGGTCTGCAAGAATTGGCATTTTGATGGCTTAAGCTTGAGCCCATTCTTGCGCAATCTTTGAAAGATTGCTCGTAATCTCTCAAGATGCTCATCAAAGGTCTTAGAGAATACAGTAATGTCATCGAGATAGATAAGGCATTGAAGAAGATGAATGTCACCCATACACCTTTCCATAAGGCGTTGGAAAGTAGCCGGAGCATTTGTTAGTCCAAATGGCATCGAATTACACTCATAAAACCCAAGTGGGCCGACGGTAAAGGCTGTACGGGCCTTATGCTCTTCATCTACTTCGACCTGCCAATATCCACTCTTAAGATCAAGACAAGAGAAGTATTTTGCCCCATGTAATGCATCAAGAGTTTCCTCTATCCGTGGTAGAGCGTAGGAATCTCGAACTGTGCAACTGTTCAATTTGCGATAATCTATACAGAAGCGTAGAGTCGAGTCACGTTTGCGTACCAATACAACGGGTGAGGCATATGGACTAGCAGATGGACGGATAACTTTAGCATCCAACATTTGCTTTATATGGTCCTTGACCTCTTGATACATGGAGGGAGGAATACGTCTATGTCTCTCCTTAAATGGGGTCTCATCTGTGTGTTCGATTCGATGGGTGACCAAGTCAGTATGTCCCATGTCCATATCAGACTTGCTAAACACATCATCAAACTCATTCAGAAGAGAACGCAACTGAATTATTTCTTCCGGGGAATGTGTTGCACTCAGAGAATCCAGATCAAATAACTCTGTTGATAGTTTGGTAGGTTTACAACCAGTATGAGTGCCCTCATCCTCAGAGACTAAGCTGTCCAAAACAGTAACTTGTTCCAAATGACAAAGTACTGTTTTAGCAGGAATTGTAACAGCCTTTGTGGATGGGTTAGTAACCTCAACCTTGACCCGTGTTGTGGAGTGGCTAGACTGAAAACCAACAACACCAGGTACAAGTGCAAGTGAACCAGGAAGTATGGATGGTATAGCACAAAACTCCATACCAGTCTGTGGAGTATGACCCCTGCAAATGCCGGTAATAATCTGGTTACAAGACGGGGGTATAGTGATAGCCTTAGTAGTCCTCACATTCTCAGTTCGGTTGAGGTCATCCCAACGCTTACTAAGCCAATGGATAGCCATGGTCCAAGGAGAAGAACTCCCAGATACCCTGTCATCAGGGTTGCTGTCGCAAGCAGCTCGCAGGACATTCGTCCCCAGGATAAGTGGAACCTTGGAGGTGAAGTCTGTAGTGGGTACTACTAGAACAAGTGCTGGTATCTCAACTACTTGGCCCATAAAGTCAGGGGGTACAGCAATGGTGGCCTCAACATACCCCAAATAGGGCAGCTTGGCACCTCCAGCTCCATGCACCTCTAGTAAAGAGCTGATTTGGTGAAGCGGCAAGTGAGGGAGGTAAGCTCTGTAGAAGTTTTCAGAAATAGTGGTGACCGAACCAGTATCTATCAAAACTTTACAAGCATGACCCTCGACCTTTACTTGCCCAATGTTTGGTTGGCCAACTAAACTGGAAGGCATATTTTGTTTGGAGCTTTCCTCCGAGTCCTCAGTTGGCTCCACAGCTGGGACTCTTATGAGTTTAAAGCAGGACAATGCTGGTGGCCTCTTTTAAGTCCTGGCTTTCCACAATCAAAGCAGAAAACTGATGACTTTTGTGGTAGGGGTTTATCATGAACCTGCTTTAATATGGGTTTATTTGTCTGAGTAATTTTTGACTGAGCGTGGCCTTGGCGACTGGTGGATGGTTTAAAAGAGGCTTCAGCAGACTTTAGCTCAAGAGAGTGAACTTTGTCACCCATAGACTTAAGATTTTTATCAATTTCTTTAAGTCTACAGAGCACTTCCTCCATCTCCTGACTACATGGTACAGGAGTGGTAACAGGATACACATGTGCCTCCTTGGGGGTCAGTAGTTCCTCCTCTACCCGACGTACAGCAAGCAACAGTTGACTGTACTCTAGACCAGTGTCAAAGTGATGACGAGTTGCTTGCTTCAAAGCATCCTTGGATAACCCCATCCAGAAACGACTTCGAAGTAAGTTCATGGCAGCATTTGGTGGGAGCATTCCTGAGGCTTCGATCTTTGATATTAAGTCACGAAGTCTACAACTCCAAGCTGCAACAGACTCATTTATTTCCTGGCGAGCGGTATAAAAACGCTCCATAAGTGTCTCACCAGGCATCACATTGCCAAAGACAATGTCCAACTGCTCCAGTGCAGAATCAAGGGTTGCCTCAATCGAGAAGCCACTAAGAAGATCTGCAGCAGAACCTTTAGCTGCTTTCCGCATGCCATTGAATATTGCGGTGTCAGAGTAAGCATTCTCACGTCGACAACCCAATATTTCAAGGCGCCACTGACTATACTTTACATCGCCCTTTCCCCCATCCCCAGAAAATGTTGACAAATGAGGACTGGGTGCATGAAGTATTGACATGGGCATGGTTGAACGCGGAGTTGCCCTAAGCTGACTAGGCTGGACAGTGGAACTGTACCCTGGATGTGGCAAAGGCATGGGTACATGTCTGTTAGGCCAAGCCTCACAGGGTGCCCTAGATGGATGTGTTATGACACATGGTTGTTGTGGGTAAGGGGTACTTGAACCTATTGGTTGGCTGTAACTAAATAGGGACCCGTAGGGCCTAGGCAGAGAATTAGGCAAGTCTAACCTAGGACTAGGGTCTTGTGGTGGAGTACCCAACTGGGAAGCCCCAGTAGATAACAAAGGGAGACCCGGTGGGGTGTGTGCTAACAGAAATGATGGCCCCTGTGGTTGATGAACAAACACTGGGCCATCATCTGGGATTGAAGGTGGAGGTACATGAGGCCGAGACAACAAATCCCCAGATGCCAAATCAGCTGTATAGGTAGTGTGTGGCTGATGTGGAATAACATCGTCTGCTAGACGGGATAGTATGCTTGTGCGGACAATAGGATTAAGTTGATGGATTAAATCCACAACCTCATCTACCTGTGATTGAAAGTTAATGTCCAAATGAGCCATAATGTGACATATGTATATGACGACCTCCAAGAAAGGCAACAAGACTAACTGTTGAGTTGGATCTCAACAACAACAGGACTGATTCTATGAAAGGCGATATCTGAGTGCAAAAACTCCTAACTACAAGGAAACAATGTGCAGCTCCTACAACAACTAGGATACAAGATGGAGAAACCGATATGAAGTGTAGACCATCTAAAGGAATTAACAACTAAACCAGAAGAGTAATGTCACAACAGAAGCACTGGCAACCAGACAACCATAGGCAGTGTATGGAAGTCTGAAGAACAGTACATGGGATGTGGATAAAGGCTAGAATGGGAGATGATGTATGATGAAATGAAGAAACAAGACAAGACAAGACATGGTAAATGTTAGTAGTTTGCTGCTAAGAGAAACTTCCACTCTGAAGGATAGATGTCAGAAACAGCTAGGGAAAAAGAAGTACTAAGGATAGAGTTTGATACTAATAAGGTGTGTAGGAAGGGTGTCAACACTGGTATAAAATTGCAAAATTGGAAACAATACTTTTGATTTTGAAATTGAGCTGTTTAAGTTAACTGTAGGTTGATTTGGAAAATATATTTAGGATCAAAGTCAAATAATTACCAGCTACAGTTTATATAAACAGTGGAGAAATTTTGAATAGAAATGAACTCTTAAATTATATTACTGGAACAACTTTGATAATGATAATGAGGTTGAGATGAATAAGAATAATATATATATATATGATTTAGATAAACATGGTAGACATATAAGTGTTGTAGAAATATACTGAACATCATTGAAAACGCACCACCCCTAAAATTGTGGATTTCTAAGACCAGAAGTGAGCAATCTATGAAAATTTTACATATTTGTGTAGACCAATGTTTGATAAAGAAAAGAAGCAAAAAACAATCAAGCAAAACAGTGAAGATTTAATGCGGCTGACAATGAAATAAAGATGGGGTCAAAATGGAAAGTCAGTAGCGTGTATGACCCCCGTTAGCAGCAACACAAGCTGTGCAACGTCTCCTCATTGAACGGATAAGTCTCTGAATAAAGTCCTGAGGCACTGCATTCCACTCTTGCTGCAAGGCATTGTCGAGTTCCCCAAGGTTGTTGATCTGCGGACGACGTGCGAGACGTTGGCCGATGTAATCCCACAAGTGTTCGATGGGTGACAAATCTGGTGACAATGCAGGCCAATGAAGTAGAGGAATGTTGTTGTTAGCCAGATACTGTATCGAAACACGTGCAGTGTGGGCTCGTGCATTGTCATGTTGAAATGTGTGCAGATCTTGATGCTGGTGAAAGAAGGGAACGACGTTGTTCTGAAGAATGTTGTCACGGTAGTAAACGGCATTCACTCTGCCACGACAAACAATCAGAGCGGTTCTGTGGTGATAACTTATCCCTCCCCACACCATAATGCTGTCTCCACCCCACCGATCGGTTTGCACAACACAATCCTGATGATAACGTTCACCCCGTCGACGCCATACCCGTAGACGCCCGTCAGCATTTCGCAAGTGAAAACGCGACTCGTCGGAGAACACCACACCATGCCAACGTCGTAACAACCACACACGATACTGTTCAGCCCATTGTCGGCGTTCATGGCGATGCCTGTCAGTCAGGATGGGTCCAACGTAAGGGCGTCGACAACGTAACCCTGCCGCACGGAGACGGCGTCGGACGGTGGAAGCGCTGATCAAACCACGTCGACCCTGGACAGCGTTGGCGGTTCTGGCAGCGGGCAAGGTTCGATCCCGAATATGGCGCCGTACAATGTCTCGATCTTGACGAGGGGTGGTAACACGTGCCTGACCTGGGTGTTGCCGGTCCCTGCTGGTTCCTGTTTGTTGGTATCTGTTAGCAAGCCTCAGAATGGTCGAATGATGACACCCAAATCGTCGTGCAATGTTTCTGCTTGAAGCGCCGACCTGCAACATATCCAAGGCCTGTTCTCGTTCCTCTGGTGACAATCTTGGCATGGCGAAAAAACTTTACTTACGAAAGTACTGCGAAAATGAGAACGGTTTTGTGCCGAAGGTCATTTATACCCCTGAACAGCATGCTTTCTGCATGCAATTTGTGCCCTTCGTTTGTGATGTGCATGAATTTTGTTGTTTTCATGTGATGTGTTCGATGATGTGTTCGAACGATCCGTTTTTTACTGTAGAGCGTTATTTACAATCTAGTGTGTTATTATCAAAATTCCCACCATTAATTTTCCATTTCCAAAAGATTCTATTGCCTTATTTCAAAATTTACAGGTGGTGCGTTTTCAATGATGTTCAGTATAGAATTGTACAAAAGTCAATAATCAATAAAATCAGAGGTAAGAAACTTCCAAATAAGGTGAATATATAATATAGATATCACATGATAGTGCTGCAATTGTGATATTGCAAGCTGGAAGATATGTAGTATCACAAATGTCTGCTTTCAGGTTCTGTCAAAACAGTTCAAGTCCTGAATAATACACACAAAAATGTTGAAGTAACAAGCTGTGAAAGAACCAACTTGCAAGTCCCAAACACGTCACACAATTGATCCGAATGAATTCAAGTCCATCCAGGAACGTTTTGGGGATTATTCGTGAAACTGCATGAACTCTTGAAGAATGATATGAGATGAATGGTGAACTGCTTCTTCTCACTGTGAAAGTGATGTAGTTGACTGGACCAGCAGCCCCACGTTGGGCGCCATTTTGTAGCAGGGTGTGGTATATAATGTCCAGTCACTGGGCTGCTAGTCACAACAAGCACAGTTCTAGATGAGTGATGAAATTTATTGCAGTGTCAAAGTTGGGAGGAAGGCTGAAAAGAGAACCTCCCTCCTGTAAGAGTTCATGCAGAATGCATCATTTAAGCCAAATAATTTTAAAACTGGTGAAGCACATGGTTGAAGACCATGTGCTCAGTCAGAGTTACAACAGCTGGCAAATATTTAGAAAATGAATGAAATAATATTGTAATTAAATATGTTTTTACAATTATGAAGCAGTGAGATACCCTTTTACTAAATAATGTTTGTTTGCAGAACAAAGTATACAGAGATAAGAATACTGAAATCTTCCTCACCTGAAAAGAGAGAACCTCCCTCCTGTAAGAGTTCATGCAGAATGCATGAGGAGGGCAGGTGAGGAAGGAAGTTAGACAAGAAGATCAAAAGGCCAATCAAAAGACAGGTAGCATCTGACAGGTGTCAAAGGAAGTCAGATGATAGAAAGGTGGTGGAAGTTTCTAAAAATAGAGAAGGGGAAGTCCAGGTGAAGCTGGAGACATCAGAGGCTGCCAAGGGTATTGAAGATTGTAGATGTTAGTGGCTGACATTCAACTGTAGACAAGGACAACATAAAACAGAATGATGACAATGACAATATGTATGACAATATATATACATAATTTATGGATATGATGAAACTAGGGGGGGGGGGGAGATTATGAGAGGATGGTATTTCTGTGGATACAACCTGTGGTTATATCCACCACCCTGCTACAAAAGGGTAAAGGAACAAGTTTCACTTATGGGTATTGAAGAGTACATGTTTGCAGAAGACTGGAACTTAGTTTTGAATGACACTCTTGATACACAGAACTATCAAACTGTAAATAACCCAAAAGCTAGAGAAAACATTTTGGAAATGATTGCTGACTTTAATTTAGTAGATATATGGAGAGATTTTAATCCTATAACCAATTATTATTATTGCTGAGGCCCTGGGTTTTTATGAAAACCTCCACTACAGTAGAAAATACTTAGTACAGGACTGTGATTTATTTTCTCTGGCATCTGGAGTTTTTTGGCCTCTCTGGTGTTGCCCGCTTGGGCACGTCCCTGGTACTCCTGTGTCTGGGTGGTCCTGTGGCTCCTTTGAGTAGTGTGGCTTGTTTTGTTTGTTTTGTTTTTCTGATTGGTTGTGTGATGCCTTTGTGTAGTAGTACACCTAATTACACACTCAGTGGGTTTGACTCCAGTAGATGGGATAACATTTGAACGTAAATTGGTACACAAATAGAGATTGCCAATGTGCAGAGATATCCAAAGCAATCTTCCAATGATGACAACCACCGAACAATAACAATGACGTCACACTCTCAAATATTTCATGTTTGCAAAAATTAAAATCATCCACATTTACATGGTAACATCATCATTTTGGAGTGTTCGATTAATTTTCTGTGATCTATAACTGCATTGTCACTACTGCCTTGATGAGGCAGGAATGTTTTGGTGAAAGTTCACCTAGGGGACGAGAAATGATCATGAAGCCATTGTGCTCTGTATTATTGTGTAACTACGATGAGAAAATATGACATTTGAATCTACTTGACCATAAAATGAGATTTTATGGTGTGAAAGAAACAGATTACTGTACTTGTGTCTGTGAGATACCATTTATCTTAGGAGTTGTTTTGCTTTGCTCTTTGCATCCGTTTTGAAACAACTCACTGTAAGATAAATGGTATCTGACAGACACTCGTTTAGTAATCTCTATATCCAACAGGTTGATAGACCATTAGAGGTTGGTTTTCACTCGATGGCATATTTTCAATATAAATTAACTAATTATTTTGTGGAGCAGCCAGCGTTCATGCATGTAATCTTTTCCCTGGCTTAGGGTTAGGGTTCCATTCTCTCCTTGCGTTTTTAAGCATACCTGACTTGCGCTGCCATGTATTGCCGCAGAGCTAAATTGTAAGACGGGATGGAATAGGCCTTCAGCAACTCATGCTTGTCATAAGAGGCGACTAATGGGATCGGGTAGTCAGGCTCGTGGACTTGGTTGACACATGTCATCGGTTCACATTTGCACAAATTGATGCTCATGCAGTTGGTAACTGGACTGCCTGGTCCAGACTCAATTATTTACAGACTACCACCATATGGCTGGAATATTTGCTGAGTGCAGCATAAAACTAAGCTCACTTACTCATTCGCTGAATCGTAACATCTTTATTTTTCGACCAAGTTTGATTTTCGTAAATACGAAAAGAGATAATTGCTGCCCCTATATGCCAGGGCGTTGTCCAATGCCTCACAGACCATCATCACAGTTGTGACCATCTCTATATCTATATCTCTATCTTTTTTTTAAAATGTAGCTTTAATATTGAACGACAATGTCATGGATGGGGTCTGCCATAAACTCATGGAAGTCAGATAAGCACTAAAGTATCCATGAGCTAGTGTAACCATTTGATCACACAGAGACTTCAACTATTGTACAGAGTAGTGAATTTCCCTCCACGAATCACTTGATGTAGAACTGAGTAAATATCAAGTCCATTATCGTTCACCCTGATGTGTCTGAACAACTGTTTCTCAAAGTTCACATTCTATGAAAAAATCCACAACACTGCAAATACTGTTTCTCTTACACTTACACAACAAACACATGCAAGTCACCATTATTATGTCCTATATGCGGATCAGACACACACAATCGAAGAATGTACATGGGATAGATACTGCATTCACTGCCACACACACGGACACACTGCCACACAAAACACATGCCCTATGAAACAAAAACACATCCTCAGCCTAAACAAACACACCAACCTGCCTAAACCTTCACGCCCCCACATGTCATAGAAATCTATCCTATCAGCATCCTCTTCCTCACCCTACACCTCCTCAACCCCAACTCATCCTTCTCATCCCTACCCCCTCCCAAACCCCACAAACAACAACCAACACCAACGCCCCCTAAACCATCCCGCCCCCAACCAGCCAAACCTATCCCACCCCCACCACAACCCCGCACCAAACCATCCACCAAAAAAACCCCTCCATCTCCCTTCTGCACCCACCCCACCCACCACTACTACCGAAATTAGACACAACTTAAAAAAACAGACTGGCACAAATTCAACACACTATGCAAACAAATAAACATCAGCACCATCCAAGACCCCCGACATCATCATCTTCAACAAAAACTACACTAATACCATCCTAAACATAACAAATAAATGCATACCCACCTTTCGGCCCAACAGTCCCCTGATGGAGGACTGATATAAAGGCAAGAAAAAAGGCACCTAACCAATCAAAGAGGGACCGTTCAAAATTATCTTTGCTAGAAAACTAAGAAATCAAACTAAAGAACTAATGAAAGCAGCAAAACTCAAGCACTACAAGAAATTCTGCTCCACCCTCAGGCTCACAAAAAACCTCTAGGCATATGTGGAACAAATTTGAAGCCATTAAGGGTATTTTAAAAAACAACAACAAACATTTCACCTAATTTTCCGGACCTACCCACAAATAAAACTAAGGCTAACAAGTTTGCTGCCCACTTTTTGGCAACCAGTAGCTCCACCAACTACCCACCCGCATTTCAAAATATCATTAAAAGTTACCCAAACTACACACAGCAAGCAATCCACACAGAACTCCCCCATAAACAAAACCATAAACATCCATGAATTAACATCGACACTCAGCCCCTGGTCCAGATACAATAACATACACAATACTCAACAGACTCCCATCTAACATGCACCTCATAACCCTTACCCTCTTTAACCAAATCGGGATCACAGATACTCTCACAGACACATGGGAAACAACCAGGATGGTGCCAATCCTCAAACCAGGGAAGCCCAGCCATGAGCCTGATTCATATCGCCCCATCTCTCTTACCTCCCACCTATGTAAAACCCTTGAATCAATAATTAATAACAGGCTCAAACACCTTATTCTCTCAAAAAAACTTATTAAAGAGGACCAGAGCTGCTTCACGAACCTGCAATGTTTAGACCATATTTTACATTTGGAACAAGACGTCAAAGTAGCTATAGCCCAAGCACAAAAACAGTACACTATGAGCCATTTTCATTGATTTTATCAAAACTTTTTGACATGGTTTGGCAGCACAACGGCCTTCTACAAAAACTTCAAAAACATGCCATGCACGGACGTATTCTAAATTTCATTCACTCGTTCCTTAACAACAGACAGATAATACTCAAATCTCACAACACCCTTTCGGACCCCTATCTATTAGAAAATGGGACACACACACACACACACACACCACCCCCCACACCCCTCCACACACACACACACGCACACACCTCAGGGCTGCATACTGTCACCCACACTTTTTAACTTTATGATAAATGATATTTTCCCTGACTCGTGGTCAGAAATTTCTAGAGCAAAATTTGCAGACGATATTTCCTTTTGGACGTCCCCCACCTCGATTAATCAAGCAACACAAAATGTCAAAAAATGCTAAATCATATTCAAAATTGAACCCAAACGTGGGAGTTCCTTATTAACGAAAAAACCCGGGGGCATTCTCTTCAAAACTAACTATATGCAAAATTGTACACCCAAACAACACCTCAATAACACAAAAATTGAATTCAAAAAGGAAACTAAATTTCTAGGTGTAACTTTTGACCAACACCTAACATGGACACCCCACATTCGTAACTTGGTCAACTTTTGTCAAAAAGATCTCAACCATCAGCAGCACAAACTGGGGTTCCGACAAACACACATTAATTAACATAAATAAAACTCGTATATAAAGTCGAGGCTGGACTACGCCCCTCCGGTCCTCCACTCACTCTCCCCACCCACCCCTCCTTTCCCCCCAACATTCAGAAACTAAACTCTGCACAATTCCAAGCCCTCAAACAAGCCCTTGGTGCGAGGAATGGCGCTTCCCTCAATACACTAGTACTCCTTCTACTAACAGGCACGTCTTCAATCACACTAAGAATAAACCAAACCTCCCTCACTTACTGGGCTGGGTCCCAACACAACCCACTACACAAACATATCACACAAAATACGAAAAAATCAAGAAAACCGCACTAAAAAAATTAAATTAAACCCACATAAAGCCCCCTATCTCACTCATCTCCACAGTCTGCTACACAACAATTAAACAATATGTACTGTTCAAAATAAGTAGGGGATATTGAAATATGATTTTGAATAACATCGTGGAAAAAAATGGTGACAAACATGAAGTTTCATCTTTGTTTTGTGAGCTTATGTTTTAAGCCCACATACCCATTCATTTCAGCTCATGTCACCTGTGCATGTCACATGACAGTGTGTTGCATATGGTAGGGGTGACTTTACACTTTACATTAGCATGCATTTCTTGAGTAATGTTACCCCAAGAAAACATCCGATGACTTTAAACGATTGTTTGTCGTCTTTACAACATATTATTGTTTTTGTTTAAATTTTGCGACACAATGCGACGTCTGTAGCGAGCGGAACGTCCAAGGGCCATTAGTATGTTATAGATCGTAACAACACAGAGAATAGTCGCCCAAACTCTAAATGTTTCCCAATCTGTCATCAGTATATTGTGGGCCCGGCCCAAAATGTTGATGATCTTCCTCGTTCCGGTCGTATAAAAGTTAAAAACTGCGGCACAAGACAGACTTGTCAGAACTTATGCTCTTCGGAATCGAACCAAAACAGCTCGTCAGATCGCCTCCCATCTTGAAACTGCAGCTGGAGTTCGAGTCTTGGGTCAGACGATTCGAAACAGATGACATGCACGTGGGATTAGGGCTCGTCGACCGTACGTTACGCCAGTATTGATGACATCAGAGACAGACGTCAATGGTGTGAACAACATCGCCGATGGGGAAATCGTCGATGGGCAAGGGTTGTGTTGTCTGATGAGTCGAGGTTCACTATAGACTTCCGGGATAGGCGTTCTCGGGTCTGGCGGCGACAGGACGAGCGTTACGCTAACCGCAACGTTCATCAACATGTACAAACATGTACAGTACTAACGTGACAACATCCTTGACGCCATTGTTATCCCCTTTGTGCGCCAAGCTGGTCAACATTTTGTTTACCAAGATGACAACGCCCGAGCACATCGTGCCAGAATCGTCACCGACTACATGCAGAGGCAAAACATCGTTACCCTACCCTGGCCGGCTCTCAGTCCCGACCTTTCTACCATACAACACGTTTGGGACATGCTCGGGAGACGTGTGAGACAGCGTCAACGTCAACCAGCTACGGTTCAAGAACTGGACGCAGCGCTGCAAGAGGAATGGAATGCCACACCCCAATTCATGCTTGGCCGGCTGATAAGGAGTATGCCAAGGAGCATTCGTGCGTGTTTGGCCAGTCGCGGAGGTTTCACACGTTATTGACTTAACTATAAAAACGTCAAATTCAGTTTCTGGACCCTTCTCACCTCTTCATACCGTTTGTGGAAATGGCGCGTACATGAGACCGCTATTCACCGTGTCATCTACTTCTAGACTTGTCTATTACTGGTAATAATTAGTAATAAACTATATTCGCCATAATTTTGGTTACTTCAATTTTTTTCCGAATATCCCCTACTAGATTTGAACAGTATATAACACACACCTCCCATTACAAGCTACACTCACGACAAACCACCATCAACCACTGACACCACACTCAACTCCACCCTCCAACACCTCCCCAGAAACACTACCAAACCAGACATAGCAAACATCTCCCTCGACTACATTAACACTATCTACCCCACCCACACCCAATTATGCACTGACGCATCCATCAACCCAAACAAACTCACTGGCATAGGCATACACGTACAACAATCTCCCCCTATTACAAGAAATCTCCATCACACAATCCACACCTCCATAAACACAGTAGAACTCACAGGAATCGTCTCAGCACTCCACCTAAACCCCTTCCTCCGCCAGTCTAACTTCCTCATCCTCTCCGACTCACTCAACTCTATCAAACAAACACAAAACATGCTTTCTTAATCATGTCCAGATCTCATACACAACACAGTCATCCAAACAGATTCACTCACCCACCTAAACAAAAACATTACATTCTTATGGATACCCGGTGACACACACAACCAGGAAATGACACAGCAGACACAGCAGCAAAACTAGCAACAACACACATTAACACAACACTCCTCCTTATTATTCATTTATTTCCCCCACCTACCCCATCGGCGACATTGGCCTAGCCAACTAGCCAAAAGCCAACGTAAAACCATTAAATCTATCTATCTGTCCGCTCCAGGGGCTTTAAAATGACACTAAAGACAAGTCACGCCTACGCTGCATACTTTGTACATGTAGTTGATGAAACCTTTTTGAATAGACATCATGTATATGCCGCAATACTCAATGGTGCAATTCATGCCACAGGTTTCATGTTTTCCAAGAAGCACGTACTTGCACTGATAGAGTGCACATTTCGTTTTGTCCTATATACACATAAATATATATATTTCAATCTAATTGTTTAACCATAAATACGTTCACAGCTGACACGAGAGCGACAAAGATGAACTTCTGATCTTTCTGCTCCAGGGAAGGTGTGTAAAAATGAGAGAGGATTTCATTGCAGAAAGGTTCAAGTCATTTCCAGGAGAGCAGGAAGTATTCATGTATTGCGAAATTGACGTTCCTGGCCTTTCCATCGGCTTGGTTTTTGTGCACAAGTTGGGTGTTGATGAAATCGATTTTCTGCATGTGTTTTTTTTGTTTGTTTGTTTGTTGTTTTTTTCGCGTACTCGGCTTGCACGGCAACCAGCCACTCCCCTCCCAAATCATGACATTTCCGTTCTGTTTTCTTGTCCGCCATATCCGACTTTTGTAGATTAATTGCTGCCAGGGGATTGATTAAAGCCCCATTGACCATCACTGTGATTGTAGCCATCTATCTATCTGTGTATGTATGAAAATTTTGTTCTTATTTCAATATGTTTTCTGGAATGTCCCCTTGCTTGACGAGCATGCCTATGGTGGCCATCGCCAGTCCCAAGTCAAACAGGAGCCTAAGGGTTTACTTGTAATTGAGCTGCTGCCAGTGCCGGTGTTGGTGCCAATGTAGAGGTGCTGCTGTCGCTGGTTTGAATTTGTACAGCAAGGTGGTGATGACAGCAATGCATGCTGCTGCGATGACGTACAGGATCAATGGACTATTTCTTTCTGCTGTTTAGCTAACCAGCCTTTGCAACCGTCTGATGCTTTTTGAAGATTCTTTTGTCGGGTGACGGTATCAATCACCAGTGGTGATTGGTGCTGCTGCTGCTACAGCTATGTGGGTGATTGGTGTTACAGCACATCCTCTTGCTCTACCATTGTCAGTGACCTGTTGTATATTATGGTTATTATTATTTTTTCTTTAAATTGGCAATGCTTTGCCTTGATGTGATGTGATCGAATTTCGCTTGAATTTTGCTCAAGCTAGTGGATTGTAAAGCGTCTGCTTTCAATAGGAGTTTGCCATGTTTAATTTTGGTGAGCTGTTTTTTTTTCACATGGTCGCATTCTTGTTTGTTTTGAATTGCACCGTTTTCTTCCAAGCATTCCTCTAATGAATCCCTGTCCTTTCAGTGAAACAGGGCAACCATGGCATCTGCTCCCACAGGTCTTTGAGCACATATTTTTGCATCAGCACCCAAACTCTGTGATTTATGTGCCGGCCTAGGAAGGCTAGGCAAGACGGCATGTCTCTTTTTACACCATCTGCTTGTGGGCACTGCGGTCATCCTGCAAACGTATTCCCAGATCCACTCTGTGCACGTCTAGGTCTGTCACCACCCACAGTCTCTCTGTGTATATCTTGTTCACGTGCAAAGTTGAGGAGAGGACGATGAGGTCGAATGCATCCCTATGGTATCCTTCCTGCATATCCAGCACGAAAGAGATTTTCCTGCATCCCATCTGAGTACACACAATGGCACAGTGTGCATCTCAAGGTAAATCAATCTCATTTGAAAATTTCTTAGTAAATGGCTTGCACGAACCGTCCATTGTCTGTATGAAGCTGTGCATCCATAATCACAAACAAATATTAATTTAATTTACAAGCAGTTTAAGCCTTCTTAGTGATTTGGATAGTGATCAGTTTGCTGCTCCGCATGGCCAGGAACAACGCGTACTTGGTGGTCAGGTTTTGTCCTACAATCATTTAGGCAAGACCAAGTTCCTTGATGATCGCATTGATTTCCAGTGGGTGCAGTAATTTGGGGATTTGGTCGTACTCACAGATGCCATGGAACAGCTAGTTTGGAAGCTCTATGGTTACTTACACTTTGGTAATCTTGGGTTCCAATGTGTTTCACTGACTCTTTGAAAATTCTTCCACTGGGATGATCAACAGACCCTTCATCGACTGAGCGGGCACGTTTAGATGGATATTCCATAACTTATTGCTTTCATCCCGCGACGATCTTCCGATGATGCAGTACTTGGTTGTACAAGTACTGGTTGCAAATCTACTGGTCCAGCTCTGAGCTTGTCGGACTCCAATGAAATATTGTTGATGGTGTAGCTGCTGGAATTCTCTATCACAATCACATGACTTCATGCATTCAGCGCAAGTTTGCATTCCAGCAGATTGCCGAGTCTGGCTTGGTAAAATGGCATTGACCCTCCAGCAGTTCAAAGTCAAGCAGAATGCAAAATCCATTCCCGAATGCCTTGGTTATAGCCTTATGTGCCTTCACCACACAGAAGCTTGTCCTAAAGCATACACCACGCACAAAGAGTCCAAATGCGCTGGTATTTCATATTTTCCCACGTGCTTGCAGTTCTCCAGAGGTGAGCATAACTTAAAAACATGTCACTGTCATCAATGCATAGGATCTCATTCCTGATTTTGATGGTGTTTTTCCCCTTGATGGCATGTCCCGGGTTTAGCATCACTGGAATTCCAACTGATCAGAAAAGTTTGATAAGCTGTCCCGGTTTGGGAAGCACACCAGCAGGGTTTGGTTTTCATCGATCGTGCTTGGACTGATCGTGATGGTCACAGATTTCACGGAAGGATCTAGTTGTAGTCCGTATTAAAAGTATATAATATGTTACGGTGAATAATTTGGTGTAAGAAATCCACCTGAACCAACAAAATATAACGCTGAGAAATCTGAAATTTTCAATAATTTTGCATCAATAGAAAGCAAGATTCACAATAGAGGTTTCACGTGCAATGCAACTGAGTCAGATCTAATGTAATGGGTCACAAATATAATGTAAAGTCACCGGAGTCTTTCAGGCAGCGATTATATAGATCAAGCACTGACGGAGAGGAAGAGTTATGTACTCCAGTTAATCTGTGTGTCCGTGTTGTCAACACGACCAGCCTATATATAGAATGTCACTAATTCTTGAACATTTGAGCACATACAACCATCGCCAATAATGTAGAATTCTCTCGTAGTCCCCAGGAAGTATGCTCTACTAATCAAAACATGAATTCAAAGGGAGGTAACCCTAAAGAACTATCTTAGCCAATAAGAGTCCAGCCAATAAAATACTTATAGCACTGAACATTTATGATACGAAATGTGACCCATATTAACTATCGCTCAAAACTCTAAACAATGTGACCAAATAATAATTTTCACTTTAATCAATAATACAGTTTACAGAAAATACACTCTCGTAACAAATATTTTAAGTTAAATAAATGAAATAAAGGCTGATGATATTCCAATGGATGATTTTGATGGTGTTAGAACCCCTTTGCTCTATGCGGATGAGGATGAGAACTAGTTCACAAGCGACACCTTGAACAACAAGCTCACGAAGCAGACCATGAACAATAATTATGATACATTGAAACGAGATAGAAATTATGTTGAGCCTCTGTATCGAGACTATTCCAAGTTCTTTATCAACAACGGGGGTACACTGTGAGTGGATAAAAAGGTCAATCACATGAATACTCACATGAGGAAACTACTCGATCTGTTGACTCTGGTCCGAAGTGGTGTCAACTCCGTTCATAATGAATTAAACATGCAAGAATACGGTGACGCTTGACCTAAACAACTTCCATCCCAGGTCATCCAAAGAAACATCAGACAGCATCGATAAACTGTTGGGCACGCACTGGAACAAACTCTTGTCCAATTTCTAATTTCCCCTCAGGGAACATTATTGTCTAAATGAAGCCTTGAAACATGTGCGCAGATAACACATGAACAACATGGGTAAACTCAATGAAATCAACAAGCACATAGCTCTTCCTGGAGCTTTATGCGATTGTCATGGCGGCTTTCATGTGGGGAAAGAACTGGAGTAGAAAGCAAATCTTATTTTGTTATGTAATCTTGCAGTGGTGCATATCAGTAATAAAGGTAGAGCTAAGGATAAATACGTTATGGCACTTATGCATAAACTAACCTGGATGTCAGCTGAGCAGTGATGTGGTTTTAAATGCCTTGGTGGGCAGCCTCTCTTGCACCGTGAAAGGTCACGGGTTACATCACAGGCTACCAGAGTTACCTGAACTTCCTCAGCAGGTGTCAAGTCTCTCAAATTCCCTACAACAATACCCAACATCCACTCTTAATGGAAAATCTACAATACTTCATCACCTATTGCTGCAGCTTTTTATGGTTACAGTTTTGCACAGTTAAAAAATTATTTGGCAGGTATTTGTTTCATTTATCTGCGAGCAGGGATTGATACCTGCCTAAACCATCACTCATCACAATGCACGAGTCGACTCCAAACAGTGGATACAAGAAACAACACTGTGCCAACACCAAGCGATATCGATGTCTACCCATTACATACAACATTTTGGCATGCATCATGGCCGTTGTTCATAAGGGAGTGTTTGGTGTTTTTGATGATCCAATCATGGATACAATGTGTTCTTTAGACTCTTTCAGGTTTCTCCGCTGTGGAGAGTTTTCATGAGCGAAATCCTTCAATCCCCAATTCAGTCTGAGTGTTAAAGATGTAGTTATTCAGCCAGTGTAAGCAAGGTGTTCAGTGAAGTCCTAATCATCCAAGACAGATCCCTTCTGTAAAGGAGTTACAGTCAACATGTTTCCTGTAGCAGGAACTTGCTGCAGATTCTCAAGTTCAAAAAGGTTCATGTGTGTAAGACTCCATTGTGGCCATCTGATGCACTGTTTGTGGATAGGTTAGGTAAGACAGTGTCCAGAGCTAGGTTTCTGTCAAGGCTTAAAGTTGTGTTATCCAAAACTGGGCTGAATCCAGCATCTTATTCAGGGCATCCCTTCCAGTTCAGTGCTGCCACCACAGCAGCCCACTTGGAGATACGGGAAGTCCACTATGGTGGGCTTTTGACTTCCAGTGCATACTGGCAGCTTGTGCCTTCATACTCATGTTCTTTTGGCAATTTTTCTGCAGGTTATTACTTTATTCTTTAACACACAATATCATTTGAGGCTTTATAATTCCTAATACATCCCCCCAATTTCTATAAATCAACTTCTTCCATCTTCACCCACTGCAGGCCGGCTAATGCCTCTGCCCATCAGAAGCTTTTGCATCCGACACCAAGATGGTGGATGTGACAAGACGTGTTTAGAATCGCTGTCGCTTGTGTGGATATATCTCCGTAATTATCATCAGTGAGGCCCAGTACAGGCTCATATTAGTGAAACAAATATCACGTCAACGTTTGTTACAACAGAAGTCTGATCATTTCGTCCAGAGAAAGGAAATTACAGCGAAATGGGAAATCCTTTGCAGTGAGGAGTTCAAGCAGGAAACGCAAACCATCAGGATCCCCCACGGACCCACTACCGACCAAGTCAACCAAGTCGTCTGTTACAGCCTACAGTGTATGGTGGCTGATTTGGGCCATCGCTTTCTCGCCTTAAATTTTTAGGCGAGAAAGCGAGAAAGAGATACCGCAAGACCAGAAAGCGATAACGCGAGATCAGAAAGCGATAGCAAAAGACGAGAAAGCGATAATGCGGGACGAGAAAGCGATTACATGATCGAGTCACTATCCTATCGCTACTGCTGCTATTTGTGAATCCTGCTCTGGCTGAAAAACCGATCCAGCCACTAAATTATGGAGTACTGTTTAAGCCATCAACCCCAGTACATTTTGCAACAGAATACTGGCTTCACATGTATGAGATTAGGTTACCATCTAACCCAACCATCCCTTCCTTGTCAACATGCCCTTCCTCAAATGCTACATGTCTTCTCATCCAACAAATTCAAACCCACCTTCTTTCTTTGCAAACCAAATGCATCTCACACCTCAACACCACACGTGTACACATAGAGCAGTTGATCCCCGAATCAAAATTAAATTCTCCCTCAAGGTCCAAACGGGCACTTTTAAGTTTTGTTGGGGCCTTTTCTAAGACTCTGTTTGGCACTGCAACTATAGACGATGTCGTGTCAACATCCTTGCACAGCACATTAACACTCTCACAATGCATGAAATGAATGTCATAAACAAACTCCGACAGCACTCTCAACACCTGTCTTCCTTCATGCAACTCATTGACAAACGGTTCGCAAATGCACAACAAGGTATCAAAGCCAACCATGACTCCATGCAATATGTTACACAAACCATTGAAAGAAATACCAAGTCTCTCCAGGCAACCTTTGTTGTACTTTCTACTCTTCTAACCGATCAAATACGACATGCTTATGATATTGAACATCAGTTGGATCAACTGCATTTAGGCATTTTAGATTTGGTTCAAGGTCGTCTGTCACCACTTCTTCTCTCTCCTGAGGTCTTACAACAAATAACCCATCATCTGTCACGTCTCCAATCTGAAAAGTACAGAGGCTTTCATCTTCTACAAACAGATCCTTCCTTCTACTATGCACATGCCCAATTCTTATATGCTAGAACCAAACTAAGCATCTATGTGTCCATCAAGTTTCCTTTTTCATCTCTCAGCAAGCCTTTTCATCTGTACAAAATTCTTTCCCTCCCTGTACCAGTCAATCAAACATCATCTCATTCTACTCAGCTTCTGGATCTCCCAGCATATTTCAATATCTCATTTGATTCTCAGCACTATGCTACACTTGACACTTCTCAGCTATCGTCTTGCAGAGGCGAGTCACCTCTTCACTGTCCCTTTCGCTTTCCTCTTCAAGCTTCGAAAAATCCATCATGTGCAATTGCTTTCTTCCAAGATAGAAGAAGTGATATCAAATCCATGTGTAATTTTAGATACCTAACTCAGCCCCAACCATCGCAACTTATTTCCGTTGATCCTTCCTGGTCTACCAAATACCCTTTCTCTCACTAACATGCCCAGGTCAACGTCGTATGGTTCCTGACTGTACCTTCTGTGTCCTTGGCACTCCCTGTTCTTGTACACTTTCCACAGAAACACTTTATTATCCTGCAGCTTTTGGCACCTGCCACAACACATCTGATAAACTGACACGTTTGCACCCTTTGAATCTTGCTCTCCAACAGCATTTCTTTGATCCTTCCACCCTTGCTACCATTGCCGGTGACACCCATTTCAAAAAGGCCATCCAAGTTACAATTCCAGATTTTCATATTTACTCTCACAAAATTTCCAGTATACTTGCACAAGATAAGAATACCCATCTACGTCTCAGGCGAATTGCTGGGCGTGCCAAAAATGATCAGACCATCTTCCAGAATCTAGCGGAACCCCTCCTAGATGGTCAGATTGCTGTCCCTAGTTCCTGGCCTGACACAAATGCCATTATTGTCCTCATCAGTACCAGTGTATCAATCCTTTCTATCTGTTTGGTCATCTGGATGTTCTTCAAACTACGCACTCTCTCGGCAGCACTCGTCTTAATGTCCCATGCTGCTCCCGTCAAATCAGTTTTGATTCCAACTTTTAACTATGATGCCTACACATCTACTACCATTAATCCCCCTGATCTTGTAATCACTACCCTAACTGACTACCATGTCTCCATCCTTTTAGGAACCCTGACTGTCCTCTTGACAGTACTTCTCACCTTTGTCTTTTATACACAATATTCTCGAACTAACAACTGCCTACTACTGGAACTCACTTCTGGTCCTGATTGTGTCACTATCCCATTCTTTCCACTCACACTGTGTCCTTCCTCCTGGCACATCCAACCTCCTTCTGTAATAGAAAATCTTCAAGTCTCAGGATATTTCTTTCCTACACTGACGCGCCATTGGCCTGATTTCCATGTTACCAATAAACTAACTGACCGTTCACTCAACATACCCAGATCCATCTCGGTTTCCTATCTTAGTGCCCGCAAATTGCGGAAAGTGTTTCAGCAACCCTTTACCGCATATATTTTAATCGTCCACCATGGGTATTTTCAAGTTTTGGAACCAAATGGCATGTTTTAAATGTCTTTTAGAGGGCAAATTGTTAGGGAACGCTAAAAACTACCTCATCATTCAACCTGCTTCCGTTACCTACCATGTAACATTTCATGTTTTCAGGTTCCTTTTTCGCGTGTACATATATTTTAAGCTTGTCCTTGATTCTTTATCCTGTCGTATGCCTTTATATTTCAGCTCAAACAACTGTGTTTTAATCCTTATACTGTAATGGTCTTTTTTTGTAACAATCTAATGTCCATCGTATTTTTTCTGTATTTCAATCAATTGTACAAATACGTTTGTCAAGAGCTGTCCTGTGCACCTCTTTGATTCTCATTGTACGCCCTAAGTATTTGTAACCCGTTTTCGTTTTATTTGTAAAAGCTTTTGAGGACAAATGCTCCACGACGCCCAGGGGTATTATTACAGTGCATATATTTCTTCATATATTTTTATATTTTTCAAAAATAATTCTTAACTAAGGAAATCCGTATAGGAGCAATTACTATGCATAGTGTATCTTGTTTATGACACAACTTGTCAAGCAAAGCGTCAGGCAATTAGCAAACGCGTCCATGCCAGCCTTAACTAATTAATCACAGATGAAATTAGTGAGCTGTGTTGGCACTGGCCTTTCTTCTCGGCTACGTCCCATGGTCAAGCGCAGATAGGTAGGCCCATCTCAGCAGGAGCATCTATACCACCAACTAGGCCGTAATCGAAAATCAACTTTACCATCGTACCACCCTCTTTGTCTTGTCGTAAATGCCATGACCACGTACTGACAGATATTTGGATTAGCAGCTGACACAAACCAGCCATGCCTATACCATAAAGAAAATCAAGTCTTGTTAGGTAGTCACAAAATCAGTTCCGAGAGTTATACAATTATTTCGAGCAATGATGAAATTATATGTAGGTCAGTTATTCCGTATTTTAAGAGAGTCCGTGGATCAAATAATATTCGAGTAGATTTGCATCAAATACGCGTTCACAGAACAGGTTACAACAGTCAACATTTGTATTTTGATGTCTCATAAACATGAATAAGTATTTCACTTATGATTTGAAACGTCCAGTTCCACGTGCTCTTGTATACGATACAAAACAGTTTATACGTGAATTGAAACACCGTAATCATTCGAAAATGGCATTGCCTGCTCACGAAATAATACTTTCAAACCCACATAGTTCAGCCTTCATTCTGTTCCTATATAGTGCCGTATGTTATCGGAGCCATCCTAGAAAGTTAACATTGTCATTTAGCTGTGTTATTGTCTTGTTTGTAAGGCACAAAAATGTACATTCCGACATCTTTAAGTATAGCATTACAGTATTACATGTATTCTACGTTACTGATAAAACTCCCTATATATCGAAACCGCTCGTTGTCCACAGCCACATCAATCAGGACACATTTACCGTAGTCACCCAAATATTTCATGATAAAACCAATTAGCATTACTGTAGCTAAAACTGTACCTTCTCCCCTGTAGTTACATATATTACTTACTTATGTCACGTACCGTATTGTATTGAGTGAGTGAGTTAATATTTAACGTCACATCGGCAATATCTCAGCCATATCGTGACGAGAACATTCAACAATGAAAAAGAGCATATATACATCATAAAAACCCGTCAACGAAGGACAGTAAAACAACTAGAATATCACAATTTCAAATTAAAACTAGCATGGAAAGCTGTCGTCCGATTAATAGCACTATTTAGACAATACAATATAAAAACAGACTATAGATCGCCAACAACAGAAGGTAGATCACCACACTAGGAACCATGGGGACTTACAGTACCTTTGCTACCTACATGGACCCTAGTTGGATTTACACCATCCCTTCAGCTGCTGGCGATTGTACGAAAAGTTATACGAAATTAAAAGAACATGAATACTACGATTAAAATCCTGGTAGACTTAAATTTACTGTGAATGTTTGTGGACTTACGTACCCTCTCAGGAGGACAATAATTTTACAATACTTCAACCCCCTTTGAGGGTACAGCCACCAACAATTCAAGTTACTAATCCAAACTACCAATCATTAAAATACATCTATTTACACAACATAACATTCAAAATTCCACCAAAAAATCAATCTCTTTTAAAAAACCAATAATTAAATATGAATTAACGCTAGTAAAAAGATCCTTCATTGTTTTAACTGTAAAATACTTATCCCTTGTGATGGAGAATTCAACACAGCCAAGCAGGATATGCTTGACCGTGGTTCTCTCATCACAAGGGATACAAAACGGAGGATCCTCACCTTTCAAAAGGTGCACATGAGTATATCTAGTATGGCCAATACGACATCAGATCACGGATGTAAGTTCTAATGCTAGCTTTATAATCAGAGTATGGAATAAGAAGTGGTGTCACAGATTTCTGGAGTGCTGCCTTGGCAGCAAGATCGGCCATTGCGTTACCGGAAATACCTACGTGGCTAGGTAACCAACAAAAGACGATGTCGTATTGGCCAGTGGCAAGATTATTATACAATTCAATAATTTCAATTAAAAGTGGATGTTTACAAGCTATATTTTTAATAGCCTGAAGGCAAGAAAGAGAGTCTGAATAGATTATATATTGTTTACGTTTAGGGTGTCCTTGAATATATTGAAGAGCTGTTAGTATGGCGTTAGCTTCTGCTGTAAAAATAGAACTGTTATCTGGTAATCGAGAAGATATTGTTCTGGATCCAATGACAGTGGTACAAGCCACAGCGCCACCGTCCTTGGACCCATCTGTAAATAAGGATTTATAATTGCTATATTTATGTTTCAGTTGATTATATTCTTGTTTATACTGTAATTCATTCGTTTCTGATTTTTTAAAAGTCGTTAATGTTAGGTCCACTTGTGGCCTAACCAACTGCCAAGGAGGAGAAGAAAGAAGACGGGAAGGAGCTCAACGCTGACAGCAGAAATAAGTGGTTTTATTCTTAATCCAAGAGGCGGAACAAGAGAAGATTTTTTATTGTATAAATCCTCATACAGAGGATTGAAGACACAGTTACATGCAGGGTTTGACTCATTTGAATATAGTTTTGTTACATACTGTAAGGCTAATTTTATACGTCGCTGCTCAAGAGATGGTTCATCAGCCTCGACATACAGGCTGTCAACAGGTGAAGTTCTAAAGGAGCCAAGACAAAGTCTTAGACCTTCATGATGGACTGAATCTAATAGTTTTAAGTTGCTTTTGCAGGCTCCACCATAGACAATGGAGCCATAGTCAAGTTTTGAACGCACGAGAGATCGATATAGATGGAGAAGGGTAGCTTGATCCCCTCCCCATTTTGAATTTGAAACCACTTTCAACAAGTCAAGTGCTTTCAGGCATTTAGTTTTAAGTGATTTAATATGTGGTAAAAACGTTAAATGTGAATCAAAGATAAGACCCAAGAACTTGGCTTCCTTCACAACTTTAATGGGCGTCCCATCTAGAGATAGTTCAGGGTCTTTATGTGGTTTGTATTTTCGACAAAAATGTATGCAGTTAGTATTCGATTTAGAAAATTTAAAACCGTTTTCAAGACACCATTTATTAATCTTGTTTAAACACAACTGCAGTTGCCGTTCAATGGTATGCATATTTTTACCACGACAAAAAATATTAAAATCATCCACAAATAACGATCCATCAATTGAATCGTTTAAAACTTTAGAGAAACTGTTGATCTTGATGCTAAAAAGAGTGACAGACAAAATACTACCTTGGAACACCCTGATCCTGATTGTAATGATCAGACAGGGTAGAACCCACACGGACCTGGAATTGTCTGTTATTTAAAAACTTGGCTATAAATTCAGGCAAACGACCTCGCAAACCGAAGTCATGTAAATCTCGTAAAATGCCATATTTCCAAGTTGTGTCATATGCTTTTTCAAGATCAAAAAAGATAGACACAGCATGCTGTTTGTTAATTAATGCGTTTTTTACAAATGATTCCAAATGAACTAAGTGATCGACTGTACTTCTGTTTTTCCGGAAACCACATTGTATATCTGTGATAAGGTTATTTGTTTCCAAGTACCAAACAAGTCGATTATTTATCATGCGTTCCATGGTCTTGCAAACACAGCTTGTCAATGAAATCAGACGATAATTGGACGGATCCGTATGATCACGTCCAGGTTTAGGTAAGAGTACCACTATGGCATCACGCCATGTAGAAGGAAATTTCCCGGAACTCCAAATATCATCAAATATATACAAGAGCGTCTCTAAACAGGATTCTGGTAAGTGCTTCAGGAGTTGATAATGTATGTTATCAGCTCCTGTAGCAGTGTCGTGAGCTTGATCGAGAGCAGTATGGAGTTCATGAATAGAAAAAGTTTCATTATAATCTTCCCCATCATCAGAATTGAAATTAATACTTTTCTTTTCTTGTTGTTTTTGATATTGCTGGAATTTTGGTAAATAGTTGGAAGAGGAAGAGTGTTTAGCAAGGGTTTCACCCAGTTTATTTGCGATATCAGATTTATCCGTAAGTAACTGATCTCCATGTTTAAGATGATGGACAGTAGATTTAGTACCTTTACCTTTAATTTTCTGCACCATGTTCCATACCTTGGACATGGGTGTCCGAGAATTTATTTTGGATACATAATTTTGCCAAGATTGGCGTTTGTTCTGTTTAAAAGTACGCCTCGCTTTAGCATTTAGAATTTTAAATTTATTTAAATTATGCACCATAGGATGGCGACGGAAATAATGTTCTGCTTTTTGCCTTGCCTTCCTAGCTTGTTTGCACTCATCGTTGAACCATGGTTTTCTTATGTGTGGAACTACAGAGGACATTGGTATACACTCATCAGCTATGGAATTCAGTTCATCAGAAAAACATTTAATAGCATCGGGAACGTCAATAAAACGCCCAGGTTGAAGTTTTTCAGCACAGTGTTTCGTATAAAGCCCAGTTAGCCTTTTTAAAATTTCGCCTTGATGATGGAGGAACATCGGATGGAGTTACAGCTTTTAATACAGTAGGAAAGTGGTCACTTCCACAGAGGTCATCGTGGACTGACCATTCGAATTCATTTAGTAGTTCAGAATTTGTGAGTGACAAGTCGAGAGCAGAATAGGTCCCTGTACCAGGGTGTAAATATGTGCTTGAACCATCATTATAAATACATAAATCATTGTCAGAACAAAAATCCTCCAATAACTTACCTTTAGTGTTTGTAGCTACACTACCCCAGAGTGGGTTGTGCCTATTTAAATCTCCCATTATAATACAGGGCTTCGGGAGCTGGTCATATAGAGCTTGAAGATCAGTTTTGGCAAACGTCGAAGACGGCGAAATATAAAGAGAGCATAGCGTAAACACTACATGTAAAGTAACTCTCACTGCAACAGCCTGCATATTAGTATTAAGTGAAACGTGGCTTTGAATAACGTTTTGTCTGACTAGAACGGATGATCCACCAGTAGCCCTATCACCCTGAGGTGAAAAACAATGATATGCATTAAATTGACGAAGGTCAAATGTATCTGTTTGTTTTAAATATGTCTCTTGGAGACATATCGCTGAAGGTGTAAAATCTTGGACTAATAGCTGTAATTCATGTAAATTAGTCCTCAATCCTCTGCAGTTCCACTGTATAATATTATTGGAATAAACTATCTTTTGGGGGGATTTATTGGGGATCTACCCCGCACTCTTTTGGAGGGCGACAAGCTATGTGCCCTAGAATGGACGTTTTCAGAAATGTCCATGTCTTCAAGAGACAAGTATTTATTAAACAGTTGAATTTTGTTCTGTGACCCTTTAGGAGCTCTGTCACTTTGTTGTTTTGAAGCATCAGGCTTTGGCTTCGGTTTACTTTTCACAGTGTGTTGACTATCAGCTGTCGATTGAGACTTTGAGTGTGACTGAGATAATGATTTGTGATCAGAAGAAGATTTTGAGGTACTAGGAAGTGATTCCTCAGTCTGAGATGATATGGCAGGGTACAGAAGCTGTGGAGAATCACAATTTACCCAAGTCAAGGTAGTTTGGCAGCCTGTGGATGATTTTGTTATTTTAGGGGTAGACTCCAATGAAGTTTTTGCTACTGTAGCATAACTTTCTGGAAGATCAGACCTCTTTACCATTTTTTTGCCTCAGAAAAGGAGATATTTTGAGTAAACTTTATTCTGTTTATCTCCATTTGCTCTTTCCAAACAGGACAATGTTTTGAAAATGAGGAGTGGTCGCCTGAGCAGTTGGTGCATTTTTTGACGTTACTGTCACAATCTTCTGTTGTGTGCGTCTTTTCACTGCAGTGAGCACACACAACAGACAATGTGCAAGTATTGACACCGTGGCCGAACTTTTGGCATTTGAAACACCGAAGGTGATTCGGAATGTACTTTTCCACACTGATATTACAGTATCCAGCTTTAAGTGATGTTGGAGCAGTAGGTGATGAGAAAGAAAACAGATAGGTATTAGTTTGAATAGTTGTGTTGTTTTTACGGGTTGTGAAACGTTTGACATATAATACACCCTGATCTTTCATTTCGAAAGCGATATCAAGTTCAGACATGTCTGCCAGTAAGCGATCTCGATCACGTACGATTCCCTTGCTCGTGTTCAGTGTTTTGTGGGCCGTGACAGTAACCGGAGTGCCAACGAAAGTGTCAGTGTTCAAAAGGTTCGTTGACTGTTGCCTTTTGGCGCACTCGATCAACAGTGCACCAGAACGTAATTTTCTAATGTTCTTTACATCACCGGCAATGCCTTGGATACCTTTAGACACCGCAAAAGGGTTTAACTTTAAAGGTGCATTATCTTTGGTCTCAATGACAATAAAACGTGGCCAGTAGTCAATGTGTTTAGACGGTCTGAGGTCATCAACAGGGTCATTTTCAAGAGGACGTTTGCTCTTTTTAGTGGGGGTTTCGTAAGCCATGGTGAGTTATTTAGGTTTCATCATCCGAGCTCCCCACCCACCACGGAGTATCACAAGGACAATGCTAAAGCAAGCGGGCCTCCAGCCTGCAGCACCAAGGATACCCGGATGATATACTCCAGCAGAAGAATTATGAATAATTGATCCACCAGATTGGCCCATGAGCCATCGCCTTCTGGGCATAAGACTCTAGGCAAAGTTTTGAACGTCAGAATTCAAATCAAACATGTTTATAAAAATAAAACCAAGACCAAAATTACATCAATTTCAAATTATACTTGTGCAATGATAAATATACATAGATTCCATGCACAGGGCTTGGCATGACCAGCCGATTGGTCGAACCGGGCCCATTCGACCACCCGTCTAGGCGAAGTCAGGGCCAAAGTGGTGTATTGAGCAACAGGAACACGGTTGCAAGCTCCTATTGCCCTCAACCACCAGGATCCGTTCCTCCGCCGACACGGGCCGCAACCCACGGCAAACGGGTTGGTGGACCAAATATCCCCCCGGGTCCACTACGGGGGTGTTGGCGAGCTCTTAGCGTTACCCAGCACCCACCACGAGGAGGTGGCTCGCCACGGGTGCCCGTATTGTATTGAGAAAACATTTGCTAACATTGTAGTTAGAGTGCGTCTGTCAATTCCGGAGTTAAATGGCTTAGGCCCAGTCTGTTGTAAACTACATGCCGTTTACTGTATTTGCTCAATGCATGTATTTAGATAGCTGAAAACTACTGTCATTAATCGTAAAGCTTTACCGTAGTTAATACATCAAGCGCAACCTACCATAACGGACATTAATCCAAACCGTAGTTAATGCAATATGCACTAGATACCGTAATTATCGTGGACCCATTACCGTAGTTAGAATATTAAGCGCTACACCCCTAATAGTCATAAATCGTTACAGTAGGTATCAATTTACCCGCAAGATTAGGTTATGTTGTATTATTTGTATTATGTTTCTGTAAGCAGCTACCATACATACTCTGTTATACCACTCACTGCTTAAATTACTTGACTTATACTGAAAGTGTATTAGGATATTGATTGTTATGTCTATTATTTGTATGTCACAAACAAGCTGTCTTATGTGTATGCACATTTAATGTATTTATATCTCATTCCTCCCGATACTATGTGTGTATCTGCTTCAGTTTAATCTGAATTAGAGGCATCTGCAAAATCCATGTATGAATACCGGGAAAGTTGTTTATTGTCCTTCATTGAAGCATGGCTATATGAAAGACTGAATTCAGGATCAACTAGGATTGCCTTATGGGCTATACTGACGGTCTTCAGACTTTCCCTGTACACCCACCGTGGCTACCTTTACTTGCACAGTTTCTTTGGACGCCAGATGTACCGGCCATATAGTCTTCTTGGATTAATTTTGCATCGATTCAACATTGCTGACACAAACACAAAATTCACAAACTGCAGAAAAACAAACAAGAAGGTAGTCAAATAAACACACTACTGGAAACATTAGGTCCTGATATTTCTGGAACACTTCTTGTTTTGACTGTAGACCTAAGAACATCGGAGTTACGGCCCGTTAAAGACGGGACTATTTCCTTAATGCTTGTTCATTTCTGTGAACATTCAGTGGTAACTCAGTGGGACTCAGTTGAAAAGAAACTCGAGTTCTGATTCGACTGTGCCATCGCGGTGTTAAATATAGAAATTTCTTTATTAGAACTTAAGTTGATCAGTCCTTGAAATGTGAAACGTTGTAAAGTTTGTGTTTATGTTATAACTGTGACGTACGTATTGATTTTTACATAACCAAAATGTGAAGCAAATATGTTTCCCATTCAATTTTCTACAGTTTGTTACCTTGAACGATGAAATCCATTCTGTTAAGACATTTTTATTAACTCTCTGAAAATACGCCTTGGAAAAAATTACCAAATTTCAAGGGCTTTTTAACGGGGTATCAAACATGATTGTGCTATATGTCATTCTGGACAGGCACTATCAAAACGAGAAAATCTTTCACAATTTCATTATTATTTTGTTCAAAATAGCAGAAATTTTCACCTGCCTGCCAACTTTTACTGCCTGTTGAGTCGACAAGGAATGGTGTTGTCTACACACAGTGAATATGAGGTCCATTAATCTCTTAAAGTTTTGGAGATATTCAGGGAGAAAGATCTTCACATTCTGTTTTATCTGCTGTTACAATGAAATTCATTGAAATCGCCCAGTGGTTTGGTCAGGAGAGCTGGTACAAAATTTGTGAAAATAATAATAAGAAAATCTGGAGCTCAGAGCTAAATGCTCGAAACAAGGTGAAAGCTACCAATACTTTTGCTGTGCCAATCCTCTCCTATTCCTTTGGAGTAGTTGATTGGACCAAACAAGACATCCAGAGTGTTGACCGCCTGACCAGAAGGATCATTTGTGATAACAGACCACACCACCCTCGTTCCTCTCTTAATCGTTTATATATGCCAATCAGTTCTGGGGGTCGGGATTTGATTAATGTGGAGGCTTTTCATGATAAAATTTTATTGTGTACTTTTGCACATATTTATTTATCGAATGATCCCCTGGTGATGCATGCCAAGACTCACGATGAAAGCAAGGAATTCCACATCTATTTTAAGCGTACCAAGGTCGTTGGACACAATTTGAAATTTGAAGTTGATTTTGTTGATGGCGATGTACTGCTGGACGGTACAGTGATGGGAGTAAACCAGGTGAAGTCGTTTACCAAGTCTGCCCAGAGTCTGTCTATTGTGGAGAAACTTTCTGAGAAGCCATTACATCGTGTGTACATGCAGTGTGTGGAACAGAACAGCAAGTCAACCAACTCTTTCGCCTGGATGAAGTCGGCTGGTCTCAAATGTGAAACATAGGGCTTCCTTTTTGCTGCTCAGGACCAGTCACTTCCCACTCGCAATCGCCAGAATGTGATTCTTAACCAAAATGTTAACATGAAATGTCGACTGTGTAATGAATTCACAGAGACTGTCCAACACCTTGTCAGTGGATGCCCCTCCTTGGCACAAACAGCATATCTTAAAAGACATGATAGAATGGCTCGCTGCTTTTATTATCGTCTCCGCCATGCCTGTGGCTTTGACCCCGGGGCCCATCGATGGTACGACCCTGAACATGTCCAGGGCGTCCTGGAAAATGATGCTTTCAAACTTCTCTGGAATGGGCCAATATATAGCCTGAGACGAATTCCACCCAACACACCTGATCTTGTCCTTTTTGATAAAAGCAATGGAATTATTTATAATTAGGTCGTCTGAAGACCTAATGACTACGTCTGCATTTGAACAACCAATGTGTTTGGACAGAGATCTTCAGATAACAGAGAAGGTAATGGACGGGGGACTGTGCCAAAAGTGTTTGAATTTTCAAGATGATAGGCATTTCAGCTGCGTCTGGGTATGGAAAATAAATCCCCTGTCTCAAAGAATAAGCTGTAAACATTATATTACCATGACATGACCATACAAAATAACTTGTTTTGTGTCTAAGCCACCACTCTCGAAGAGACAAGTGTCAAAAAAACATTAAAAAGATCAACTTTGTATGTAAATTGAAACATTCGGTGTTAATCTTTATGTCAATTTAAGTGTCGAGAAGGCTACACACGAGAATTCAAGTAAAAATGAAAGTGATCAGATTGACAGTAGTAAAACTATCCATGATTAACTGTGAGGTTTGTTGGCCAGCAAACCAAATGTTATGAAAATGACCCCCACCACATAATATGACCAGTGAAAAAAAACTGATACCACAATCTGAGAGTATTACAGGGCATTCCATGTGCTCAAGACATCATACTAAATGAAAATAGTGTCAAACCATATCAGTAATGGGGAGGCTACGATATCAAGTTTTTCAGCTGCCTCCTCCTTGACTATTGCTTAGCTTATCAATGTGCTGTTGCTTCAATATTTTGCTATGTGTCCCTTTGAGATCAGTACTTGTTGTATATAGTGACCCATACAGTCTCTGCATATAGAAAAGACACAGTTCATCCTAAGCTGGAGACACTCCCAGCTCCCTCATCACAGAATTTTGTTTGTAAATGTTTTCCAACACAAGCCAAATACTTTTGATTGGGTTCAAATCTGGACTCTGTGCTGCCCATGGTAGCTGAGGAATGTCAGGTTGAACAAGAATCATTTTATTAGTAAAGATGACCTTTTTCCAGTCACTATGAACAGTCCAATGAATTTTTCCTCTACACCATGCCGTGTCTTTCCCTGCTGACCTCGCGTATTCTGAGCCTTTTGCAAACAGTCCACTGAACAAATTCCAGTAAATGAACATTTTTTTGAACAGTTTTTCTAGAACATGGTTATGGAACGGACTGATAAAATATGTAATATCCTCCAAAGATTTTCAGCGATTAACTTTAATGATCCTCACAAGTTGATTACTGCCCTGTGTAGTGATTATTGCAGGTCTACCTGAATGATGTCTGTTTTTTTTATAATTTCCCATTCTCAATATCTCTTGAAAAAATTGCATATAGTAGAACGATGGATGTCATATTGATTATTAAAGAGAAGTTATTTATGGATTTGATTCCGCTCTATGATACTCTTTCATAATCCACCCAGTAACTGTAAGGAGTATTACCTTCCACTCTTGAATCCAACTGATGAAACCAGCATTTACTATTCTTTTTATGGTCCCACAAGCTGAATACCTGGATGTATTGAACTTTGTGAAATATTGGAATTATGGCTAGTAACAGAGAGAGAAGGGAGAGAAGGCCACCAACCAATCTTCTGGGCAAAGTGTGTGGGACTCTGCATGTTCTTAACACTAGTAGTATAGGGAATGACAGTTCTGGCTCACTTTCAAGAAATGTCTCTACAAAGCCTTATTTACTAAATAAGGCTTTGGTTGGGACCTTAGCTCTTGCTACTATTACCCCTACTACAAAAAGGTTGGGTGCCTATATCACGTTTATATCGATGAAACAGTTTAACGTGAACCGCCTACGATCTCTTTGGTGTTCATAATAAAGGCTTGCTGGGCTTTTTGTATCCCCTGTGCTATGTACTTTTTTTTCTCGTCCTCGCTGATAGCAGACTTACGAGACTTGGATCGAATATCTTGTTTCATTCCGTTATATTTTTTTAGTTCAGAGAGGATTGAACGAAACTCCTCTTCTGAGATCTTACTATCAGAGAGTGCCGTGGAAATACGCTCACTCACTGTGTTCAGCTTTGCTTCGGCCAGAACCCTGATCTCGTCGTGTTTCAATGCCTTACGATGCAGTCTGCGTGATACCAACTTAAGCGCCAACCCTAACAACCCCGCTATCCCAGCTGTTATTTCAAAACCTAGCACTATAGGTGCAGCCACGATGGTGGTTAACAACCCAACACCTGCAGCCCCTAGTCCCATGCTGGTTGCCATAAGGGTAGTGTCAGCCCCGTCCACGATATTGAAAGCTCTATTGTACTTCTTACATAGTGCTTTCCGCGTGTCACGGTCATGTTCTAGTTGACGTTTCACATCACATAACTGCCTCAAGCGGAACCCATCTACGGTTTCCAACGTCTTCGCTACTTCCTCTACGACTGGGTACAGACCCATCCTATAATATATATTATGAAAGATATTTTAATTGGGTTTCAGTTAATACTCTATCAATGTATTTGAAGTCTACAAGATCTAGACTACTATTCAGGGTAATAGGTGAGAGGCTAATAGAATTTCCTGTTGTAATAAAAACCCCACTGAGGCTTATTAAGCGGTTTATAGGACCCGTGGGGGTATCCTGTTGTATAACAATACGACAATATTTTCTTGTGTGTTCTTCATACCAGTGTATTGACACCCCGGGTAAAAATTGGTGTACTTTTGAGGTGTTTTCATTGTCTAAACTAAAGAAGACTTCTATGATGAGTGTGAAAGGGGAGTATATATCAACACTTATGTTAAAAGAATACTTGATAAATGCTAATTTATTTTTTACTACAGTCCTTAACCTATTTTTTTCGGTATTAGTAGTTCCTATGAATCCCCTCTCCGGAATGAAATCCCCGATCCAGACACCGTTGTTCCTAATCTTAGAGATAAACTCATTTTCGTCTATTGTGATATAAGGTGAGGCGAGTGTTAAGTTGATCAGCCATTTGGGCTCTTTAAAATCTGATAACGACACCCGTCTGTACACGTTGTCTTTGAAGTGCAGGATATATAAGGCGTCTTCCTCACCAGGCTGATCGAATCCCTCTGTATCTCCCAGGTCGTTAAGCGTAGTGTTGGGATGATGACTGGTCATTATTATACTATTACGATATAATTTCCAACTGGTTTTTTGATAATAGTTCAGGGGTGAACTTCATACCCATGAAGTGTATGTTGGCAGGCAGGAAGATATTGGTTAGTGATATCTTGTTTTCCATGATCACGTTGACCCCCTGCAGACTGGTGTTGGAGTCGGCACCCACCCGCACGTAAACATTGCAAACTTGATACTGGTGTCGTTTCACCCACCCGAGTTTGATCCCCTTCACTATCTCAATATTATTCCCTGATGGTTCCCCTAGGTAGACTTTGATGATCAGTGTTGAGTTTGCCGGCAGACTCTCTAGTATACTGACCACGCCTTCGAATTCAGATACCAACTGCAATTTCACGTTTTGTATGGTTGGTTTACTCGATAGCATATGAGCTGCCATAGTGTCGAGTGGGCTTACGACTATGCTACGTCTCTGAGTTGGGACGTAAGCCACGAGTATGGTTCCATTGTTCACGACTTTGTTTAGGTGGTTGTCTTTGTTATCCGTGAACACGTAGGGAGAGACGAGTCTAATATTGAGAAACCAGTCGTCGTTATCGGGTAACAACACCCACTTGTCATCTTCGGTGAAGACGAGCATATATGGCTTGTTTCGGGCGACGGTAGTGCTCTCAACATCGTCTAAGTCGAACAGTTTACCCCCGAACGATGGGTATATTATCCAATTATTATCACCGGTGTTGACAAGGGCGTACTTAGTGTTGACTGTTGCTCTTGTGGTATCTACTATATCACTTAGGGTTCCACCGGAGGGGATTTCAACGCGTTTGTAAATGTTGTTTTTCAGTTGCAAGGCGTACGATTTACCATCTACTCCGGGAGCGTCGAAACCGCGCGTGTCTCCGAGGTCGGAGATCCCGATATTGACGCATTTTTTCACTCCGGGCCCTTGTGCGCTGGTCATTTTACATGAAGCGTTTAGCTGAGGTATCCTATATTTACAGGATTATGATTTATATCTAACACCGATATTGTCAGCTCAGGTATGTTGCCCTGGGTTAATCTCTTATACTGCCGTGGTGAAAACGACTCAGTTCTACCGTCGTTGTATTTCTCAGTTTTCACCGGCACTGCTCTCAGTATAGTGGAAGGGTGACCTCCTTGAATGTTGTACGTTGTGCTCACCTGACCGAGATGAATGTACAGCTCTCGGTACGGTACTAGATCGGGTAACTTCGTGCCTGTGACTGTTGTTGTTGGTTTTATCTCGTCAGGAGACATACCGAGTATCCTCGCTAATGGTCGGCCGAGCCTCAAGGGGTTTCTTCCTTTGTTGATTAACACCACTGTACCGTTTGAGTCGTTCATCTTGAGTTCGGCTCCAAGGGGTTTGAAGACCTCGTCGTTTAGAGAGCACACGCTGTAGTAGCCGTCAGTTATTTGGCTGCGAGTTCCACTGACGAACAGCTTATTGTTGCTGATATTGATGTTAGTCCATTGCGGTAGGTAGGTGATATCGCAGAGTGCGACTTCGAGTTGACCTGACGTGTTATCGATCGCGTGCGTCAGCTGAACGGCCTCACCGCTCGTTATTCCTGGAAGTGTTATGTACATATTATAATATATAATTCATATATTATAATATGGATTTAGCACACTTGAAAATCGTGGTGAATACAGATGGCACGGGGTTTAAAACAACCTTTATTAATATCTTTGAAAACTATGTCGTGTCCGTTAATAACGCGCAGGCGGTGGTAAACTGGAATCAAAACCCAATGCAGTTTTGGCAGAACCAACTCAACTTTGCTGTGTGGTGTGCGACGACAGGGTCGGGTGTGACACTAGACTACGGTATAGACGAACTGAGTAAGGCGGTTATTTTGTTTCATATTTATTATCAAACGAGACGAATATTGAAGGAAATAAGTGCTCCTCTTCCCCAAGATAAAGCGTGGAGTATGACGAATAACCCCTATGATAAACGCGCTTATGAACGTGTTTGTGGGGAGTTTGAGATTCCAACGAATAAAGACTTTCGCCTTCCTGGTGTGAACCATGGTCTCGGTATAGTTCTCGTGTACTTCTACAGGTCCGGAACATATCAGGCTGGTTCTAAAGATGGTTCATACAACCCACACCGTCATACATTTACAGGCCCCACAACGAATGAACAGATCCATGTCAGCTGTATAAAGCAAACCAATCCTGATGCAGCCACAGCCTGGACTAAAATGATCTCAAAAACATCGAAAGAATTCACTCGTGCTGGTACAATACGCTTGAACGACTCGATTCGAACGTACGTGTGGGCGCTGTTGGGTGCGCAGTCTATGACGCGTTCCAACATCCTCGGTAAGGGAACTGCTTACAACGCTCAGAAACAGTTCGTTTCCAACGTTGAGGATGCTATCAATTCTCCAGTTGATCTCCCGCGGGCCATCGAACGCTACCAAAACGTGTTAGAATACGCCAGATCGAAAGTCAATTACGTGTTCGGCGTGGGGTTGTACATGGCTCCGAGTGATATGCAACTGAGAATAAAAAAAGTGGTGGGTTATAACAACAAAATAGTCATAGCCACGAAGGATCAAAAGTTGGGTATCAACCCCGATGTTAACACCGCCTATATCCCACACATTCCACCACGTGAAACAGGTATAGTGGCGCCGCCCCCGGAGTCTAAAGTTCAACCAACACCACAGGAGGTGGCCCCCCATATTCAGGCCTCCTATCAGCAGCATATTGATAGTAAAACTGCCCTGGTGGTTGGTGGGGTAGCTTTGGGACTTATTTGGTTAAAGATTTTTTAGCCGCTACGTACACCAGACCCGCCACGGCGACGATGGCTGCCCACAGGTTTTGACTGAGCCACATGGCAGTTTTAGACAGAGCGCTCAACAACCATGAGACGATGCTACCCAGGATGCCGGGAAGGGCTTCGGCGGCTATACCAGCCAGTTTAGCTAGGCCTTCCCCAAGTTTTTTTATCCAGTCTTTAACACCACCGCCTGTGGGAGTGGGAGTTCCCCCGCCGGCAGGTGTGGGGGTTCCCCCTGTCAGTGACACCACCAGGGTTGATATGATGAAACCAAATGCAGTCAGAATGCTGGCGATGGTGATCCCTTGCTCCCGGAACAATATCCTAATCCTGTCTGCTAACGTGGTGTCTCGGTAGAGGACTTGATTGATGGTTTCCCGCACACGGTTGACCTGGGATCGAAGCTTTTCTTTGTAGCCGGACGCTGTCTCCAACCAGACCTGCCTTTCATCTTCCAAATTACGTATTCGTTCCTCGATGGTGGCTTTCATAGACTCGTCCTCAGTTTCACCGAGTTTTTCCTTTTCACGGGCGATGTGGTCGTCTATCTCACTCACTTTGGCCGTGCTTTTCCAGAGCTGGCCATGAATGGTTTGCATCAACAGGTCCAACCCCTTCAGTTCCCGAAAGGTAATTTCGAGGCCTGGGAAGGGCTTGTTCTCGTAGTCGGCCAACACCTTTTCAATATCATAATTCATGTTTTGAACCGATGTGGCGTCCCTGATGACTTCCAGATCTTGACGGGCCTTCGGGGGAATCTTAGGTCGCGTGCCACCGTAATCTTCGAAGCCTAGTTTATCTTTGACTAAGTTAATATCATATTTAGTGACCAATGTTGATAAAGCAAGCGGTTTTCTCGTTTTTTGATTGAAGAGATCGATCCCCGGGTGATCCTTCAAAAACAGCTTACCCTCGTCATCAACGGTAAACTTGGTATAGTCTCGCCACAACGGTTTGATTTTGTCTCTTTCTTCAACTGCTTTGTAATAAGAGTCGACGGCGCCCTTCACGAGTGTGGTCCTTGGTGAGATCTCCTGCTCGACAGCCGGATTACTGAATGAGGTCTCCTGATCGGCCCCTGTATCATCCATAGTATCATCCCACATCTCCCTCATAGGTATGTCTTCAGCCATTATTTAGTATTAAAAATATATTTTGTTTATATATAATAATGTACGGCAGAAAATTAGATCCTTTCAGAAGATTGAGAGAGCCATTAGGAGCCAGAGCAGTGCGTCAGTCGGTGACCATCACCAATAATCCCAGCAAGATAGACCAGAATCAAACTCTGCTGGTTAGATTTCCAAACCTTGGTGAGAATGACCTCATTGTACCAGGCACTGTTCGACTGGCGTTCAATATCACGTTGACCTCCGACAACGACAAACGCGAGCTAGTGCGGAACGTGGGGCAAGCCATCATCAAGAAAACGACCGTCAAGATCAGCGGTAACGAGGTGCTGAGCATCGACGACAGCGACGTGTTTCACTGCTACAGGGATCTCTGGAAAAGCGAGAGAGAACGAGTCAATGATGTGTACCAGGGTATCAGCAAATCAATCCGGGCGCGCATAGGGTATGTCTTCACGCAAGAACAGCAGGACAAGCTATCGGACGGTGAAAAGGCCATCGCTCGAGCATACGGGAATCGATTCTGCGTGCCGCTAGACTTCGAGTTGCTCACGGGACACGCGCCGTTTTACCAGGACGCGCTGGGTGATAGGCTCGAATACGAGCTCACGTTTAATGACTATAGCAAAGTAGTGTGTACGCCGAACGGTGATGAGGCCAGTTATGCCATAGACAACATCTCTCTGGAGTTCGACATGGTCACTAGCCCGGAGCTGGCCAGGCAGGTTCGAAGCCAGTACTCTGGGAAGATGGCTATACTGTACGATCGCGTACTGAGGCATAGATCAGTCGTGCGAGATAAGAGCGACACTGTGTGGAATATCAACCTGAACGTGCCGGCGCGATCGATGAAAGGTATCCTGGTCGTCCCCGTGGAGTATTACGATCCATTCCGGAGGGACAGCGAGAAGTTTTTCAACCCAGAGATTGAAAAGGTGGAAGTGACCATCGAGGGCGTGCCCAACCAGCTGTTCAGTCATGGCATGAGACCACACCAGCAGTGGGATGAGATAAAAAAGCTACCAGTGGGGGATTATATAACAAAGGACCTGGACCTCGGCTCCGTGCAGATCGGTGAATACCTGACCACCAAGTACGCCCTATGGTTGGACATGCGATCCACGGATGATGATAAACTGCACGGTAGCGGGCGCCGTATAGATAACGGCAGCGAAGGGATAACCATCCAGATTACTAAGAAGGCTCAACCCGCTGGTAAGTTGAAATTATATCTGTACGTTATTATGGACGCGCAACTTAATATAGACAATGGGAGATTCGTGCAAGCCATCTACTAGTGGGGGAGGCCCCCACACCCCCCGGGGGTACCCACAACTACCCACTGACCCACACTGCGCCATAGTGTGCGGGCAGACTGGCTGTGGGAAGACCGTTTTCGTGTTGGACATGTTAGAGGGTTACTACAAGGATGTGTTCGATAACATCGTTATCATGTGCCCTACTCTGAGCATGAATAAAACATACGCGCGACCTTGGGTGATGACGGACCCGGACGTACACAAAATCGACCCTGGAACACGCCTGCAGGACTGGTTGAAAGCTCTTCACGAGAAATTTAAAGGGGAACCGACGCTGTTCATACTGGACGACTGCAGCGCTAATCGCGAGATAACAAAAAAGAGAGACATGCTATCGTACCTGGCCTTCTCCGGCCGGCATGCAAATCACAGCGTCTGGGTGCTAACGCAGAAGTTCAACTCGGTGTTGAAAGACCTCAGGGAGCAGACGCGATGGGTGGCCTTATTTCACTGCAAGGACAGGGATTCGTTCGAGGAGTGTTTGAGAGAGAACGATGTGATGAGTAAATTAGAACGGGAACGGGTGAAGAAACAGCTCGCTGAAACTAAACACGCTAAGCTCGTACTAAAAACCGACCAACCAGTAGCATATATAGTATGCTAAAGCTAAGCAAAGCTAAGCAAAGCTAAGCAAAGCTAAGCTAAAGCTAAGCAAAGCTAAGCATATAGCTATGATATTTGAAGTGTTTGTCGTGTGCAACTTAACCTTCATTTCTCTGTGTTTTGTCTGCATCGGGTATTATATAGTTAAAACTAAATCTTACTTGTTATATTATAAGATGGAGTGTGAGGAATTGCTCGAACAGTTGGGGGTCTCCCCCACGCCGCCGGCAGGCCCCACTGTGGGGTGTACCCCCACTGATGATAAGCGAGAGAAACTGGTGGCGTTGGCTGTTGGTGGCAAAGCCAAACATTACTTTGGAGACTACACTCCGGATAAAATTCACAAAATGTCAGCCGAAGAAATCGATAAGCTGTACGCTAGATACGAGTCCCGGCTCGGAGCAGAAATGACAAAGACAATAGGATCGGCTATGACCCAGATATACACCGGTATTGTGTCGTACTTCCTTCCCATTCCACCAGAGCGCCGACTTTACCTGTGGGAGGACCTAGATAAAGACCCTTTTATCGAACACGCCGTGAGCTCTATCAGCTGCGAGTTGTACCACAAATATGGTATGTTGTTGGCTCCAGTGACGGCGGCGATTATCACGGCAAAACATTGTCAATTTGAGAGAAAGAATAATAATAATAGTATAGATGGATGCTGCACAGGAACCAGTGGAAACAGTGAGTCCCGAGGTGACGGTGGAGACCCCACCCCCAACAGTGACGGTGGAAACCCCTTCAGTGGGGGTGCCCCCCACAGTAACCAGGCAGAAGAATCCTAAGAGAGTAGCTGCCGGTAAAAAACGGTGGTGTAACCAACATAAAGTGACCAACCCAACCCGACTGTTGTTGGCTGTAGGCGTAACTGCTGCCTTGGCTATCTCGTGGTTATACGTGGGGGTACCCTCCCACAGTGAGCCACCACCCAACAGTGAGCCCCCCACCCCCACGGTAGATCCGCATATCATGTTATAATTTAAATATTTTTATATCATATACATAATGTCTGAGGGGAAAACGTTCGTCAACGACGCATACCACGCCACAGTGGTCGCTAGTCTAGCCGTAGGGTACGCTCGGTTGACTAAAATGGTGCTTAAACAACCAACTATCAAGCTAGATTTCAACCTGCAGGATATGGGTATGCTCATAATGAACCTTGGTATGGCGATGGCTACAAAAGACATCCTAGTAAAACAAGGAATAATACCTGATAATATAATGAAATAAATATAGGGATTTCCACGATAGCTATGATGGTCGGTGGGGCGGTAGTGAATGCCCTGGCATTTTCCGGGAGTAATTTCCTCTTCTCGAAACTACGAGATGATCACGCGGCTGAAATACAGGAAGAAAGGAAGCGGCACGATCTCGCTACTGAGAAATTACAAAGGGCACAGGCCGAGTACGCTAAAAAACGTCTCCAGAGGATCGATTTTATTAACGAACAACTCACACGTGAAAACCATGCCGTTCAAACAACGATGTCGATGAAGCAATGAAAGAATACTACCTACTAACTGGTAAACAATTGGAACCGCTCAATAAACCCACACTCGCTCAGTACTACACACCATCCAAGGGGCAAATGAATCGTGAACTGGTCTTCATAGTGTTGGGTATAGCAGCTACTGCGTTGGTTGCGAAGCAATTAAATTAAAATACCTATATAAGTAAACATGAGACCCGCTCCATACCGATGCGAATACATACTTATGGGGAAGACCGAGGCCTGTGGTAGGAAATGCAGGAATCAGGGGTTCTGTTGTTTCCATATGGGAAGTCCTAACTACACGTGTTCTGTGTGTGGTATCGGGGTTAAAGGGCACTACTGTTTATGTAAAGCTCACGGAGCGAACGTAGTCAGACATCAACTCATCTACGAGAATAAAAAAGGCTACATAAAAGAACGTAGGCGACTGCTCAAGATAGACTCCAATTACAGTGCGTGAAAGGGTTACCTCCCTTTACTGTGAACCAATTAGACATTGGTTCTCTTAGGTGTAAACACTATGTCTACTGTACACGAGCTGAAGCGGGTCGCAAAACAGAGAGGTGTGATCGGGTATTCTCGAATGCGGAAGTCAGCATTGTTGAGATTATTAGGTTTAGAAGCCCCTCCTACGGTAACACAATTAAAAGCTCAAGCAAAACAGCTTGGATACACGGGTTATTCAAACCTGGGGAGAGCCGGGTTAACCGCATTGTTATCACATGCCCCCGTAGCAAAACCTCCCACTGTAAAACAACTGAAAGCCGAGGCACACGATTTGGGTTTAGGTGGGTATTCCCGTATGAGAAAACCACAGCTTGTAGAATTATTACGACAGAATAGAGCTATTGACCTACAGTTCGTGCGCACTGAGCGCGCTGTAGGCAACTATTTGAGAGGTTGGCGCATGCACGTTGATAGAAACATAGACATTACAGATATCAAGCCTCTGATAGCTGATAAGGTCAACCAGGAACTAAATAACCTAGGAAGTATCAAGTTTCAGATCACAGTGAAAATGTTGCTCGATAAGCAGGTTGGGAGTACCACTGAATATGTTCAGCCTTACTTCCGAGGTCAACAAGAGGTCGTCACACATACAGAGACCATTGACGCATCAATCGATACCAGTTTTCAGCAGATACGAGAATACCTAGAACGCTATACACACTTGGGGTCCGGGTGGGCTGTAGATAAAATCGATAATGTCTATCTAGACATAGCTAACTACGTGCCGTTCAGAGGCGGGTCATACCTAGCCTTGCCTCCCTACTATAGGAACAAACATGCCATAATAAACGTTAAGAATAGAGGAAACGATTGCCTGAGGTTAGCTATCAGGTCAGCCTTATTTCCAGCTGGCAAGAATTCAGATAGGCTTTCTAGCTATCCCCAAGACGATGGGCTCAATTGGGATGGTATAGATGAACCCACCCCCATATCCCAGATCACTAAAGTAGAAAAACAGAAAAATCTGGCTATAAATATCTTTGGGCACGAAGGTAACACAACAATAGTACACAGGGTCAGCCTGGTGATGGATCGCCAAGTTATCAATATATTCATGATCCAACGAGGTGAAAAGTATCACTACACGTGGATAAAACATCTCAGCCGGTTGTTGCACGACCAGTCGAAACACGATGGGGAAAAACACTTTTGTGTACGATGCCTACACGGTTTCAGTCGAGCTGATTTATTAGAATCCCACCGGGATGATTGTCAAGGTGTGGGGCAGACGGCCATACGAGTCGACATGCCTAAGGAAGGTGATAATATCCTAAAATTCAGTAACCACAAGAACCAAATGTCTGTGCCTTATATCATATACGCCGACTTCGAAGCCTTAGTTGTGGGGGAATCCCCCACACCCCCTAGTGGTGAGAGCTTCACCCACAAGACACAAGAGCATAAAGCCTGTTCGTTTGGATACATTGTCGTCCGTTGTGACGGGGAAACGAAAGCTCCGGTAGTGTATAGGGGCCCTGACGCCGCTGAAAGGTTTCTAAAGTGTTTACAGGAGGAAGAAAAAATTATTAGGAATACATTGTATAGAATCGCTCCCATGCGTATGACCCGAGTCGACAGGCTAGCTCACGCTAGTAGCACTAACTGTCACGTGTGTGACTCACCACTTAACGGCGATTCGGTGAGAGATCACTGCCACATAACTGGTAAGTATAGAGGCGCCGCTCACAGCGCGTGCAACCTCAAGCTTAAAATCAACCCTAAGACAATAAACATCCCCGTTGTCTTTCACAACTTAAGAGGGTACGACTCACACTTGATCATGCAGGCCATCGCGAAAATCGATGGTAATATAACGTGCATCCCCAACAACATGGAGAGATACATCTCCTTCAGCTTAAACGGACTTAGGTTCATTGACTCGTTTCAGTTCCTCCTGTCGTCACTCGACAGTCTGGTCAAGGCCAACAATACCTTCCCTATCACCGATCGATACACAGACGCCGAGACTAGACCCCTGCTTATGAGGAAGGGTGTGTACCCCTATGAGTACATGGATAGTTGGGCCAAGTTCACCGAGACCAGACTACCCCCTATTGACTGCTTTTATAGCAAGCTGAATGAGGCGTCCGTCTCACGAGATGATTACTCACACGCGACTAACGTATGGAATAAACTGGGTTGTAAGAACCTGGGTGATTATCACGGCCTGTACTTGAGGACAGATGTACTGCTGTTAGCCGACGTGTTTGAAACGTTTAGGCGGACGTGTTTAAAGCAGTATAAACTCGACCCCGCATGGTATTACACCAGCCCAGGTCTGTCGTGGGACGCCTTGCTTAAAAAGACCGGAGTTAATTTGGAATTGCTCACAGATTACGACATGCACCTATTCATTGAGAAAGGCTTGCGAGGTGGGATTTCCATGGCATCCAAACGATACGCGAAAGCAAATAATCAATACGTGAAAGGTTACGATCCTAACAAACCAACCAATCACATTCTCTACCTCGACGCAAACAACCTGTACGGCTGGGCCATGAGTCAGTATCTACCTACAGGGGGATTCGAATGGGTACCCCACGTTGATGTTATGGAGGTTGCACCAGATTCGAACAATGGGTATATCCTCGAGGTTGACTTAGAGTATCCCAAGGAATTACACACATCGCACAACAGCTACCCCCTGGCCCCCGAACGTATGAGGGTTAACCCAGACTGGATGTCTGAGTACCAACATAACTTGTCAGGTGGGCGTGTGACAGACGTTGAAAAACTCGTGCCTAACTTAATGAATAAGACCAAGTACATCGTTCACTATCGCAACCTACAGCTGTACCTGTCGTTGGATATGAGGCTGACCAAAATACACAGGGTGCTCATGTTCGACCAGAGCCCATGGATGGAGCCCTACATCAGAATGAACACAGACCTACGAAAAAAAGCCACCAGTGATTTTGAGAAAAATCTCTACAAGCTCATGAACAACTCGGTGTTTGGTAAGACTATGGAGAACCTGAGGAAACGCGTGACCGTGAAGCTGGTTCGGTCGAGTGAGGAAGACAAGCTCAGGAGATTGATAGCCAGTCCGGCATTCAACCGTAGTAAGATATTCACAGACAACCTGGTTGCCCTACACATGAAGAAAAGCCACATAAAATTCAACCGGCCTGTTTACGTGGGGATGAGCATCCTCGATTTATCCAAACACCTGATGTACGACTTTTACTACAACGAGCTCAAGAAACAGTACGGCGACAGGTGTGAAGTGCTGTACACTGACACGGATTCCCTGCTGATGGAGATTCGAACCGAGGACGTGTACGAGGACATGAAAAAACACCTCGATTTATACGATACCAGCGACTACCCTAAGACCCATGCCCTACACAGTACGGTAAATAAAAAGGTCCTAGGTAAGATGAAGGACGAGTGTGCTGGCACGCCCATAGCCGAGTACATAGGTTTGAGACCTAAGATGTACTCCATACTGAAAGCCGACAATAGTGAGATCCGGAAGGCTAAGGGGGTTAAGAAGTATGTGGTGAAACAACACATCAAACACGCCAGATTCAAGGAAGCCCTGTTCAAGACCCGTACCTTTAGACATAAAATGAACACACTTAGAAGTGATGGACATAAGATATACGGACAGACTATAAACAAGACGTCCCTGTCGCCTATGGACACGAAACGTTGGATAGCTATTGATGGGATAAACACATACGCGTATGGACATGAAAAAATTTGAGGCTATTTACTACAGCCCGCGTGGGTACTGGAAAGGAGCTAGCGCAGTAGATAAGCTAGCTAAAATAGCGCGAGTACCCCCGGAGGAAGCCAAAGCGTGGCTTGAAAAACAAGCCCTGTGGCAGATCTATTTGCCGGCACCACGCTACGTGCCTAGAAGGAGGTTCGGTATTAACATACCTAATAGCGTTCACCAGGCAGACCTACTGTTCCTACCCCACGACAAGAGGTACAAGTATGCCTTAACCGTAGTGGACGTAGCCAGTCGTTACAAGGAAGCCGAACCCTTGACCACGAAAGATTCGGCCCAGGTAGCCAGAGGATTCGAACGCATATACAAACGCAGTCCGCTGACGTGGCCAACAGAGCTGCAAGTTGACCCCGGACGGGAGTTCATGGGTGCCGTGTCACAACTGCTAGCCAAACATGATACAAAGGTCAGGCGTGGCACGGCCGGAGCCCATCGCAGCCAAGCCATAGTTGAGAGATTTAATAGGACTTTGGCTGAGCGCTTGTTCGGCTATCAGTATGCTAGGGAGATGGCCACCCCTGGAAAACGATCGACTGAATGGGTCACGAGGTTACCCAAGGTGGTGTCGGCAATCAACCATGAAGTCACCCGTCTCACCGGTAAGAAACCGGCAGACGCTATCAAACTAAAATCAATAGTTGCAGAGTCGGCCGCTCCATTGCGTGGGAAGGAGAAACAGATACCAGATAGGGCCCTAGTGAGGTATCTATACCAGCCGGGGGAACACGAGGGTGATAGCCGTAAGCAGGCCACCGATCCTATATGGTCAGTCAAAACTTACAACATAGATAAAGTGGATATGAAAGCCGACGAACCTAACTTGTACTACTTGAGGGATGGGCCGGGTAGGGGGTTTGTAAGAGAAGAATTATTGATCGTACCGTACGGCACAGTGTTACCTCCTACCAACACACGGTAAACATGACATAGGCACGCCAACTTTTTTGTAGTAGGGGTAATAGTAGCAAGAGCTAAGGTCCCAACCAAAGCCTTATTTAGTAAATAAGGCTTTGTAGAGACATTTCTTGAAAGTGAGCCAGAACTGTCATTCCCTATACTACTACACTTATTCCTAACAAGGTCAAAAGTGTTCATACTGGGACACTGGATGAGGATGCTGGGTAATGTGAGAGTGTAGACTGTCGACAAAGCTCCCGAGATGGGTATCAGTTTAGAACAATACCGAATGAAAATAGGGACCTTCTGTCAACCCCACAAGTCACGAGCGATTGTGCATGGAATATCAATCGGAAAAAAGTATGTTTCGATGACTTTGAGACTAGTTTTGATCATGTCTTTGTTGCTTATCGAGTGTGGCGACGTGGAGCCTAACCCCGGCCCCAAGTCGAACAGACAGTCAACGTTATCGTTAGAAGAGACAGGTGCTGTAGGTACTAGCAGGGCCAAATACACTAACGATGATCTAATGACTGCTCTAATGGATTTTAAATCTGACTTAAAAACTATCAATGAGCATGTGGCAACATTAGACACGAAAGTTGACAAAATGGCGGCACAGGCAAGCGAGCAGAGGGGAGAAATTACCCGGCTCCGTTCTGAAAATAAAGATCTGTGTGAACAGATAAAGCAGCTAAATGATAGACTTGATGATTATGAGTCCCGCTCAAGGAGAAATAACTTATCATTCCACGGTTTGGAAGAAGAGAAGGGTGAGACTTGGGATCAATCTGAAAATAAAGTCAGGGCTTTTATCAGAGACACTCTCGACATAGCCGAAGCGGACGATATCCTTATCACAAGAGCCCATCGTCTACGGAATGGAAAACAAAACCCACCCATCATCGCCAACTTTGTCCTAACACAGGCCCCCCTAAGTAATTGAAGGAATTACAGCAAATTTGAAGGAATTACAACTTAAATGTAAACAAACGCAGCCCACTTGCGAAACAATTACAACGATATCGGGAATTTAGCGGTAATAACAGAAATACATCGGCCCTATCGGAAGCAATGTCGGTAATACTGGAAACATGATCGGCCATCTTCGGAGATTTTTTGGTCGCGAGCGGAAACTCACGCAGCAAAACATGGCGTCGTTGGAAGAAGCGCCCGTCTCGGTGAGATTTGTTTTTAGTTCCTCCTATTACTTTTTTATACTTATCCACCTTTGACCACCCGTGTTGAATGCGTTTAGGTATGAGGTGTTGTCGGGGCAATAGCTTATGTTTTTAGGAAAAGATAGTCACTCTAGGAGAGTGTCAAAAGTCATGCCCCTTGAGATTGTTTACATCTGAACATCGAAGTCGTGCCGATGATTACGAACGTGATATAACATCAATTTTTTTTGTAAAATATGTTTAAATTTGTCAATTGCACTTCATAGCAAGAAAAATTATGGCTCATAAACTTCTTCATGGCACACGTTCATGATGTTCGTAATCATCGGCACGACTTCGATGTTCAGATGTAAACAATCTCAAGGGGCATGACTTGTGACACTGTTCTGCAGTGACAATATTTTCCTAAAAACATAAGCTATTGCCCCGACAACACCTCATACCTAAACGCATTCAACACGGGTGGTCAAAGGTGGATAAGTATAATAATGTAATAGTAGGAACTAAAAACAAATCTCACCGAGACGGGTGCTTTGTCCAACGACGCCATGTTTTGCTGCGTGAGTTTCCGCTCGCGACCGAAAAATCTCCGAAGATGGCCGATCGTGTTTCCAGTATTACCGACATTGCTTCCGATAGGGCCGATGTGTTTCTGTTATTACCGCTAAACTACCGATATCGCTGCAATTGTTTCGCGAATGGGCTGCTTTTGTTTACATTTGAGATGCAATTCCTTCAAATTTGCTGTAATTCCTTCAATTACTTAGGGGGGCCTGCTAACAAGCGACAAGAATCGTATCCTTTCTACATCTAGGAGGCAATCACGAGATCGGGAAACCCCGAGACGAGTTACGGAGGATCTTACACAGCGTGTTCGTGATGCTCGACGATCGCTTGCACCATTGTACTCAGATGCTCTCAAAGCGGGATTAAAACCAAAGATCCGTCACGACAAGTTACTCGTCGATGGAAAGGTGTTCATTCATGACAAAAAGAATAATAGAAATGTCTGTATCTCAGGAGGAAAACAACGACAACATAATTCAAATGGATCACACGCTCAACCAGAAAGCCACGCCTCTTTGTTTACACCTGACAACGGAAGCGAAGGGGAGAGCACTCCAAGTAGAACTACGCGATCAACAACTCAACGTGACAAGTGAGGGTCAGGCCATGGCTCGTGTAGTATCCTTAGCTGGAATATCGAAGGACTTTACAAACATGTGAGTTCTCTGTTTAGTGACTTTAAACGCTTCTGCTCTAGATATGACATCACTGGACTCTGTGAGACCTTTGCTAGAAATCCGAATGATTTTGAGTCATTACTGTCCGGTTTTCGTTCATACCATTACTGTAGACCTAAACAGAAGTTAATGGGCCGGTACAGTGGTGGTGTCTCTGTGTTCATTAAAGAAGAGCTTATATGTTACATTAGAAGAATATTCACTCATTTTGAGGATTGTGTAGTCTTGTTGTTTGAAACATCCCAGCTTGGCCTTGACAAAGACACTGTGTTGATGTTTGTCTATATCTCACCTGAACACTCCCCCATATATGTTGATAAGGACATAGACGGTATCCAACGTCTTGAAGAGTACATTCTGGCAATTCGACAAAAATATAATCAACACCATATTCTAGTCGGAGGTGATTTTAATGCAAGAACGAGCAACTGTCAAGATTATATCCCCAGTGATGATTTGCAATATATTCATGAAAACAGTGAGGACTACCCCTCTGACTATTTTAACATCCCAAGAAATACAAAAGATAACAAAAGACACAACAAATATGGTGTTTCACTTGCAGATTTATGCTGTACACATGGTCTTCATGCACTAAATGGGAGACTATTCGATACTGTGTTATTGTTTTTCCTAGGGTATCAGATCAACCAGCTCAATCCAATAATCAACCAAATGACCCAGAGCAAAGGGAACAGGAGAGCTGGACCAAATACTACTGGTCTCAGGATACTAGTAATACATTTATGCTTCATTTCCATGAGCTATTTCTAGAACATTGTGATGCTATTTTTAGGCAGATTGAGGAAAATGTTGAACAGAGTGTGGAATCCATAACTTATCTTTATCAAATTGCAGCTGATCAGTTTAAGAGAACTTACAGAAAGCCAGGTACTGGTACTATGAATATACATCAACCACCTTGGTGGGATAATGAGTTGGAGGAGATCAAACACAGAAAATACTCAGCCCGGAGATCTCATAGGGCTGCTGGAGGTAATATTGATACATATATATATTACAAAGGGCATTTTAAACCATTTAAAGAAAGAATATTACTTCCAATGTCAAAGAAAAAGACTCATTGAATCAAGGAATGACCCAAAACAATTTTGGAAAGTGTTAAAATCTTGTAACATGAATATAGCAGTTGTCCCGGGAATATCTGTAGATAAACGGTTTAAGAATTTTAGTGAACTTTTAAACTGTGTTTCCACTGATGACAATACTGAGGATGTATGGAGCAAAGTGGGCACATATACCGATATAGAGGAGGAACATCTGTCGATACTAAATTGCCCTTTTTCAGAAGAAGAGGTACTCCTAAGCTTGAAAAATGTTAAAAATAATAAATCACCAGGACCGGAGGGACTAGTTGGGGACTTCTTCAAAGCCACTAGGAATTATATTTCACCCATATTAACAAAGCTGTTCAACAAACTGTATGGCAGTTCAGTCTTTCCAGAATGTTGGGGAAAAAGCATCATATGCCCTTTACATAAATCAGGTGATAAAACAGATCCGAACAACTACAGAGGAATTTCACTGATCAACTCCTTATGCAAGATTTTAACCACTATAGTAGACAATAGACTGAAACATTGGTGTGATAATGATAATAAAATCTCAGAATCACAGGCTGGATTCAGACATAACTATTCAAAAACAGATCATATTTTCACCCTTCAAGCTATGGTCACTAAATATCTGTCAAAGAAAAATGGAAGGTTCTACTGTCTTTTTATTGACTTCTCCAAGGCCTTTGACTCTATTAACCACAAATTACTTTTTGAGTGTTTGAAAGAAAAGGGTATAAAAGGAAAATTTCTCAGATTTATTATTAACATGTATTCTACACTCTGTGCTTGTGTAAGAACTGATTCGGGGTTATCACCATATTTTAAATGCAATATTGGTACCCGTCAAGGATGCATGTTGAGTCCACAGATCTTTATTTTATTCATAAATAAACTTGCTCAAATGCTGGAGGAAGAAGGTGGAAGTCTTTATATCAACTCATATTCCTGATGTATATTCTCTGCTTTTTGCTGATGATGTATCAACTGTATCAGACACTGCCCTACAACTACAAAAGAAAATTAATGTTGTTGAAAAATTCTGTACAGCTACGGGAATGAGAATCAATTTGAACAAGTCCAAAATTATTGTTTTTAGAAATGGGGGTCCTCTTCGTTCTTATGAGAAATGGTTTTTAAATGGTGAACAAATAGAAGTTGTAAATATGTACAGATATCTTGGGATTGTGTTCACTCCTAAGCTGTCATGGACTAAAGCACAATCATGTTTAGCAGCTCAAGCAAGCAAAGCTATGTTCTCCATCTATAATTACCAAAAACATTTTGGATCTATTAATCACAAGGACTATTTTAAAATATTTGACTCCATGATTACTCCTATTCTGTGTTATGGATCAGAGATTTGGGGAACCACTTACTGTAGATATATTGAAGCTGTACATATTAAGTTCTGTAAGACTTTTCTCAAAATCAGCAGGTATACCAATAATAGCATGGCTCTTGGAGAGTGTGGCAGACTCCCACTGCACTACCATTATACCTCTAGATCAATAATGTACTGGTGCAGACTGCTGCAGCTACAACACCATAGACTTCCTTATCAAGCCTACCAAATACTCAGATCTCTTGATGATAACAATAAATCTACCTGGGCTTCACACATAAGACAAATACTTTTTCAATATGGTTTTGGATTTGTATGGATCTCACAGGATATTGGTTGTATAAAAACATTTATATCTATTTTTAAGCAACGATTTTATGACTGCTTCCTTCAAATTGGCATTCTGCACTTGAGTCTTCATCAAAATGTAAATACTATTCACAATTTAAATCTTTACTTAATGTTGAACACTACTTGTCCTCAGACCTCCTACCATATCAACGGAAAGTTCTAGCTATGTTTCGCTGTAGCAACTTTAGATTAGCAGTGGAAACCAGTCGCCATACAAATACACCATATGATCAACGTCTCTGCCTCTACTGTCACTCTGCTGGTTTGAACTATGTTGAAGATGAGTTTCATGTCCTCCTTATCTGTAGCAAATACTCAGAAATAAGAAATAAGTGTTTCACAATCCAGCAGACCCATCCTCCTACAATTGAAACCTTTGTACGTTTACTTACCTGCACCAACATTAAATGTCTTAAATCATTAACTACATTCCTCTCCACTGTATTAAAACTAAGAAGTAAATCCACTACATCAACAAACTGACCATGTACTTCAACCATTACTCTACACCTAGCATGTATATATTATATATTTTTGCATGATATTGTATTATGGGCCAGTGGCCTACATTACTGAAATAAAATGTCTGTCTGTCTGTCTGTCTGTCTGAGGATTTAGGAGCTGTAGGAGGACTCAGGCTCAGTCTAATGTCACAAAAGTCAACTAGAGTGCCTAGGAAATCTCAGTCTTCACATAGATTTGGAAGTTCAAATGAGAGTTAATTCAGTCTTAACAGAGGTTCATAACCAGTCTGTCAGGAAAGCAAAGTACAAAGCTTGAGAAATTAAGGAAACATACTGAATTAGAGGAGTTGAAGCATAGACAGAGTGAAGATAGATGCTTAGATCTTTGGATAGCTAAAGTAAAAGATGAGGCTTTTGAGGCACAAAAGAGGGCAGAGGAAGATATAATTCATGCTAGAAATTTAGGCACAGCTGTGAGAAAGGGAAGTTTTGAAGGAAAGGGAGCATTTTCAGATGGAAGTCTCCCGTTAGGGGCAGTTATGTAAAGTAGAGAGGCAGTTAGCTGAAGTAGAACTGGTTTATCAGTTGCTAGATCATAATTCTGTCATTGTGACACCTAAAACTGAGGTATTTTTGTCTCATAAATCTCTGCTGGACCTAAACACAGCAGTGTTAACATCTGTTGCCTGAACAAAGGCATCTTGAGTTTGGATGATGACAGGACCTACAATCTTCTTCACTTCTCCGACTAGCTGAAACTGAAAAATCGGGCCACGAAAATTGCTCATAAGGCAGCCAGTTGATATCAAGCTCTAAAGCCTGTACAAGATATGTCAATTCCAGTGATGAAGAAGAGTTCATCACAAATGCCCACCTCAGTCTTCAACTCGATTACCTCCAAGTCATATCAACAGGCCAGCAATAACAGTGATTGAGCAAGAGGGAACCAACAAACAGGATACTGTGCTTACTGCAACAAACAACATCACATCAGTACATGCTCAAAATTCCAGAAACTGTCTGTGAGTGAACCTGTCAACTGGATAAGAGATAAGCACAGATGTTGGAACTGTGGATGAACTCATAGTGCTAGAAAGTGTAACCTGAGGAAGTTGTGCATGAAATGTAACAAACTTCACCTCACCATACTGCATGATGCAAATGATCATATCAAAGAGAGCTTCCAGCATACCAAAGTCAAGCAACTGTTTCTGGATCAGCCAACCAATCCAGCAAGCATGATGCTGAAAATAGTGCCAGTCATTCTCCATGGTCCCACCTGCAGTGTTCAGACTATGAGGACAATGATTATTTAATCTAGAGCAAATCAACTTGGGTTATTGAAGACACCAGCCAGCAGTCTTTTGTCTACAATCAGACGTGGAAATTTCGACTGCCATGGTCATTCTGTGAATTTTGACATTGATGTGTTCAGTGGTTCAGACAGGAGAGTGCACTCAGTACTTGGGACGAGTGATGATCAAAATGTTGAAAAACTGTAAATGTTGAGATGACCTCATATAATGTCAAGATGACATGTGACTGTTCAGAGCTTTTTTATTCTTCTAGAATCAGCTGAGAGACCAGTGAAGGTCTTGGGTAGAATAGGCCTTCAGCAACCCATGCTTGCCACAAAAGGCGACTATGCTTGTCATAAGCAGTGACTAACTGGATCGGGTGGTCAGACTCGCTGACTTGGTTGACATGTCATCATTTCCCAATTGTGCAGATTGATGCTCATGCAGTTGATCACTGGATTGTCTGGTCCAGACTTGATTATTTACAGACCGCCGCCATAAAGCTGGAATATTGCGGAGTGCGGCATGAAACTAAACTCATTCACTCACTCAGAGACAAAAAGCTGAAATTTTCAGTTGTCTTTAATCAAAATGAAAAACATTGGTTTCATATTAATAATTTCTTCATTTCTAAATTATTTCAAATTTGTTAACTATATTAAAGAGAAGTAATTTATGAATCTGATTCAATTCCATGATACCCGTTCATAATCCACCCAGTAACTGTAAAGAGTATTACATTGCACTCTTGAATCCAACTTTTTTACCTGATGCCATGTGAGTTGTATGTGCTCTTGAGTGATGGAGTATATGTGTGCAACTACTTGATGCCATGAAGCCTGAAACTATGAATGAAACTGATGAAACCAGAACCAGCATTTACGATTTTTGATTGATAATGACCTGTTTTGTGTCATTATTCATCTTCATTCCATGTCTGGACATAGTTGCTATTGAGTACGTCTCACAGCAAAGCAGACGACAAATAAACTTCCAGAATTGCATACATGAAAGTGGATTAGGTGACGTGACATAAACTATAAAAGATGGAGAAAACATAACAGAGATGCATAATGAAATAAAAACGTCTTCAAATTCATCTCATTCCACTTATTGGTACAAACTGAAACAATTCTGGCACATAAGTGAATGTTTATGAACTCAAAATGATGTAAAAACTGTTTTCCATGAAAGTTTGTGCACAAAGGATGCAGAAATATTATCTGTTTCATTCAGGCCATTTTACTTACCAAAAGAACTTGGACAGGCATTTTTAATTCTTGTGCATATTCCACCATTTGCAAACTCAAGCAAAGACGCTGATTCAACTTGTACTAATGCAGGAAAATTCCAAGCTCTTTCACCAGGTGCTCCCAACTTCATTACGAGTGATTTTATTGAATGTTCTTTAAAGGATGAACTTTGCCACTATTTCCAATATGTCACATATGCCCATCCAAGCAGGACAAGGGTCCAGGACAAGACATTGGATCTTTGCTACTGGATTATTTGTGATGCTTACAAATCCTATGTAAAACTGCCAGTTGGAACATCAGATCATGATGCCATTCATTTTGTGCCAACTTAAAAGCAGAAGCTGAAGTCAGAAATCCTGTTAAGTTAAATCATGGACCACAGAGTCACTGGATCAGCTGAGAGGGTGGTTTGAGAGTACTAACTGGGATATTTTTGCAGAAGCATGTAATACTTGGGATGATTTAACCAAAACAGTCAGAGTGTATATTAATTTTTTTGTAGATAATATTATTCCTCTCAGGACAATCAAAGTTTACCGAAATAATAAATCATGGGTCACAAAGGACTTTAAATCTTTATTGAATGTAAAGAAACAAGTATTTTGTTCAGGAAATATTCACAAAGTTAAAGAAATACAAAGGTTTATCTTATGTAAAACAGCAAAATGTAATGATGAATAAAAACTTAAAATTGATAAAATGTTTTCCACAAACAATCTGAAACATGCTTGGTGAGGACTTGAGTCTGAAACTGTAACAAAACACAGCAGCATATTGATGTTCAAGGCAACCTTGTTTTTGCAAATGAATTTGTTTTAAGCCAGATTTGACTTATCAACAATACTGATAAAATGTATTCATCTTTACCGTCATCTGATGACTTATCAATTTCAAGAAGTGATTTTCTGTTGTCACTGAAAAACTCAAAGTAGGCAAATCTTGTGGCCACTATATGGGACTGTTCATAAATTATGGCTAAGGAGTTGTTGATGATTTTTTTGGAGAGGCATGTACAGTGTGACTGATCCCTCCCCCCATTAAACTTTATTTACAAAGTAAGTGACCCCACTGCAAGTCATGTACAAAATCAATTACCCCATCCTTCTGAATTTCTTAAGCATATTTTTTAATTTTATGTACAAAATTGAACCCTTCTTGTACATATGTACAAACTTGATGACCCCCACCCCCTACCTCCCCAGAACAAAATGGGTGACAATCGCCCAGTTGCTTTGAAAGAGATGAATTATCTGGAACAGGTTATCAAGAAATCTGTACTTTAACATTAGGCATTTCCTAAATCTTTTAGAGCTTGCACATAGACCAGAGCATGGGACGGAGGACTGAACATTAACTCTCATCCTGAGACTTGTAACAACTATGTAAGAATCTTCTTCAGTACCATTCAACCAGTAAACTGTTTATGTGTTAAAATGTGTTAAAGAGATCATGGTACACATAACTCAGTATGTCACTGTAAATAGCTATGAATCTTCTTTTCTCTCAACCTCTACTTGAGCTCCACAGGGCTGTGTTTTATCACCCTTTTTCTTCATTTTGTATACCAATGGTTTAATGTGAAATTTGCAGATGACGCCGTTATGACTGACGTAATTTTTTATTCTGAACATAGTCATCGTCAAGGCATTGGTGTAAAGACAGTTCTATTTGTCTGAATATAAAGGAAACTAAGTAAATGATGGTTGTGGTATGGGATGAACAGGATAAACAGGTCCAAATTTGACCAAGTTCAAACATCAGCAGAAGTGATAAAATCAAGAAACTGGATGAATAAGGTATGAGATGCATGCCTTTAGAGTTCAAATGAAACACATGTGGAAGCTCAATCACTTCTGTTAAGCAGCTTTAGTTTGAGAAGTGGATAGACTTTAATAATCCCCTATGACGCTATATTCAGAGAGAAATTCAACAAAATTTATGTATGTTCAAATGGCATTATTTTTTAACAAAAAATACATAAAAAAATCAAAGATGCGCATCTTTAGAGTCCCTACAAAGCAAAAGTGTAAACTAAATGAATTTCATGAAGTAGGTTTTGAGAAGTGGATAACTTAAACCTCCCTTTTGACACTATGTTAAGAGAGAAATTCAACAAAATTTATGTAAGTTCAAATGGCATTAAAATTGAAAAACTAAATAAAATACAAAATCAAAATATGAGATGCACACCTTTAGAGTCCCTATAAAGCACATGCATATTCTAAATGAACTCCACGTAGTAGAGAAAAAGGTCAACAGCGATTTTATAGCACATTCATCACGTTACTTACTACACAGCCTCCAATTCATTTATTAGTAAACATATTTAGACGAGACGTTCTCAAGAGTCGGATGCAAAGATGTATAGTAGTTAACAGCCAGTTTCCCTGTATGCAACTCATTTTGGGATACTATATACTAAAGTTACAACATTTTCAATGTGCAATTTCAATAAGCTCATCAACAAAGAATTCCTACATTTTTACAAATACATGTAACCTTGTCAAACATCTGGAATGTAATCAGAACCATATTATATTTTACTTAAAGAGATTTAAAGGGAACGCGTGTAATACTGTCTTGCTTTGATAATGTTTCGTAAGCCATTCTAAAGCATTCGGCAGTATAGGAACATATTAGGTTATATATGCTAAATGTCTTAACAAAATCTGTAAATGCACAATATTCATTTCCTTTCATCATATGTTGTGGAGGACACTTTGTACTACACGACTCATGATGCTCAAGGTTCAGTAACCCATGCTTATCGTAAGAGAAGACTAACAGAACCGCATGGTCAGGCTCATGTCATGAATTGTCCTAATTGTGTTAAGCACTGGATTGTCTGGTCCAGTCTCCATGTTTTACAGTCCACCGCCACATAGCTGGAATAATGCTGAGTGCTTGGCATTAAACAAACAAGCAACCAATTTTGTAACACACACATTTCAACTGTTTTCATTGGCATTTCTAATGAGTGAGTGACTTTAGTTTTACGCCGCACTCAGCAATATTCCTGCTATATATGGCGGCAGTCTGTAAATAATCGAGTCTGGACCAGACAATCCAGTGATCAACACTGATCATCAGCATTGATCTGCGCAAATGGGAACCGATGATGTGTCAAGTTAGTCAGTGAGCCTGACCACTCGATCCCATTAGTCACCTCGTACAACAAGAATAGTTATCTTTTATGGCAAGCATCGGTTGCTGAAGGACTGTTCTACCCAAGATACCCCTTTCATGTCAAGTTTATGTCTCGAGTGAAATAATTTTGGTTTGTCATGAGCTTTATTTCACGAGGGATATAAACTTAATATGAAAGGGGAACGAGTTTGGTATCCTATTTATTATACACATTCTAAAAAATGAAAATATTGTTAAAATAAAGCAATATTTTGCTTTCCTATATAGAACCATGTAACGAGGATTAATACATCATATTGGTGATTGGAATGTCAACCGCTTCACTCCAGGAAAACATATGTTGCGTAGAGGCACTGTATTTGGTATACGGCACCTAATCACAAGAAAATATACAAATGAAGACAGAATCAGGTCTAAATAAAAATTTAATTCTTTTCAGTTGAGGATTTGTTTTCAAAAGCAATAATGTAATTCATCAAAACACTTGTGAAGTGTAAATATTTTGAACTTGACTACGTGACCTAAATCATGCCTGAACGTCAGTTGGCCATCACTGTTGGGCTTGTCATTATGTTGAGAAGTGTTCACAAAGAAGAAGATTGTAGGGAGCATTTAATTAGGAGCGGCAAACTCCACTAGCGGCAAACTATATCTCTATATCTCTCTACATCTCTCTCTCTCTCCCTCTCTCTCTCTCTCTGTATATATATATATATATATATATATATATATATATATATATATATATATATATATATATATATATATATATATATATATATATTTACATTGCATGTGCAACAAACATCAGATGATGTGAATAAGAACATGGGAACATATCATATATATATAGAGAGAGAGAGAGAGAGACAGAGATAGAGAGAGCAAGAAAGTACATTCCATGGCAAAGGATAAGTTTAAAAATGTGATCATTCACATCTGATGTTTGTTGCACATGCAGTGTAAATCTCTCACAAAACTGCATGAAATATCCCCCTATTCTATTACAAGTGAGTTGTTCATATGATGAGTAATTATGAGTATTTGTGGCATGTAGAATTAGCAAAGTGACTTTGCACTATTTTTCAAGCATTTGTTACACTCATTTCCTTAAGTTCATTGCACAAAGAAGACCCTGTGCCAAGTCATCAATTGCCTCTTTTCTCATTAGAAAATAAAAAAAACTGATTAAATGGCCAAGAATTCCTTATGTATTTGCATGAAAGTTATATTAACTCATTAAGCCTGAGAGCCTTTTCACTGCTCAGCACCTGGAACCCCGTGCTGATTGCCTGGCCGGCTGTGGTGAGACTAATTAGGGCTATTCACGCCTGATATCCCTGGTTGGTTTTGTAGATTACAGGAAACTGTCTCGTCATACGAGCAAGTCCTGATTGTTTAATTGCGTTGTAAAGATATATGTTGAAAGAAAGCAGCAGTGAATACATGTCATATATGTAACGTTTTACGTAATTTTACTACACTTTCTCTTGTAGACGTTTGGTGGTGTGTGTATTTTTTAACACATGTTTGTAGTCTTTGTATGTAAGACACACTTAAACAAATAGTCCCTCTCATATCATTGTGTGAGGTTAAATTGTTCAAAACATCTATGTCAATGGCAGTAACGAAGAATTTACGCACATGTGTAATAATCTGCTATGACAGAAGCATTTTCCCTGATGCGTTGCTAGTATATACTGAATATTTTAAGGTAAGTACTTATAAGCTAATGTGTGACTTACATGGAACAGATTCACAGTTTGTCACTTTGGTTCATCTAGATTTAACACAGAAAATATACGTTACCACACGAACATACATGTATACATATTGTATAATGCTATTCCTTGCACATACATAAGACAAAGGGTCACGGGATGGGCGTCAACAAAGTTCCCGAATAGGACGTTTTGTATCTCAACTGTTCAATATAGTGGTTGATTTCTTTTCTATGACCAATCGTATCATGAGATACCTGTCACAGAGGAAATGACAGGTGATGGGGCGTGGGCTAAATTTCTGAAGAGCACGTTCGGTCACCAGACAGCTTGGATACAGATTGACTATTGGTTTGATCATTGACCAATCGATATGCTGGATTTCGGTTTTATCAACTCTAGCTATCATGAAAATGTTTGTGTATCGTGAACATACACAATCATAAGGATGCCTGAAAAGTACACGTAGGACTAACAAGCACTTTGATGAGTTTATTTTTCTTTAAAGCGCTCAATTTGCTACAATCCAATTGTTTTTACCCTGGATAACCCAATCCAACCATTGAGTAGGGATAGTTTTTATTTGGATATGCATTTTGCGCACACTACTTGTACATCAAACATAATGGCTTGCTGAACATTTCAATATAATCTGCACATTGTTATGAATAAATATCACAATTCAAGTACATGTATTATAGAATTAAAATAAGTTACACGATGCTGATTTATTGTGACGTATACACTTGCAGTTTAATCTCCCCAAATATTTATGAAGATGGGCATACTTATATTTGTTTTGAAAGCAAACAAATTTCAGAAGATTGACAATGGACTCCTCAAAATGAATGAATGAATGATTTAATTTAGAAGAAGGTTTTGTAACCTTGTCACCGTTAATTCAATAAATGTGCAGAGTATCTTAGTATCCACACGAGTGATGAGTAACAAACACTTACCTCCTGTAACAACATCTCATAATCCCCTTTCTTGCAGACGTGTTCATTTGCCTGTATAAGCCCCCGACATTGCAAGCAATTGTTATCAAAACACATTAATAGCTCTTCTGACTACCTCCTCTCTCGTAAGAAAAGCTAATCTTTGATCATTACTGCTAAACTGAATGAAATAATAGGTACAATACGAATTTAAAATTTAGAACCCCCAATATGCGGCTCTCGCTGAATGAGGGTTGCTTTTTATCACCCCCAATATGCGGCTCTTGCTGAATAAGAGGTGCTTTTTGTAACCCCCAATAAGCGGCTCTCGCTGTGAGAAGCTAATTAATTTGCCCCACATATGCGTCTCTCGGCCTTAATGAGTTAAATTCAGTTACCATATCAACCCTAATTCAAAACGATTGAGTAAGATCTTATTTTGCCATAACTTAAAAACAGAGTATAAACCGTTCATAATTACTAATGAATTAAAAAAAATGTCTTTCCAATTGCTTTTCACAAAAGGCATCTGTATGAGAAATTCACCCATCCTGTGTTGCTCAATATGATTGCATCTGAAATTCCATGATTTGCATCAGCTCCCTGCTGGCAGTTCATGCATGTGGTGCTTTCCTATTTCATAGCAGCAACTGGTTTTCTGTTCATCGCTTCAAGGGTATTTTCTGTTTTATGAACTGCAAACAAAAGAGAGAAAAATATAAGAAAAACATGATATAGAATTTAGGTTCACATCTTTATAACAGCCAGCATACCAAAAGTATAGAAGCTCACTGATACAACACTTGTGAGGATTTGCTAAACTAAATAATTTGTCCCATAAAGATAGTATTTTGTGTGAATTATCACTCTCATAAAGATAGTATTTTGTGTGAATTATCACTAGTATTCTATATTATCATACAATGGGTAGTGTTCTCAGCAGGATAAAGCCAACTGATATTTTAGGCATCCGTTGTGGTCATATACGGACACCGATGCAAATTGACAACGATATGCTCTTTAACATAAAACCTGACTGGGAACTACATGACGTCAAATGAGTGATCAGTAGAAAACTGCATCACCGAGCTTGTGACATCACATATTACTACATACATATTTGTGACGTCATAGATATGCAGGCACATCTCAGGAAGTTTAGTTTCATGATCTGTGGCAAATGAAATTGCATTTTTAAAAATGTTAAAGTAAGAATAACATTGTATGATAAATAGGTTATCACGCAAGTGTGTTTTGGGATGGTTAATGGTCTGCATTGGTAATAAACATTGTATTTAGCAAGCCTTGGCAACCTATATTTACATAGTTTTCTGAGTGTTTTGATACTTTTGTTGGATGCACTGAACTTGATATATTTTAAAAGATTAAGAATTTGGTCTTAGTTACCAACATAATCCGCTTTTGCCTTAATACAAAATCTATTCATAATTTATATTATGAATTAAATGAAAGCAAATGAAATGGTACATTCATAACACTGGGAAATAGTCACCGATACCTTCCACAATTGTCAATTAACAAAAGTCACCAGTTCAAAGCTTGACCTATCTTTGTACCAAGTTTGGTAAAGAAATACTGCACAATTTACAATATCTGCATTCTAAATAGGCAAGGCTGCATGTAACAAAGGTAGCAATCTTACAATTGTGCACATTAACAGCCATAGTTTCATAATTCTTTTGGTGCGAAGTTATTTTTAGATATTTCACAGGAAAGATCAAAGTTAAAATGAATATATCTACTTGGTTTATGATTATGTCAAATGGTACATAACGTGATGAGAACCATTAATATTATACAATATAGTGAGCAGTAAAAACCTGTCAACGAAAGACAGTAAAACAACTAGATTGTCACAGATAGGTATTTAAAACTAGTAAATCTGAAACAGTTTAACTACAGAGGACAATGCAATATAACAAGGGGGCTATAGAATGCCAACAACTGAAGTTAGATCACCATACCAGGGTCCATGGGGACTTACAGTACCTGTGCAACCTGGTACCCTACCTGTTTCTATTATAAGTCATTTGCTTTTGATTTTCTAAATGATATTAATGTTAGGTCAACTTGTGACCTATCCAATTGCCAAGGAGAAGAAGAAATAAGATGAGAAGGCAATATACAACAAGAAATATTAACATCATCCACAAAAAGTGATCCATCAACTGAATCATTTTAAACCTTGATGCAAAAAAGTGTGACAGACAAAATACTGCCTTGGGGAACACCCTGATCCTGAGTATAATCATCAGACAAGCTGGAACCCAGAATTGCCTGTCTTTTAAAAACTATGTTATAAAAAGAGTCAAATGGCCTCTGAAACCAAAATCATGTAAATCCTTAAAAATACTGTTCTTCCAGGTCATATCATAAGCTTTCTCCAGATCAAAGAAAATTGATACAGCATGTTGCATATTTATTATAGCATTTTTCACAAAGAATTCTTAACGTACCAAATGATAAATGGTACTACGATTTTTTCCTGAAACCACAATGAATATTGGTTATATGGTTACTGGTTTCAAGATACCAAACTAATCTGTTATTCACCATACCTTCCATGGTTTTACAGACAGCTAGTTAGAGATATCGGTCTGTAATTCAATGCACCTGTGTGATCTCTGCCAGGTATTGGTACTAGGACAACAATGGCATTATGCCATGAAGGAGGAAATTCCCCAGACGTCCATATATGGTCAAATATATCTAAAAGTGTCATCAGACATGGTTCAAGTAGCTGATAATGTATATTGTCATCACTTGCTGCAGTGTCATGAGCTTGCTCACGAGTAGTATATAGCTCATGTTATGAAAACGCCTCATTATAATCTTCACCGTTATTTGAATCGAAATTAAGTTTTGTTTTCTACCTGCTGTTTCTAATATCTCTGAAACTCAGGAACATAATGCGTCAATGATGAATTTTTGTTTTGGCAAGAGTTTCACAAATTTTATTTGCAATTTCAGATGTGTAAGTTATTAAAATATCACCACCTTTAAACAGGCACTGATGCAGAGCAATTTCTGTGGACTGGTTTAAACTTTTGTTATTGTTTTTCTCCAGTGAGTACCCGGATGATATCCCCGACTGGCTCGTAACCTCTGCTGCGCAGTCCGTATTCGCAATTAAGAGTTTAATTATAGACAGGTCAACTAAGGTGAAGTCATTTTTACTTCATTACAAATGTATTATGAAAACAAATGAAACACTTTGAAGGTTAATCATCTGCCAGTGGTAGAAATGGTAAAAAAATATTAGGACAAAAAAGTAATGAAGCCAGTGTACATCTCTAAATTTGTCTCATAACCCTAATTAGTTTATGGTCATATTTGTATGATTTTGAAAATTAATAAAAGAACACACGGTCTGCTTATACCTATAGTAAATTTCTAACATGACCGTACCATTTAAACATTGAACAGATTGCCAATGTGGATCCTATTTCACACACATATGCAATCCAGTGTGTGTTTTCTGTCATGTAGATTCTGCTGAATGCTACAACAAATAAATTAAAACAAAATGCAAATAATAAATGTAAAACAGACTAATTTTATAGCAACAATGTCAGGCTACTACCTTGTTCAGGAATGTATCCATTAATATTCACATAATAGATTGACATTCCATTCATCTGCAACTGGTAAATAATCCTGCTCTGTGTCGTGTGTCTTACAACAGTCTAATTTGCGAAAATGTAACACATCATTTCATGTCTTTCACATTGGTGAAAACCTGATAAACGTCTCATTGGTCACCCAAGTTGCACACCTGGCAACTAGTTGTATGATGTCCGCCATTCTAAGTAATTTAGTTAACCAATATTGAGCAATAAATCAATCAACGCAATGATGGTTAATTCTTGAAGGGAGGATGTTGTTTTTACACTCGGGCTTTACGACAGGGTGTAGTCAGTATAGATTAGTACATCTACACAAACTGCCTTTTGACAAATCCTTTGTAGAAGATAAAAATAATTAACCGATCAGTGTGTTATCGGTTAATCTTTTGATCAATGTTTGTTTTCGTAACTCAGCTGATAAACCCTCTTGCATCACTTACATGCACATATTACATAACATACAATACATTTGTTGAGTAATTTACTCCAGATAGGAGAAATGCCAAATGGAAATCTTTGTTGAGTAACTTGAGTAGCGTTACTACTAATTATACCTGTTATAAATTCATTAACTGACCATCAAGAGAATAGTGACAAATAACATGTGTAGGTTTACACCATCAAACGTGAGTTTCAGCAAGGGAGATGTAATCTCTTTGTCGCATGCAGCCTGAAAACACATATGGACCGAAACTGTTTTGAGGATACCAACAGAACTTCATTACATAAGGAATATATACAGGCATTTGCTCTGTACTTGGGTAAACAGGTGTAATCCGGGTTTTTTTACGTAAGAAAATTTTCAAATTTCTCTACCAAAGGCAAAGTCATCGTTTTTCGTTTACGAATTCAAATAAATCAACTGTGTGTTTTTATTATCATAGATAATAAAGGGCAGGTACCATAGCTACCAAAATTTACTTATGATATTTGCTATCACAGCTGGGCCAACACTGAAAACTATCTAGATATGAAGCTTTGCAATGTTTCGGACTGAAACAAATGGCTTACTATATGTCTGTAGACATCCTATTTTCACATAACATGATTACATATCGAGGTAAAAAACACAGAAATAGGATCAAATTGAATCAGTCACTATACCATCCAAGGAATACCATGGATATTTTAAATAATGGCATATGATGGGCATCCAGCTTCCTGACTGTTTAGGTGAAGAAATTCTGCTAATGTGGACCGAAGCCCAGTCCCTTTGTCTGTCACGGTCAAGGGAGCGGGCGCTGACCAATTTGCAGTTTGGTTTCATAATTAGGCCATTGGCGAGAAACATTATTCGCTCTGCATCAGTGCCCCTTTAAGATGGTGAACGGCTGATTTTAAACCTTTGCCTTTTATTCTCTGAATCATGTTCCACACCTTGGACGTAGGCGTGCATGAATGTTTTTTTGAAATATAACTCCTCCTGGATTGCCGTTTGTTTTGCTTCAAGGTAGGATGTGCCTTCGCATTTAATATTTTAAATTTATTTAAGTTGTGGACAGTTGAGTGATTTGATATTTGATATGCCTTTTTCCTCACTTTTCTAGTATTTTTGCAGTCTGCATTAAACCATGGCTTCCGTACATGTGGAGCTGTTGAGGATCTTGGTATGCACATATTTCTGTTCATATCATTGGAAAATGATCACTTCCACAAAGGTCATTGTGGACCATTCAAATTCATTAAGTGCAGTAGAGTCTGCAAGTGATATATCCAGAGAAGAGTAGGTACTGGTCGCAGGATGTGTTTATAGAAATCATTGTTGGAGATAAAATCTTCCAGTATTTTACCCTTAGTGTTAGTATTTGTTCCACCCTAGAGTGGATTATGGCCATTAAGATCAGCCATTATAATGCAGAGTTTTAGAAGTTTATCATAGAGAGCTTGGAGATCAGACAAGTGAAAGAAGGCGGTATACACAGTAAGCATATTGTAAAGGCAATATGAAGAGTGAGCTGGAGTGGACGCAGGAACCGAGGTAGAAGCTGAGGTAGGCTGATGTAGGACAGAAGTGACCACATGACCGCATGCACAAATACGAGATGACAAAGACTCAGACACCGGATTCCAGGAAATTTGTAAAATAGGTCTCATTGGGGCAGCCACCCTAGAGGTACCAAGCTGGTGACAGTAGAGCTCATCAAGGGTAAAGCAGATACCACAGAAGCCAAATCATGAGATATAGGAAGTGTCACAAAGGAAGCTACCGGAACCCCAGGAGTCAGTGTAGGGAACAGTCACAGTTGAGATAATGATCAGCATATAAACATCCACTGTGGGACGAAATGCCTCACTGTCCTAAATGTGAGAGTGTACCCCACTGACTGTATCATGTAAAAAGTGTATGCATTGATCTAATATCGACAGCTGGAGGCGGAAATCTTGAACCAGGTAAACTGTACGGAAATGCTGAAACTGTGTGCATCGATCTAGGCATTGTACTCGGAAGCTGTGAACTGTGAAGTGAAAGTGTGGTACTGGAAGTAATCAGCACTCCAAACAAAAGCACTATCGTGAACACTGCCAATCTCGCGCAGATGAAGATCATGCTGGATGCAGATGGTTCCCACTTTCCAGCTTAAGTTATCAATGTGTTTTAAATGCATAGGCACCAGAGTGCCTGTGAAAGAAGTCAGTAACAATTTACTGAAACGATGTTTACTATGGTTGGACAGTAATGAATGGTGAGATCAATGTATGAACTTTAAAAGCGGTTTTGCTTTCATCATTAAAAAAATGGCGCAGCCGCCTGCTGCCTAAGACAAGTGGAAAATGTTTATGCTAGACATGTGAAAAGGCTTTACTTGTGACAAGACCAGGAGACAAAACTGCCGAGGATACCCAGAAGGGGGTCAGCGGCTTTCCCCACCAATTTCACTAAGCTTAAAACTTCGCTGAGCAATTTCATACATTTTTTATCCAGTTTCTGAAGTATTGGTGTGCTTTTGCCTCTACCCATCAGCAATAGGACGATATGATCAAGCCCTGTCGTTTGAAAGCTGGTGATGGTGATCCTTTGTTCCAGGAACAAAATTCGGATCCTGTCAGCCTACATGGTGTCCTCATTCAAGATTCAGTCAATGGTTTCATCCACAGCTGATTTGTGATCGAAGGGCTTTTCAAGCGTTGTGCTCGTTGATTTCGTTTAGTTTACCAATATTGTTCATGAGTTCTCTTTGTACTTTTTCAAGGCATTGTCTGGGCTGTATAATTTCCAGAGGGGAAATTTGAAACCAGATAAGAATGTGTTCCAATACTACGATATTGGACAACATTTTTTTGGCAGATTGGAGCATGTCTCTCAGATCGTTTCCAGCAGTGACGTTGCCGAGTTCAGTCCTTATGTTTTGCACATCTTAGGCAACAATGCGTGGAAGATGTTTGGGGTAATCTTGCATGTTTTATTCTTCATTAACGAAATTGACACCATGTTTTCCAGTCTGAGTTGACTGTCGATTGAGAACTTGGAGTAGTTTCGATGTGGAGGTTTGACATAATTTCTATCTCATTTTAAAGCATCATAATAATCCTTCACAGAGTAGGTCATGAAGGTGTCACTCATGAACATGGTGTCACCTCCAAAATCATCCACTGGAATGTTTTCACCAGCCATTTTAAGTTTGGCCAAGTACAGTTCAATACAGAAGGGCCAGGTCAGGCCCTCAGAGCATGTCAAGTAATGGAACAGAAGGGTGGAGAAGTTGGCAGTCGTCAAGATGAGGCTTGTGGCAAAGAAGTGAAAGAGGGAAATGCAGGACTTTGCAGGTTGGGAATACAGCTGTCCAAAGTCAGTAGATAGAAAAGGTCACACCAAGGTTGAAAGGATATAAGACTGATATCTGAAGAAAAAACATTCTCTGTGTTCCTGAATTAAACATGAATGCTTGTATGAGAGGACAGGTAAAAAAAAAAAAAACAGGCTACAAATTCCATGCAATGACTTTTCCACACTAAAACATTCAGCCTACATACTACAATGGATGCCACTAATACACAAAAGATTTAAACAATCCTACTGTTAATTTGCAATTATTCTCATGAGTCTTCAGGCTTATCCATCAACAAAGGTATTCTTCATTTGAACACAAATGATAAGGTTTATAAGATTTTTGGGTCTGTTTAGAAATTGTCTCATTGAAACAATCCCAAGGGAAAGTAAAAGGAAATAAAAAATGTAAGGAAAGTGCACTGTACCTTCAATATGTTGTTTGATCATTTTTATCCCCCGGCATGTAATGTGGGGAATATAGTCGACCCTTGTCAGTCTGTCTGTAATCATTTTGTGTCCGGAGCAGAACTGAAAAAACGTTCAGTATTTTTGGACCAAAATTGATATAGATAATAATCTGAACCTGTGGTTGTGCCTTTTGCTATTTGCAGATTTTTGGCATTTTTATTTGTTTTGTGTTTCCATGGAATGTTTTGGTCTTAGTCTAATGGTGGGGTGGGCTTCGTTTCTGGAGCAGAACTCAAAAATGCAAAACTTGGTAGGTATCTGTTGCAGATCCCAAAGTGGTGCCTTTTACTATTTACTGGTTTTTGTCATTAATTATTTTCTCTTTTTCCATGGAAATGTTTCAGACTCAGTCTCAAAATGGAGACATAGGCTTCATTTCCTAAGCAGAACTCAAAAACAGTTCCATATTTTTCTGCAAAACTTCTTACATACATCAGTCAGAACCTAAAGTGGTGCCTTTTGGTGCTTACAGGTGTTTGTGATATATTATTTTCTCGGTTTCAATGGAAACATTTTGGACTTAGTCTCAAAATGGAGTGATGGGATTCGTTTTCGTAGCACATCTCCAAAAGTTCCTAATATCAGCAAAAGTTGGTAGATATATGTGGCAGACCCCAAAGTGATGCCTTTTGCTCTTTACAGGTTTTTGTGATTTAAAGTTTTCTGGGTTTCCATGGAAATGATTCAGACATAGTCTCAAACTGGTGGGATGGGCTTCATTTCCGGAGCACAACTCAAAAACTTTTAAATATCTTTCTGCAAAACTTGGCAGATATGTAAGGGAGACCCTAAAGTGGTGCCTTTTTCTATTTACAGATTTTTGTCATTTATCATTTTCCCAGTTTCCATGGAAACGATTCTGACTTAGTCTCAGAATGGAGGGATGGGCTTTGTTTCCAGAGCACAACTAGAAAACTTTCATATCTTACAGTAAAACGTATTTGTTTTTACAGGTTTTTGTGATTTATAATTTTCTGGGTTTCCATGGAAACGATTCAGACATAGTCTCAAACTGGTGGGATGGGCTTCGTTTCCGGAGCACAACTCAAAAACTTCTAAATATCTTTCTGCAAAACTTGGCAGATATTTGAGGCAGACCACAAAGTGGTGCCTTTTTCTATTTACAATGTTTTGGCATTTTCATTTTTCCCAGTTTCCATTGAAACAATTCAGACTTAGTCTCAAAATGGAGGGATAGGCTTCAGAGCACAACTCGAAAACCATTTCATAGCTTTTAACAGATCTTGGCAGATATATGAGACAGATCTTGAAGTGGTGCCTTTTGCTGTTTACAGATATATAGCATTTATTATTTTTCATCACATCCATGGAAACGATTCAAACTTAATCTGAGAAAACATCAAGTAACTGTCAGACAATTTGTCCTTTCAAATATGTGGGGGCTGGGGGATATGTCATCTTGTGATGACTCTTGTATGATTTCTTATTTTCTGGAAATGTTTCGGACTTCATCTCAAAATGGAGTGATAGGCTTTGTTTCCGGAGCAGAACTCAAAAACCGTTCATTGCTTTTCTGCAAAACCTGGTAGATATACCAGTCAGAACCTAAATTGGTGACTTTTCCTATTTCCACTTTTTTGTGATTAGTTATTTTCTTGGTTTTCATGGAAATATTTCGGACTCAAAAGGGAAAGGTCTGTTTCGTTTCCGGAGCACAACTCAAAAACTTCCTAATATCTGTCAGCAAAAGATGATAGATATATGTGGCAGACCCCACCATGGTGCTTTTTGGTATTTACAGGTTTTTGTAATTCATCATTTTCTGGGTTTCCATGGAAATGATTCGGACATAGTCTCAAACTCGAGGGATGGGCGTTGTTTCCAGATCACAGCTCGAAAACTATTTAATATCTTTCAGCAAAACTTAGCAGCTATTTCAGACAGATATTGATGCCTTTTGCTATTTACAAAGCTTCGGCATTTTTATCCCTCGCAACAAGTTTTGCGTTGGGATGGGGTGGGGGTATTAAAATGCATCCTGTCTGTCCGTGCGTCCATGCACATTTATCTTTTCCAGAGCAGAACTCTGAAAACCGTTCAATATTTCTTCACCAAACTTAACACATAGATTGGTCTCATGGAGCACTGGTGCCTTTTGATAGTTTTGGAGTCCTTTTAAATGTTGATTGTGCAACATTATCGACTTAAGAATTATGAAAAATCAACAGTTGCAATTGAGTTAGGTCTAAATTAGGAACTTGGTTTATTTAAAATCTAAACAAACATGAGTGTAATACATTATTGCTGTTTATGTCTACAATTCATTATATAAACTATTACAAGGTAAATTCAAAGTATTCCACTCTGAATGCTTTGTATGTCTTTGATATTTTGTGTCTTGTGTTATGTTTATTAGGTAGTATTTGCATCTAGAAGATGGTATTGTAACCTTGTCACCTGTAACAACATCTCATAATCCCTTTCTCACAAACATGTGGTCATTTACCTGTATAAGCCCATGACATTGCTAGCAACTCTTATCCAAACACTTTAATACTTCTTCTGATTAACACAGAAGGAAACCTCTCTCGTAAGAAAAACTGATCTTCAACCAGTACTACTAAATTGATTGCAATAATAGGTACAGTAAAAATTTAAAATGTAAAACGCACATGTGAGTCGCTCGCTGAATCAGAGGTGCTTCCTCCTGCCGAACATGTGCGGCTCTCGCTAAATGAGAGGTGCTTTATATTCCTGCCCATGCACAGTTCTCGCTGTGAGAAGCTAATTAATTTGCCGCACATATGCGGCTCTCGGCCTTAATGAGTTAAATAAACATCTCTGTTACTCTACTGGGGTCACAGCAACCACTATCATATTGCATCTACTCAGTCCTTGAAATGAAGTGCAAGTGACAGAAAATGAATGTGTATACCGGTACATATTTTGTGTCACTAAAATTCCTGGACAAGTTTTCTGATGGAAATAGCAAGATTATGCAAAACCAAATTGGTGACAGGTCAAATTGCTCCTTACATAAAAACTATCCAGCAATACAGCAAAGCGCTGTCGCATAACCTTAGGTATGGTCATAAGTATTTTACATTTATAGAGCAAATTGGTTTCAGGTATTTAATTGTTCCGTCCATTACATCAGAATTCATCTCCTTATATTAAAGTAACTCACCAGTAGGTCATGGGGGAACATGTGCACAGGTGAAAACTATTTCTGGCTCTGTATATGAGACAAATATACACTCTAATCTTAATCCCTGCATATAAGACAATGCCTAGCAAAAACAAATTTTCTTACCCTGATAAGTCAAACATTCATCTTATATGTGGTAATATTCTGGGTCAAATATTTTTAGCATTTCCATGGCAACAAGTTTGACTCAAATTGATGGTAGTGCTCTTTTCTGTAGCAGAACTCTGAAACCGTTCTCTATTTCTTCACCAAAATTGGTACATATAATCATAACTAGTAGCCATTTTCATACGAATATTTTGCCATTGTGGGGAATATTGATCATCTGATGTTTTTCTACCAAGGTGGAGTAAAATACTGAGTTTTAAAACTTATCCTATCTAACGATTTCCACATCTCTCTCTTGCTTTGATGCTAAGTGGAATGAATGAGAACTTTCCCTTTAGGTCTCTCGTGTCCATACACCCAAGTAGTATATGTGATGGAGGTATGAGATCACGAGATAGTCAGCCCAAACCTCTCCCCTGCTAGTGTGTCTATACCACTTTATCATTTTACCAATCAGAAACCAGGTCACTCGATTGTGCTGATCTCAGCGAAACAATTTATTGCTAGTTTGTAGTTTCATATTAAATGCCAATTTTTGAAGTTCTCATTGTGTTTAACTTAACTTTCATCTCACTATGTTTCGCGTGTTTTGGATATTATTTTATTAGAATTAAGAATCATGTGGAGTGCAACAAACTGCTCAAACAAATGGTGGTGGTATATGATAAAAGCAATGATAAGTGGGATAGACTGGTGACTCTGGCGGTAGGGCTCAAGGCCAAACAATATCTTGGTGACAATATCACTCCAGATAAAAATTAAGTAAAATGCCCGCTGATGAGATCAATAAGATGAGATGAGATTTGAGTCGCGGCTCAGGACTGAGATGACAGAGACTATAGGGTCGACTATGACCCAGATCTACACCAGTATAGCATTGTACTTCCTTACTGTTCCACCAGAACGTCGAGTTTACCTGTGGGAAGAGCAAGAGTTCTTGAATTCTGTCAGCTGCGCATTGTACCACAAATATGGCATGTTTTTATCCCTGTTGATGGTGGCAATTATCACAGTCAAGCATTGTAAATTTGAGGAAAAAAGTAATGATAACAGCATGCAAGGTGGATCAGGAAACGCCAATGACTACAGCACAGCAGGAGGAGGAAACACCGACACAATTTACCAAGAAAAAGAATCCTAAAAAAATCACTGCTGGTAGAAAAGGTGGTTTAGCCAAGCATCGCAAAAATAATCATACTCTATGAATCGCTGCAGGCGGTGCCTCTTTGGTATCCTTATTTTTGTTATGTAATAATTACAACCATCTCCTACCATAACCCCAACACCACAACCAGAATTAGAGGTCAATCCACATAATCTGTCATAGAAAAAATATATATGTTATAGTATACATAATGTCTGAAGGAAAAACATTTGTTCACGATGCATATCACATGACTGTGGTATCCTGTTTAGCTGTAGGTTACACTAATAGCGAAATAATTAGACTAAATATTCATATCATTGTCAATTTGTATTTATCGGAAAACCCAAGACTTGTGGTAAGAAATGCAGGGTACTGCTGTATACACATGAAGAGTATCAGAAAGAGCATTAACAACTACAAGTGTTCTGTATGTGGTATTGGAGTGAAAGGCCAGTACTGGTTATGCAAAGCCCGTGGGAAGGAAGTGGTCTGAAAGCAACATATTTACGAGAAGAAAAAAGATCATTTGAATGAACGTAAACAACTCCACAGAATGAAGAATTAAGAAAAAAATGCATTCTTCAATTTTGGTTGGTTGGTTGGTTTTACAGTTTTAGGGCGACTTGGGGAGTAAAAAGCCTATTTGCACCCAACGCATCGACTTTTTCATTGGTTTTGCTCGGTAGAGTTACCGCGTTTACATAACCTGACTCCCAGTTAGAGATTGGTTTTGTATCTACTTATAACAGTGACTACTGTTTGAGAGCTGAAACAGATTGCAAAAGAACATGGTGTAGTCAGTTACTCCCGACTGAGGATGCCACAACTATTGACACTGCATGACATACAACCTGCTCCCACCATTAGACAACTCAAAATCCAAGCGAAAGAGCTGGGACTTATGGGTTATTCCCGCCTGAGGAAAGTCCAACTAGTGAAACAGTTGCATCAGCACAGTGTAGTCTATCTACAGTTTGTGCGAACTGAACACGCGATAAGTAATTATCTGAGAGGCTGGCGGATGAATGTGGACATGAATATAGACATCAATGACCTCAGACCTCTGAGGAATTGAACAACCTGGGAAGCCTCAAAGTTCAAATCACTGTGAAACTGGCGCTTGATACTCAGCAGGTGAACAGTGCTGTTGAGTACGTTGAGCTTTATTTCAGAGTTGAACAAGAAGTCATGACTCAACCAGAGACGAAAGATGCATCTATCGACACCTCATTGCAAAAAACCCACAAGAATCTCTGGAACATTACATGTACAGGGGTTCCAGGTGGGTCGTGGGCAAGAGCAATAAGGTTTATGTAGACTTAGCTAACTACATACCATTTGAAGGTGGGATGTACCTGGATCTGCTACCTTACTATAAGAAAAAGCAAGCCATGGTCAACATTAGAAATGAAGACGATGCTTGTGGAGCATATTCAATGAGAGATATCTTATTTCCAACCAACATGAATTTGAACAGACCTTCAAGGTATCCTGCAGATGACAGGCTTAACTGGCATGGCTTAACAAATCCATCCTAGGTGTGGGTCAGATGGCTGTATGAATTGACATGCCCAAACCCAACGACAACGTCTTAAAACCACAAAAATCAAATGCCCATGCCTTAAGTCATCCATGACAACTTCAAAGTCCTCATCAAGAAGGTGGACACTATCAGCCAGTCCACGAATAGAAATATCGTGCATGCAATGCAGGAACATGAGGCCTTTGGGTTGGGGTATGTGGTCATCCGATGCGATGGGAAAATGAATGCTGCTGTGGTATACAGAATTTCTCACATGTGTGAAGAGAAAGCCATCAGGAAGAAGTTGTACATTATCACCCCCATGCACATGACTCAAGCCAACCATCAAGCCCACAAGAATGCCAAGAATTGCCACATATGTGATGAACCGCTGAACGTTGACATCACTGGTGAGAACAGTGCAGCCGTCCTTGGCGTGTGCAACCTCAAACTCAAAATCAATCCCCAAACCATCCAAATCCCCATCGTGTTTCACAATCTCTGTGGGTTATGATGATCATGCAGGCCATCGTGAAGGTTGATGGCAACCAAACATGTATCCCCGACAACATGGAAAAATACATCTCCTCGTTGAATGGTCTGAGATTCATAGACGGCATTCAGTCCCTGCTGTCATCTCATTACCCTTTGGTGATGGCCAACAACCTGAACAAATTCCTAATCACCAATTGGTAAACCGATGCCAAGATTCAACCCCTGCTGATGAAGAAAGGTGTTTACCCCTATGAAGATATGGACGGCTGGTCTCTGTTCAGCGAGACACTACAGCCTCCCATCATACAATTTTTTCAGCAACTTGGCCAAATCAGACATCCCCATGATTACATGCACGCGATCAACGTATGGAATAAAGTGGGCTGCAAGAGTGGGTGATTATCATGACCTGTACTTGAAAACAGATGTATTCCTGTTGGCCGCTGTGTTTGAGATATTCAGAAAAACAGGCTTGAAACACTTAGCAAGCCTCAATTGGGTCATTGTTCTTACCCAAAGGGGCCTTAGTTTCTTATATATTAACGTGTCCGAAAGTTTAAACATTATAAGCCTCAAATACATTCATAAAAAATTAACAAAAAAAAAAAATTAAATTTCGTATAAAATATATAATATATAAACACAGAATGGGACTGAATCGTAGATGAAGTAACCAAACCATTGGAAACTGTAGAAGGGTTTCATTTGAAGCAGTTATGTGACATAAAAAGTCTAAAAACTAGAACAAGATCGCGACATATGAGCAGCATTATGTAAGAAAAACAATAGAGCTTCCAATGTCATGGATGGGGTTGACACCACCCTTATGGCAACCAGTATGGGATTAGGAACTGTGATGACCACCATCATAGCTGCACCTATAGTGCTGGGCTTTGAAATAACAGCTGGGATATCAGGGTTGGTGGGGTTGGTGTTTAAAGGTCACATGCAACGTAAAACACAACTTTGCAGATTCTGGTACCTTTCGGTATGCACTTACAAAATGCCAATTCAACCTATAAAGTTGAAAAAAAAACGCGATGAAAAACAAAGCCCGTGAAATCGGAGTTCAAACATTTCACTAAATTCCCACCAGCGCTGGGGGGAAAACTGGTTTCAACAGCTGTGCTGCGCTGCATCCATAACGCATGCGCAGTGAATAGGTTCGCGGAGTTTGAAACAGTATGCATGCCCAGCGTCTGAGGTCGTGAGCAGTAGTTTAATGTTTTTCTTGGGGATCACGAAGATTGGTGAGTAAAACCCTGGATTGGTGTTGGTCTTCTTGTACAAGTTGTACACGTTGTCGAGCAGAAGTTGAACATATTGCTGATGTGGATCTGGACGACTGGGGGTTGGAAGGTCACAGTTCTGGAAGTCCCATGCCTCACTGGTGTTTCTATCATGGCTTGGTGACAGCCATGGGCTTATCCCTTTTACCAGTGAGAGGCAGTCCCTTAGGTTGCCTGACTGCCAACCCGTTGGACACGGAATGCTTGCCAGTGTTAGCCTTGGGTGCCTGATTTGACTTACATATGGCTCGAAAGCACTTGAGAGCTATCTCCGTGGTAGACAACAAAGAATGTTCCTTGTAGATCACCCTAATTAGGTCGTTAAACAGGCAACGAGCAGAAAAGGGATCATGAAGCAACTATCTCCCAAGCACACGCAGACAGAAAACCCAACCAACATACTGCAGTGGTATTAACCAATGCCACTCACACATGACCAGCAATGTCACATAGAGTACAAAATTGTCATCTCATCGTTGTGAGATGATCAATCCTGAAAATATTATCTTCTTCCAGTCTTGTCAGTAGCAGAGGCTAAGGCAAACAAAGGACAATACTATTCCACATCCAGAGCCAGGGCCTGGTCCGAGACATGCAAACAGTGAATAGGACAATAACCTCTGTGAGCTTTAGCTGCCCTAAGCTATGATTTCAAGACAACTTGGCAAACTCTTCATCAAGCAAATCTCCTTGGCTGGAGAAGGACATGAAGTCTGAAGTCTATCTGCCATCCAATCAAAATCAGTGTGAGATAGGTCCACAATCATCCGTTGTTTTGTTGAAGGGATGATGAAGACAAAACAGGAGGACCAGGAGGGGCTGGAGGTCTCATCTGGGTATGTGGATGAGACTGATGAAACACTGAGTGCAACAAGATATATATAACACTTAGGTCAAACCCTTGAATTGGAGGTGCACTATAATTCTGTAGACTACCAAAATTCTGGAACACACATGGGTAATTTCTTGCCTGTTGAGGTACCAAAGGCTGATAATAACACAGAAAATTTGATAAGCCACTGCCTGGTCCTGTAGACAACTGCTGTGGTATGCCAGTCCCAGGTGAAGACTGCCCTGCTGCTGTGCACCAGCCAGTAGAGGTGTGCCACTGCTGGTAGATACCCCTCCGAGGATAAGGTGCATGCTATCCAGTTGTGCACTCAGTCCAACTAATGCGCTTTGTCCAACAGGTGTGTCAATGAAAGATGAATGACATCCTCTGCTTTCCATTTCCCAAGGGAAATACTGAAGAAACTTTAGTTAACACCCCAAGCGCCGTGTCCAACAATGCTACACACGAAGACACACAAATGGGAATGCTAGACAATCCAAAGGTAGCCGGGATACATTGGCCCTCCAAGTCTTCCACATGTTGATGGGCAGACAACATCCTTCTACAAAGTTTCTGTTGCATAAGTCTTTTTTAGCCACACATAATTAAGTCTTGAAGTCAGAAGTCACACTCTGTACACTTGGAATCCCAAGTGCACTGAGAAGTGCAGTTCAAACACTGAGAGTGCGGGTCCTTCTCTGACTTGAGCCCATGAACATTGGTGAGTACGTTTTTATTCAAAGGTAGCAAACCATACCAAACGTTAGCAAACAAATGTTGACCACGAGGCAAAATATACACCTGCAGTCAAATAAAAAAACACCTACAGTAGTGAGATCTCAAATCCATATCTGATTTGGTACATGAACAAAAACAGCATGACTTTTCCATGTGGCCACGTGAGAGACCTTACCGGTCACTAGGATGTCTTCAATTGAACCACCTTGGCAAGTGTTAGGTTTGCAAGCTTTGCTGTCTGTTTTCGAAGAATAAGGCAAGTATGCATATAATGATGAAAAGAGGTAAGTACAAAATTGATTATTGTGTAAACATATTTTCCTTTAAAAAACAATTCTACAAATTGTAAGTGAGTAGTAGTACAGAATAGTTAGAAATTAATTTCAGCTTTAAAATTTCACTATAATAGAAGTTTCCGGGCACAAATATAGTCATAGTCATTATGCCAAGACCTCCTAGCTTTTAGGACTGTTAACAGTGTCACAGTGAAGGGATGACAGGTAGTAATGAGAAATCACCCAACCATGGGTCATAGTCAAAATGGGAAGGCATTAATTTGTAGTTTCCTGCTCACTTTACTCATATATTCTCACAGTAATACATATGTCTGTGTACAAAATAATACCTAGCAGAATAGAAAATACAATTCAAATGTTAAATCATTATTGTACATGTACTTAATGACCAAAACTGCATGTTGTAGAAAACCATACAGTACAATTATTTTGGTCATATCTCACACACTAATCTCTAAGAACCATGGCCTCTACACCTGTAAAGGTAAAACATCTGACGAATATTCCAATTCAGTGTGAGTATTCCTGAGTTTTAACTCACACATCAGTAAAAGAAGTGATAAGAAATAAAGAGAGAGACCTTAGAGTGGTACAATAACCTGTGGATCCTTCACTTGTGTTCTTCAAAGTTCCACCGAGGCAAACATGATGCAATCATTTACAGATGTGTTTTGCGATTTTGGGAGAAAAATATTATTCAATGAGGAAAGAAACAGTTTTGCACTTACTGTTATCAGTCTCTTGTTAAACTGGCTTTGGGTTTCTGTGTCATTCTTCTTCTGTTCTGCCATCCCTGTTCGGGAAATGAGTCGATGCATCTGGTCTGTATTCATGATGTTCACTGGGTCCAGCTTGTGTCGGTTAATTAGGCCAACCAGATACTCTTTATAGTGAACACTGAAATGTCAAATCCACACCAAACTTAATTTTTTTCTCAGGTTGAATGAAGATTAACATCTGACATCATCTCATGTATATAGAGTGCTGTGACAGAATGGCTCAACTGGATAAGTGGAGAACAGTTTAATGTAACCAGGGCAAAACAGACATGGAAGCTCACATTATATAAGGGATTACATTTTTCTGAAGAATTTGATTCTTGCCTCATATATGTTGATGATATATAACTTGATGAGCAAAATCATGAATGATATTAAAATATCCCAATTTATCTTGTAAAGTTTGAGGACAAGATCAATCAATGAATTATCAAATGATTGCATTGTATCTATTTATAATTTGCTACTTTTTGTTATAATGCTCTCCCCTGAATATTCTAGATGTATTGAGTCAATGTAAGCTCAGATTAGATGGATGGATGTTGGAAAATTTCCGAAAATGCTGCGCAGTGTAAAATCAGAATTTCAAACAAGGGCAGTCTTTCGATCACAGTATTTGTTTTCATGCCAATTATCTTTCGTTTCGTTTCATCTAGACAGTTGGTATTGGTGAATACCAATATACCATTTGTAATTTGATCCTAAGATGTGTGGGGAATTCAATGATGCATTTGTCACAGCTGACTATGAAATATATGTGAAGTAATAGGCGTCTCAATTCCAGCCTTCTTGACACATGATTTTGTAAACACTATCCAACATGGCGGAAAGCGCACTTCAGCGTTCGTGTAAGTGTATTTTTGAAAACATCCCAACCGATTCTGGACTGGTTACATGAAAACTTGATATCAGTGATCATTTATATGCTATTTTAGAAATTCAATACTCTCAGTATTTATCCAATTTTCACATTTCAAAACATACAGCAAAAAAGTCTGTGAATTGTGAGTTTGATTAGTGTGAAAAATGGCGACATTTACGATGAAGCCTATTTTGAAAAGTAATTTTAAGCACTTTAGCTTTGTCTGAGATAATATTGGATGGTATCAAGAAACAGAATTTCTTGTAGAATTAAAAACTTTTAAATATATTTGTGTGCGTGATATATTTAGAATTTTATTGGACTTCAAAGTGAGGGGTGAAGAGGACGGACATGTATGTTCCTGTGGCATCCAGTGGGATAAGGAAAGCAGCCTGGAGAACATGGGTAGTAGTATATACTATTTTGTAAATAACACTTTAGTCAGCCCTAAACTCTCCCCTACTAGTGTGTGTATACCACTTTAACATTTTCCTGATCAGAAGCCAGGTCACTCTGTCATGTTGATCTCAGTGAAACAATTTAAAGTGAATCTCCTAGGATTTCTTTGGTTTTCGCAATGAAGGTTTGTTGGGCTTGCTGTATTGGTTGTTCTATGTATTTTTTTTCTCATCTTCGCTGATGGCGGTGCTCTTATGAGACTGGGTTTGAATCTCTTGTTTCATTCTGTGATACTTTGCAAGGTCAGAGAGTACTAAACGAACCTCTTCCTCTGAGATTTTACTGTCCATGAATGCAGTGGAAATAGTGTTCAACTCTGCTTTGGCTAGAATTCTCATTTCATCATGTTTCAATGCTTTATGAAGTAATCAAGTAATTTGCAAGATGCAAACTTAAAGGTCACATCCAACCAAAAAATCAAACATAATTAAAACACATTTATCACTTATTCATGACATATAATATAGATTGCTGCTTTTAAAAATAGAAATAAACACAATTATAACCGTACAATCGCAATTCAAAAGTGCAATATTTTGTACTTGGGCTTACTTCCCCCAAAACGAAGCCCTCGGGAGACCGAACCCAGTCATAGTGGGTGGATATGCACTCAAGTGTAACGACGGCTTCCGATTGGCTGTTTCATTTGCTGATGTGCAGAGGGTTCGTTGTGTGTACAGAAAGATGATCTGTTTGATGGGCATTTTAGAAGTATAGCCAGTCACAAGAAAGTAAGATTCTTTATGGATAACAACTTCTTTTTGTGTACTTGATGCGTCGTTTCAGTATGGATTCTTTTACTGTTGTCAAACAAAATCATATACACGAAAAGAAGTCGTTATCCATGAAGAATGTATATAGAGATGTTGGGTTTAGAAAATACATGTTCTCTGAATTTGCGCTCGATCCAATAAAAAATCATGTCAGTAGAGATGGTAAACTACTGCATGGCTGGAATCTCGTCCAAGTACAAAGCAGGACTTGAAACTGACAAGAGTTTGCACAAGTTTCCGTCAGATCCAGTCATTTAAAAAAAATGAATGTAGTTTGTTTGCAACCCACAGACATAAAAACATGTTATGTGTATCACACATGCCTAATTACATAATGTGGCAGACACGGGACTCGGTTGCACGAGTCATAAATCAACTTATTTTCTTCATGTTGTATAGTCTGATAGGTGTTAAGTTCAAATTGCATGTGGTTAATGATTGAAGTTGTGTATTGCATGTTGTCTTTAGCAGACAGGCAGACAGACAAATAGGTGTGAATAAACCAGACACTGAGCTTTCTCTGTGACAGAGACTGCTTACCACAATCAACAGGTTGTTTTACATAACGAGTAGATTATTTACTTGTTTGTGTACACAACCAAGATTAGACTACTTCTCACGACCTCAGACGCTGGGCATGCATACTGTTTCAAGCTCCGCGAACCTATTCACTGCACATGCGTTATGGACACAGCGCAGCACAGCTGTTGAAACCAGTTTTCCCCCCAGCGCTGGTGGGAATTTAGTGAAATGTTTGAACTCCGATTTCACGGGCTTTGTTTTTCATCGCGTTTTTTTTTCAACTTTATAGGTTGAATTGGCATTTTGTAAGTGCATACCGAAAGGTACCAGAATCTGCAAAGTTGTGTTTTACGTTGCATGTGACCTTTAAACACCAACCCCACCAACCCTGATATCCCAGCTGTTATTTCAATGCCCAGCACTATAGGTGCAGCTATGATGGTGGTCATCACAGTTCCTAATCCCATACTGGTTGCCATAAGGGTGGTATCAACCCCATCCATGACATTGGAAGCTCTATGGTTTTTCTTACATAATGCTGCTCATATGTCGCGATCTTGTTCTAATTTTTAGAGATTTTATGTCACATAACTGCTTCAAACGAAACCCTTCTACAGTTTCCAATGGTTTGGTTACTTCATCTACGATTCAGTCCCATTCTGTGTTTATATATTATATATTTTATACGAAATTTAATTTTTTTTTGTTAATTTTTATGAATGTATTTGAGGCTTATAATGTTTAAACTTTCGGACGCAGGGGTTGAATCTTGGCATCGGTGTACCAATTGGTGATGTGGAATTTGTTCAGGTTGTTGGCCATCACCAAAGGGTAATGAGATGACAGCAGGGACTGAATGCCGTCTATGAATCTCAGACCATTCAACGAGGAGATGTATTTTTCCATGTTGTCGGGGATACATGTTTGGTTGCCATCAACCTTCACGATGGCCTGCATGATCATCATACCCACAGAGATTGTGAAACACGATGGGGATTTGGATGGTTTGGGGATTGATTTTGAGTTTGAGGTTGCACATGCCAAGGACGGCTGCACTGTTCTCACCAGTGATATCAACGTTCAGCGGTTCATCACATATGTGGCAATTCTTGGCATTCTTGTGGGCTTGATGGTTGGCTTGAGTCATGTGCATGGGGGTGATAATGTACAACTTCTTCCTGATGGCTTTCTCTTCACACATGTGAGAAATTCTGTATACCACAGCAGCATTCATTTTCCCATCGCATCGGATGACCACATACCCCAACCCAAAGGCCTCATGTTCCTGCATTGCATGCACGATATTTCTATTCGTGGACTGGCTGATAGTGTCCACCTTCTTGATGAGGACTTTGAAGCTGTCATGGATGACTTAAGGCATGGGCATTTGATTTTTGTGGTTTTAAGACGTTGTCGTTGGGTTTGGGCATGTCAATTCATACAGCCATCTGACCCACACCTAGGATGGATTTGTTAAGCCATGCCAGTTAAGCCTGTCATCTGCAGGATACCTTGAAGGTCTGTTCAAATTCATGTTGGTTGGAAATAAGATATCTCTCATTGAATATGCTCCACAAGCATCGTCTTCATTTCTAATGTTGACCATGGCTTGCTTTTTCTTATAGTAAGGTAGCAGATCCAGGTACATCCCACCTTCAAATGGTATGTAGTTAGCTAAGTCTACATAAACCTTATTGCTCTTGCCCACGACCCACCTGGAACCCCTGTACATGTAATGTTCCAGAGATTCTTGTGGGTTTTTTGCAATGAGGTGTCGATAGATGCATCTTTCGTCTCTGGTTGAGTCATGACTTCTTGTTCAACTCTGAAATAAAGCTCAACGTACTCAACAGCACTGTTCACCTGCTGAGTATCAAGCGCCAGTTTCACAGTGATTTGAACTTTGAGGCTTCCCAGGTTGTTCAATTCCTCAGAGGTCTGAGGTCATTGATGTCTATATTCATGTCCACATTCATCCGCCAGCCTCTCAGATAATTACTTATCGCGTGTTCAGTTCGCACAAACTGTAGATAGACTACACTGTGCTGATGCAACTGTTTCACTAGTTGGACTTTCCTCAGGCGGGAATAACCCATAAGTCCCAGCTCTTTCGCTTGGATTTTGAGTTGTCTAATGGTGGGAGCAGGTTGTATGTCATGCAGTGTCAATAGTTGTGGCATCCTCAGTCGGGAGTAACTGACTACACCACGTTCAATTGCAATCTGTTTCAGCTCTCAAACAGTAGTCACTGTTATAAGTAGATACAAAACCAATCTCTAACTGGGAGTCAGGTTATGTAAACGCGGTAACTCTACCGAGCAAAACCAATGAAAAAGTCGATGCGTTGGGTGCAAATAGGCTTTTTACTCCCCAAGTCGCCCTAAAACTGTAAAACCAACCAACCAACCAACCAAAATTGAAGAATGCATTTTTTTCTTAATTCTTCATTCTGTGGAGTTGTTTACGTTCATTCAAATGATCTTTTTTCTTCTCGTAAATATGTTGCTTTCAGACCACTTCCTTCCCACGGGCTTTGCATAACCAGTACTGGCCTTTCACTCCAATACCACATACAGAACACTTGTAGTTGTTAATGCTCTTTCTGATACTCTTCATGTGTATACAGCAGTACCCTGCATTTCTTACCACAAGTCTTGGGTTTTCCGATAAATACAAATTGACAATGATATGAATATTTAGTCTAATTATTTCGCTATTAGTGTAACCTACAGCTAAACAGGATACCACAGTCATGTGATATGCATCGTGAACAAATGTTTTTCCTTCAGACATTATGTATACTATAACATATATATTTTTTCTATGACAGATTATGTGGATTGACCTCTAATTCTGGTTGTGGTGTTGGGGTTATGGTAGGAGATGGTTGTAATTATTACATAACAAAAATAAGGATACCAAAGAGGCGCCGCCTGCAGCGATTCATAGAGTATGATTATTTTTGCGATGCTTGGCTAAACCACCTTTTCTACCAGCAGTGATTTTTTTAGGATTCTTTTTCTTGGTAAATTGTGTCGGTGTTTCCTCCTCCTGCTGTGCTGTAGTCATTGGCGTTTCCTGATCCACCTTGCATGCTGTTATCATTACTTTTTTCCTCAAATTTACAATGCTTGGCTGTGATAATTGCCACCATCAACAGGGATAAAAACATGCCATATTTGTGGTACAATGCGCAGCTGACAGAATTCAAGAACTCTTGCTCTTCCCACAGGTAAACTCGACGTTCTGGTGGAACAGTAAGAAAGTACAATGCTATACTGGTGTAGATCTGGGTCATAGTCGACCCTATAGTCTCTGTCATCTCAGTCCTGAGCCACGACTCAAATCTCATCTCATCTTATTGATCTCATCTGCGGGTATTTTTCTTAATTTTATCTGGAGTGATATTGTCACCAACATACTGTTTGGCCTTGAGGCCTACCGCCAGAGTAGTAGTATAGGGAATGGGGGTTTTAAAACACTTTAAAAAAAAGTCTCTACAAAGCCTTATTTACTAAATAAGGCTTTGGTTGGGCCCTTAGCTCTTGCTACTATTACCCCTACTACAAAAAAGTTGGCGGTAATTACTGTGCCTATACCATGTTTATATCGATGAAACAGTTTAACGTGAACCGCCTATGATCTCTTTGGTGTTCATAATAAAGGCTTGTTGGGCTTTTTGTATCCCCTGTTCTATGTACTTTTTTTTCTCGTCCTCACTGATAGCAGACTTACGAGATTTGGACCGAATATCTTGTTTCATTCCGTTATATTTTGTGAGTTCAGAGAGGATTGAACGAAACTCCTCTTCTGAGATCTTACTATCAGAGAGTGCCGTGGAAATACGCCCACTTACTGTGTTGAGCTTTGCTTCGGCCAGAATCCTGATCTCGTCGTGTTTCAATACCTTACGATGCAGTCTGCGTGATACCAACTTAAGCGCCAACCCTAACACCCCTGCCACCCCAGCTGTTATTTCAATACCTAGCACTATAGGTGCAGCCACGATGGTAGCTAACAACCCAACACCTGCCGCCCCTAGTCCCATGCTGGTTGCCATAAGGGTAGTGTCAGCCCCGTCCACGATATTGAAAGCTCTATGGTACTTTTTACATAGTGATTTCCGCGTGTCACGGTCATGTTCTAGTTGGCGTTTCATATCACATAACTGCCTCAAGCGGAACCCATCTACAGTTTCCAGCGTCTTCGCTACTTCATCTACGACTGGGTACAGACCCATCCTATAATATATATTTTGAAAGATATTTTAATTGGGTTTCAGTTAATATTCTATCAATGAATTTGAAGTCTACAAGTTCTAGACTACTAGTCAGGGTAATAGGTGAGAGGCTAATAGACTTTCCTGTTGTAATAAAAACCCCACTGAGGCTTATTAAGCGGTTTATAGGACCCGTGGTATCCCGTTGTATAACAATACGACAATATTGGTCTATGTGTTCGTCATACCAGTGTATTGACACCCCGGGTAAAATTTGGTGTACTATTGGGGGGTTTCCATTGAATAAAGACGTAAAGAAGACTTCTATGATGAGTGTGAAAGGGGAGGATATTCTATCAAGAGACAACGGGACCAAAATATTACTGCTAAATGTTAATTTATTGTTTGGCCAAGCACTTAACCCCTTTTTTTCGTGACCAATAGATTCTATGTGTACTAATTCCTTCTCCGGAATGAAATCCCCGGCCCAGATGCCGTTGTTCCTAATCTTAGTGACAACCCTATTTTCGTCTATTGTGATATAAGGTGAGGCGAGTGTTAAGTTGATCAGCCATTTGGGCTCTTTTAAATCTGATAACGACACCAGTCTGTACACGTTGTCTTTGAAGTGCAGGATATATAAGGTGTCTTCCTCACCAGGCTGATCGAATCCCTCCATATCTCCTAGGTCGTTAAGCGTAGTGTTGGGACGATGACTGGTCATTATTATACTATTACGATATAATTTCCAACTGGTTTTCTGATAATAGTTCAGGGGTGAACTTCATACCCATGAAGTGTATGTTGTCAGGCAGGAAGATATTGGTTAGTGATATCTTGTTTTCCACGATCACGTTGACCCCCTGCAGACTGGTGTTGGAGCCGACACCCACCCGCACGTAAACGTTGCAAACTTGATACTGGTGTCGTTTCCCCCACCCGAGTTTGATCCCCTTCACGATCTCGACATCATTCCCCGATGGTTCCCCTAGGTAGACTTTGATGATCAGTGTTGAGTTTGCCGGTAGACTCTCTAGTATACTGACCACGCCTTCGAATTCAGACACCAACTGCAATTTCACGTTTTGTATGGCCGGTTTACTCGATAGCATGTGGGCTGCCATAGTGCCGAGTGGGCTGACGACTACGCTACGTCTCTGAGTTGGGACGTAAGCCACGAGCAGGGTTCCATTGTTCACGACTTTGTTTAGGTGGTTGTCTTTGTTATCCGTGAACACGTAGGGAGAGCCGAGTCTAATATTGAGAAACCAGTCGTTATCGGGTAACAACACCCACTTGTCATCTTCGGTGAAGACGAGCATATATGGCTTGTTTCGGGCGACGGTAGTGCTCTCAACATCGTCTAAGTCGAACAGTTTACCCCCGAACGATGGGTATATTATCCAGTTATTACCGGTGTTGACAAGGGTGTACTTAGTGTTGACTGTTGCTCTTGTGGTATCTACTATATCACTTAGGGCTCCACTGGAGGGGACCTCAACGCGTTTGTAAATGTTGTTTTTCAGTTAAAAGGCGTACGTTTTACCATCTACTCCGGGAGCGTCGAAACCGCGCGTGTCTCCGAGGTCGGAGATCCCGATATTGACGCATTTTTTCACTCCGGGCCCTTGTGCGCTGGTCATTTTACATGAAGCGTTAAGCTGAGGTATCCTATATTTACAGGATTATGATTTATATCTAACACCGATATTATCAGCTCAGGTATGTTGCCCCGGATTAATCTCTTTTACTGCCGTGGTGAAAACGACTCGGTTCTACCGTCGTTGAATTTCTCAGTTTTCACCGGCACTGCTCTCAGTATAGTGGAAGGGTGACCTCCTTGAATGTTGTACGTTGTGCTCACCTGACCGAGATGAATGTACAGCTCTCGGTACGGTACTAGATCGGGTAACTTCGTGCCTGTGACGGTTGTTGTTGGTTTTATCTCGTCAGGAGACATACCGAGTATCCTCGCTAATGGTCGGCCGAGCCTCAAGGGGTTTCTTCCGTTGTTGATTAACACCACTGTACCGTTTGAGTCGTTCATCTTGAGTTCGGCTCCCAGGGGTTTGAAGACCTCGTCGTTTAGAGAGCACACGCTGTAGTAGCCGTCAGTTATCTGGCTGCGAGTTCCACTGACGAACAGCTTATTGTTGCTGGCGTTGATGTTAGTCCATTGCGGTAGGTAGGTGATATCGCAGAGTGCAACTTCGAGTTGGCCTGACGTGTTATCGATCGCGTGCGTCAGCTGAACGGCCTCACCGCTCGTTATTCCTGGAAGTGTTATGTACATATTATAATATATAATTTATATATTATAATATGGACTTAGCACACTTGAAAATCGTGGTGGTAGGTAGTACGGGGTTTAAAGCAACCTTTATTAATATCTTTGAAAACTATATCGTGTCCGTTAATAATGCGCAGGCGGTGGTAAACTGGAATCAAAACCCAATGCAGTTTTGGCAGAACCAACTCAACTTTGCTGTGTGGTGTGCGACGACAGGGTCGGGTGTGACACTAGACTACGGTATAGACGAACTGAGTAAGGCAGTCATTTTGTTTCATATTTATTATCAAACGAGACGAATATTGAAGGAAATAAGTGCTCCTCTTCCCCAAGATAAAGCGTGGAGTATGACGAATAACCCCTATGATAAACGCGCTTATGAACGTGTTTGTGGGGAGTTTGAGATTCCAACGAATAAAGACTTTCGCCTTCCTGGTGTGAACCATGGTCTCGGTATAGTTCTCGTGTACTTCTACAGGTCCGGAACATATCAGGCCGGTTCTAAAGATGGTACATACAACCCAAACCGTCATACATTTACAGGCCCCACAACGAATGAAAAGATCCATGTCAGCTGCATAAAGCAAACCAATCCTGATGCAGCCACAGCCTGGACTAAAATGATCTCAAAAACATCGAAAGGATTCACTCGTGCTGGTACAATACGCTTGAACGACTCGATTCGAACGTACGTGTGGGCGCTGTTGGGTGCGCAGTCGATGACGCGTTCCAACATCATCGGTAAGGGAACTGCTTACGACGCTCAGAAACAGTTCGTTGCCAACGTTGAGGATGCTATCAATTCTCCAGTTGATCTCCCGCGGGCTATCGACCGTTACCAAAACGTGTTAGAATACGCCAGATCGAAAGTCAATTACGTGTTCGGCGTGGGGCTGTACATGGCTCCGAGTGATATGCAACTGAGAGTAAAAAAAGTGGTGGGTTATAACAACAAAATAGTCATAGCCACGGCGGATCAAAAGTTGGGTATCAACCCCGATATTAACACCCCCTATATCCCACACATCCCACCACGTGAAACGGGTATAGTGGCGCCGCCCCCGGAGCCTAAAGTTCAACCAACACAGGAGGTGGCCCCCTATATTCAGGAGCAGCATATTGATAGTAAAACGGCCCTGGTGGTTGGTGGGGTAGCTTTGGGACTTATTTGGTTAAAAATTTCTTAGCCGCTACGTACACCAGACCCGCCACGGCGACGATGGCTGCCCACAGGTTTTGACTGAGCCACGTGGCAGTTTTAGCCAGAGCGCCCAACAACCACGAGACGATGCTACCCAGGATGCCAGGAAGGGCTTCGGCGGCTTTACCAGCCAGTTTAGCTAGGCCTTCCCCGAGTTTTTTTATCCAGTCTTTAACACCACCGCCAGGGGGTGTGGGAGTTCCCCCCACAGGGGTACCCCCTGTCAGTGACACCACCAGGGTTGATATGATGAAACCCAATGCAGTCAGAATGCTGGCGATGGTGATCCCTTGCTCCCGGAACAATATCCGAATCCTGTCTGCTAACGTGGTGTCTCGGTAGAGGACTTGATTGATGGTTTCCCGCACACGGTTGGCCTGGGATCGAAGCTTTTCTTTGTAGCCTGACGCTGTCTCCAACCAGACCTGCCTTTCATCTTCCAAATTGCGTATTGGTGGCTTTCATAGACTCGTCCTCAGTTTCACCGAGTTTGCCCTTTTCATAGCTGATGTGGTCGTCTATCTCACTCATTTTGGCCGTGCTTTTCCAGAGCTGACCACGAATGGTTTGCATCAACAGGTCCACCCCCCGCAGTTCCCGAAAGGTATGTTCGAAACCCGGGAAGGGCTTGTTCTCGTAGTCGGCCAACACCTTTTTAATATCATAAGCTTGCATATCTTGACGGACCTTCGGGGGAATCTTAGGTCTCTATGAAACCTAGTTCATCGCGGATCAAGTCACTCCCATGCCGACTGCCCAGTGTTGATAAAGCAAGCGGTTCTCTCGTGCATTTATTCACGAGATCGATCTCCGGGTGAGCCTTCAAACGCAGCGTGCCATTTCTATCGAGGGTAAACCTGGAATAGTCCCTTCCCAACGGCTTGAGTTTGGGTTTATTTTCAACTGCGTTGTAATAATCGTCGGATGTGTTCGATAACATCGTTATCATGTGCCCTACTCTGAGCATGAATAAAACGTACGCGCGACCTTGGGTGATGACGGACCCGGACGTACACAAAATTGACCCTGGAACACGCCTGCAGGACTGGTTGAAAGCTCTTCACGAGAAATTTAAAGGGGAACCGACGCTGTTTATACTGGACGACTGCAGCGCTAATCGCGAGATAACAAAAAAGAGAGACATGCTATCGTACCTGGCCTTCTCCGGCCGGCATGCAAATCACAGCGTCTGGGTGCTAACGCAGAAGTTCAACTCGGTGTTGAAAGACCTCAGGGAGCAGACGCGATGGGTGGCCTTATTTCACTGCAAGGACAGGGATTCGTTCGAGGAGTGTTTGAGAGAGAACGATGTGATGAGCAAATTAGAACGGGAACGGGTGAAGAAACAGCTCGCTGAAACTAAACACGCTAAGCTCGTGCTCAAGACCGACCAACCAGTAGCATATAGAGTATGCTAAGCAAAGCTAAGCAAAGCTAAGCTAAAGCTAAGCAAATGCTAAGTATAGCTATGATATTTGAAGTGTTTGTCGTGTGCAACTTAACCTTCATTTCTCTGTGTTTTGTCTGCATCGGGTATTATATAGTTAAAACTAAATCTTACTTGTTATATTATAAGATGGAGTGTGAGGAATTGCTCGAACAATTGTCTGGGGATGATGACAAGCGAGAGAAACTGGTGGCGTTGGCTGTTAGCGGCAAAGCCAAACATTACTTTGGAGACTACACTCCGGATAAAATTCACAAAATGTCAGCCGAAGAAATCGATAAGCTGTACGCTAGATACGAGTCCCGGCTCGGAGCAGAAATGACAAAGACAATAGGATCGGCTATGACCCAGATATACACCAGTATTGTGTCATACTTCCTTCCCATTCCACCAGAGCGCCGACTTTACCTGTGGGAGGACCTCGAGAAAGACCCTTTTATCGAACACGCCGTGAGCTCTATCAGCTGCGAGCTGTACCACAAATATGGCATGTTGTTGGCTCCAGTGACGGCGGCGATTATCACGGCAAAGCATTGTCAATTTGAGAGAAAAAATAATAATAATAGTATAGATGGCCGAGGTGACGGTGGAGACCCCTCCCGAGGTGAGGGAAGTGACCCCAGTGGGGGAACCCCCAACAGTGACCCCTTCACAGGAACCAGTAGGGGAACCCCCAACAGTAACCAGGCAGAAGAATCCTAAGAGAGTAGCTGCCGGTAAAAAACGGTGGTGTAACCAACATAAAATTATCAACCCCCGACTGTTGTTGGCTGTAGGCGCTGCCGTGGTTATAACATGGTTATACGTGGGGGTACCCTCCCACAGTGAGCCCCCCAACAGTGAGCCTCCCAACAGTGGGAGGGTAACCCCCACTATCGACCCGCATATCATGTTATAATTTTAATATTTTTATATCATATACATAATGTCTGAGGGGAAAACGTTCGTCAACGACGCATACCACGCCACAGTGGTCGCCAGTCTAGCCGTAGGGTACGCTCGGTTGACTAAAATGGTGCTTAAACAACCAACTATCAAGCTAGATTTCAACCTGCAGGATATGGGTATGCTCATAATGAACCTTGGTATGGCGATGGCCACAAAAGACATCCTAGTAAAACAAGGGATAATACCTGAAAATATAATGAAATAAATATAGGATGGCCACGATAGCTATGATGGTCGGTGGGGCGTTAGTGAATGCCCTGGCATTTTCTGGGAGTAATTTCCTCTTCTTGAAACTACGAGATGACCACGCGGCTGAAATACAGGAAGAAAGGAAGCGGCACGATCTCGCTACTGAGAAATTACAAAGGGCACAGGCCGAGTACGCTAAAAAACGCCTCCAGAGGATCGATTTTATTAACGAACAACTCCAGCGTGAAAACCATGCCGTTCAAACATTCAACGATGTCGATGAAGCAATGAAAGAATACTACCTACTAACTGGTAAACGATTGGAACCGCTCAATAAACCCACACTCGCTCAGTACTACACACCATCCAAGGGACAAATGAATCGTGAACTGGGCTTCATAGTGTTGGGTATAGCAGCTACTGCGTTGGTTGCGAAGCAATTAAATTAAATACCCATATAAGTAAACATGAGACCCGCTCCATACCGATGCAAATACATACTTATGGGGAAGACCGAGGCCTGTGGTAGGAAATGCAGGGCTAGGTTCTGTTGTTTCCATATGGGAAGTCCTAACTACACGTGTTCTGTGTGTGGTATCGGGGTTAAAGGACACTACTGTCTATGTAAAGCTCACGGAGCGAACGTAGTCGGACACCAACTCATCTACGAGAATAAAAAAGGCTACATAAAAGAACGTAGGCGACTGCTCAAGATAGACTCCAATTAGACATTGGTTATGTTAGGTGTAAACACTATGACTACTGTACGCGAGCTTAAGCGTGTCGCAAAACAGAGAGGTGTGATCGGGTATTCTCGAATGCGGAAGTCAGCATTGTTGAGATTACTAGGTTTAGAAGCCCCTCCTACGGTAAAACAATTAAAAGCTCAAGCAAAACAGCTTGGATACACGGGTTATTCAAAACTGGGGAGAGACGGGTTAGTCGAATTGTTATCACATACCCCCGTAGCACGTCCCACTGTAAAACAACTGAAAGCCGAGGCACACGATTTGGGTTTAGGCGGGTATTCCCGTATGAGGAAACCACAACTTTTAGAATTATTACGACAGAATAGAGCTATTGACCTACAGTTCGTGCGCACTGAGCGCGCTGTAGGCAACTATTTGAGAGGTTGGCACATGCACGTTGATAGAAACATAGACATTACAGATATCAAGCCTCTGATAGCTGATAAGGTCAACCAGGAACTATATAACCTAGGAAGTATCAAGTTTCAGATCACAGTGAAAATGTCGCTCGATAAGCAGGTTGGGGACCTCACTGAGTATGTTCAGCCTTACTTCCGAGGTAAACAAGAGGTCGTCACACATACAGAGACCATTGACACATCAATCGATACCAGTTTTCAGCAGATACGAGAATACCTAGAACGCTACACACACTTGGGGTCCGGGTGGGCTGTAGATAAAATCGATAATGTCTATCTAGACATAGCTAACTACGTGCCGTTCAGAGGCGGGTCATACCTAGCCTTGCCTCCCTACTATAGGAACAAACATGCCATAGTAAACGTTAAGAATAGAGGAAACGATTGCCTGAGGTTAGCTATCAGGTCAGCCTTATTTCCAGCTGACACTAATCCGAACAGGCCTTCTAATTATCCTCAGGATGATGGGCTCAACTAGGATGGTATAGATGAACCCACCCCCATATCCCAGATCACTAAAGTAGAAAAACAGAATAATCTGGCTATAAATATCTTTGGGCACGAAGGTAACACAACAATAGTACACAGGGTCAGCGGGGTGAAGGATCGCCAAGTTATCAATATATTCATGATCCAGCGAGGTGACAAGTATCACTACACATGGATAAAACACTTTAACAGGCTGTTGTATGACCAATCGGCACACAGAGAAAAGACCCACTTCTGTGAACGATGCCTACATGGCTTCACACGAGCTGATTTATTAGAATCCCACCGGGAGGACTGCCAAGGTGTGGGGCAGACGGCCATACGAGTCGACATGCCTAAGGAAGGTGATAATATCCTAAAATTCGGTAACCACAAGAACCAAATGTCTGTGCCTTATATCATATACGCCGACTTCGAAGCCTTAGTTGTGGGTGGGGATTCCCCCACACCCCCCAGCCTGTGGGTTTGGATACATTGTCGTCCGTTGTGACGGGGAAACGAAAGCTCCGGTAGTGTATAGGGGCCCTGACGCGGCTGAAAGGTTTCTAAAGTGTTTGCAGGAGGAAGAAAAAATTATTAGGAATGCATTGTATAGAATCGCTCCCATGCGTATGACCCGAGTCGACAGGCTAGCTCACGCTAGTAGCACTAACTGTCACGTGTGTGACTCACCACTTAACGGTGATTCGGTGAGAGATCACTGTCACATAACTGGTAAGTATAGAGGCGCCGCTCACAGCGCGTGCAACCTCAAGCTTAAAATCAACCCTAAGACAATAAACATCCCCGTTGTCTTTCACAACTTGAGAGGGTATGACTCACACTTGATCATGCAGGCCATCGCGAAAATCGATGGTAATATAACGTGCATCCCCAACAATATGGAGAGATACATCTCCTTCAGCTTAAACGGACTTAGGTTCATTGACTCGTTTCAGTTCCTCCTGTCGTCACTCGACAGTCTGGTCAAGGCCAACAATGCCTTCCCTATCACCGATCGATACACAGACGCCGAGACTAGACCCCTGCTTATGAGGAAGGGTGTGTACCCCTATGAGTACATGGATAGTTGGGTCAAGTTCACCGAGACCAGACTACCCCCTATTGACTGCTTTTATAGCAAGCTGAATGAGGCGTCCGTCTCACGAGATGATTACTCGCACGCGACTAACGTATGGAATAAACTGGGTTGTAAGAACCTGGGTGATTATCACGACCTGTACTTGAGGACAGATGTACTGCTGTTAGCCGACGTGTTTGAAACGTTTAGGCGGACGTGTTTAAAGCAGTATAAACTCGACCCCGCATGGTATTACACCAGCCCAGGTCTGTCGTGGGACGCCTTGCTTAAAAAGACCGGAGTTAATTTGGAATTGCTCACAGATTACGACATGCACCTATTCATTGAGAAAGGCTTGCGAGGTGGGATTTCCATGGCATCCAAACGATACGCGAAAGCAAATAATCAATACGTGAAAGGTTACGATCCTAACAAGCCAACCAATCACATTCTCTACCTCGACGCAAACAACCTGTACGGCTGGGCCATGAGCCAGTATCTACCTACAGGGGGATTCGAATGGGTACCCCACGTTGATGTTATGGGGGTTGCACCAGATTCGAACAAAGGGTATATCCTCGAGGTTGACTTAGAGTATACCAAGGAATTACACACATCACACAACAGCTACCCCCTGGCCCCCGAACGTATGAGGGTTAACCCAGACTGGATGTCTGAGTACCAACATAACTTGTTAGGTGGGCGTGTGACAGACGTTGAAAAACTCGTGCCTAACTTAATAAGACCAAGTACATCGTTCACTATCGCAACCTACAGCTGTACCTGTCGTTGGGTATGAGGCTGACCAAAATACACAGGGTGCTCATGTTCGACCAGAGCCCATGGATGGAGCCCTACATCAGAATGAACACAGACCTACGAAAAAAGCCACCAGTGATTTTGAGAAAAATCTCTACAAGCTCATGAACAACTCGGTGTTTGGTAAGACTATGGAGAACCTGAGGAAACGCGTGACCGTGAAGCTGGTTCGGTCGAGTGAGGAAGACAAGCTCAGGAGATTGATAGCCAGTCCGGCATTCAACCGTAGTAAGATATTCACAGACAACCTGGTTGCCCTACACATGAAGAAAAGCCACATAAAATTCAACCGGCCTGTTTACGTGGGGATGAGCATCCTCGATTTATCCAAACACCTGATGTACGACTTTTACTACAACGAGCTCAAGAAACAGTACGGCGACAGGTGTGAAGTGCTGTACACTGACATGGATTCCCTGCTGTTGGAAATTCGAACCGAGGACGTGTACGAGGACATGAAAAAACACCTCGATTTATACGACACCAGCGACTACCCTAAGACCCATACCATACACAGTACGGTAAATAAAAAGGTCCTAGGTAAGATGAAGGACGAGTGTGCTGGCACGCCCATAGCCGAGTACATAGGTTTGAGACCTAAGATGTACTCCATACTGAAAGCCGACAATAGTGAGATCCGGAAGGCTAAGGGGGTTAAGAAGTATGTGGTGAAACAACACATCAAACACGCCAGATTCAAGGAAGCCCTGTTCAAGACCCGTACCTTTAGGCATAAAATGAACACACTTAGAAGTGATGGACATAAGATATATGGACTGACTATAAACAAGACGTCCCTGTCGCCTATGGACACGAAACGTTGGATAGCTATTGATGGGATAAACACATACGCATATGGACATGAAAAAATTTGAGGCTATTTACTACAGCCCGCGTGGGTACTGGAAAGGAGCTAGCGCAGTAGATAAGCTAGCTAAAATAGCGCGAGTACCCCCGGAGGAAGCCAAAGCGTGGCTTGAAAAACAAGCCCTGTGGCAGATCTATTTGCCGGCACCACGCTACATGCCTAGAAGGAGATTCGGTATTAACATACCTAATAGCGTTCACCAGGCAGACCTACTGTTCCTACCCCACGACAAGAGGTACAAGTATGCCTTAACCGTAGTGGACGTAGCCAGTCGTTACAAGGAAGCCGAACCCTTGACCACGAAAGATTCGGCCCAGGTAGCCAGAGGATTCGAACGCATATACAAACGCAGCCCGCTGACGTGGCCAACAGAGCTGCAAGTTGACCCCGGACGGGAGTTCATGGGTGCCGTGTCACAACTGCTAGCCAAACACGATACAAAGGTCGGATGGCCGGAGCCCATCGCAGCCAAGCCATAGTTGAGAGATTTAATAGGACTTTGGCTGAGCGCTTGTTCGGCTATCAGTATGCTAGGGAGATGGCCACCCCTGGAAAACGATCGACTGAATGGGTCACGAGGTTACCCAAGGTGGTGTCGGCAATCAACCATGAAGTCACCCGTCTCACCGGTAAGAAACCGGCAGACGCTATCAAACTAAAATCAATAGTTGCAGAGTCGGCCGCTCCATTGCGTGGGAAGGAGAAACAGATACCAGATAGGGCCCTAGTGACGTATCTATACCAGCCGGGGGAACACGAGGGTGATAGCCGTAAGCGGGCCACCGATCCTATATGGTCAGTCAAAACTTACAACATAGATAAAGTGGATATGAAAGCCGACGAACCTAACTTATACTACTTGAGGGATGGGCCGGGTAGGGGGTTTGTAAGAGAAGAATTATTGATCGTACCGTACGGCACAGTGTTACCTCCTACCAACACACGTTAAACTGTTTCATCGATATAAACATGGCATAGGCACAGTAATTACCGCCAACTTTTTTGTAGTAGGGGTAATAGTAGCAAGAGCTAAGGGCCCAACCAAAGCCTTATTTAGTAAATAAGGCTTTGTAGAGACTTTTTTTTAAAGTGTTTTAAAACCCCCATTCCCATACTACTAGAGTCACCAGTCTATCCCACTTATCATTGCTTTTATCATATACCACCACCATTTGTTTGAGCAGTTTGTTGCACTCCACGTGATTCTTAATTCTAATAAAATAATATCCAAAACACGCGAAACATAGTGAGATGAAAGTTACGTTAAACACAATGAGAACTTCAAAAATTGGCATTTAATATGAAACTACAAACTAGCAATAAATTGTTTCGCTGAGATCAGCACAATCGAGTGACCTGGTTTCTGATTGGTAAAATGATAAAGTGGTATACACACACTAGCAGGGGAGAGGTTTGGGCTGACTATCTCGTGATCTCATACCTCCATCACATATACTACTCGGGTGTATGGACAAGAGAGACCTAAAGGGAAAGTTCTCATTCATTCCACTTAGCATCAAAGCAAGAGAGAGATGTGGAAATCGTTAGATAGGATAAGTTTTAAAACTCAGTATTTTACTCCACCTTGGTAGGAAAACATCAGATGATCAATATTCCCCACAATGGCAAAATATTCGTATGAAAATGGCTACTAGTTATGATTATATGTACCAATTTTGGTGAAGAAATAGAGAACGGTTTCAGAGTTCTGCTACAGAAAAGAGCACTACCATCAATTTGAGTCAAACTTGTTGCCATGGAAATGCTAAAATTATTTGACCCAGAATATTACCACATATGAGATGAATGTTTGACTTATCAGGGTAAGAAAATTTGTTTTTGCTAGGCATTGTCTTATATGCGGGGATTAAGATTAGAGTGTATATTTGTCTCATATACAGAGCCAGAAATAGTTTTCACCTGTGCACATGTTCCCCCACGACCTACTGGTGAGTTACTTTAATATAAGGAGATGAATTCTGATGTAATGGACGGAACAATTAAATACCTGAAACTAATTTGCTCTATAAATGTAAAATACTTATGACCATACCTAAGGTTATGTGACAGCGTTTTGCTGTATTGCTGGATAGTTTTTATGTAAGGAGCAATTTGACCTGTCACCAATTTGGTTTTGCATAATCTTGCTATTTCCATCAGAAAACTTGTCCAGGAATTTTAGTGACACAAAATATGTACCGGTATACACATTCATTTTCTGTCACTTGCACTTCATTTCGAGGACTGAGTAGATGCAATATGATAGTGGTTGCTGTGACCCCAGTAGAGTAACAGAGATGTTTATTTAACTCATTAAGGCCGAGAGCCGCATATGTGCGGCAAATTAATTAGCTTCTCACAGCGAGAACTGTGCATGGGCAGGAATATAAAGCACCTCTCATTTAGCGAGAGCCGCACATGTTCGGCAGGAGGAAGCACCTCTGATTCAGCGAGCGACTCACATGTGCGTTTTACATTTTAAATTCATACTGTACCTATTATTTCAATCAATTTAGTAGTACTGGTACTTACAATACCATCTTCTAGATGCAAATACTACCTAATAAACATAACACAAGACACAAAATATCAAAGACATACAAAGCATTCAGAGTGGAATACTTTGAATTTACGTTGTAATAGTTTATATAATGAATTGTAGACATAAACAGCAATAATGTATTACACTCATGTTTGTTTAGATTTTAAATAAACCAAGTTACTAATTTAGACCTAACTCTATTGCGACTGTTGATTTTTCATAATTCTTAAGTTGATAATGCTACACAATCAAAATTTAAAAGGAGGACTCCAAAACTATCAAAAGGCACCAGTGCTCCATGAGACCAATCTATGTGTTAAGTTTGGTGAAGAAATATTGAACGGTTTTCAGAGTTCTGCTCAGACAGGATGCATTTTAATACCCCCACCCCATCCCAACGCAAAACTTGCTGCGAGGGATAAAAATGCCGAAGCTTTGTAAATAGCAAAAGGCATCAATATCTGTCTGAAATAGCTGCTAAGTTTTGCTGAAAGATATTAAATAGTTTTCGAGCTGTGATCTGGAAACTACGCCCATCCCTCCAGTTTGAGACCATGTCCGAATCATTTCCATGGAAACCCAGAAAATGATGAATTACAAAAACCTGTAAATACCAAAAAGCACCATGGTGGGGTCTGCCACATATATCTATCATCTTTTGCTGACAGATATTAAGAAGTTTTTGAGTTGTGCTCTGGAAACGAAACAGACCTTTCCCTTTTGAGTCCGAAATATTTCCATGAAAACCAAGAAAATAACAAATCACAAAAATCTGTAAATAGCAAAAGGCACAACCACAGGTGCAGATTATTATCTGTATCAATTTTGGTCCAAAAATACTGAACGTTTTTTTAGTTCTGCTCCGGACACAAAATGATTACAGACGGACTAACAAGGGTCGACTATATTCCCCACATTACATGCCGGGGGATAAAAATGATCAAACAACATATTGAAGGTACAGTGCACTTTCCTTACATTTTTTATTTCCTTTTACTTTCCCTTGGGATTGTTTCAATGAGACAATTTCTAAACAGACCCAAAAATCTTATAAACCTTATCATTCGTGTTCAAATGAAGAATATCTTTGTTGATGGATAAGCCTGAAGACTCATGAGAATAATTGCAAATTAACAGTAGGATTGTTTAAATCTTAGTGGCATCCATTGTAGTATGTAGGCTGAATGTTTTAGTGTGGAAAAGTCATTGCATGGAATTTGTAGCCTGTTTTGTTTTTTTTTACCTGTCCTCTCATACAAGCATTCATGTTTAATTCAGGAACACAGAGAATGTTTTTTCTTCAGAAATCAGTCTTATATCCCTTTAACCTTGGTGTGACCTTTTCTATCTATTGACTTTGGACAGCTGTATTCCCAACCTGCAAAGTCCTGCATTTCCCTCTTTCACTTCTTTGCCACAAGCTTCATCTTGACGACTGCCAACTTCTCCATCCTTCTGTTCCATTACTGGACATGCTCTGAGGGCCTGACCTGGCCCTTCTGTATTGAACTGTACTTGGCCAAACTTAGAAACAGAAGAATGAAAATCAATGGTTTATGTCAGACAACAGTTGAAACCAGAGACATTGAAATAAAAGATTCTGCTTATCATGTTGGTTACAATCCATCAATATTTCAATATTTTCTTGATTCTTATGTGGCCTTTGACATGCATATTTTGATAATCTGAGCTGCATCGTTCTTTCTTAAGAAATACAGTTCATTCTATCACCATGTATACTGTAATAAAGCACACTTTTGCCCAGAACTATTATAGTTAAAGCACGAGGACGTATTGTGGTAGAGCGAACTATATTTCTTTTCTAAGATGCCGTATTAAATCATTTCTAAGCCTAATTTCGATTAATCTATGGCAGAAAAGAAATGACGGTGTCTGTGACCTAAATTAAGAATCCTCACACAGAGTTAACTGACACGCTGTTCTTTTGACGTGTCAGCCCCCCTATGTTAAAACAAACGTTACAAGAAAAACAAAGGATGAACAATTTGGTGACAGTTTATGTTCGGGTTAAATATCTTCATGATTGGATGCCCTAAAACGTTCCTACCATAAACATGTATCATTGGCTATTTTCATTAAATAAATCACTTGACAACTGACCACCAATACCCATTCGTACAACTTTGAAGTATTTTCAATAACGATAATAATTCTTAGAATACTAACTCTAACATCTGATTGCCTTATTTCCTGAAACTTGTTTCTGATCCACAGGTTTAACTTCAATAAAAACAACATACATATATTGTGTTGGCCAACTTCACCATGGTCTTCCAAAGCTCTCTCAGAAGGAGTTGTCTCGACTGACAGATTGGGAAACTTCACAATTTTTCCCTAGTATACTTTGAGTGAAAAAATCTCTGGAATTCCCAGTGGAGGCATGGGTGGATGTTGACCTCAAATGTTAGATGTAGTAGTATTCTAAGCATTGTTAATAATGCTTCAAAATATGTCATTCTAACAGCTGACCTCTTACTGATAGTGTTGGTGGGTCCAGAGTACCCCAGAATAGGCTAGGAAGACAACCATATTACTTACAAATCTAGATTTTCACTCATAAGATAATTAGACATGAGTTTGGTTGTTGTGACTACACTCTTGCTGCTTCAAGGCTATAGCCTGGGCCTTAAGGAATGCAGTCTTCCAAGCAGGATCGGATATTTTCACTTTTTCTAATGGTTTTAAGTGGATGATCAATAAGACCACTGACAAGTCTCATTTCTGAATGAAATGTAGAAAACAGATCTGCTTGTGGTTGTTCACAATTAATTGTTATTTGTAGAATTGGCAAGTCATAAAGTTCCCTTGTAAGATCCTTAAAGGGGCACTGATGCGGAGCAATTTCCGTGGACTGGTGGTTTCTTTTGTTATTGTTTTTCTCCCGTGAGTACCCGGATGATATCCCAGAATTCGTGACTGGTTCGTGATTTCTGCTGCGCCTCCCATACGTGCAATTGATACTTTATGTGTAGACTGATCAACAAAGATGAAGTCATTTTACTTCGTTATCATCAAAACAAATCAAACACCCTGAAGTCTCTCTCTCACACACACACACACACACACACACACACACACACACACACACACACACACACACACACACACACACACACACACACACACACACACACACACACACACACACACACACACACACACACACAAAACAAACAAAAATGTTAGGACTTAAAAATAACAAAGTCAGTGTAGGTCTTTATATTTTGTCTTATCAACCTAATTAGTTCCTTGTCAGATTTGTATGCATTTTGAAAGTTAATAAAAAACCCACAAGATCTGCTTATACTTGCAGTGAATTTCTAACATGATTTTAATATCTAAATATTGTATAGACTTCCAACGTTAATCATATTTCACACACACCTTATTTGCGACCTAGCGCATGTTTTCTGTAATACAGATTCTGTTGAATGCTACAAGAAATAAATTAAAACAAAATGCAAATATTAAATTTAAGACAGACGAAAATTATAGCAACAATGTCAGGCTATTACCTCTTTCAGGAATGTATGAGTCGATGCAAGAGTTATCACTTCATATTCAATTATGTATTATTATCAACTTAGAATTATGAAAAATCAATAGTCGCAATTGAATTAGGTCTAAATTAGCAACTTGGTTTATTTCAAATCTATACGAACATGGGTGTAAAACAGTATTGGTACTTATGTCTACGATTCATTATATAAACTATTATAATGAATGGTTTAATTCAGAAGAAGGTTTTGTAACCATGTCACCAGAAATTCAACTGCAGAAATAGTATTTTGGTATTCACTCCCAATGACAAGTAACAAACACTTGCCTCCTGTAACAACATCTCATAATCCCCTTTCTCGCAGACATGTGTTCATTTACCTGTATAAGCCCATGACATTGCTAGCAATTGTTATCAAAACACCTTAATACTTCTGACTAACACAGAAGGTAACCTCTCTCATAAGAAAAGCTGATCTTCAACCAGTACTACTAAATTGATTGAAATAATAGGTGCAGTACAAATTTAGAATGTAAAACGCACATGTGAGTCTCTTGATGAATGAGAGGTGCTTTCTGCTGACAAACGTGTGGAAACGTGTGAATAAGAGGTGCTTTTTATTCCCGCCCATACATGGCTCTCGCTGTGAGAAGCTAATTAATTTGCCGCACATATGTGTCTCTTGGCCTTTATGAGCATAGATACATACTGACTGAAACAAGAGTCATCAGAAGATGACATATCCCCCCGGCCCCCACATATCTGAAAGGACAAGTCATCTGACGGTAACTTAATGTCTTCTTAGAAACGAAGCCCATCCATCCATTTTGAGACTAAGTTCGAATTGTTTCCATGGAAACCAGAAAAAATATATATGCCAAAACTTTATAAATAGCAAAAAGCATGACTCTGTAGTCTGCCTCAAATATCTGCTACCTATAAGTTTTAGTTCCCTGGTATTTCAGTGCTTCACAGAGATGTCAACGCAAGTCTTTAACAAACAGAAGTTCAGTGACTGAGATGATCAGGAGCTGTCTGCTTCGCATTCATTGAAGCTAACTAGCTACTTGAATCTGATGTCATTCCACATTTTCAGTGCTGTAGTAGTTATGATGACAGAATTGAACAGTACAAAACTAAGTACAGTGTAGTCTATTTTTTTCAATGGTTTGACTTTAACAATATGGGCCTTCAGATTTCATTCATGACCTGCAGATTATAAAGCCTGTAGGCAGCTGCAGGCCCTGGGGATCAATTGGTAAATTAAAGTACTGCAAACATTGTAAGAAAATATGGGAGAAAATTCCTCATCTTAACTTACTGGAAACTTCTATACTCCTGCTATTGATTTTATGGACTTGATCCTAACCACAAAGTCAACTGTGTGAGAATAGTATATTTAGTGACTCTGTTATTATTCCCTATCAAGGGGTGTAATATCTGGCATCTTTTATTGATAACTGATATTATTCGAGTTAGGACTTGCATGAATTGTTTCTTGGCCTCAGCATCAATGGTGACGGGAAAAGTTCAAAGTCAATATTTTGCAAGAAGACTTTCCTGTGTATTTGCAAACTGAGCTGTCAGGTAAACTGACGTGTATCAATACAATTACTGTCCGTTTGATATCATTTTAGACTGATGAATTGTTCACCATCCCAAAATCTAACAATTGCAGGTGTGGCAGTTCCACCTGTGAACTTCCAGTTTCACTACACATGCTTGTTGATTACCCCACATAAGAAATAACGAAAAGTGACAAGAAAATAATTATTGTTTGTGGAACAACTTTTTGTCTGTCCAAAATAATGATACTAATGATCAGAGTTAGGCTTTTGGTTTTGTTGCAATTATTAGGTTTTGTGTGACTGAGGAATTCATCAGACAAACATTAAGTCACATGGACTATAAAAATAAAAGCATATTCTACAACTCTAAACTTACACAATATAGTAGATATCATATTTTTGGCTAAACAACATCTCTTCATGTGTATTCATACCTGCAGCAATTTCTGTAACTCAGCAATATCATTGTCCCTCAGGTAGAAGAAGCAGTCACGAGGATGATGACAGTGTAGTCCTTGTGTCAGACATTGCCTGAACTTTGTGCAGATCTGTAAGCATACATGACAACTAAATGAAAGATCTATCCTCGAATGACAAATAATCACTGAATTTCAACCAGAATGTAATACAAGGTAGATACTTATATGCACTGATAACACTATAATAATGAATGTTATTTTTCACTGTCACAACATTATCAAGTAAATGATGATATGTGACCATTGCTTGATAATGATGTTGGTATCCACACTGAATAATTCACCATCACAAAGGAGATGTATAGAGTGGTGTCGGGTATTACCGAACAAGCGCCTATTACCGAACAAAATTCAATTTCCGCATTGTTCACTCAATTTACCGATCGCTAAAGTATTTTTCATGCGCATGCATAGAAATGGAAACATCCTCCACCGGAAAAACAACTGTCTGCTCCTTAAATATACTTTAAAAGACGCTGAGATGAAAACTGACGAAAAGACAAGCAACTAGCATCACATCCTAAACCTTGTGTGTATATTGTCGATAGGGTGGCTAAGCCAAAGAGTCTTGGTCAGTACTGGGATACCCCATTCTAAATATAGCAACATGTCTATTTAAGTGCATTACGCAATTCCAAACCATAATAAAAAGCTTTGTTAGCCATATATGGACTGTACCGTCTGATCAACACTAACCCATCATTGTGCAGACCTGTCGTCCTTTACCGAACAAGCACCATTGACCTCAGCAATTTTCCCTTCTCTAATTTATGCCTATGGCCTTTTTTGTCGCTTATTTGTTGATACTAAAACCAACGGCATTAATTACTTTATCTGGTTTATAAAGTGTCAAGACAAACACAAAACACGATAATTTTGCGAGTTTCCGGTCTCTAGTAGGTGTTAGAATTTAACTTGTCCTGTATTGGGAAACATCCCTGCTGAAAAAAACATGATGATTGTTTGATAGAGGAATCGGTTTTACTTTTCAAGCTATTGTGTTCTCCCAAGCCAAGTCAGACATTAACTCCCAACATTACTTCCTGGCACAACTTACTTTCACATCAGGAACATGTTTGTTGAGGCATGTCGATAAACGTTAGAGATATTCGACCATGACCTTATAGGAACATCAAGGGCAGTTAATTTCACGACTTTGTTGAGAGTGGTTTCGCTTAGACTGTGAGTGATGGGTGCCTCGCACGTCATTTAATTACTTTCACCCTTGTCCCTGTTGAAATACGTGAATGGTGTCTCCCAGAAAATACGTCCACATATCACAAAGTGCATACACGTTAATCATCTATTTATTTCGTGTAAATTATTTTTTTGTACTTTTTTATTTTGTTGGGTTTTTTTGTATTTTGACGTGAAATAATGTCACTGACACTGTATGAATTAATGCCCATATGCCAAAAATGCCCAGTGCTAAAAGTTAATTCAACACTCTTTTTTAAGGACTCTTCGTTTGAGGTTTTCTTCTGCTGATGCTTCGAATAGTGACTGCTTGCTGCATTTTGAACAAAAATGAAGGAATATTTCAGCTGTGTTTGAGCCTACTGTTTATCAAATCATTTAACTGATATCGTTAAATTATACGTAAGTTGAATCAGATGTGCTTTTTTGTTAACATGCTACCTGTTTACCTAGCTTAACTGACCATATTGTATCAGCAGACTCGATATACAGTCTGATTTATAGTTTGTAGTTCATTCAAATTGCTTTTTCACATACCTGTATTTTTTACGTTTGACTATGTGTTGTGATCAATGCCAATCATAAGATTTTCAGTCAGGTGGTTAAGATCAATACTGAAAGGATTTTCGTATTTGTAATAACTGATGACCGCAAGACCTCATAATCCCCAGCGTCGTGGCCTAACTTTGGTTGGGGTGGCTATATCCAGTGCCTTTCAAAGTTATACATGGCACTGTCATGTGAAGAATCGTTCATGACAACTTTGGTCCAGAGAGAACAAGAAAACCCCTCTGCTGCACGCAGGTATTAAAGACATTTTATCTGGTATGTAGTTGCTCAGCACCTGACACATGACAAGTAACTTTTGTGCCACGAGAAGTGTGTTTGACTCATGCTCATATGCATAAATTGCGCACATATACACATCAAACAATAACATATCTGACCTTGATTACAACGACATGTATGCTCTAATACATGTGTAATAAATGGGTTATAGTAACACTATTACACTATACCGTTATAGGACGTATACCTGGCATATCAGTACATTGAGTGAAGACACTTTTGAATATTAAGACCAGGACAATCTGCAACAATCTCTATATAGACTCCCCGATTAAGATAAGACAACACCACTATACACAGCTGGTCATCTTTTATTCTTTCAAAGATTACAGTATAATTACATTTATTCGTAACAAACTCTTCCTGAAACTGCAAGCAAATCTACATGAATTCCTTTTCCTCAAAGTGTCGAGTGAAAATAAATTCACAGAGGACCTAAGTGCACTTTTCAATTATTGGTGAGTTGGTTTGACGTTCAACACTATTCCAACTTTATACTGGAAAAACTGACAGTTAGATAGCGTCAAATATTTGCCTGAAACAGGTTTACTAGGCGGGATCAACTCGTCTTCACACGTGAATATGATGCACATTGAGAAGTTCGATGTGTGTATAAATTATTGTTATGTGTGATGAAACAGAGTAGGAATTAGGCTTGATGTGGTGTTAGCTGTTCGGTAATACCCGACACCACTCTACTAGGCACATAAAGAAACTGTGCATACAAAAATTTTAAATCTAAACTGATCAAACCTGAGTAGACACATAAGAATTGAAACTCAGATATAAGTGACATGTATCCAACATGCATGCACGTGCCACGTTCTGAGACGTTAGTGGTTTCGTCTTTGAGACGTGCAATACATTGTTGCACATGCATTGCGGGTAAACTCAACCCCTACCCTTGTGAATGTCAAAAAATCAAATGGTTATTGAAACGCATAGCATGCCAAGGCTAATGTCTGCACAACATTATGAGGCCATTGGGTTGGTCCATAGGAGAATGTTTTAATGACACGTGACTGCACATTTCCACTGCCACCGGAAAACCATTTCTGCACTGGTGAGACACTACCAGAACACAATTGACATCATTGATCGGCCATGTTCTGTATGTCGACATGTAACAATGCAAAGAGAGAACAGATGCATAAGGGTGACCCATCTTCGCCACAGGTTTCAGACAGCAGTGATGACTGCCCGGACCATCCCAAGACCTTGCTGTATTCACCCCAACACAGTTTGACAGTGTCTATGTCATCACAGGATCAGACCACGACATCCCGCCATATGACCTATCTTGACACAACATCATCGACAAGCTCACCAAATGTGGTGCAAAAATCATGTCAGACTCTTGTTTTGGTTTTTGGTTGTTGTTTTTACAGATGAGTCCAAGTTTAACATTACCAGTAGTATAGGGAATGACAGTTCTGGCTCACTTTCAAGAAATGTCTCTACAAAGCCTTATTTACTAAATAAGGCTTTGGTTGGGACCTTAGCTCTTGCTACTATTACCCCTACTACAAAAAGGTTGGGTGCCTATGTCACGTTTATATCGATGAAACAGTTTAACGTGAACCGCCTACGATCTCTTTGGTGTTCATAATAAAGGCTTGCTGGGCTTTTTGTATCCCCTGTGCTATGTACTTTTTTTTCTCGTCCTCGCTGATAGCAGACTTACGAGACTTGGATCGAATATCTTGTTTCATTCCGTTATATTTTTTGAGTTCAGAGAGGATTGAACGAAACTCCTCTTCTGAGATCTTACTATCAGAGAGTGCCGTGGAAATACGCTCACTCACTGTGTTCAGCTTTGCTTCGGCCAGAACCCTGATCTCGTCGTGTTTCAATGCCTTACGGTGCAGTCTGCGTGATACCAACTTAAGCGCCAACCCTAACACCCCTGACAACCCTGCCGTTATTTCAAACCCTAGCACTATAGGTGCGGCCACGATGGTAGCTAACAACCCAACGCCTGCCGCCCCTAGTCCCATGCTGGTTGCCATAAGGGCAGTGTCAGCCCCGTCCACGATATTGAAAGCTCTATTGTACTTCTTACATAGTGCTTTCCGCGTGTCACGGTCTTGTTCTAGTTGGCGTTTCACATCACATAACTGCCTCAAGCGGAACCCATCTACGGTTTCCAACGTCTTCGCTACTTCCTCTACAACTGGGTACAGACCCATCCTATAATATATATTATGAAAGATATTTTAATTGGGTTTCAGTTAATAGTCTATCAATGAATTTGAATTCTACAAGTTCTATACAATTAGTCAGGGTAATAGGTGAGAGGCTAATAGACTTTCCTGTTGTAATAAAAACCCCACTGAGACTTATTAAGCTGGTTATAGGACCCGTGGGGGTATCCTGTTGTATAATAATACGACAATATTGGTGTATGTGTTCGTCATACCAGTGGATTGACACCCCGGGTAAAATTTGGCATACTCTTGGGGGATTTTCATTGTCTAAAAACCAAAAGAAGACTTCTATGATGAGTGTGAAAGGGGAGAATCTTCTACTATCAAAATCTTTGATATAAGGATTATTGCTAAATGTTAATTTATTTTTTGTCATAGTCCTTAACCCATTTTTTTCGACCTCAGTAGATATCATGGGTATTAATCCCTTCTCCGGAATGAAATCCCCGGGCCAGATACCGTTGTTCCTAATCTTAGAGATCCACAACTTATCTGTGTCTATTGTAATATAAGGTGAGGTGGGTGTTAAGTTGATCAACCATTGGGGCTCTTTTAAATCTGATAACAACACCCGTCTGTACACGTTGTCTTTGAATTGCAGGATATATAAGGCGTCTTCCTCACCAGGCTGATCGAATCCCTCCGTATCTCCTAGGTCGTTAAGTGTAGTGTTGGGCCGATGACTGGTCATTATTATACCATTACGATATAATTTCCAACTGGTTTTTTTATAATAGTTCAGGGGTGAACTTCATACCCATGAAGTGTATGTTGGCAGGCAGGAAGATATTGGTTAGTGATATCTTGTTTTCCACGATCACGTTGACCCCCTGCAGACTGGTGTTGGAGTCGGCACCCACCCGCACGTAAACGTTGCAAACTTGATACTGGTGTCGTTTCACCCACCCGAGTTTGATCCCCTTCACTATCTCAATATTATTCCCTGATGGTTCCCCTAGGTAGACTTTGATGATCAGTGTTGAGTTTGCCGGCAGACTCTCTAGTATACTGACCACGCCTTCGAATTCAGATACCAACTGCAATTTCACGTTTTGTATGGTTGGTTTACTCGATAGCATATGAGCTGCCATAGTGTTGAGTGGGCTTACGACTATGCTACGTCTCTGAGTTGGGACGTAAGCCACGAGTATGGTTCCATTGTTCACGACTTTGTTTAGGTGGTTGTCTTTGTTATCCGTGAACACGTAGGGAGAGACGAGTCTAATATTGAGAAACCAGTCGTCGTTATCGGGTACAACACCCACTTGTCATCTTCGGTGAAGACGAGCATATATGGCTTGTTTCGGGCGACGGTAGTGCTCTCAACATCGTCTAAGTCGAACAGTTTACCCCCGAACGATGGGTATATTATCCAGCTATTATCACCGGTGTTGACAAGGGAGTACTTAGTGTTTACTGTTGCTCTTGTGGTATCTATCATATCACTTAGGGCTCCACCGGAGGGGATTTCAACGCGTTTGTAAATGTTGTTTTTCAGTTGCAAGGCGTACGATGTACCATCTACTCCGGGAGCGTCGAAACCGCTCGTGTCTCCGAGGTCGGAGATCCCGATATTGACGCATTTTTTCACTCCAGGTCCTTGTGCGCTGGTCATTTTACATGAAGCGTTAAGCTGAGGTATCCTATATTTACAGGATTATGATTTATATCTAACACCGATATTGTCACCTCAGGTATGTTGCCCTGGGTTAATTTTTTATACTGCCGTGGTGAAAACGACTCGGTTCTACCGTCGTTGTATTTCTCAGTTTTCACCGGCACTGCTCTCAGTATAGTGGAAGGGTGACCTCCTTGAATGTTGTACGTTGTGCTCACCTGACTGAGATGAATGTACAGCTCTCGGTACGGTACTAGGTCGGGTAACTTCGTGCCTGTGACGGTTGTTGTTGGTTTTATCTCGTCAGGAGACATACCGAGTATCCTCGCTAATGGTCGGCCGAGCCTCAAGGGGTTTCTTCCGTTGTTGATTAACACCACTGTACCGTTTGAGTCGTTCATCTTGAGTTCAGCTCCCAGGGGTTTGAAGACCTCGTCGTTTAGAGAGCACACGCTGTAGTAGCCGTCAGTTATCTGGCTGCGAGTTCCACTGACGAACAGCTTATTGTTGCTGATATTGATGTTAGTCCATTGCGGTAGGTAGGTGATATCGCAGAGTGCGACTTCGAGTTGGCCTGACGTGTTATCGATCGCGTGCGTCAGCTGAACGGCCTCACCGCTCGTTATTCCTGGAAGTGTTATGTACCTATTATAATATATGAATTATATATTATAATATGGACTTAGCACACTTGAAAATCGTGGTGAATGCAGATGGCACGGGGTTTAAAACAACCTTTATTAATATCTTTGAAAACTATGTCGTGTCTGTTAATAACGCGCAGGCGGTGGTAAACTGGAATCAAAACCCAATGCAGTTTTGGCAGAACCAACTCAACTTTGCTGTGTGGTGTGCGACGACAGGGTCAGGTGTGACACCAGACTACGGTACAGACGAACTGAGTAAGGCGGTTATTTTGTTTCATATTTATTATCAAACGAGACGAATATTGAAGGAAATAAGTGCTCCTCTTCCCCAAGATAAAGCGTGGAGTATGACGAATAACCCCTATGATAAACGCGCTTATGAACGTGTTTGTGGGGAGTTTGAGATTCCAACGAATAAAGACTTTCGCCTTCCTGGTGTGAACCATGGTCTCGGTATAGTTCTCGTGTACTTCTACAGGTCCGGAACATATCAGGCCGGTTCTAAAGATGGTTCATACAACCCACACCGTCATACATTTACAGGCCCCACAACGAATGAACAGATCCATGTCAGCTGTATAAAGCAAACCAATCCTGATGCAGCCACAGCCTGGACTAAAATGATCTCAAAAACATCGAAAGAATTCACTCGTGCTGGTACAATATGCTTGAACGACTCGATTCGAACGTACATGTGGGCGCTGTTGGGTGCGCAGTCTATGACGCGTTCCAACATCCTCGGTAAGGGAACTGCTTACGACGCTCAGAAACAGTTCGTTTCTAACGTTGAGGATGCTATCAATTCTCCAGTTGATCTCCCGCGGGCCATCGACCGTTACCAAAACGTGTTAGAATACGCCAGATCGAAAGTCAATTACGTGTTCGGCGTGGGGTTGTACATGGCTCCGAGTGATATGCAATTGAGAGTAAAAAAAGTGGTGGGTTATAACAACAAAATAGTCATAGCCACGTCGGATCAAAAGTTGGGTATCAACCCCGATATTAACACCGCCTATATCCCACACATCCCACCACGTGAAAAAGGTATAGTGGCGCCACCCCCGGAGTCTAAAGTTCATGTGCCCCCCACACACCCTAATATGTATGTGGGGGTACCCCCCTATCAGCAGCATATTGATAGTAAAACTGCCCTGGTGGTTGGTGAGGTAGCTTTGGGACTTATTTGGTTAAAGATTTTTTAGCCGCTACGTACACCAGACCCGCCACGGCGACGATGGCTGCCCACAGGTTTTGACTGAGCCACATGGCAGTTTTAGACAGAGCGCTCAACAACCACGAGACGATGCTACCCAGTATGCCGGGAAGGGCTTCGGCGGCTTTACCAGCCAGTTTAGCTAGGCCTTCCCCGAGTTTTTTTATCCAGTCTTTAACACCACCACCACTTGGGGTTCCGCCGCCGGGTGTGGGGGGTGTGGGGGTTCCCCCCACCAGTGACACCACCAGGGTTGATATGATGAAACCCAATGCAGTCAGAATGCTGGTGATGGTGATCCCTTGCTCCCGGAACAATATCCGAATCCTGTTGGCTAAAGTTGTATCCTCGTTCAGTATTCTATCGATTGTTTCCCGAATGCGACTGATCTGTGATCGAAGCTGTTCACGATTCGAGGAAGCGGATTCCAATCGTGTACGTCTCTCGTCTTCTAAATCACGTAGTCGTTCATTGATACGACGCTTCATATCATCGTTTTCAGTTTCGTTGAGTTTGGTTTTTTCCCTAGCGATGTGCTCGTCGATTTCGTTCAGTTTCCCCATGTTGTTCACGAGCTCTCCACGCACGCGTTTCACGGCTTCGTCTAAGCCGTGCAGTCCCCTTACCGGAAAGTCAAACCCCGGTAACGGTTTGTCCCAGTAGGTGCTCAACAGTTTTTCTATGCTGTCCGAGGCTTCTGTAGCACGCTGTGGTGTCATTTCATCTCTAGTGGTGAGGTGGGATCTGGTAGCTTGCAGATCTTTTTCAACGGCCTTAGGTATTGCACCACCATAATTACGCATGTTTAGATTTTCACAGATAAATTCGACACCACCATGGCGGCTGGCTAGAGTTGACAAGGCCAGTGGTTTTTTAGTGCGCTTGTCAAAGAGGTAAACCTCTGGTTTAGACTTAAGGCGTAGAACACCCTTTTTATCAATAAAAAAATTATCATAGTATCGACCCTGTGGTTCAACGTAGTTTTTAGAGCTGCTTAAACTTTCGTAATAATCATTTACCGTTGTTTCCAAAAGTTCTTGGTTCAATGGTAAACTAGTAAATGAGGTCTCCTGCTCATCGGATGCCTGGGCACTATCACCCCGCATATCATCCATAGGTATGTCTTCATCCATTATTTAGTATTAAAATATATTTTATTTATATATAACAATGTACGGCAGAAAATTAGATCCTTTCAGAAGATTGAGAGAGCCATTAGGAGCCACAGCCGTGCGCCAGTCGGTGACCATCACCAACAATCCCAGCAAGATAGACCAGAATCAAACTCTGCTGGTTAGATTTCCAAACCTTGGTGAGAATGACCTCATTGTACCAGGCACTGTTCGACTGGCGTTCAATATCACGTTGACCTCCGACAACGACAAACGCGAGCTAGTGCGGAACGTGGGGCAAGCTATCATCAAGAAAACGACCGTCAAGATCAGCGGTAACGAGGTGCTGAGCATCGACGACAGCGACGTGTTTCACTGCTACAAGGATCTCTGGAAAAGCGAGAGAGAACGAGTCAATGATGTGTACCAGGGTATCAGCAAATCAACCCGGGCGCGCATAGGGTACGTCTTCACGCAAGACCAGCAAGACAAGCTATCGGACGGTGAAAAGGCCATCGCTCGAGCATACGGGAATCGATTCTGCGTGCCGCTAGACTTCGAGTTGCTCACGGGACACGTGCCGTTTTACCAGGCCGCGCTGGGTGATAGGCTCGAATACGAGCTCACGTTTAACGACTATAGCAAAGTAGTGCGTACGCCGAACGGTGATGAGGCCAGTTATGCCATAGACAACATCTCTCTGGAGTTCGACATGGTCACTAGCCCGGAGCTGGCCAGGCAGGTTCGAAGTCAGTACTCTGGGAAGATGGCTATACTGTACGATCGTGTATTGAGACATAGATCAGTCGTGCGAGATAAGAGCGACACTGTGTGGAATATCAACCTGAACGTGCCGGCGCGATCGATGAAAGGTATCCTGGTCGTCCCCGTGGAGGATTACGATCCATTCCGGAGGGACAGCGAGAAGTTTTTCAACCCCGAGATTGAAAAGGTGGAAGTGACCATCGAGGGCGTGCCCAACCAGCTGTTCAGTCATGGTATGAGACCACACCAGCAGTGGGATGAGATAAAAAAGCTACCAGTGGGGGATTACATAACAAGGGACCTGGACCTCGGCTCCGTGCAGATCGGTGAATACCTGACCACCAAGTACGCCCTATGGTTGGACATGCGATCCACGGATGATGATAAACTGCACGGTAGCGGGCATCGTATAGATAACGGCAGCGAAGGGATAACCATCCAGATTACTAAGAAGGCTCAAACCGCTGGTAAGTTGAAATTATATCTGTACGTTATTATGGACGCGCAACTTAATATAGACAATGGGAGATTCGTGCAAGCCATCTACTGATGGGGGAACCCGGGGGTACCCACAACTACCCACTGACCCACACTGCGCCATAGTGTGCGGGCAGACTGGCTGTGGGAAGACCGTTTTCGTGTTGGATATGTTGGAGGGTTACTACAAGGATGTGTTCGATAACATCGTTATCATGTGCCCTACTCTGAGCATGAATAAAACGTACGCGCGACCTTGGGTGATGACGGACCCGGACGTACACAAAATCGACCCTGGAACACGCCTGCAGGACTGGTTGAAAGCTCTTCACGAGAAATTTAAAGGGGAACCGACGCTGTTCATACTGGACGACTGCAGCGCTAATCGCGAGATAACAAAAAAGAGAGACATGCTATTGTACCTGGCCTTCTCCGGCCGGCATGCAAATCACAGCGTCTGGGTGCTAACGCAGAAGTTCAACTCGGTGTTGAAAAACCTCAGGGAGCAGATGCGATGGGTGGCCTTATTTCACTGCAAGGACAGGGATTCGTTCGAGGAGTGTTTGAGAGAGAACGATGTGATGAGTAAATTAGAACGGGAACGGGTGAAGAAACAGCTCGCTGAAACTAAACACGCTAAGCTTGTACTAAAAACCGACCAACCCGTGGCTTATATAGTATGCTAAAGCTAAGCAAAGCTAAGCAAAGCTAAGCAAAGCTAAGCAAAGCTAAGCATATAGCTATGATATTTGAAGTATTTGTCGTGTGCAACTTAACCTTCATTTCTCTGTGTTTTGTCTGCATCGGGTATTATATAGTTAAAACTAAATCTTACTTGTTATATTATAAGATGGAGTGTGAGGAATTGCTCGAACAGTTGGGGGTCTCCCCCACGCTGCCGGCAGGCCCCACTGTGGGGTGTACCCCCACTGATGATAAGCGAGAGAAACTGGTGGCGTTGGCTGTTGGCGGCAACGCCAAACATTACTTTGGAGACTACACTCCGGATAAAATTCACAAAATGTCAGCCGAAGAAATCGATAAGCTGTACGCTAGATACGAGTCCCGGCTCGGAGCAGAAATGACAAAGACAATAGGATCGGCTATGACCCAGATATACACCGGTATTGTGTCATACTTCCTTCCCATTCCACCAGAGCGCCGACTTTACCTGTGGGAGGACCTAGATAAAGACCCTTTTATCGAACACGCCGTGAGCTCTATTAGCTGCGAGCTGTACCACAAATATGGCATGTTGTTGGCTCCAGTGACGGCGGCGATTATCACAGCAAAGCATTGTCAATTTGAGAGAAAGAATAATTATAATAGTATAGATGGATGCTGCACAGGAGACCCCTCCCGAGGTGACGGTGGAGACCCCTTCACAGGAACCGGTGAGGGAAGTGACCCCAGTGGAGGTACCTCCAACAGTAACCAGACAGAAGAATCCTAAGAGAGTAGCTGCCGGTAAAAAACAGTGGTGTAACCAACATAAAATTATTACAGTAACCAACCCAACCCGACTGTTGTTGGCTGTAGGCGTAACTGCTGCCTTGGCTATCTCGTGGTTATACGTGGGGGTACCCTCCCACAGTGAGCCACCACCCAACAGTGAGCCCACCACCCACACGGTAGACCCGCATATCATGTTATAATTTTAATATTTTATATCATATACATAATGTCTGAGGGGAAAACGTTCGTCAACGCATACCACGCCACAGTGGTCGCCAGTCTAGCCGTAGGGTACGCTCGGTTGACTAAAATGGTGCTTAAACAACCAACTATCAAGCTAGATTTCAACCTGCAGGATATGGGTATGCTCATAATGAACCTTGGTATGGCGATGGCTACAAAAGACATCCTAGTAAAACAAGGAATAATACCTGATAATATAATGAAATAAATATAGGGATGGCCACGATAGCTATGATGGTCGGTGGGGCGTTAGTGAATGCCCTGGCATTTTCCGGGAGTAATTTCCTCTTCTCGAAACTACGAGATGATCACGTGGCTGAAATACAGGAAGAAAGGAAGCGGCACGATCTCGCTACTGAGAAATTACAAAGAGCACAGGCCGAGTACGCTAAAAAACGTCTCCAGAGGATCGATTTTATTAACGAACAACTCACGCGTGAAAACCATGCCGTTCAAACATTCAACGATGTCGATGAAGCAATGAAAGAATACTACCTACTAACTGGTAAACAATTGGAACCGCTCAATAAACCCACACTCGCTCAGTACTACACACCATCCAAGGGACAAATGAATCGTGAACTGGTCTTCATAGTGTTGGGTATAGCAGCTACTGCGTTGGTTGCGAAGCAATTAAATTAAAATACCTATATAAGTAAACATGAGACCCGCTCCATACCGATGCGAATACATACTTATGGGGAAGACCGAGGCCTGTGGTAGGAAATGCAGGAATCAGGGGTTCTGTTGTTTCCATATGGGAAGTCCTAACTACACGTGTTCTGTGTGTGGTATCGGGGTTAAAGGGCACTACTGTCTATGTAAAGCTCACGGAGCGAACGTAGTCAGACATCAACTCATCTACGAGAATAAAAAAGGCTACATAAAAGAACGTAGGCGACTGCTCAAGATAGACTCCAATGCGTGAAAGGGTTACCTCCCCTTACTGTGAACCAATTAGACATTGGTTCTCTTAGGTGTAAACACTATGTCTACTGTACGCGAGCTGAAGCGGGTCGCAAAACAGAGAGGTGTGATCGGGTAATCTCTTGTTGAGATTACTAGGTTTAGAAGCCCCTCCTACGGTAACACAATTAAAAGCTCAAGCAAAACAGCTTGGATACACGGGTTATTCAAACCTGGGGAGAGCCGGGTTAACCGCATTGTTATCACATGCTCCCGTAGCAAAACCTCCCACTGTAAAACAACTGAAAGCCGAGGCACACGATTTGGGTTTAGGTGGGTATTCTCGTATGAGAAAACCACAGCTTGTAGAATTATTACGACAGAATAGAGCTATTGACCTACAGTTCGTGCGCACTGAGCGCGCTGTAGGCAACTATTTGAGAGGTTGGCGCATGCACGTTGATAGAAACATAGACATTACAGATATCAAGCCTCTGATAGCTGATAAGGTCAACCAGGAACTAAATAACCTAGGAAGTATCAAGTTTCAGATCACAGTGAAAATGTCGCTCGATAAGCAGGTTGGGAGTACCACTGAGTATGTTCAGCCTTACTTCCGAGGTAAACAAGAGGTCGTCACACATACAGAGACCATTGACGCATCAATCGATACCAGTTTTCAGCAGATACGAGAATACCTAGAACGCTACACACACTTGGGGTCCGGGTGGGCTGTAGATAAAATCGATAATGTCTATCTAGACATAGCTAACTACGTGCCGTTCAGAGGCGGGTCATACCTAGCCTTGCCTCCCTACTATAGGAACAAACATGCCATAATAAACGTTAAGAATAGAGGAAACGATTGCCTGAGGTTAGCTATCAGGTCAGCCTTATTTCCAGCTGGCAAGAATTCAGATAGGCTTTCTAGCTATCCCCAAGACGATGGGCTCAACTGGGATGGTATAGATGAACCCACCCCCATATCCCAGATCACTAAAGTAGAAAAACAGAATAATCTGGCTATAAATGTCTTTGGGCATGAAGGTAACACAACAATAGTACACAGGGTCAGCCCGGTGAAGGATCGCCAAGTTATCAATATATTCATGATCCAACGAGGTGAAAAGTATCACTACACGTGGATAAAACATCTCAGCCGGTTGTTGCACGACCAGTCGAAACACGATGGGGAAAAACACTTTTGTGTACGATGCCTACACGGTTTCAGTCGAGCTGATTTATTAGAATCCCACCGGGATGATTGTCAAGGTGTGGGGCAGACGGCCATACGAGTCGACATGCCTAAGGAAGGTGATAATATCCTAAAATTCAGTAACCACAAGAACCAAATGTCTGTGCCTTATATCATATACGCCGACTTCGAAGCCTTAGTGGCTGCCACCGGCGAGGCTCCCAGTGGTAGCTTCACCCACAAGACACAAGAGCATAAAGCCTGTTCGTTTGGATACATTGTCGTCCGTTGTGACGGGGAATCGAAAGCTCCGGTAGTGTATAGGGGCCCTGACGCCGCTGAAAGGTTTCTAAAGTGTTTACAGGAGGAAGAAAAAATTATTAGGAATACATTGTATAGAATCGCTCCCATGCGTATGACCCGAGTCGACAGGCTAGCTCACGCTAGTAGCACTAACTGTCACGTGTGTGACTCACCACTTAACGGCGATTCGGTGAGAGATCACTGCCACATAACTGGTAAGTATAGAGGCGCCGCTCACAGCACGTGCCACCTCAAGCTTAAAGTCAACCCTAAGACAATAAACATCCCCGTTGTCTTTCACAACTTGAGAGGGTACGACTCACACTTGATCATGCAGGCCATCGCGAAAATTGATGGTAATATAACGTGCATCCCCAACAACATGGAGAGATACATCTCCTTCAGCTTAAACGGACTTAGGTTCATTGACTCGTTTCAGTTCCTCCTGTCGTCACTCGACAGTCTGGTCAAGGCCAACAATACCTTCCCTATCACCGATCGATACACAGACGCCGAGACTAGACCCCTGCTTATGAGGAAGGGTGTGTACCCCTATGAGTACATGGATAGTTGGGCCAAGTTCACCGAGACCAGACTACCCCCTATTGACTGCTTTTATAGCAAGCTGAATGAGGCGTCCGTCTCACGAGATGATTACTCACACGCGACTAACGTATGGAATAAACTGGGTTGTAAGAACCTGGGTGATTATCACGACCTGTACTTGAGGACAGATGTACTGCTGTTAGCCGACGTGTTTGAAACGTTTAGGCGGACGTGTTTCAAGCAGTATAAACTCGACCCCGCATGGTATTACACCAGCCCAGGTCTGTCGTGGGACGCCTTGCTTAAAAAGACCGGAGTTAATTTGGAATTGCTCACAGATTACGACATGCACCTATTCATTGAGAAAGGCTTGCGAGGTGGGATTTCCATGGCATCCAAACGATACGCGAAAGCAAATAATCAATACGTGAAAGGTTACGATCCTAACAAACCAACCAATCACATTCTCTACCTCGACGCAAACAACCTGTACGGCTGGGCCATGAGTCAGTATCTACCTACAGGGGTATTCGAATGGGTACCCCACGTTGATGTTATGGAGGTTGCACCAGATTCGAACAAAGGGTATATCCTCGAGGTTGACTTAGAGTATCCCAAGGAATTACACACATCGCACAACAGCTACCCCCTGGCCCCCGAACGTATGAGGGTTAACCCAGACTGGATGTCTGAGTACCAACATAACTTGTCAGGTGGTCGTGTGACAGACGTTGAAAAACTCGTGCCTAACTTAATGAATAAGACCAAGTACATCGTTCACTATCGCAACCTACAGCTGTACCTGTCGTTGGGTATGAGGCTGACCAAAATACACAGGGTGCTCATGTTCGACCAGAGCCCATGGATGGAGCCCTACATCAGAATGAACACAGACCTACGAAAAAAAGCCACCAGTGATTTTGAGAAAAATCTCTACAAGCTCATGAACAACTCGGTGTTTGGTAAGACTATGGAGAACCTGAGGAAACGCGTGACCGTGAAGCTGGTTCGGTCGAGTGAGGAAGACAAGCTCAGGAGATTGATAGCCAGTCCGGCATTCAACCGTAGTAAGATATTCACAGACAACCTGGTTGCCCTACACATAAAGAAAAGCCACATAAAATTCAACCGGCCTGTTTACGTGGGGATGAGCATCCTCGATTTATCCAAACACCTGATGTACGACTTTTACTACAACGAGCTCAAGAAACAGTACGGCGACAGGTGTGAAGTGCTGTACACTGACACGGATTCCCTGCTGATGGAGATTCGAACCGAGGACGTGTACGAGGACATGAAAAAACACCTCGATTTATACGACACCAGCGACTACCCTAAGACCCATGCCCTACACAGTACGGTAAATAAAAAGGTCCTAGGTAAGATGAAGGACGAGTGTGCTGGCACGCCCATAGCCGAGTACATAGGTTTGAGACCTAAGATGTACTCCATACTGAAAGCCGACAATAGTGAGATCCGGAAGGCTAAGGGGGTTAAGAAGTATGTGGTGAAACAACACATCAAACACGCCAGATTCAAGGAAGCCCTGTTCAAGACCCGTACCTTTAGGCATAAAATGAACACACTTAGAAGTGATGGACATAAGATATACGGACTGACTATAAACAAGACGTCCCTGTCGCCTATGGACACGAAACGTTGGATAGCTATTGATGGGATAAACACATACGCATATGGACATGAAAAAATTTGAGGCTATTTACTACAGCCCGCGTGGGTACTGGAAAGGAGCTAGCGCAGTAGATAAGCTAGCTAAAATAGCGCGAGTATCCCCGGAGGAAGCCAAAGCGTGGCTTGAAAAACAAGCCCTGTGGCAGATCTATTTGCCGGCACCACGCTACGTGCCTAGAAGGAGGTTCGGTATTAACATACCTAATAGCGTTCACCAGGCAGACCTACTGTTCCTACCCCACGACAAGAGGTACAAGTATGCCTTAACCGTAGTGGACGTAGCCAGTCGTTACAAGGAAGCCGAACCCTTGACCACGAAAGATTCGGCCCAGGTAGCCAGAGGATTCGAACGCATATACAAACGCAGTCCGCTGACGTGGCCAACAGAGCTGCAAGTTGACCCCGGACGGGAGTTCATGGGTGCCGTGTCACAACTGCTAGCCAAACACGATACAAAGGTCAGGCGTGGTACGGCCGGAGCCCATCACAGCCAAGCCATAGTTGAGAGATTTAATAGGACTTTGGCTGAGCGCTTGTTCGGCTATCAGTATGCTAGGGAGATGGCCATCCCTGGAAAACGATCGACTGAATGGGTCACGAGGTTACCCAAGGTGGTGTCGGCAATCAACCATGAAGTCACCCGTCTCACCGGTAAGAAACCGGCAGATGCTATCAAACTAAAATCAATAGTTGCAGAGTCGGCCGCTCCATTGCGTGGGAAGGAGAAACAGATACCAGATAGGGCCCTAGTGAGGTATCTATACCAGCCGGGGGAACACGAGGGTGATAGCCGTAAGCGGGCCACCGATCCTATATGGTCAGTCAAAACTTACAACATAGATAAAGTGGATATGAAAGCCGACGAACCTAACTTATACTACTTGAGGGATGGGCCGGGTAGGGGTTTTGTAAGAGAAGAATTATTGATCGTACCGTACGGCACAGTGTTACCTCCTACCAACACACGGTAATAGTCATCGATATAAACGTGACATAGGCACCCAACCTTTTTGTAGTAGGGGTAATAGTAGCAAGAGCTAAGAGCCCAACCAAAGCCTTATTTAGTAAATAAGGCTTTGTAGAGACATTTCTTGAAAGTGAGCCAGAACTGTCATTCCCTATACTACTTTACCGATGGTGATAGACGTCAATGTGCCTATAGACGCGTGGGAGAACATAATGCACAGGACTGTCTTGGAGAGGAATCACTTTGATGGTGGTTCCATGATGATTTGGGGGGAATAACAGCACCCAAAGAACTCCTTTGGTGATTGTTCAGGGCAACTTAACTGTCCCAACTACTACTACTAATAATAATAATAGCAGATCAGGAGAGTGCCTGGGTTCTCCACCGGGAGTACAGCCCTTCTGACAATCTGGGTAATGCAGAAGGCTGCAGAGTTGAGGAGCCTCCATATTCTCCGGAAAGTTCTTGGTGGGTTCGACTAGGCATTGTTTCCTGGGAGAAGTCCCATTCGCTGTCTGGTCTGCATGTAGAGGGGGCAAGGGCCCTGAGCTGATGATGAGCTTTACCAGCCTGACTGTGCCAGGATCACCCAAACCCTCTCTGCTGCATTTCAATTCTAATCTGTAAAACATAATAATAATACTTTATTGAACAAGCAGGGAATTTGTTTTGCATATACAGATTGCACTGATACATTAGGTACATAGTAAAATATACAGTCACAAATAACATACATAAAAAAGAACAAAACAATACAACAAATACAAGCATACAGATACAAACATCACCACTCACTTAACACAACATTATTTCACATATCACAATGAGCATTCTTCAATAATTAAAATAATTATAGATATTATAAATAGATGTACATGATTAGGGCGGTGATAAAAAATGTTTTTAAATACCAGTGGTAACAATGTGCCAACAGGTTAAGAGTATATGATAAAGCACTAAACAAAGAATAAGGACATAAAGTCTCTAAAATACCAAAACGGGCACTGAGACTACTTTTGTTTGTTTAAAATAACAATGCTGTGGGAGACAAATGAGGTGGTGGCTCTCTTAGTTCTGAAACGGGGAATTTGATAACGGTGACCTGAAGGAAGAAGTTTGTACTCTTGAGTGAAGAGAGTGGTCAGGATCTGTGCAGATTTTGAGAGCGAGGTTTTCCACTTGCCGCTGGCCTAAACCTGTGATGTCATCAAAATATGTCCTGAAATTTTGCTTGTTTGCTTTATGACTTTAGAGAGTTTATTTTTACTGTTTTAAAGTCAGAGCAACAGACCAAGCACCAATGGAGAAACAAAGGACACTTGGGATAAAAGTTTCGTAAAACAAAGCAAGTGTTTAAGTGCTAACATTAAAAGATATAAGTTTTCTCAGGAAGTACAGGCGTTGCTGACATTTGGCGTAGATTCTATCCATATTTTTGTCCCAGTTCAACTTACTATCTATTAAAGTTCCCAAATATTTGTAAAATTCAATATCACAGTCATCTTCATCACAGTCCGAAAGTCGATAACCATTTCCATTGTCTTCTTGGTATTGAGGACAAGATAGTTATTATCACTCCAATTGAGGAAATTAGATACTGTTTGACAATAGAGCGTTTCATCACAGTTACAGATAAGTCCAGCAATAGCAGCATCGTCAGCAAATTTAACTAACAGTGTCCCAACCTCTGTACTCCTGCAGTCATTGGTGTATGAAGTGAATAAAACCGGAGATAAAACAAAGCTTTTGGTGCCCTTGTACTGGTATTTTTCTGAGAAGACACAGTCCCATTTACCCTAACACATTGCGCTCTATTTACCAGGAAGTCTTTAATCCACAGAATGGTATTTCAACATACATCCATATCTAACAGTTTCTGTATGAGAAGATAGGGCTGAATCGTGTTGAAGGCGGAACTAAAGTCCATGAACAAAACGCGAACGTATGACTTTGGCATTTCAGTATGTTTGTACACAGCATTTAGTAGTGCTGTCGTAGCATCCTCTACTGCTCGTCTGGCTCGATATGCAAACTGAAACGGATCTAGAATGTCCCTGACATCTTGTAGTAAACGAGAGAGCACGATTCTTTCAAAACATTTCATGATGATGCATATGAGAGCAACTGGGCAATAATCTTTGAGTTCCAGTGGTTTGTAAAATTTTGGAACCGGGGTGATCTTGGACAGTTTCCACATGGTGGGAATTTTGTGAGTATTAAATGAATGTTCGAAAAGTCTGGAAAACATGTATGAGAGTTCTGAACAGCATTCCTTGAGGATCTTACCACTGATGTTATCTGGTCCTTGAGACTTCCGTGTATTTATACTCTGGAAGACATCACGCACTTCTTCTTTCGATATTGAAGCATATTCCTCTGGTGTAGGGATAGTATCCATGAAGTCGCTCAGGTCTTGTGAGAAGTCAGCGTTGTCAAACCGAGAATAGACTGTGTTTCAGTTCTTCAGCATATTGAGCTTCATCGACAACTTCAATAGGTGTTTTACGTTTTCCATATACGGTTATCGTGTGAATGTGTTGCCATGCACTGCGCATGTCACCTTGATGTAGCTTGTTTTCCAGTTTTGATTTAAAATTGTTCTTACTCCGTCTAATCTGAATCTTCAAGTCTTTCTGTAGATCACGTAATTTGGCTGTATCATTGTCTCTAAAGGCAATCCTTTTCATGTTAAGCAAGTGTTTCAGGTCTTTAGAAATCCACAGCTTGTTGTTGGGGTAGACTTTGATTTCTTTCACAGGCACAGTATTGTCCACACAGAAGGTTATGTAACTGGTAATCACATCCACATTGTAGTCCAGGGAAGCGTCGTGATCAAATAGGCTGTCCCAGCTTGTACAATCAAAGCTTGCACGTCTCCAGTGAGTTTCTGTCCCACTGTTTGATGATTTTCTTTTCAATTCTCCCTGTTTTAAGCTTCTGTCTGTAAGCTGGCAGTAGTAAAACATTGTTGTGGTCAGATGATCCGATCGGTGGCCTAGTCACTGATTTGTAGGCTTGTTTTACTGTTCAAAAACACTTGTCCAAGATTTTAATTTTCCTTGTAGCACATGACACATATTGCTGGTAGTGGCATAGCACAGACTTATTACTGCATCCATTAAAGTCTCCCGATATAAATTTTGGAGCATCTGCAGATAAGTTCTCAATTTCTTGAATATGATCATAGATTTGTTTAGTGGCATTGTCATAGCAGGCAGAAGGGAGATTATAAACCAACACAATAAAGACTTGACCAAACTCCCTGGGAAGATAGTATGGACGAAATGACTCAGATAGTAATTCCACATCGTTTGTCATTACAGTCTTTCTCACAGTCCAGTTGTTGCAGCAGTTCTCATTCACATATATACACACACCTCCGCCTTGAGATTTTCCAGTCTTGTCCTTCTCTCTATCTAGATGTAATGGCGATATGAATCCATCAATGTGAAGAACATCATAATCCACATCGGGTGTTAACCAGGTCTGTCCCTGTATTCGTATTGATAACGAGCGTGTGCTGTAAGTTCATCCAACTTGTTCCTCACAGAACGTACGTTTGACAGCAATATACTAGGGAGAGGTGGTCGAGACTTACGGGCACGTACACGAGTGCATACTCCTCCTTTCTTAGCCCTTTTGCATCTCGTGCAATGTTGGTCTTCCTTGCATGCACATTCCAGGGGTAAATCCAGATGAAGTCAGGTGATTGATGGATATCCAGAGAATGACAAGAGGAAGTCTCCATTGTACACCATTGTATTCCAACAGGACAATGCCCACCCTCATATGGCAATGGTTATTTTGGATTTCTTGCAATACCACAATGTTGACTCACTGTCTTGGCCTGCAAATACACCGGATCTGTCCCCAATAGATCATGTTTGGGATGAAATGGATCTACATCTTCGCCATCTTCCTCATTCCCCATATATCATCCTTGACTTTGCAACAGAACTTGAGAGAATCTGGCGTGACATCCCACAAGCCTTCCTTGCACGTTTGATAGGCTCTATGCATCGTCAATGCACTGCTGTTCTCAATGCCAATGATGGACATAGACGTTATTCAGCTTGTGACATGGTCATTTGACCTCTGTCCCGCTTGTGGACTCATGACGTCATTGTGGTTGACTTTTCAATTGAAATTTTCCCCAACTTGTTCTGGTCTCATGATCCTTCCATTATTGTTTATTTGTACCTTTGACATTGTTATCATACTTATCAACTGGGATAATATTTTGGCAATGCACAGTTTTTTTATGTGGCTTGTATATTTCCTACCTACCTTGTTAATCATACCAACTTCTATCTGCCACTGTAAATGTCAAACTTGAGTGCAAATAGTGATGCTTTGAACAAATATGGATTTTCTTATGGTACCTATATTAATAAAGGTTTCAGCTTAGTAGACAAGAGTCATCAGAAGAGGACATATCCCCCCGGCCCCCACATCTTTGAGAGGACAAATCATCTGACAGTTACTTCATGTTTTTTTAGACTAAGTCTGAATTGTTTCCATGGAAGTCATGAAAACTATAAATACCATATATCTGTAATCAGCAAAAGTCACCATTTCATGATCTGTCTCATATATCTGCCAAGATCTGTTGAAAGATATGAAATGGTTTTCAAGTTGTGCTCCAGAAAAGAAGCCCATCCCTCCATTTTGAAGTCCAAAACGTGTCCATGAAACCGAGAACATAATAAATCACAAAAACCTGCTAATAGCAAAAGGCACCACTTTGGGGTCTGCCACACATATCTATCAAGTTTTACTGTCAGATATTAAGAAGTTTTGAGTTCTGCTCCAGAAACGAAACACACCTTTCACTTTAGAGACAAAGTCCAAAACGTTTCCATGGAAATAGAGAAAATGATATATTTCAAAAACCTGTAAATAGCAAAAGGCATCACTTTAAGTTCTGATTGATATATCTTCCAAATTTTGCAGAAAAATATTAAACGTTTTTGTTCTGCTCCGGAAATGAAGCCCACCCCACCATTACACTAAAGACTAACACCAAAATGTTCCATGGAAAAACAAAAAAAATAAAAATGCCAAAACCGTGTAAATAGCAAAAGTCACAACTATAGGTTGAGATTATCATATCAAGTTTGGTCTAAAAATATTGAACAGTTCCTGAGTTATGTTCCGGAAACAAAACAATTACGGATGTACAGATGGATGGACGGACAGAGAGACAGACAAGGCATCGACTATATCCCCCCACATTAAATGCCAGGGGGATAAAAAACTAAGAAGTTTTTTAACTTTCAGTAAAATTCGATTCTCACATAGAACATCAAAACAAACTCAAAACAAAGAAGAAATGATGACAGACATATAAATATAAATGAATATCATGTGATGTTAATGGAATGATATATATAGTCTGTTTGGGTTCCCATGAGAATGACAAATGATCAAATATATAAATAAGAAACATGGTCCTGAAACCTCTATACCCAACAGCCAGAGGTTAACACTGATTTTCAACATCAGTTTCGTGATGATGGCTTAACCCAGATTCAACCATTTTTATTGTATGTGGACAACAAATCGGGGAAAAAGTTGTTTAAGAAATCATCACGTGCTATTTTCATGCTTCACACTGCTGGGTGACAAACAGCTGATGGAACAGTGATTTCCAAGCTGGGATCATCTCACCTAGCTGTTCATTCAGCCATTTGGCACCCACTGGTGTGAAGCGTTAAAACAGCACAATATTATACGATGGTTTCTTAAACAACTTTTTTCATTGTTCTCATTCTCAAGTGGACTTCATCATATATGCAAGTCGATATCATTTCCACAGAAACTGAAAAAAATATAAATGACATAAATCTATTCAAAGCAAAAGGCTCCACATCAAGATCTGTATCATATATTACATATCAAGTTCTTTTGAAAGATATTGACATGTTTACGAGCTGTACTCTGGAAACGAAGCCCACCCCTCACTTTTGAGACTAAGTTTGAATTGTTTCAATGGAAACCGAGAAAAATAAAATGACAAAAATCTGCAAATAGCAAAAGGAATGTGTCTCATATATATGTCTGCAAAGTTCAGTTATGCTCCGTAAACAAAACAATTATGGATGGATTGATGGATGGATAGATGGACCAGGTGTAGATTATATCCCTCCACCCCCTAACTCCCACACAAAAGGTTTTCAGATTTTCAACCAAATTCCTTCAGTTATCAACTATCCATAATTGATTGTGCAGACAGTTGTGTCCTGCTCTTGTGCATGTGTTATGTGGAAAAGCTTTGGGGTTTCTCACACTGTCTGTAATCTTAAACTACTTACTCCTTGTTTGTAGAAGGGTTGGGAGCAGCCACTACAAAACTCATGAGCACATTCTGGGCATTTGAAATGCATGCATCCTCCCTTCGCAAGTGAGTATCGCATCTTGCAACTTGGGCAGTCTGTAAAAAGAATAATGTAATTTTCTGAATAGAATTGATATTTTATACTTATCCTGAATCATGCATATTGCAACTCCACCTCCCTGGCGAAGGTAGTGAAATACCTGGAATCCCTTGAAGTTCCCTTCTAAAAGAAGTGAACGTAAACTACACTCATGCACGTGTAGCCTCCCCTTTACCCGCAGTCTGCTGACTGACCATGCTTGTTACTCTCACAAGAAAAAAATGGTGATTTACAAAAATTTACAAAATTTAAATGTCATATTTACAAACATTTAGAATGATTGTAAAGGTGATGTTTACAAGGCTTGTACATTTTTGTAAATATAGGAAGGATTTTATCACTACTTCTTTCAATTTTGCCATTTCTCAAGAATCCCCATGACTCTGTAAACTTACTAATTTATTATTTCTTTTGTTCTATTAGAGTTCTTACTGTTGATATGCATAATGGATCTTGCATGTGACGTATATATTCATGAAAACTGAAGGAATAAGCCATATTTTGTATAGTCCATTTGTGCCTTATATCAATGCAACTGCGTCTGGTGCGTGAAAACATGAAAGTTGATGTGTATGGCCAGCATTGATCTATATACCAAATACTTGTGCCTGTTAAAACAGATGTCTTGCCTTTGTTCGAGATCATCATCCCAAGCTCATTCCCGTGATTTTACAACTCTACTCCGTTGGAACTATATGCATTCTCTAAATAACACCTGTCACTAGACCTTTTATGTTGGTGCTCTTTAACGGTGTTATGCAACTGGCGTATTCAAGAAATCTCATAAACATGTCAATAGATAATTGGTTGTGATGTCAGTACTTGTGGATTGGAGCAAATACTCAAATGAATTAATACAAATCATTGTGTAACAAGATTTATATAATCATTTACAAGAAGTATGTTACAGGATATTTAAATGGTGCGTGCCGGTCTATCATTTGTTTGTTTATGTTCGGCATACATAAATTTTTAATTTATCATTCATACATAAAACATAACTTACATAACTGTACACTGTGCTTTGCATTTGGTAACTTTCGTAAATATAAGAAATTCTTAAAGTGCTACACAATCATACATCATCAGTGTCAACAGTGATAGTTCACTTCATACACAACTGACTCAACAAGATGGGAAAAAACTTTTCCATCCTCTGTCATGGTCTTCCTTTCTGATTGAAGATGTTTTTTGTCTTAAGTCTATGGTTACTTCGGTGAGCATCCACAATTTTACCATCAAGACACCAAAAATAATTACCTTACCAATAACATTCTCATAAATGCTCTATATTGATACAATTAGTTTGTATGTGTGGAATGCACTTTACAAAGGTAAATAAACCAAAGTTCTAATACAAGATTATCATATGACAAACCACGCGGTTAATTCTTCAATCATATTTAGTATCAAATCTAAAAGAAGCAGTGACGAAGAGGTAGGCAGATCTTAAAATGGACAGATTATTAAGATCAGATAATTCACTATTTCCATATAAGATTGTCTTCGAGCTTTACCCATGTTTGTAATTCAAATTTATATACATATGCGACAACAGATGCTGCATATAAATTTTGTATTGTATGCTGTATGGTACCGATGTTGATATAAACTGTAAAGCTGTTCACAATCCCATATCATTTTTTTCAATAAAAAACAAACAGAACAATTAAGCACAAAAAATGAGATGTGTAAATCATTCCCTCTGCTGGTGATGGCTGTGTGGGATTAATTAAACGACCAAGCCCAGCTGAGCATGCCTTATAATCCTCTTACTCTTAAAATAAACAACTTCAGTCCAAAGAGGATACCACTAGTGGGATTATTTGGCTGATTTGAGTTAGTTCTTTTAATAACGCTTAGTCTTGATGAACAATAGTCTATATCAACAACATGGTCAATTGGTAAACTTCATATTATAGTGACATACCTTTATTTACATGTTTCACAAACCGTTGTGTACACGTGCACTGTACATTGTATTTCTTGGTGGAGAAGTTACATAGAGGAAGAGTACTCAAAGTAATTTGATGACCTTTTGAGATCTAAATACATATATGAACACCCGATGGGAAAATGCAGTTGATCATTGCACACCAACATATGGACATTTTTGCTATCGTGAATTTGAGACTTTACATCTACAAAGCCGTTCAGAATGTCTGTCAGCGATATTTCTTCAGAGGGCACATTCAGCTCAGGTGAGTTTTTTGCAGATGACGCAAGTATATTATTTGTAAAATCAGTAAGGGAATCCTGATGACGCCATGTGTTCCTTCAGCAACACGGTTGTTGAGAAATCTTACACTCAAGACTACCATATCATTTAGCAGGGAGCTCAATAGAGTAGAGTAGAGTATCCCTGCCATTCAGTAAGTGTTTAGTATATTGAATCACGATATGAGAACAACAGCCCGACTAATTGGCTGATCAAAGGTTTATTACAAGTCATAAATATCTCTCCTGGGACTTAATCAGGCTATGTGGGTGGACGCATTCTTACAGACGTAAAACGTTCTGTTTTATGTTTTAAGAGATAGGTTTCATCAAAACAACAATGACGGAGCAATACAGACTAATCCCAGTATTCATGCATATACGTATTTTGGGTTCCCATATCACACATCATTATATGGATGGAACAGTGACTTTAATAGATATATCCTTTTCAAAATCGCTAAGACATTACAAAATCAAATTTTAACACAAATATATTATAAAAACTAAATTGATTGTTAATTTCTGTGTAAATGTTTGTAATGTTTTCAGACAAGATATTCTTATTCGATGTTGTAATAGCAGTATTTCGACTTTATTTAAGACTTTAGTTGTAATACCTGCTAGTCATTTTGTTAGTTTTTTCAAAATGCTAACTGCATTTTTCCCATGAATTCACTTTCACAGACAACTGTGAGGCAGGCTCTACGGAATGCTGAGTCTGTAAGAGAAATTACCTTAAATCCACAACAGACATAAGAATGTACTTTAATATCATTTAGATACAGTAACTGCAAGAGTTTCAATGCATTAAACCATTCAACAAGTAAAACTTCAGGTGTTTCTACAATAACCTCGATATGAATTTATCTTCATTGTCACTGACAATAAATTTAGAATTGTATTTTTTCAGGTTGGAAACAGGACAGAATAAGGACGCTAATGCAGCTCTCCCTGTAATTCCGCACGCTGAGTTTCAAGGTATTGCAGTTCTGCTTAATGCTCTGTCCTATATGCATTAGTGCACAACAAAAAATGAGCACAACTCACTGTGATATAAATAAGAATGCTCATTTCTTGAGCTCCAAACGAGACTTTTGTTGCACCGTAAAAATATGCAACAAAATGTGATGTTCATGGGCGATTTTGTTCAACCGTTTGAATCGGGTGACGACTTCTTGTTATAATTCTGTAATCACTCTATAATATACGTCAGTTTTATTGAAACATAAAGTTTCTGTCAGGGTATTGTAATTTGTTTGTTGCAGTGGCTATGACAAGATGTTTGCAGACAAAAAAAGGAAACCGTCTCAAGAAAGAAAAACAACCAAAACAAACACAATGATGTCATGAGAAAATGTTCCAGAACAACTACAGTAAGTAAACATGAAAACCAATTTAACTAGCTTTCGGGAATCAAGAATTAGATGAAACTGTTTTAAGAGGATGCACTACGTAACTTGGCTTACCATCAGTATTAATTAACAAGGAAGAAGGCATGTTAATTGATGAATCTCAACTGAGATGATATCAATGAACAAGGGATTAGGCCTTGTTATGTGCTGAGGCTTTGAGATACAGTAAAAATCACCCCACAGGATTAATCCGTGTGATCTGTCAAAGGAGGAGAAAGGTTGTACCATACAACATCTGTGTTCTAATGCACTAAATACATAAGTATCAATAATACTTGCTATGAGATTATGAGAATAACCATTGATTCTATTTTCACATTGGTGTACCATTCACTTAATGCAAGTATAATCATATTGACTGTTTTCTTCAGAAATCGAGTCGAAGGGATGCGACAGGCAGACCTCCCCAGCCATAAGAAAGCAAAATATGAACAAGTATTAAAGAATTCACGACTACAATGCTACCCCATTGTTTTTGATTGTATATTTGATAATAATGTGTAACGTATTTTCCGTAAATTTGTACATGGAATGTTTTTGTATGAAATTTAATCTTCCTCTTTCTTGTTGTAATCTGTAAATAAACATCTAGTGTAAGCTTTGACCCTGTCTATTTATTTTGGGGTAATTTAATTCACATGAAAGACGGGAGTATTATAAAGTGAAACAAATTCCGCATTATAGAATACCATTTCCATCAACAGTGCACTGTTGACCATGGAGCACTATCAAGCGAACATCAAATTTATTTCAAAGTTATAATATGCTAAATTCCTTGTTCACACGTCATAAACCAAATTCAGCACATTACAACTTTCACCACCTAAACAACCCACTCCTCGGCGCATTATCGCGATGATGACACTGCAAGATGTCAAACCAGCCTACAACTCATCTGAAACAATTTCAAAATGCTTTTTATCCAATTATTTATCCAATAAAGATGCAGCAGAGTAGCGAGGGAAATGGAAGTAGTGTGACTCGCCACACCTCAAATATGGTTCCTATGCCATGTGAATAAAATAACAATGCACAAAGTCGAACGAAGGCCATTCTGTGTTTTTACAGGCACAAGGTGGATAAGAACTTACTAGTATTTGGTGTTGCCACTATTGATCACGAGATAAAAAAACCCCTCAAAACATGAAATATCAACATGTCAAATATTCCACCACCATAAGTACTAGTAACATATATTCCATTATATCAGTTCTACTGTTTGTAAGAAAATAAATATAATCACAAGCGTACAATCGCGATTCAGAAGTGCAAAATGTTGTACCAGGGAGCCTATATAGAGTATTGTAGAGTATCCCTGGTTGTACTTGGACTTTCGTCCCTCGTAACGAAGCCGTGGGAGATCAAACCCAGTCATAGCTGGTGGATGTGCACTCAAGTGCAAGACTACCAATTGTCTGCTTCATTTGGTGATGCGCTGAGGGCTCATAAGGTGGGGCCCATAGTGTGTTCAGAAAGATGATGTGTTTGATGGGCATTTTAGAAGTATGGCGAGTCACACGAAAGTAAGATTCTTTATGGATAACAACTTTTTGTATTGTATATGATGTGTCGTTTCAGTATGGATTGATATACTGTTGTCAAACAAAATCATACACACTATTTTGTTATCCATAAAGAATGTATGTAGAGATGTTGGGTTTTGTAAATTCATCTCTGAATTTGCGTTCGATCCAATCAAAAATCATCTCAGTTGAGATGGTGAACTACTGGAAACTGTCATTCGTCCAAGTACAAAGCAAGACTTGAAACTGACAAGCGTTTGCACCAGTTTCTGTGAGATCCAGTCATCCGAGAAAAACAGATGTAGTTTCGTTGCAACCCATAGACATAAAAACATGTCATATGTACAAGTATCACACCTGCTTAATTACATAATGTGGCTGAGACAGGACTCAGGTGCATGAGTCATCAATCAATTTATTTTGTTTATGGCGTATAGCCTGATGGGTGTTAAGTTTAAATGGCATGTGGTCAATGATTGAAGCTGTGTATTGCATATTGTCTTTAGCAGACAGGCAGCCATACATATAGGTGTCAATAAACCAGACATTAAGCTGTCTCTGTGATAGAGGCTGCTTCTTACAATCAACATGTTTTTTTATGTAACGAGTAGATTATTTACTTGTTTGTGTATTTGTTGTATTTACACAACCAAGATTAGACTACTACTCACGACCTTATACTCTGTGCATGCATACTGTTTCAGGATCCGCCAACCTATTCGCTGTGCATGCATTATGGGCGCACCGCAGCACAACTGTTGAAACAACTTCTTCCCCCAGTGCTGGGGGAAATTTAGTGAATCGCTTGAACTCCGAATTCTCAGTTTTTTTTCCATTGGGTTTTTTTCTTTATGGGTTGAATTGGCATTTTTTATGATTTGTTTCAGTAACTGCATACCGAAAGGTACCAGAATCTAAAATCAAAATAAATACAACATATCAATAATGCCCTATGTTCCAGGGTGGGCAGTTCTCTCTGGAGGTCTTGATGTTTCTTTTTCTTTGCGAGCAGTGTCTGGCCAGCACTATGTTGCACCATGTTAAGTTTATTAATTTGCGTCTCCAGTCCAACATGAAATTTATCATCTCGAAAACGTTGGGATGGGCTTTTCCAACAAGTTACTTTAACCTTCCATGCCAACCTCCAACCTGTTATTTGTCCTGGGCACATCTCTGTCATGGGGTTCCCTTCCTGAAGGTTATTGTTTAGTTATGTTAAATATAGCAGTATGTCTTAACTGCAACTAGCCAGTGTACAACAGGTGTAGCCCAACGAAGCCTAAAATTATTCAGTTAGGTACAGTTCATTTGGCTTATGGGACTTCATGCCTCAATAATTTTATGAGATTTAATGGTGGATTGTTGCTTGGCTAGACCGCGATTGATTATGTGTGCCGGTAGTCCGCGATGTGGCTGTTCCAGTCTCATTACTCCCTCCCTACTCTAATCTCATTACTCTGCAATGCTTTGATAGACGGTAAGTAGAGTGTGTTTTCTTAGGTAAGATCAGTCTCAGCAATGTTATAATAGATACCCTATCATGGAATTTACGGCGGGTGGTATGTTATTTTTATGATTTCCGGTAAAGATGAGTATGTTTTGCTACGTACAGATCAGTCTCAGCAATGTTATAATAGATACCCTATCATGGAATTTACGGCGGGTGGTATGTTATTTTTATGATTTCCGGTAAAGATGAGTATGTTTTGTTACGTACATTTCATTACTCTGCAATGTTTTGTTAGAAATCATGGAGAGGGTTTAAAAAGCTGCAATGTTCGGATATTGTCAGAAATCCGAAATAATGGAAAGACAGGTTGAATTTGTGACGGGTGCTAGAGGAAACCAGGTTGCAGTTTTGGACAACTACATTTTCTACAAATGGAAAATTCAGAAAGATGGGTTGAGGTGGTGTTGTGGCAAACGGAGGTCTACTAAATGTGGAGCTTATCTTATTCTCAAAGATGAAGTAGTGGTGAAAGAAGACAGTAGTCACACACATCCACCCGATCATGGAGATGTCGCAGCTAGAAAGTTGAAGAGTGGAATGAGAAAACGTGCCCGTGAGGAGACATTGCCCATGCAAGTAATCTACGAAGAGGAGAAGATCAAGCTTCTGCAGCAAGGGGGGTCAGATGAAGCAACGCCGTCAGAGACAGCTTCAGCTTTAAGGGATTAAGGGATGTTATTTTCACTATGCACAGAGTCTATGGCGCAAACTGCAGAACATTGGACTTTCCATTCACTACCAGTCAGATTCAGGTGTTAGGAAATGGTTTAGGATGTTGTTAGCCCTTCCATTTGTGCCGGTGACACAAGTTAAGGATGCGTTCATGTTCATTAAGAGTGATACTCCCAATGCCCAACGTATTGAAGAGTTACCCCCTTATCCTGTGGAACTACTTCAAATATGATGGACCACGTACCACGTTGAAGGATTTCATACTCGTCTCATGAAGAAAGCTGGGAAGTCGCATCCCAATCTATTTGAAGTTGTCCAGCTCTTCATTCATGAGGAGGCCTCATCCAATGTGCAAGTCCTGCAGTTGGAGTCAGGACAGTCTGCTCCTAGACGTCGCCGACGTTATGATGACATTGACAATCGCCTTGAAAGATTAGGACTTGAGTACATGCTATGTGAGCGTAGCCTGGCTTCGTACTTGGGTGCTATTGGACACATGATGGACAGTGTGTACCGAAGATGAGATTGAAACGTCAATAAAAGCTTATGTAAAAGGAGTTAAGTGGTCATGTGAAAATGTGAAATAAATGGTGATATAATACAGACTAGTTTTTTTGTTTTTTTTGTTCCTTTTAATTTAGTTTTCCTTATCCGAGGTGTTGTCTGCATTAATCAGTTGTAGCGGTAACAGAGGGAGTAAATTATTAGAACAGCACAGCAGCTTAGCGGGCTAGCGGTACTGAATTACGTCATTTACCCGTCGCGGACTAGCGGGTAGCAGCCTAGCGGAGGCCTTGCAGACCATTTTACCATCACCCACCAGTTATCTCCCCTTGTGGATCTTTACAATTTGTAAACATCATCTTTACAAAATTGTAAATGTCTTGTAAACATCATCTTTACAAAAGATTTACAAGCTTGTAAAGGTGAACTTTTTTTCCAGTGTCTCTCCTTGTAAATCGCCCGACACAAGAATTATAGGAATTCAGCTTGCCTGTGAGGGGCGCCTGGGATTGTTTTCATAATAAGTCAGGATAAGTATAAAACATATTTTTTTTTTGAAAATTACATATTTTTCCTTATCCTGACTCATGCTTATTGCTTACAGAATCCGACGGCAACGGTGGTGAGTCAAGACATGCTGGCTGTCAAAATTATGTCCAATAATTTTCCCCCCTACGGGAACTTGTAACGGCATTAATTCAATCCTGCTCTTCTAATATTCATTGTAGATTCTGGAGGGATCACATCCAGTCGAACTTGTCTTCAGCAGAAGGCTTCATTGACTGGAATGTGGTGACACTATATGTAACTAGCGTCCTGCTAGTTTCTGATGCAACTAAATGTCAAGATACTGCCATCAAGACTAGTTGCAACCCCTCTTCATGTACAAGTATCTTCGTTATGAGTACAAGGTCATAATCACTTATGCTAGTCTATTTAAGACGTGCACATGGACTTTCCACCATTATACTCTGCAGAGTGTCTGGCTTCCACAAGTCATGTGATAAAATGGGTGAGTGAACTCAGTGTTTTCGAGGAACTGTTAGTTGCTGACCAACCACAAGAGGCCCAAACTGATGAATGCCAGAGACGTCCTCCGTGGCTATGTCTCATAGATAATGGTTTGCAACTACCGTGTTTGACTTGCAAAAGCAGCCGCCATTATAGTTGATAGCAAGCAATTAACATGTAGCGCTAGTGTAGAGGCCAAGGCTCTGACTTCATGTGGGTTGGAGGCTGGAGGAGGTTCCAATCCTGCTGCTTTATAGGCTCTCAGTAGAACAGCTCTGATCCACACTGAGATAGTGTTGCAGGATACTTCCGTGGGTGTCTCTGGGTGTCTCAGTAGATATAGGGATAAACAGGTGCTTGAAACGTTGCCTTCTAGACTTGGTACGTATGATGTATATCTTCAATGCTCTGACTAGACATAATGATAAATCTTGAGTATCATGAGGTCCAAGGATTGAAGATAATGCCGGTATGTGGAATTGTCTATCCAGTGGACCTGGCAGTTGATTTTTCACAATGAAATCCCATCGTAGACCCAGATGAGTTGTCTGCTGATGATTTGCATCAAAGCGGTTGAAGTCTAGATAATGAATTTCTGTCATGCGTGCAGCTGTAGCCAAGGCAAGTAAAAACAGCATCTTCTGAATTAGCAGTTCAAATGAGGTCTGATCAAGCGGCTCATATGCATCACTTGTGAGATGTTGGAGTATGATGTTTTAGATCCCATGCTGGAGCTCTAAATCTACGCTGTTGATATTCCAACTTGAATGAGCGTAGTAAGGCAAGTAGCTCGATTACTTTAATCAGCTTGGTTCCGTTTCCATGGTGACGACTGAGCTGAGAGCTGCCAAGTATGTAGATAATGTAGAGCCTTTCAGACCTCTGAAATGTCGTAAGTGACATAAATATTCTGCTACCTCTGGATATGTTGCCGTCAGCTGTCTCAGTAGTCATTAGGTCCAAGTATTGAAGACAAGGCTGGTATGCGGAACTGTCTGTCTGATAGACCTGGCAACTGTCTGATTTTCTCGATGACTCTTGGTAGCAGCACTGGAAGGGGAAACACAAATGCCCAAGTTAACGGATCTGGTACCAGTGACACAAAGCGTGCTGTCTGTTAGTTGAACCTTTTTGCAAATTAGTCTATTTGCAGTGATCCGAACCTCCGGCTGATTAGTTGAAACATCTCTCGATGCAGCATATACTCTGTTGGTGATGGACGAAGAGGGCGAGATAAGGCGTCTGCCATGATGTTGCAGGCTCCTGGTATGTGAGATAATTTTATTTGAAGATTCAGACTGTAGACCACATCAAAGAGTAGAAACATCAAACATCTTGTTGACCCTTGTTTACGTAGAAGGCTACTGTTGAGTTGTCCGTCTGGATCATCAAATCTCGAGGACTTAGATTCTCAAGTCATCCGAGCTGAGTTAGTAGCCTGATAGTGCAGTCCACCTGGAGACTGAGTTGACTTCACTCATGATGAGTTTGTATGCTGTGAAGATGAGTATTTCTTGATCTTCAGATCATCAACTCTGATCATTTTGACATTCGAAGGAAGTCGATTTATAGCTGGCTGGCTGTCCAATCAGAAACTGCCATTCATTGCTGCAAGCCTCCTGATATGTTGAGCCTGCTGTTAGAAGATCTCTATGCTGCCCGAAGAATCAAATGACACTGTAGACTGATAATCTTGTGTGTAAGCGACATCTTTCCATCGTTGAAAGAATGTAAGTCAAATGTAGACGACTTCCTGACGCTGGAATAATAACATCTCATTCTGCTCAGGGCGTTGTCTCTCAGGGACCAATCAGATTGTAGATGTAATGTCACCAGCTTTTTTTGCAGGGCGCTGTCTCTCGGGGACCGATCAGATTGTAGATGTGACGTCACCGGTGTAGCAGACAACTGATCATCGTGAAATCTTGTTCAAACGGTGATACCCTTGCTAGCATTTAGGCTTGTCCATAACCATGCTGTTTGGCGAGCATGAGTAAAGCGTGCGAAAAAACTTCCACCACTTGAAGCTGAGGTAGACAAATTGACTTTCAGGTAGATGTGTCAGAATTTTTCCACCGAAGAATATACCGTCATCTCTTTTGATCAGAGGTGTAGTTTGCAGTGGTATGTTCATGACGTAATCATCATTGAGAATTAACCACTTCTTCCAGCAGAGTTGAAGGCATTCACCCACTGGAGACGGTTGTATGGGAACGGCCGAGGGTGGAAAACTTGAGCGCCGTTGTCAAGGTGTTGATGGGCTTGATCATCATTACTTCTCTGAAGTCTTGAGCAATCATCTTTGCTACCTCTTCAATCTTGTCTAGCAAGCAGATTCAGTCCCGCAGTAGTTGAGACGAGATGTTCGGACGCAAACTGCTGATCCTTCATCTGAGTGACGAAAGTTGACAGGATCATTCACTCTTCCTCATTTGCAGGATTGCTGAACTTGAGATGAGTCTCAATGACGGCTCTAAATCGAGCCCATCTGAAGAGGGTGCGTCTCGTAGAGGATCGTGTATGCCTTGTCTACATCCAAGCCCGACAAGAGGGGTTCTTCCGGAGATGACGATCGGTAATATCGGTCTTCATCCTTCCATGAGTGTGACAGGTGCGTGCATACACTTTAGAGTGAGTGCAGATCTAGTTGAGTGTTCATAGGGAGCAGCAGTTGACGCAGTTGAAGATTGTAGTATTTGTTCTTCTTCAACATGACCTCAAAGCTCATGTTACATGAAGGTGTCTGTGTCCAACAGCTGTGTTGAGCGCAGTCACGGTTGACTCGTAGAGATGTCTGCTATAATGACTGAGGCTGCAGACGAAGTCTGCATTGTCTGACAACCCGGCGTAGTCTGACGATTCAGAGCAGTGATGATGTAGTCATGGACAATCTAGGAGCAGCTGTCGTTGTAGTTGAAGATTGTAGTCTTCGTTCTTCTTGAACATGACCTTTCCCAAGGTCATGTTGCATGAAGGCGTCTGCATCTGTTGACATTCTGCTTGAAGTGTAGTATCAACGGTGGCTCATCATAGATCGTTCCTTTAGAGGGATGTTCTCATCACCACAGGACTTCTTTGTCAAAGAATGTTGCTTCTGCGACGACTTTGTTACAGACGACAATGGTGATCTAGACATCTTAGGCTGCAACGGCCCTGTCAATGAAGCAGTTAATGAAAAAACAGTTATCTGAAGCTAAATCATCCGATTAGACATGACTCATGAAAGTCGACATTGCCTGTTCCTTGCACGCCTGTGAAAAGAACAAATCTATACAATAAATTCTGAAACAAATAAATTTCTGTAAAATTCACAGCAAATAGTGGCAGAACATAAGGGCTTACACACCGGAGAAACTAAAAGCGGGTCAACCGCTGACAGCCATAATTTACACTGTAAACATGATTTCCACAACCGAAACTAAGTCTCAGTTGACGAAATACGTGCTATATCAACACACAGTAATATAAGGGTAACGCGATCATTTGCTGAAGCCCCAGGTCTTCGTCAGGCAGTTGAAAAGACTGAGGACTTCTGCAAATGATATAGCCCTGAAAAATAGCATTACCGTTATTATAGCTAAAATGAACAGAATTTTTAATAAAATATGAATAAAAACAGTGGCATCGACTTAGAAGCATTTACTGCCAACAAAACGACGGAGGTCACGGACATACGTTTTACAAATACTGACACATCATAGAAGAACACAGATGACGTCAGTATTGAGAGTGACAACATTCGACCTTGACCTTTGCTCATACTACCAGCTGCCATTGTTTTCAGTGATCAATACCGTTACACTTCAAGTCGATATTTTCATTGCTGTATGTTGACATTTATGGTACAATTGTTATGGTTGGCACAGGCACATGTGACGAATGTAAGCCAGATATATGGTCAATAATGATCCCAAGTTCAAATGAGCCATAGGTGATTGAACTTCAACAGCTGACCTACTTATGACGTCACCTAACTACGGGCTTGATAATGGCCAGTCGTCAAGCAGTTTGCGGGCATTATCAAGTTACAGTGGCCAGCTCATTTCTGACAACGTGAGGTCGTTTTAATGATAATTCTATCCATTTTAGTCATAATAACAAATAAACAAATTGTGATTCATCTACATAAAAAAAATACTGCATACGACATAAATATAGTTAAAGGACCGAAATAGTTGAAAAACTTATCGCAGTAGTGGAGACTGCAGGTTTAACTCCAGCCACCTTCGTCGGGCGATTAGGAGAGATTGACAAGCATGGCCAGTCAGCTGACCGTTTGCGCAGGAAAAGGGTAGGCTACACATGTGTGAGTGTATTTTACGTCCACTTCTTTTAGGAGGGAACATCAAGGGATTTCAGGTATTTCACTACCTTCGCCATGGAAGAGGAGATAAGCAATAAGCATCAGTCAGGATATGGAAAAATTTGTCACCATGATTTCACAGGTACATAATGCAGGCTTCATACATGGCTATCATTCACCAAAACATCTACATACCATCTTCTATCAATTTTGTAAAACAATCTGTAGTGAGAAACATGATTTCAAGGTGCTCTTTCAAGGTAGCACGATCAGGCGTTGCAATGCAGTTAGCCTCTCATGGTGCACTGCGCTGTCACCCCTGATATGAGAAACGACACAAGTAGGTTTACAGTATTATCTTATGGAGGAGATAGGTTACATCATGTTCAAAATGAATAACTGTCCATACAATACATCAAATAAATATTCAGTCATTTTCTAAATTCAACTTGATGAGTACCATGTTACACAACTTCATGTTACTGCAACACCACTGGAATTACTATGACAATGAAAGAATTCCGTTTTATGCTATGTTCTCATGTAATTACGTATACTGGTCCAGTCGAGGATGACCACATGGATTGACAAGTGATCAGTTAGGCCTATTAACAAAGCCGACATTTATGGATTCAGTGCAGTATAATTTTAAACTATTAACTCGATTCCACTTTGTGACATTAAAACAAAATATGTGACAGTGTATCTTTGTGACGCGTTTCGTACGAAGTGTACTCATCAGACGGAGATACTGGAGCCGGATGTGCCTTTTATAGATACAGTCTTGGTGGTGTTGGTATCTGTGACGTCACAGGAGTGTTCTCATGCTGTGACGTCATGGCGGCACAGCTTGTCAGTGGGAGATTCTGAGTCACAGCTCTGCAGCGTGGAGTGAACGTATTAGGTTGGTTGATTAGGCTTTTTAAATCTACCCTTATTTGGGCATATGGTTCCCATGTGGAATCTTGTGAGAGCAGTGTAAGTTTTGTGGCCATATTATCAGAAGGATAATCTGACTGTTGTTAAAAAATAAGGTATTTGTGATTAATTGGCAAATAAATGGATGGAACAACATGTGTGTTTGTTGTTTGAAAAGGCTGCTCTCTGGGTTAGAGAGTCGGGGTCCCGAGTTATCGGCTTGATAACTGGGGAGGAATAAACAACACTAATGGTGAGTGAGTTGCTCTCTTTTAAATTTAGTAATCAGCTTGATTGGAGTATACACATGTTTTGCACAGATAGATATCAGACCAGCCTAAGTAACTGAAGGAATTACAGCAAATTTGAAGGAATTGCATCTCAAATGTAAACAAACGCAGCCCACTTGCGAAACAGTTGCAGCGATATTGATAGTTTAGCGGTAATAACAGAAACACATCACCCCTATCAGAAGCAATGTCGGTTATACTGGAAGCACGCTCGGCCATCTTCGGAGATTTTTCGTTCGCAAGCGGAAACTCACGTCATGCCCCTGGAGGTTGTTTACATCTGAACATCGAAGTCGTGCCGATGATTACGAACATCATCAACATGCGTGATGAAGAAGTTTATGAGCCAAAACTTTTTCTCCTATGAAGTGCAACTGACAAATTTAAACATTTTACAAAAAATGATGTTATATCTAGCGCAAGTTCATAATCATCGGCACTACTTCGATGTTCAGATGTAAACAACCTCCAGGGGCATAACTTGTGACACTCTTCTGTAGTGACAATCTTTTCCTAAAAACATAAGGTATTGCCCCAACAACACCTCACACCTAAACGCATTCAATACGGGTGGTCAAAGATGGATAAGTATAAAAATGCAATAGTAGGAACTAAAAACAAACCTCACCAAGATGGGTGCTTCTTCCAACGATGACATGTTTTGCTGCGTGAATTTCCGCTCGCGACCGAAAAATCTCCGAAGATCACCGAGCGTGTTTCCAGTTTTACCGATACTGCTTCCGATAGGGGCGATGTGTTTCTAAATTACCGATATCGCTGCAATTGTTTCGCGAGTGGGCTGCGTTTGTTTATATTTGAGATGCAATTCCATCACATTTGCTGTAATTCCTTCAAATACTTAGGGGGGCCTGGATATGTAGCACTAATGTGCCGTAGCAAGTAGCTGGTTGCCCACTTTAAATTGCTAATTCTGTGAGAGTTAGTAGCATTGAAGTTTTTAAAATGTCCTCATGGGTGGCGACAGATCTGATCTCCTGGTACTCCTGTAGGATGTTATCAAGGTGCGCAGATCCAGGCTGGACTTACCCGGTTTCACAGGGATGGATTCTGTTAGGGACATCATCCCAATTATGTGAATGGTACACTGCCCATGGTTCGGTGATAAGTTCGTTCTCACCGATGGTGTGCGACCAGTTATCAAACGGCGGGACAGGCGTGAATCCCACGTATGTGGCTTGCTCTGTGGCTGGATGTCTCCAGACGTTTCTGTTGCTGGTGGCTTGACTGGGTCCTGGCTTGGGCTTCTTAGTAGGGTAGATCTTTTCCCAGTAGTTTAGGGCATCAAGCGGAGGGCCATGGTTACAGCGAATGTGCTCCAAGCAGTCGTCCTCCCGACTGTAATTTCTGGCGCAGATGGTGCCCCCATGTCGAAATTTCCCACAAAGCATTTCTGGGCCTCCTCCCAAATGACTGCCAAGCAGGCAGATTCTATCTCCTACCCAAAATCCACAAATGCCTTGTCCCCACGAAAGTTCCCAGGCTGTCCCATCAGCAGCAGTAACACTCCAACTGAGAAAATCAGCAGTCTAGTAGACAAACACATCATGGTCTTCATCAAATATTATGACAGTTACATCAGAGACACCACCCACTTTATCCAACGGTTAGAATCCACTAACCTTCCCCACAACCCGGACATACGTCTGGTCACCATGGTCTCTCTATACCAACATTCCCAAGGGGGTCTTCCTACAAGCTGTAGCCCAGGTGATCAGACGGTTCAAACCCGACTGGCAGATCACCCCCACCGGCATCCTTAACTTACTCAAAACTGTCCTCCACAAAAACAACTTTGTTTTCAATGACACCCACTACCTCCAAATCGGGGGCACAGCAATGGGCACTAAACTTGCGCCCTCTTATGCTAACATCTTCATAGGCGAACTAGAAAACAAACTTCTAGCCCAATACCCAGATAAACCTCACCTCTACCTGAGGTTCATCAATGACATCTTTATGATATGGACACTAGGACAAACATGTCTACAATAATTTCTTGATTTTCTCAACAATGCACATCGCACCATCAAATTCACGGCTGAATTCTCAAGAGACAGAGTTGCATTTCTTGACACCTGGGTCTTATTCAATAAAGACCTCCACAAACTGGAGTTATGAAAAACACAGCCTCAACCTGACCAAGTATTGCCTAAAGCGAGGGTATCCAAAGAAATATATACAACATTACAAAACCAGGTTTGACTTAAAGGATAGGAAATCTTATCTTATCCTCCCCCACAAAAGAACCATGAAAAAACAACAGAATGGTTCTAATTAGTAACTATAATCCCACGAACATGGAACTCAACGCCATTGTCAGAAAATGCTGGCACCTACTAAGTGGCTCAGACATCTGCCTAGACACTTTCCCATAACCACATATTGCTGCTTATCACAAAAAGAAAACTCTTAAGGATCACTTAGTCAAAGCCACTTTGACCTATCCCAAACAACTACCACAAATTAGTGGACAGACAGTCAAATTCATCGACGATATGTGCAACAAAGCGAATTGCAAAATCTGCAATATATTAAGCAACAGTGACACTTTCACCAGTTCAGTCACCAAAAAGGCCTTCAAAACACGAAGCTACATCTGCCAGTCATGTAATGTAGTATACCTCCTTACTTGCAAATGTTGCAAGAAACAGTATGTAGGTGGAACCAAAAGATGTTTCAGAATCCAATTAACAGAACACTATGCTGACACCACGCACAAGTGCGACAAACCCATCGCACTTCACTTCAATTCGGAACATCACGGCAAAAATGATTTACAATTCCAAATCATCACCCAACTCAAAGACAATCCGGACTCTCAGGCAACCACGAAAAAAAGAATGTCTCTTGAATGAAAGTGGATATTTGAGCTCCATACATTCCATCCGCAAGGACTAAATGACAGGATTGTAGGCTGAAATATCCCTTTCGCCTTATCCACCTTGTGACAACAGGATGGCTGTTGGGTGAAGGCAGTGATATGTGTACATGTGTGGCAACTAGGTATTCTTGGAGATGTTTTTCATAAGTTGTGACATTGAACTTTTGCCAACAAACCACAATACACAATTGTAGATACTGACGACAGACTTTGGATGTTGAAAGAACAATTCAGTGTTGGTGATTTATGTGGGATTTGTACGATTTGAAGGATGAAACCAGACACAAAAGGTAAGATTTCAACATTTGTAGCTGTTTTGATATGCTTTGGCTTGTGTCTGTGGAATTCCCCAAACTGCATTAGTACCTGTACATGATTACCGATCAGTATTTATTTTTTTGCTATTTTAGCATATCATGATATTATCATTCAGTGTTAGTTCTGAAGTAAATCATGTCGAAGGCTGTTAGAAATAATAGATATATTTGCTTTCATTCCTTTGATATTCGTGTTTTGGTTTGTTAACAAACTGTTCACACCTCTGAAGAGTTCTACACCCCAAGTTGTATTCTCCCAGTTGTCTTCAAAAATGACCCATCAATCAATTTCAGGCCATTCTTATCAATCTTTGTGAAACAGGACTGAGGATGCATGTTCCTTGGACAAGATGGAGCTGGGTCAGCATTAGCACTGAAATTTCCAATGGAAGAGGAAACATCCAGTGTGCTGGGATTGGTGTCTTTGAAGATCAATATCCAGAAACAAGTTTCATTAACTTACTGTTTGGCTGAAAAATAATCTTCAAACTTGGAACATTGTTACAAATTAACACATATACTTGAGATTTGCAGAGCAGTTCATTTGTAAATAAAGACAATTGAAGGTTATTATTTTATGGCTCTTCAATCACATTACTGTAATCTGATCATATATGATCTTGTGCCATGGGATTGTATTCCACATCATATTTGAATAATTCTTCTAAGAATTTGTCGTCTTCATCTATCAAAATCCCTGAGAAATAAATAATCTTCATCCATGATGCAATTTCATGCAGTGAAAGTAGTAATGTACAAGACACAACATATTAATGTGCAGTTAGTAGGCCATCATTTTCAGATATGTTGAACACTATTCAACAAGGGTAATTAAACAATCAGATTTCGGGAAACACTCACTAGTAGTTTACAATATTTGGTTTGTGTTACAAATACTGTCTTGAAGCCATTACATTTGAGATTTCAAAACACTGGCCAACAGTAAGTACCTGGAAAGCTATAATCCAAACCAACAAACCACTCATATCATGTAACTAACAAATGTTGAAAAAGTCGTTCCCCACTTGATGAACAAGACCAAGTACATCATTCACTATCACAACCTGCAGCTGTACCTGTCGCTGGGTATGAAGCTGACCAAATTTCATAGGCAAACTGAATTAACATTAGAAAATATATCATTTGGTTTCAAGGGGAAAAATAACAACACCCTAAACATTATCTGCCAAATTGTAAAGAATATTTACACTATGAGCAGAAAAGAAGCTTAACCAAACTTTCACCAGACTGAAAGTGCCTTTGAGACCAAGATAACATGTATCTCTTGGAAACATAAATTGAAAAAAGAACAAGTTCCTTACATTTTGACATGTTAGGCCATTTATAAAAATAATTACTACTAAGAGAAGAATGTTCATTCGCCAATGCTTTATATCTAAATAAATAATGGAATTCATATTGGATGTACTTATCTTCCTACTCAACTGAATATTCTTATAAGAACAGTCATATCCTATTAAGTGAATGATGACAAATAATAAGTGTAGATTTATACCACCAAATGCATATTACTACAAAGGGGACATAATCGCTGTATTGCAGCCTGAAAACACTTATGGGCAAATATTGTTTTGAGGATACCAAAGGAACTTCATTGTTGCACAAGAAATACATATAAGCATTTGCTGTGTACTTATGAACATAGGTATAATTGTTTGTTTTACCTAAGAATATTTTCAGATTTTTCTACAAATGGCAAAGGTGTTGTTATTAGTTTACGGATTAAGATGAATCAAGTGTGTAGTTTTATTATCATTGATAAGGTGTAGCTAACAAAAATTACACATGATATTTGCTATGAAAGATAGGTTAACCGTCAACTCTACCTAAGTATACACATGAACATTAATTAAGCACCACCCATTTTCATGTAATAAAGATTGTGTTTGACACAACACACTGCAGCTGGTCATTCATGATATGGAAATCAAACACATTTCATTAACTGAACCATCTAAAGTGTCAATCCATCAACTACCAACACTGAGGCTACTTTCTGCTGTAATTTATTGACGGTCATATCGCAGCACAATGTCCAAAACTATGGTCACACAGACAATGTTTATTGTCCAACATATGCAAAGTTATCAAAAAATGTTCTCTGTTCAATCCTAAGCCAACAGTAATGGTGACATCAGTATTTGGTGTATCCTTCCCTTGCTAGGATGACTGCTCCTCATGCTGGCAATGAAACGCCGAATGTGCATCATTGGAATCCTCTGCCATTCCTCATAAAGAGCCTGGGCTCATTCCTGTAGATTTTGAACAGGTGGAACAGCTTCCACCACTTCTTGACCATCGAGTGTCCCTTGAATAAGATTCAGCTTATAGTCATAGGAGATATATCCCCACACCATTACATAGCCACCGCCAAAGGGTTCAACTGCAAGGATCAACCACTTCCTGATTGTGGACGAGTCTTGATGTAACCAGTGGTCACGTTTCCTTACAAGACGACTAATGACAGTGTGATTGATATTCAATCTGGACCAAATGCTGCAACAGGACAAACCAGCTTCATGCAATAATCTTCCAATAATCTGGAAGATCTGGTATTTTCAGAAAGCCTATACCTCGGCATATCCTAAAAAGTTCAATTTCAGCACCGTTCACATATTGATGCATCAATATGAAAGCAATGAGAATACTTCATTTCACCTTTTCATATCCCTCAGTCGCTTGTACCATGAGAGGACATCGCGACGTTAGCATGAAAAGCATGCAATTAAGCCAGCAGATGAATTTCATGCTAACTGCATGTGTATTTAGATATAACTGGTTGACGTCTGTTTTGATCCCTTAGTTACAATCAACAATTATTTTTGGTGGTACTTAATTAATGCTCATATATATATATATATAAAGCTTTGCAATCTATCAGACTTACATGGAAAAAATGCCTTGTTTCGTACCTGTATTTATAAATGGTTAAATATCAAGATAAAAAACACTGAAACAGGATCAAATTGGATCAGTCATTATACCATCTAGGCACTAGACAAAACCTACACTGCTGGAATACTTTCTTACAATCAGACAAGGAATGCCAGGGATATCTCCAAACAACGGCATGTGATGGGCATCCACCTTTCTCACTGTTTAGGGTGAAGAAATTCTGCCAAAGCATGTGGACAGTAGCCCAGTCCTCATGTCCATCATGGCCAAGGGAGCAGGTGCTGACCAACTTGCAGCTTGGTTTCATAATTACACCATTGGTGAGAAACAGTAATTACTTTGCATCAGTGCCCCTTTAACTTCAAGGTTGATCTGATCCTGTTTCGTTGTGCATCCACTTTCCAAGCTGATGATATTTTTCAACTTATTTTGCTATTCATCTTATTTTGCTACTTGCTACTGATCACAATCCCTTAGGTTTTACTTCATAACATGAAGAGCAAGAATCAGAGACTTATGAGGTGGAGTTTGACCTTGCAAGGGTTCAATCTTGTGATCAAACACATTAAAGGCACGGACAATGTTTGTGCTGATCACTTTCCAGGTTGTAAATGTATTATGTCTTCATGAAGCTGTATGTTTTTATCTGCATGATATCATAGTAATCATAGTTTCACATGTCATTCATATTGTTATATGTCATCTTATTAATGTTAGTTATCTTGCTATGCTTATGACAGAAAGTTTCTGTGAAACTTTCTTTTCCTCAAGGGGGAGAGTGTTACAAGAGTGTGTTTTTCTATGATTTGTACACAATCATTGAATAGGTGATAGTTATTATGCGTCACATTTTCATCATATATGTTCAATGGTAATAGTATCTTAGCAGTGCAGCTTTTAACCCCCTGGATGCCACAGGGACATATATGTCCCTCCTCTTCACCCCTCACTTTGAAGTCCAATAAAATTCTAAATATACCATGCACATACATATACTTCACAGTTTTGAATTCTGCGGAAAATTCCCTGTTTCCTAATACCATCCACTATTACCTCAGACCAAGCTAAAGTACTTAAAATTGCCTTTCAAAATAGGCTTCATTGTAAATGTTGCCATTTTTCAGACTATATGAAATCGCGATTCAGAACTGTATGTTCTGAAATGTGAAAATCGGATAATCACTGGAAGTATTGAATTTCAAATACAAAATACTAATGATCACTGATATAAAGTTTTCATGTAACCAGTAATGATAATTCTGAAACGTCATCGATGAACCCAGAATTGGTTGGCATGTTTTTGAAAATACACTTACACGAATGCCGAAGGATGCTTTCCGTCATATTGGATAGTGTTTACAAATTGTCATTTCAAGAAGGCCGGTATTGAGATGCCTATTACATCACATATATTTCATAGTCAGCAACAAAAAAAGCATCACTGAATTCCCCACACATCTTAGAATCAAATTACAAATGGTCTTTGTCACCAACATTAACTGTCTAGATAAAACGAAACAAAAGATACTTGGTATGAAAATGAACACTGTGCTCAAAAGACAGTGCTTGTTGGAAATGTAAACAAAGAAAAATTCCGATTTTACACTGTGTAGCAATTTCGGAAATTTTCCAACATCCAGCCACCTAATCATTGCTTACAATGGCTAAATACACATAGAATATTCAGGGGAAGAGCATCATAATAAGAAATAGCAAACTAAAAATAGATACAATGCAATCAATTCATAATTCTTAAAAAACTGTCAAACTTTAAAATGCAGCGTAACGCCATGACTGACGCAAAATCATGCAGAACGACAACGGTACTTATCAGCATTTCTGGCTTCTTCCGTCATTTACAATGTAAATGATAAAAAACAATTATGAAAATTGATTGACCAGGTGCGAGTTTGTCAAAAGCGTTTTACGATTCATTATCATTGTTTTACTTAATAAGGTCAATTCAAATTCGATTAAAACACAATTTTGATGACAGAATATCTAACTCAAACAATATTGATACGAAAATTGTTTAAAAATATATAAACCCGGTCATGTCTTAATTTGACAAACCTTACGTCCATATTCTATAGTTTCATACTAAAATGGCCATCTCTTTGTACCTTTCATTGCACACTTATGAAGTGAAATAATTACAAAATCATAAGAAGAAAAGTTTATATCATAAATGAATACTAAATGAATATTCAGGTGTTGCTCACAATAAGATACCTAGTAAAACTGTCTAATTGTTGATATATTCAGGACACTGTTTCAGTGGTAAAGCCATTCATTTTATATTTTGGCTAAAAAGTGAATTCTGACATAGAGGCCGAGACCTTTTAAACACTGAGTGGAAATTAGGTTAGATATATATTAATCAGCACACAAGTGTAGTCTCGTCACAAAATGCACAAAACATGCCATGATGTCAACTAAAATGTTGCATTATTTACAGTTATTTGATTACGTTTGAAGGTGTCTCTGTTACTCCATTAATAATGATGCAAAGTTAACCAAAATACATGTACACAAACAGGAGAATATGGGAATCAAAGAACTAAATTATGAATTGGATAGGGCTATTCAAATCACAATTACCTGTTTTCTAATGTAGTACATTGGCATCTTTTCTTTCAAATTGTGAAACTACCAAAAGGTATCCTCTCGCATTGGGAAAGTTTGTATTGGAATAGTTTGAACAGGACAAATTGTTATGGATAACAACTTCTTTATTGCAACGTTTCAGTATAGATTCTTGTACTGTTGTCAAGCAGGAATGATGCATAAAATCCAGAACTTGTATCTATATATATACTAATAAAAACAATGAGATAACATAGTATACAAAGAAAACACAATTGACAACCAGAGCAATGTGAATGACTTCGGTGAGCTTGCGTTTGGTGAAGTCCATTTGGTTGTTGGCTAGGATTGTGATGTCAGACCACTCTATTTGATGATTAGGGTTTTCATCAAATGCCACAAGCCTACCATCAACTATGACCAAGGATATTTCATTCCATCTGCTTATGATGCACTCCTCTACCAAGCCCAATCAACTGTATAAACATCTCATCCTCCAATGTAATTCCTTCATTGTAACCCCCTTTATTTGTACATGTCTGGCTTCCATTCACTATCCTTTGTGTACTACTGGTTTCTCCAGCTTTCTGCTTCCCCTCATGGCATTTATGTTGCTCTGGTTGTCAATTGTGTTTTCTTTGTATACTGTGTTATCTCATTGTTTTAATTAGTATATACATATATATATATACAAGTTCTGGATCTTATGCATCATTCCTGCTTGACAACAGTACAAGAATCTGTACCGAAACGTTGCAATCACGCAAAAAAGAAGTTGTTATCCATAACAATTTGTCCTATTTGTACACCTCAACTTCTAAAATGCCACTCAAACAAGTTATCCGCCATCTATCTGGAATAGTTTGGTTCACTGTGAACAAAACATAACAAAAATACACTGTATCCTCAGCAAATTCTCTCTATGTCATCGGAGTTACATTGACTTAATGAAAAGAAGAGCGGAGTTATGGCCCCTTATCTTTATACGTGCATGACCTCTCTGTTGATGTTTGACATCATAGGAGAAAATCGATTTTCGACATTTATTGCGGGTCATTTTTTATTTTGTGCATATGACTTTATGCATTCACACATAAATCCATTTCATATACACTTATGTCGTTCAGATATCAAGCTGCATTTTCTTCGCTCACACTTTCCGTGAAGATGACAAATTAAAAAAATCATAGCAACGCACACAAAAGTTTTGGCCAACATTTAGCAGTGTCTATTTTTCAAACCCCTGAGGTAGTTGCAGTTATATTTATACCAATGGATAGGAAATGAAATATTCTACATTTCTATGTAATTTTATAGCTGTACGCAGATCCAGGACCACACGAGCACAATTCCCGCTCAACGTTCACTTTTCAAACATTACGAAAATGTGCAACTGAAAAAAAACCTTGGCATCCAGGGGGTTACGGTAGCTCTTTAGAGTTGCGCTCTCTTTAGGCAATCTTCCATACATGAGTATGTGCTTTGACTGTTGGTAAACACAAGGATGATCAAGAAAGTTCTAAGTTAATGGCGATGCTTCACACTGTGCTTGAATGTTCAAGAATCTGTGACCTTATATATGAGGGATGGTTGTTATGTTGACAACACACACAACACACACACACACACACACACACACACACACACACACACACACACACACACACACACACACACAAGGATTTACACACATGGAATAACTGGAGTTCTGTACATCGTTCTGCCTACCGCTATCGACTGTTTGTCAACAACATCGAGCGACATTCAAGATTGACACATCTGTGCCTGACCTCTTGCTGTATAACATGTTGCATAACTGTTTCGCAGGTAAAACCAAGAATTTGGTGAGTTGATATTACATTTGTGACTCATTACTTTAGATCTGACTCAGTTGCGTTGTACTATAAACTTCTATTGTGAATCTTTGTAACTTGCTTACAGTTTGCTCAATATATTATTGAATATTTTGATTTGTCAGTGTTACATTTTGATGATTCATAGGGGATTTCTTATACCTTTTGTCATGGTAATTCCTTAACTGTAAAAATTTCTCTGGCAGACAAACTTAAATGTCGGTGTCATTGCAAAAAATGTAATGTTTAATATGTTCAATGATATTAGTAAATCAAACTAGTATTTAATATGTCAATATTGTTAACTGGAAAAGTCCACTGTAATGAAAATTAACTGAAATGATTAAAGCTCCTCCACAAATAGATTACGCTTGAACATAATCCTCCATATCTTTGCCATTCACTTCAAACAGCAATATTTGATCATACTGACCTATCCCACTCTCTTCCAGTACCTTAGCAAGCCCAGCAGCCTGGTTTCCTGGATCATTGTCAAACTTCCACTGTGTGAACTCTTCACAGGTTAGACCTTCATGTTGATCTTCCCACTGTTAAATACATAAAAAATAGTGAGAACTGTAAAATTAACTCAAGACATTAACTCAATATATTGGGCCAAAACAACATTCACTTACCAAAAATGTTGTCCTCCAGGGCTGAGCAAAATATTTAAACAGTTTCTTCTGCAATTTCATCTCAAAAATACAAAATGACTAACACAGGTAATTCACAATTATTTGATGGAAGCACAACCTGCATTGTTTACATCATCTCAATCACATGACCTCAAAGAGGAGGAAAGCATGTCAAAGGTATGGAAACCTTCCCAGTCATTCCCTATTGAACCTTAAATAATTCATCAATGCTTGGACTGCATATATTCCTTGCCCCTTGAGGTAATGCCTTGGTGTGTCAAGGGTACTAGACTAACAACTAGTCTCTGAAATGAACATATTTTACTGAAAAAAAAGGTTCATAGTGAAAAAAAAAAATATACTGAAATGGAGTCCTGAGACTTTCTTCATTTTCAGAGGCTAAACAAACCTGCAGAGGGATAATTTCTTGGAATTTCTCAACACATGCAAAGATTCTTATCACCCATTACTGAAGTGCCACTGAAGGTGTATGTGACAGGACTTTTTATTGCCCCCAGCATCACCCTACCCAGCTGGACCCCTACTCCCTCTCAGTTTGCTGTGGGCAGCTCAAGGGAAGTATCAAGTGTCGCAACCACATTGCTCAGGGTTAGCATCTCTTGAGACTAATGCTATGGCTGCAAAACTGGATGTATCCAAAACTCCAACAAAGATATCAAATATAATTTTTCTCTCAAATCAAAATATTCTGTCTGCATTATATACGGCAGATTGATTGAAATCACATGGAAAAGGAGAAAGCTGTTTATTGGAGGTAGTAAGACAGAGCCATGTCTTTGATTAAAATGTTTTACTAGTAACGGTTAACAGGAAATGTTCAACACACACAGTGTGTAGAAAATGTTCACATGAGGTCACTCATATGGACAATACTTTGTGCCGTCTTGTAAAACCCTTTGAAAAGATTGCCATCGATTTGTACCAGTCCTGTGGAACTGAAGTCACAAAACAACTGATCTGTTGTACAGATCCTGAAGCAAATATATCCAAGAAAGCCCATGCAAGTCCAGGAAATGTGGCAAGTCTAGATTCCCTTAGCTTCTGAAAGTGAAGAAAGTCTCAGTCTCCATTTTATTATGTTACTCTTATTTTTTTACCTCTTCCCAGTGAAATATGTTCATTTCAGAGAGTAGTTGTTAGTCTACCGGAAGACATTGTGAGTCGGGGGACTCGCTCAGGAAGACAGTATTCCAGGAAGGAAGATCAGGAATCTTGGATAAAACCAGACACATGTTGCCTGGCAGTGAGAGGACAGGGCAGGAGGTCTTAGCCAAGTGTGGGGCCATGGTCGAGGTGTGGGGGAGCCTCCCCGTGAATTTATACTAAACACCAGTGACAGCTAGAGATCAACTGATAATTACTAGCCATATGCTGGCTATGAATTCAGCAGATTGGTACAGACCCTGAAGCTATGGAAATCTAGACTTGCCACATTTTCTAGACTTGCATGGGCTTTCTCGGATATGTATACTTCAGGTCTGTACGACAGACTACAAGGGTACCTACAGGCCTTCTCCTGATTAGGGTCTATATTTTCAAACCTCTCTTAATGCTAAGACAGTTGTAAGTTAATGTTAATGTATGGCAGCTAAGAAAGCTTCGAAAATCTAGATACAGGCCTTGTCAAGAGCTTACTCTGTTGTTGTAAAGGACATGGTTGAAATAAGGAAAACAGCTAGATTTTGTTCTGTGATACATATTTCTTAAACTACTGACATCTACCAGTGAGCCTCAAGTTCCCAGAACCAGACAGCCAGTTCTCACAACTGCCTCCCACAGACACACATACAGGTTTAAGGTGGACCATTTGGTAATTTCTCATTAATGCTCTGAAACCATATGCTGCAATAAGCAATATTCAATATGGCGGTGGACAGTGAATGATCTGCACCAGACAATCCCGTGATCAACAACATGAGCATCGATCTGTGCACCTGAGAACTGTTGACAAGCATAGTGGCTTTTTATGGTAAGCATTGGTTGCTGAAGACCTATTCTACCCCGGATCTTCACTGGTCTGAGAGATCAGGAAACAGAAGTAGAAGGAGACTGATCCTGAAGTATAGTCGAAAGTTGTCTGGAGATTTCTGGAGTGAACGTGAGGTGGTGATCCCCATATCTGGCAGGTTTGTTGAAGGTTCATAATGGCTCAGTGAAAGCTACTCAAACACCCGTGACTGAATAGTAGGTTTGATCATCATCAGTGTCATATCTCTGGAACAAATAGTGCAGGGTTAACTCAAGTAGCAGTCACATGGAGCATAAAAAATATCCTTGCTCTGTCACTGAAAAGGAAAATCATAAAGCTTTCTTCATGAGCCAGTTGGGTTTTTTGGGGCTGTAGGACCCAATGAACATGGTGGAGAGATTATCTTCATCCAAATTTTAACAATAACTACATCTGGAAGTCCAGGCACATAAGGTTAAAGATTGGACTTGTAGAAATACCTTCCTGCATTGAGGACAAGTTTTCCTCTTCCCAGCCAAAGAATTATACGTTCCCACAGTTGTAGATGGATTCAATTACTTTAAACCAACTTATTTCTGTGATTGCAATATACTGCGAAGCACGCTACTCAGCCAAGAATGCGAGATTTAATTTTGCGAGTGGTTGTTTTGAAACGAACCCTAAATAAACTAAGATCAAACGTAATTTTGTCCATTGTGTTTTCTTTGACTCAAAGGCACCGATGATGCGCAGGATGGTTATAAACACAAACCTGATAATAATGCTTAGCTCAGTTAGTCAGTGTTATGAATTTAAGTTTGTAAAATTGTATTTAAAGATCACACATAACATCAAAGTTCATTCACAATCTTGAAGTATCTTACCATTACAAAGGGAGGTGAAAACTTGTGTCTCCTCGACCCTTACAAGGCCGAGACACCTGAAAAGGTGGCAAGAATGGCTGCAGTAAATGAAACTATCATTGCTGCATGTCAGAAGACACCAGAGAAGACCATCACAAAACATGGAGTCAAAAGAAAGCGAGAGAACAATGCCATTTCCCCCATGACCAGACAAAGATCGCCAAGTATGCCACAAAAATGGAAATTCCAAAGCAGCCAAACATTTCAGCAAGATTTTAGGACTGGATATCAGCAAAAGCTCCGTGCGATATATGAAGACATCGTACTTGAAAAATATAAACCAAAACAACATTGAAGATATAACGAAACTGGGCCCGCTTGCACAGAGCAATCTTAGTTACAATAAATCTTAGGTCCCTACAATCAACTTTACAATCACCATACAATTGCCCTTATCCACTTGTACAAAGACAATCTTAGGACAGCAAGGATTTAAGATTGTGATCTTAACTAAGATCGAACTCTTCAACGTTGGAGGTAGAAATTTCTTAAACTCAACTCCTGTCTACAGTTGTCAAATGCGCATAGCATGCAGCGCAAATACAACGTGGAACTGGTTACTGCACACAGATGACATTCCTTCTTTAATCGCACCTTGCAGATTTTTCATGACAACAAACATAAAAAAACAAAAAAAACAAAAGAAAAACCCAGCAACCCCAACCCACAAATCTTTGAAGTAAATAATAACGTTGAAGGAAGCGATAACGTAGAAGGTAACATGTATAATCACTCGTACCTCAGGGGTTAGTCTCTATTTTTTCTACATTCTAATTTTTTTATGAACTAAACATGTGATACTGCAACCACAGAAATATCATGTTTTATGCAAATACTGAAATACAAACAAATACATTAACAGATTGGGTCATGAAATTAAAAGATAACACATAAATAAAATTTCCTTATGACATAACACCTAAATGTACCATGATTTGTCAGTGACTGTCAGTTGAACATAGTTTGGCACCGATGTTATTTGGAGTAAAATCCCATATATATCCCAAAAGCATTAGATTTGTAAAGATAAGAAAGTGTGACATGACTGTGGGAGTGTTTCTTGATAATTAATTTTTTCGCTTTGTTAAAAAAAAAATCACATACCCCAGCTAGTGTATTTTTCCGTTTGAAAAATACTTGTATTATATTCAAAATACATAGAATAAAACTCTTGTCTCTCGTCAGATTCAATTTTTACAAGTAGAAAAAAACATAATTTTGTACTTTATCCAACTGTAGATTATTTAACTGATAAACTAAGACAAAATCATTAACCGAAAAGAAATATGTGGATGTCTGTTCTGTCACTACAGAACATGCATTGTATTTGGGCATGGCAGATTATACGGCAACGGCATAATCTACAAAGGGAAACCACTCCCATCTTGCGTAAAAACTAAAATTAGCTGCCCTTGAGTTATTGAAAAGGTCATGGCCACTGCTAATCGCATGCAGACCCCTTTCGTTAGACCTACTATCCTTTCTTTGTTTATCAAAAAGGTATGGTGTTTATACTTTTTCCAATACTGAACCGGGTGAGAATTGTACTCTATGATATCGACTCAATAATGATGTTGTTCAAGTGGGCCTTGGTGCACAAACAGCGTGGGCGACCTTTGCTCCTGGGTCAACTCGACAAACTTGTAAAAGATCATGTGACCGGCATCAGGGAAGGGGGTGGTGTCATCAGCTACAACATTGTTTTAGCTGCTGCCCAAGGGATCATCCTACAGGAAAACAGAATGTTCTGGTCTGAGAATGGCGGACCCATCGAGCTGAGAGCTGAACTGGAGTTGGGCTGAATCCTTCCTACAACGAATTGGATTTGTCAAACGAAAAGTGACCAAGTCCGCAAGGAAACTGCTGACAGACTACGAGGACAAAAAGACAAGAGTTTGTGTCATCAGTGCATGAAGTGATTGAACAACAGTGCATTCCCGAGGAATTAGTGATAAAATTTGACCAGACCGGAGTTAAGATTGTGCCTGTGTCGAACTAGACAATGAGCCAGTGTACTTCTAAACAAGTGGACATTGTAGGACTAGATGACAAAAGAGAAGTCACCATGTTACATGGATGTTACTTGCCATTTTGTTGTAGGAAATAAACATATTTTTCGTACTTATTACTGCATGATTTTTAGCTGCGATTGACTGTCACTCACAGTTTTCGCAATAATTAGTAGGTCACAAAATATAGTTGGTTTACAGTAGATTCCACTTAAAAAAAACACAGTATGTGTGCACAGCAGTGCTGAAGGAAGTCAAAGACCAGACAAAGGAGTCACTTGATCAATGGAGGGCAGGCTGCATGCTTCAGAGACTTCAGGATGTCCAGGAAAGGGAGCAATAACGTGTTTTCGAGTAAATGGTAGAAGAGAAGCCAAAAGCTTTGTTTGCAATTCATTTCCACCCAGCTGTCAATCATGAAAGAGAGAGTACTAATTATAACTGTGACAAAGGATAAAGTGTAAAACTTTGAGAGTATTCACACGTGTCACCATACACCATCATGCAACTATTCAATAAATAAAATACCTGTTTTTTACAAAGGAAGCAAGTTTTCTTGAAACACTGCTGACATGTCATAGAAAGCTGACCCTGTCCATTTTGCCAACCTTGATACAGAAATCCATTGCCACACTGAAACATAAAACATGTTATGATACAAATTTGTACAGGCAAACTAAAATTAATTTATTTGCAAGCAATGAATTATTAGATTTTTATAACAACCCATGTCACATTTTATTGTCCCCAGTGCCCCAAGACAAACGACAATTGTTATGCAACATGTGTTGCATTATTTCTTTACACCATAAAACTATTCAAATACTGTCAGGCATGACAACAATCCATAATCAGCATGTGGCCATAACAAGTGGCACAACTGGTCAAACTGTTTGAAACTGGTGTCAAATTGTCTACCTCAAAATATCTTAGGCACATCTTTGCCTTGAAAAGTTTCTTTCAAAACATATAGACTCCAATCTTCCATTCACTAAAAACTTTGCATGAAAGAATCTAATGATCAAATAGTTTTTACAAATGCAATCAGATACATACTGATGGTAAAACATTAACACCTGAAATGTGAACATGAGTCATCAGAAGATGACATATCCCCCCGGCCCCCACATATTTGAAAGGACAAATCATCTGACAGTTAATCAGAATCAGGATCTGTAATCAGAAAAAGTCACCATTTCAAGATCTATCTTGTATATCTGCTAAGATCTTTTGAAAGATATGAAATAGTTTTCGAGCTGTGCTCCAGAAACGAAGTCAGCAACATGTTCATGGATCCAAGAAAATAATACATCATAAAAACCTGTAAATAGCAAAAGGCACCACTTTGGGGTCTTCCACACATATCTACCAGGTTTTACTGACAGATATTAAGAAGTTTTTGAGTTCTGCTCCGGAAATGAAACACACCTCCCACTTTTGAGAGTACGTCGAAAATGTTTCCATGGAAACTGAGAAAATAATACATCACAAAAAACTGTAAGTAGCAAAAGGCACCACTTTAGGTTCTGACTGATATATTTAACAAGTTTTGCAGAAAAATATTGAACGGTTTTTTAGTTCTGCTCTGGAAACGAAGCACATCCATCCATTTTGAGACTAAGTCCAAACCGTTTCCATGTAAACTGAGAGAACAATAAATCACAAAAACCTGTAATACCAAAAGGCACCACTTTGGGCCTGCCACACATATCTATCACGTTTTGCAGAAAAATATTGAATGGTTTTTGAGTTATGCTCCAGAAATGAAGCCCGCCCCACCACTAGACTAACACCAAAATGTTCCATGGAAAAACAAAAAAAAATAAAAATGCCAAAACTCTGTAAATAGCAAAAGGCACAACTATAGGTTGAGATCATTATATCTATCAAGTTTGGTCCAAACATATTGAACAGTTTCTGAGTTATGCTCCGGAAACAAAATGATTACGGATGGACGGATGGGACGAAGAGCATGTGTCATGTAATGGACAGAGGCGTAGGAACAGCACAGCACAGCACAGTTGACACATACAATAAGAGTCAATCATGGAATGTCTCAGTCACTTAAAGGTGGTATATAATACATACATCATTTATTTAGCATCATTATAAATGAAACCCCATCACTAAAACTGCTCTTTTTGAGATTCAGTTAGCTTAAATCAACCTTTTTGATAGCAGTGCAAAATTCTCTCCTGCTAATGAAATTTCAACCAATCAGAGGGAGGAGTCCCTCAGTGACATGTGAGGTATGGATATAAGGGGCGCAGCAGAATTCATGTACATTTCCGGGGGTAAATGATTTTGTTTAGAGGTTTGTCTGAACCTGAAATTGTGACAAATGTTGTCAAAAATGAAAGCATTATGTTTTCACATCACTGTCATTTAGTCTTGTCGTCTGCTTTGCCAAGCTCCTAAGTTACAACTTGTTGTCATGGACAATTCCGTCAAAATCGCTTGTTGTCATAATGATTACCTGTTGGTTAGGTCTGGCTCTTGTTCCCCAATTCACTCAGGTGTTAAAACCATTTATGTCAAGTGATATAAATATGGTTAATTCAATGGATTGGCATTTTGGTACAAATCAGACTCTGACACGTCTAGAAGTATTTCAGACAGTAGGGATCCCACATCCTCATTCCCTTGATATGATCTTGATACCATGCTTTGGTTTGAATCAAAAGTGAGCAAGGAACCCATAGAGGCATATGGATACAACCTCACAATGCAGAGTTGTGCATCTCCATATCATAAGCCACATCTCACAACTGACTGATCTACTGGGGTAACAGGCTGAACTTTTCCCCTAGCCAAACCTGCCCTTGGGAAACTTTGCCCTAAGACAAACTTTCTCGGAAGAAGTTTTGGGCTAGACCAAACTCACTCCCCAGCCCCTTCCCTTACAATCAACTTTAACTCATTAAGGCAGAGGGACATGTATGTGTGGCAAATTAATTAGCTTCTCATAGCGAGAGCCACGTATAGGCGGGAATAAAAAACACCTCTTATTCAGAGAGAGTTGCACATGGTCATCAGCAGAAAGCACCTCTCATTCATCAAGAGACTCACATGTGCATTTTACATTTTAAATTTGTACTGCACCTATTATATCAATCAATTTAGTAGCATTAATCAAAGATTAGCTTTTCTTACGAGAGAGGTTACCATCTGTCTTAATCAGAAGAAGTATCAAGGTGTTTTGATAACAACTGCTAGCAATGTCATAGGCTTATACAGGCAAATGAACATGTCTGGGAGAAAGAGAATTATGAGATATTATGAGTTACAGGAGGTAAGTGTTTGTTACTAATGGGAGTGAATACTAAAATACATTTTTGCACATTGATTTAATTAATGGTGACAAGGTTACAGAACCTTCTTCTAAATTAAATCATTCATCCATTCGTGTTAATAATTTATATAATGAATTGTAGACATATATACCAATACTGTATTACACCCTTGTTCGTATAGATTTGAAATAAACCAAGTTACTAATTTAGACCTAACTCAGTTGCGACTATTGATTTTTCATAATTCTGAAGTTGATAATGTTACATAATCAAATATGAAGTGATAACTCTTGCATCGACTCATAACATATATATTACACATAAACCATAAAAAGGTAACTGAAGTATTTTGTTCAAGCTGTTGAAATTTTCATATTGATTTGAAATGTCAAAGCAGTTTCCATAAGCATTGTGTAAGAAACATTTGTATTTGATCTCTGTAATTATCTGATCCAGTGAAATTATCATGTGTATCAATAAACTGAGTCTCTATTGATCCATTGTCAATAAAAGCAGGATAATATATTGGTTATGGTATACACATGCATAAAATCATTTAATCAGACAAGAGTAATGAGATAGTTGAACACCTCTTTCAACCTTGAAATAACAGCCTCTGGCAGAATGTATGTCTAGTTATGCTCTTGATGAAAGTGTGACAAGTATAAAACAAACTAATGCGCTGTTATATCACACAACCTGTTTTATTGAGTCACGCCAATTATCAATCTTCTGAACCGTGTTTGCATTCAATATAAATACAGGCATGCTCATCTTCATAAATGTTTGGGGGATTCACCTGCAAGTGTATACATCATAATAAATGAGTATTGTGTCACTTTATGAATTCCATAATACATGTACTCAACTTATGATATTCATTCGAAAAAATCTACAGATTATATTTAAATGTTCAGCAAGCCATTATGTTTGATGTACTTGTAGCGTGTGCAAAATGTATATGCAAATAAATACTATCTCTACTCAGTGGTTGGATTGGGTTGTCAGCAGTAATAATAATCAGATTGTGGCACTTTGAACTCTTTAAGGAAAAATAAACTTGCCAAAGTGCTTGGTAGTCCTGTCTGTACATTTCATGCATCACCACGATTATGTATGTTCACGATACACAAACTTTTTCATGATAGCTACAGTTGATAAAGCTGAAATTCATCATATCAACTGGTCGATGAGTCTAGCAAGTAATCGATCTGTATCCAAAGCTGTCTAGTGACCAAACATGCTCTCCAGAAATTTAGCTCATGCCCCATCACTAGAATAACAGCTACTCTCTGAAATGAACATATTTTACTGAAAAAACGTTCACAGTGAAAAAAAAATGAGACTTTCTGAAGCTATGGAACTCTAGACTTGTCACATTTTCTAGACTTGCATGGGCTTTCTTGGATATATATACTTCAGGGTCTGTACGACAGACTACCCCATCACCTGTCATTTCTTCTGTGACAGGTATCTCATGATACAATTGGTCATAGATAACAAATCAGCCACTATACTGAACAGTTGAGATAAAAACGTTCTATTCCATGACGCAACTACCCATGACCCTTTGTCTTATATATGTGCAAGGAATATATACATTTATGGTCATATGATAACTTATGGTTTCTGCGTTAAATCTAGATGAACAAAACTGACAAACTGTGAATCTGCTCCATGCAAGTCACAGACTAGCTTATTAGTACTTTCCTTGAAATATTCAGTATACACAAGCAATGTATCAGCGAAAACGCTTCTTTCTTTGAAGATTATTAGGCATGTACATAAATTCTTTTCTGCCATTGGCATAGATGTTTTGCACAATTTAACCTCAATGATATAAGGGAGACAATTTGTTTAAGTATGTCTAATGTCTTACATACAAAGAATACATATATGTATGTTAAGAAAAACTGTATGCACTCATGCCACCAAAGGTCTACAAGAGAAAGTGCAATAAAATTACATAAAACACTGAATGTATGGTATGCATTCACACCTGCTTCCTTTCAACATATATCTTTACAACACAATAAAACAATCAGGACTTGGTCGTATGATGAGACAGTTTCCTGTAATCTCCTGTGTGAATTAGTCACAGCCACAGCCACAGCCAGCCAGGCAATCAGCATGGGGTTCCAGGTGTTGAGCAGTGAAGTGGCTCTCGGGCTTAATGAGTTAAATGGGACCCAGCACTGTTTAATTTTGCCCAGCACTACTATTTATTAACTCATTAAGCCTCAGAGCCACTTCACTACTCAACATCTGGAACCCCTGGCTGATTGCCCAACCTGACTAACTGGGCCAAAACTAGTGTTAATCACAGCTGATTTCCCTAGGAGGATTTTGGGGATGACAGGAAACTGCCTAGTCATACCACGGATACTCTACAACAGGGATAGGTCACTCTTGCTTTCTTTACCATTTCTACTAATTAACGTGTGCCTCATCATGCTCCAACGCACACAGGGACTTGGCTCATTCCCAGTGCAACTTAAAGGTCACATGCAACGTAAAACACAACTTTGCAGATTCTGGTACCTTTCGGTATGCATTCACCGAAACAAATCATAAAAAATGCCTATTCAACCTATAAAGTTGAAAAAAACGCGATGAAAAAAAAGCCCGCGAAATCGGAGTTCAAACGTTTCACTAACGTGGCTAAACTGGTTTCAGTAACTGTGCTGCGCTGTGCCCGTGACGCATGCGCAGTGAATAGGTTCGCGGAGCTTGAAACAGTATGCATGCCTAGCGTCTGAGGTTGTGAGCAGTAGTCTAATCTTGGTGGTGTACACAAACGAGTAAATAATCTACTCGTTACGTAAAAAAAGCTTGTGGTAAGCAGTGTCCGTCACAGAGAAAGCTCAGTGTCTTGTTTATTCACACCTATGTGTCTGAATGCCTGTCTGCCAAAGACAAAATGCAATACACAGCTTCAATCATTGACCGCGTGCAATTTGAACTTAACACCTATCAGACTATACGACATAAAGAAAACAAGTTGATTTATGACTCGTGCACCCGAGTCCCGTGTCTGCCACATTATGTAATTAGGCACGTGTGATACACATGACATGCTTTTATGTCTGTGGGTTGCAAACATACTACATTCATTTTTTTCGGATGACTGGATCTGACGGAAACTGGTGCAAACTCTTGTCAGTTTTAAGTCCTGCTTTGTACTTGGACGAATGACAGATTACAGTCACGCAGTAGGTTACCATCTCTACTGACATGATTTTTTTATTGGATCGAGCGCAAATTCAGAGAACATGTATTTTCTAAACCCAACATCTCTATATACATTCTTCATGGATAACGACTTCTTTTAGTGCATATGATTTTGTTTGACAACAGTATATGAATCCAAACTGAAACGACGCATCAAGTACACAAAAAGAAGTTGTTATCCATAAAGAATCTTACTTTCGTGTGACTCGCTATTCTTCTAAAATGCCCATCAAACAGATCATCTTTCTGTACACACAATGAACCCTCAGCATATCAGCAAATGAAACAGCCAATCGGAAGCCGTCGTTACACTTGAGTGCATATCCACCCGCTATGACTGGGTTCGGTCTCCCGAGGGCTTCGTTTCGGGGGAAGTAAGCCCAAGTACAAAATATTGCACTTTTGAATCGCGATTGTACGCTTATAATTTTGTTTATTTGTTTTTTTTAAAGCAGCAATGTATATTATATGTCATGTATAAGTGATAAATGTGTTTTAATTGTGTTTGATTTTTTGGTTGCATGTGACCTTTAAGTTGTGTTTAACCAGGGAGACAATAAAGAGTATATGCATTGTAGATTATCCCTGGTTATCCGAGTTTATTGTATCAGTCGGAATTTTACAATGAATGAATGAATTATAGTAAGAATTAAGAGCAAGAATTATGTGAATGAAATGAACGAAATAAAGAAAAAGAATAAAAGAAAGAAGTACATATATGAATGAATGAAAGAATAAATGATACACCGCTGCCTTCCCTCCCAAAACATGTTAAAGAACGCAAAAGTATCGTGAGAACACATGATAACATCAGCTGTCCTTATAAAAAATCTACTTTGAAACATTTTTGTTTACATTAATAATTAATTCAGATATCTTATTGCATGTGGGGAATGGAATGGACATTAACAAAATGTTAACTGACACTGTCACACTACACTGCCATGTAAAACTCTCACAAAGCGTTCTAAAACACCTTTCCAGTTTTGTCAAATAATAAGATCAATAAGAAAGAAACAAGTTATGGAACTATAACCCTCAAGCATCAAAGGCAAATCAGATCAATTCGGCAATATGTCATATTTTTCTCACACCTCAAATACACCTTAACATTTTGTTTTAGATTATGGAACTATCACTATTACTTGCAAACACATTTCATTTGATATTATATTTCCCTCATATGAATTAAAGGTGTATGTGAAAGATGTTTTTGAGGAAGTAACTAGGAATACTCAAACAACGGCATACAGCATTTCAATGGCAAAATGTCATATTTTTCACACACCTCAATTACACCCTAACAATTTTTGAAGTCATGAAACTGTCACTATTACTTGCAAATTCCATTCAACTGAAGGTATGTTCTCCTTCTAAGAATGAAAAGAATGTGTGAAAAAAGTTTTTATCAGCACAATGTAGTCTATCTTCGCGGTGAATCAAGAATAGAAGCCAGTGAGCTATAACATACCGACTTGAAACTTTACTCTGCTGTCCTAATACAGACACTAATACCAATTATTTGACTTAAACTGAAGTGACACAATAGTTCACCTATCTTCTACATGTTGGATTTCAGTTGTTACAACACTCAGCGAACTTAATCAGCTGTTGAAAATAAACCGGGCTCAATCTTAAATACTACGCTGCCACCATATTGGCTATACTGGTTATGTAACAACCTGAGACATACGTTCAGGGGCTTTTCGAGGAGTTTCTTCTCCCCCTTTACATAGGCCCCCTGGTCGTACAAACAAGTCCTGACTGTTTAATTGTGTTGTAAAGATACATGCTGAAAAAACTAATTCTCTCTCATATCATTGTGAGGTATAATTTTTCAAAATATCTATGATGATGACATGATGTAAAAAGAATGAATTACATACAATATAACCTACGAAAAAATTAGCATTTTGCCAATACATTGCTCATGTATACAGATTGTTTTAAGGGAAGTACTATTACGCTAGTCTGTGATTAACATACAGCACATTCATAGCTTGGCACTAAGTTTCATATAGATTTCATGCAGAAAACATATGTGACCATACAAACATACATATACAAAATGTTGCACAGACAACAAATGGTCGCATGATAATATGTCATCAAATTTGGGGCGTGGGCTAAATTTCTGGAAAGAATGTTTCTCCACCCAACAGCTTAGATACAGATTGATTATTGGTTATAACGCTGACCAATCGGTATGCTGTGTTTTGGCTTCGTCAACTCAAGCTATTATGTTCAGTTATGTATTGTTTTTATAATATTTTTAACAATGTTTCTTGTAAGTTCAACCTTATTTGGCTGTAAATGTTTTCATCGAGTTCAACAATGGAAAAGCTGTCTTTTATTTTCAGTACTCCGTAATTTCTGTTTTGGTTTTTCAGGGCAATTAATCTATTATGATTGAAATAATATTTGTAAAATATGATTATTTTGGATGTCAGAGTCAGTCAAACACAATTATTGTGTTAAACATTTCATCAACCAATTTAATGTTAAACCAATGTAATTGTAATAATTATCAGTTACACAGTGTTTTGAAAGGATTGTGGCTTCAATGTAACTTCAAAACTCTTTACAATTATGTAGTTTTAGAAGAACAAATTTGTCAATGATGTTATGTTCCACGTATGTTCTGTTTGTTGTAGATATCAGAGAATAAATCTCGTAAAAAAATGAAAATTTTGACTTCTTATAAGTTTCTCATGCTAATTAAGAAAAAGATGAAAAATTTTTGTCACTAAGAAATTTGTAAGATTCTTATAAGAAACACCATTTTGATATCTCATAAGTTTCTTATTTCCAGCTATTTCTAAATAAAGAATCTTATAAGTATACGTCTTCTTATAAGAATCTTATAAGATCTTATAAGGTAAAACCATACAGGTAAACATACATACTAGTAATGATGTATGAATTATACACTTACGACAAACATGAATAGATAGACACTTTGGCGACACTTTGATATGAATGAATAGCTACACTAAAGTACACACAGTACAGAATTAACGAAGTGACATAATACTGGAGTATTATATTGAATAACCTTGCAGCTGAATCCTGCTAAATATTTATGAACATGGGCGTGCGTATATACTGTAAGCAAATGAAGTTCATGTGATTAGACATGCATGTTCTGAAGACTACGTTTTTTGTTCCTTGACATGCAAAATTGACTTGAAAACGCAACACAGTAAGTGTTCATAGACAAGAAACACCACATCAACACACATCATCATGAGAAAAAGCATGATTCACGTGCTGCTTGCTAGGCTGGGGTGAGCGGACCACGTGGGTTGGCGGGATTGGTTGGGCTAGCTTGTATGGCTCAGAGTTAGTTAGTTTTTGCCGTTAGTGATTAGATTTTTTATACACTCTGTGGAGTTTAGCATATATAATTCAAATCTGCATAGCCTGAAATATTCGTTCAGGCCATTAGTTTAGCAGAAGTCATTTAACATATAGGAAATTCTCATATTTAGTTTGAAAAGTAAGAGTCATTCACATTTAGTTTGTTGAGTTCAAGTTATATCATTTTTTATCGTCTTAGGTTACAAATGTTATCATCCTGAGTTGTTTTGAGAAAAATTTAGTTGTTCGTTTGAACACATGCATGTATGCATAAACATTGCATAGAGGGGCATGACTCCACAAAGCAAGTTGTCCAACAACATAACAGCACATCAGTTTATTTTACACGTGCCACGAGACAAACCTTTCAACAAGGATGTAACTACACATGCATTCTACTGGAGGCTGCTATTTTAAGGTCGAAAGAGGTTTTCAGTTATCTCATTACTGCAATCTCATTAAATGATTATAAGCATGTGTATCGATACTGTGACTAATACACCCATCCAGCTTTTATTGAAAATGGATCAAAAGAGACTGAGTAATTACCCCGGATTTGATAATTACAGAGATCAAATACAAATGTTTTACACAATGCCCCTGCAAATTGCATAGAAAACTGACAATTCAAATCAACATGAACCTTTCAACAGCTTGAACAAAAATGCATGAAATACCCTTGTATGGTTTAAATGACATTACCTCTGTCGATGTCTAAGACGTTGTTGAATTACCAACATACAGTCGAACCCCATTGTCTAGAACTCGGTTGAGACGAATTCTCGGATGTGTCGAACTGACATCTCGGTCCCTGCCGATTTCCTTATATTTATCATTATTTTTACCCTGATGTGTCGAACTAGATGTGTCGAATTCCCGGTTGTGTCGAACTCATTTTAGGGTCCCCAAAGGCTCTAACAAGTACAAATTTACCCTTTTGTCTCGAACTGTCAAAGTTGGTTGTAGCAACTGAAAACTGCAGTCGCGCAATCGGAAGTCATCCTCATAAGATCAAAAGTAACGATTAACAGACTCAACAATCAAGTGACATGTTTAACTACGCATCTATACACACATTGACAGCACACTTACCAACTGAACTTTACTCAAACAATTAACCATAATTAAGTTGTTACCAGTGACACGTTGATCACGGACCGACAGGATATCTCTAAACAAACAATGGCGCATGTTGTTGTCATGTGACAGTCATGTTAGCGGTCATGTGATTTCCTTGAAAATACAAAATGAGAAGTGAGGAAAACGGAGTTGGATTATCTAAATTGATGTTTTGTTTTTGGTGTAGTATTTAAGGTGTAGGATCAATTTTTTAACCAGTACGGTTAGTAACATGGCAGAGCAATTCAGCGAAGGACCCGATCAGCCCGGGGGGATAACTGGATCGCATGTTACACCTAAAAAGCGAAAATTATCTGTGAAGACAATAGAGACAAAATACGAGGCTGTCATAGCTGTGGAGTCAGGTGGAAAATCCAAAGCAGAAATTGCAACTGAATTTGGCATACCCAGAAATACACTTTCTACATGGATTAAAAATGCTGATAAAATCAAAGAGGCATTTGTTCAGTCAAGCTTTTCGCCTTCTCGTAAGAGAATGCGTACTGCTAAATTTGATGACGTTGAGGAAGCACTTTTGAAATGGTTCAAAATGGTTAGGGATAGCAGTGCTAATGTAAGCGGTGCTTTATTGAAGGCACAAGCAGAAAAGTTAGCCCAAAAATTAGGCAGACATGATTTTTCCTGCTCAAATGGTTGGCTGGATAGATTTAAGGAAAGACATGAAATTGTCTTGAAGAAAATTTGTGGAGAGGAAAAGTCGGTAGACACGAACGCAGATGCAATGTGTGAGTGGAAGGGGAACCTTGTTACACTTTTGAAATCTCACGCCGAGGATGACATTTACAATGTTGATGAGACTGGTCTCTTTTATCGCTTGATGCCTGACAAAACACTCGAATTTAAGCACCGTGGTTGTGTTGGTTCTTGGTCCTTTCAATGCTGACGGATGTGTCGAACACTCGGATAAGTCGAACTTTTCCCTTGGTCCCGACGAGTTCGACACAACGGGGTTCGACTGTACTATGTTTTGTAACAAATGTAGTAAAATATCTCAGTGTTATAATAACACTGACTATATTTATTATATATTTGATGCAAAGGGCACAGACTATCACATTTTGTTCGATCAGGTAACATTATTAACTTTTGATCACTGAAAATAACTAGTTACAATTCAGTAAGCTTTAACTTGGTAAGTATATTCATGCCTAATCTACTCAAGCTTGGATGTAGAATTATCTGTGTTTATACCCTATGTTTCATTACATGAAACATGATATTGTAATAAAGCCTAAAAAGTGAATTCAAACTGTTTTATTGTATGTTCTTTTATGCATTTTTTGCACATCCTTGAAACTTTGTATGTTGCTTCCTATTTATCTGGAAGTTGAAGAAAATCCTCAGTAACCTCTAAACCGTAACATCTAAGTCAGTCAATGTGCACAAGAAGTATTTTTGTGTCCATTCCCAATGAAGAGTATCAGACACTTAGTCTGCTGGATGTGGGATCATAAATTCCACTCATCCGCTCATACCCACAAGTAAAATGTATTTTGGGAAAGTGAAAAACAGAATTTGTTCATCCTACAGGACAAGTACATTTTCTGACCTACTTTATTTCAAAACAATAAGTTGAAGTTTCATCATTCCTAATTAGAAGTAGATTCAATATCCCTGAAAACTAATTGCAAAGTTTAAGTCTTGATGTGTGTTTGGTATTCCTTTTGAACAGATATCATGCAGCATGGTTTTTGTAACCTAAAAGCCGTGAATATCCTGATTGGTTGCTACAACAAAATTGACCAATGAGAAAAATCATCACAATATGAATGTTACTGCTGTCAAATCAGAATAAGCTTTACTATAGGGAATTCCCTGCTTGTGATTACTGATCGTTTATCGTTGTGAACTTTCCTCTTCTGAGATTTCTTTTATTGTTATACAAAGGTAATTTCCAGGTTAGATGAAATACTTATTCTTTTATCACATACACTAAACTGAAAATTATATTAAACTGACAAGGTGGAAACTTTGATTTAACCTAATGTTACAACAATTCTGGCATTTACTAAATGCACTTGCAAGGCATAATTGGCATTTTCAATGAGGTAAATTCACTAATTCATACTTTTTGGGGTTTACAGTTTTCATTATGGTGATTTGTAACCTGCTAGTTTTCTCAAATATTTCAAATCTTAACACTGTATATCCTCTTGCAAAGCTAAAGGAAGTAACTCGACTCTGGAAAATGAAAGGCTTGTGTTCAAACAACACTGCTGACTGAGTTTGCCATTATGTGTGCCGAGTAGAGTCCTTGAAGTGTTTTCACTTAATTTTACCATTTTTCTTTTTCTTTGAAGTTCAGTGATCTTAAATGGTGAACGAATTCAATTTTGTCAAAAGTCTAAGGTTGTACCTGTGTAGAAGACAAAGTAATTATGTTTATTGTAGTTTCATTTCAAGCAAACATTTTGAACTAAAATAATTCAAACATACATTCATTGTGATACATGATCAATATGGCAAGTACAGTTTTAGAAGGATGAGTGGAAAGTACATATTACTCACCCTTTAGGGCCAATGCAAATCTTAACATGTTTCAAGCCCTGCACTGCAAAAACATCATAATACCATTTTTTGCGGACATTTGTCAAACGTTGAAATAATAGCTACAAAGTGATTTTAAAAAGTGAAACACGCATATGCCTCTCTCGCTGAATAAGAGGTGCTTCATGTTGACGGATATATGTGGCTCTCACTGTGAGAAACTGCCAATTACCTGCCCTATAAACACGTCACTCACTGTGTGGAGGTGGTAAAATGGCCCCATATATGAGTCTCTCAGCCTCAATGAGTTAATTGAGTGTTGCTTGGATATTCCAACACACATAAAACTAAAACATGTAAGGAGAATAACTTTTGTCATGCGTCAATTTTGTGAATTTCTTTGAGGATGTGTTTTGTGTGTGGTAGCGTGACTTGTAGTTATTGAAACAGGCTTCAAACATTGTAAAGCTAACTATGTTTTCCATGAGATACTTATGACAATACCACAAAAAGAACTCTGTCTCCAGTGGGCATCTCCCTGTAAAGTGACCCATGTTTTCCTGTAATGGCTGAATGTAATGGCTGTAATGGGCTTGGCTTAATTTGTGTTTTAGTTTAACTGAAACAATTACGTTTCAAACTCCGCAGTAGACTGCTGGAGTAAGGTGAAGTGAAGGCCTACACAGTGTAATGAGTGAAAAGTAACTGAAGGATGTGTTTGTATGAAACTGTAAACATGTGTTCATTATCATTATCAATGACATAGCTTGGGGATTTTTCTGAATGATCGATTTGTATACCTCAGATACAAATGATTTAAATGATATAAATGACAGCATATAAAAACCTTAAAAATGCAAACATGAAAAGTAGAATAAAATAGCAGCTTTGGCATGTTTAGCTTCAAATTTTGCATCAAGGCTAAACCTCAGATGAAGGATCCCACCCATGTTCAAAGAGGGTGTTTTGACCTAGCATGAACAAAGAAGACCAAACTAATTCCAGACTTACATGAGCACACCATCGGAAATTGGGATCCTTTTGCAGATGCCAATCCCGAACCTTTGTTTCAAATAGATCTTGAATGTCCTTGTCAACGAAGGTGTTCAACTGCAAATAAAATCACAATTAAAAATACACCTATATTCTATGAATATACAAATGGCTTTGAGAAACTGACGCAGTGTAACAACTACCCCATTCACTGTATTGGCTGCAAGGGTACCTAAGCTGAGGATCAACTTTTATAACCAGCCTGACTGCAAACACCATCTAACACTTCTTTTGCTGCATTTTATTCTTAATCTGGAAAAAAGTATTAATAACATTAACAACACTACATGTTACACGTGAAGCTTGTTTCTGACCCACAGGTTTAACAGAAGAAAAAAATTACTTCCATGGTATTGCATTGTCTTTCGTCCCAATGGTTTTCCCAAGATCTATCTCTTTGAGTTATCTCTGCTGGCATGAATGTCAGGAACCTCAAAATGCTCTAAGAAGGGTGTGCTAAGGAAGGCAGGAAGGAATTCCTGGGAGAATGATGGTGGGGCCTCTACTTCAAGTGGTTCTAAGAAAAAGCATTGTCACAAAGGTGACATAATTCCTTACTGAAATGATCAGATCAAATCAGTAATGAATGTGAAGGTCGTAGCTAAAGGGTGATGAAGCTGCATGTCAACCTTGACAGAAATATCCTGGTTAATGTATATGCAAAAATCGTAACAAGGAAATTGCTTGTCAAAAACAAGAGTCATCAGAAGATGACAAATCCCCCTGTCCCCCACATATTTGAAAGGACAATCATCTGACAGTTACTTCATGTTTTTGTAGACTAAGTTTGAATAATATCCATGGAAATCATGAATAATATAAATGCCATATATCTGTCCACAGCAAAATGCACCACTTCAAGATTTGTCTCATATATCTTCCAAAATCTGTTGAAAGATATCAAATGGTTTTCGCGTTGTGCTCCACAAACAAAGCCCATCCCCCCATTTTGAGACTATGTCCGAATCATTTCCATAGAAACCCAGGAAATGACAAATCACAAAAATCTGTAAATAGCAAAAAGCACCACTCTAGGGTTTGCCTCACATATAAGTCAAGTTTTGCAGAAAGACATTAAGAAGTTTTTGAATTCTGCTCCGGAAACGAAGCCCATCCCTCCATATGAAGCCCATCCCTCCACTTTGGGACAAAGTCCAAAACGTTTCCATGGAAACCCAGAAAATGATAAATCACGAAAACCTGTAAAGAGCATAAGGCACCACTTTAGGTTCTGACTGGTATATCTACCAAATTTTGCTGACAGATATTAAGAAATTTTCGAGACTAAGTCCGAAATGTTTCCATGGAAACCAAGAAAATATTAAATTATAAAATCCTGTAAATACCAAAAGGCACTACTCTAGGTTCTGACAGGTATATCTACCAGATCTGCAGAAAACTACTGAACAGGTTTTGAGCTATGCTCCAGAAACTAAGCCCATCCCTCCATTTTGACACTAAGTCCAAATAAATAGCAAAAGGCACAACCATAGGTTCAGATTATTATATTAAAAAAATACTGAACGGTCTTTGAGTTATGCTCCGGAGAAATTATGATTATGGACAGGCAGATGGATGAGTGGATGCACAGACGGACAGACAGACGAGGGGTCGACTATATCACCCCGCACTACTTTGTCTTACTGAAAGGTTTGTCTAACAGTTGAGGCCTTACTACCTCAAGCTAGGTTTTGGGGTATTCCTGGGAAGTAGAATGTTCCTGTTACAATATAGCCTCCTTGATGTTGTACTGGTGTTGTTTTAAGGGATTAAGTCACTGGGTGCTGTGAAATTCTGAAGAATAGGATTTGAACTTGAGTTTAGCTCATTGACATTATAATGATCTCGATCATGTGTTCACTCAATCAGTGTTATACAATACATACATGTCTCACATAGGTATTATATAAATACCGTCCAGTTAACATAGCAAGTATCATTTTCACAATGGCTCAATCACAGTTAAGAGAGTTTGATTACAAGTTCACAAACCTAAACGCTGATATGTATATCAGACATTTAATGGACAGTCCATGTTGTTGTTGTGGATATAAGTATGAAAACACCCTCCACTATTTTTGTTCACTTGGGATAACTATATTCAAAATATGAATTAATAAATAGACAGACAGACAGACAGACATTTTATTCAGTAATAGGCCAGTGGCCCAAAATACAAACATAGGTATAATTAGAATTTACATGCGTTTATCTAAATACATCAGAATCTCTTATTTTCCCAACATTATATAAAAATAGGCATAAGTTTTTTATAACATCTATATTTTTTGAGGTCATAATGTTTATAAAACTGTGTTGTGATATAGGGTGTTTCAAATATTTATCCAGAAACTTTTTTCTTATGTCTAGGTAGGCTTTACAATAAAGTAAAACATGTATTTCATCTTCAATTACATACAAATTCTTTTGATAGCAAAAGTGACAGAATCTTGAATCATAAGGGATATTGTTGTATCTGCCAGTCTCAGAACAAAGTTTATATTTGCCGCATCTAAATTTTGTTAAAGAATTTCTCAAATATGGGGCAATATCTATAGAGAGATAAGATTCGACATTCAAGGTGGACTTAAAGAGTATATAATTAGAACACTTGGTTGTATTATGTAGCGATGAGAACCAGTCTTGTGAAAGATTATCAGATAGTCTTTGTTTAAAAACAGACATGAATACATCAATATTACCAATATCCTGTGCAATCCAGACAAAGCCAAACCCAAGTCTATATAATATATTCTTGATATGAGATGCCCAAGTCGTTCGTCCAGATTCATCTAGTGACTTTAGCATTAAATAACACTGGTGGGGCAACCTACAACTTGGGAGAGTTAAAAGTCTACACCAATATTTAACTGCCTTTGACATATAAGTAAGCTGAAGAGGGAATCTGCCACATTCACCTAGTGCCATGTTGTTGCAAGTATTTTTACCAACTTTTAAGAAATATTTACATGTTTTTATCTGTATTTGTTCGAAGATTTTACAGTGGGTAACACCCCAAATTTCTGAACCGTAGCAGAGAATCGGTTTTACCATAGCATCAAATATTCTAAAAAGATCTGCACATGACAGAAAACCTACACGTTTTTGGAATCTAAAGATAGCCATAACGGCTTTATTGGCTTGTGATGCAAGAGTAGTGTGAGCTTTAGTCCACACTAACCTAGGAGTAAACACGATACCCAAATACCTGTAGTATGAAACAACTTCCAGCTTTTGCCCTAAAAGAAACCACTTTTCATACTGTCTAAGGGGCCCACTATTTCTGAACACAATAACCTTAGTCTTATCAATATTGACCTTCATACCAGTGACTCGACAAAAATTCTCAAGGCCATGAATCTTCTTCTGTAGCTGGAATGCTGTATCTGAGACTGAGGAAACATCATCCGCAAACATTAGAGCATATAGGTTATTAACGTTAGGCGAAATAAATACACCACGGCCGCCAAATTGCTCCATACTTTGCATGAGCTGATTAATGAAGATAATAAACAGTTGGGGACTGAGGATGCAGCCCTGCCTAGTACCTATACTACAATCAAAATAGCTTGACAGACCTTTAGATGTTCTAACACAGGCTGACAACCTATCATACATTGATACCAAGATGTTATAGAATTTACCACCCACACCAACTCTTTTCAGACTTGACAGAAGAATTTTGTGATTAACTGTATCAAAGGCCTTAGAGAAATCAATAAACAGACAGTAGAACCCTCCTTTTTTCTTAACTGAGTATTTCTGAACCATAGCTTGAAGTGAGAAAATGTGGTCAGTGGTAGAATAATTGCTCCTAAATCCTGCCTGTGCTTCATGAATAATATTCTTCTCCTCACACCAAACCTGTAATCTACTGTTAAGAATGGAAGTGAATATTTTACACACTGAATCAATAAGAGAAATACCTCTGTAATTATTAGGGTTACTTTTGCCACCAGATTTATAGAAAGGACAAATAATGCTTCTGCCCCACTGCACAGGAAAAATACTTTCCTGGAAAATCTTATTAAACAGCACTGTTAAGTAATTACTGATAAATGTCTTAGAAGCTTTAATGAAGTCAATTGCAATACCATCTGGTCCAGGGGACTTGTTTTTTGCCAGTTTATCAATGTGAAATAAGACTTCATTTTCGGTAATGTCACAGTTTAATGTTACAAGCTCTTCATCCTTGTAGACCTCTGAATTGATATCTCTGTCATGCACATTACCAGAACACTCAGTAAGAAGCCCTGAAAAGTGATTGTACCAGTTTTCACAACTTATATCGTATGTTTTGTCAGGTGTTGATATTGAACCTGATTGCTTTAGTGTTCTCCAGAATTCTCTTGGGTTGTTTCTCGCTGCCATAAGTTTTTCTTTTTGAATATCAAAGTAAGCTGTTCGTTTGTAGTTGAAAGTCTTCTTGAATGATTTACGTAGGGTTTTATAAATCAATATATCTAAGTTATTATCTCTATGGTCTCTCAGTGTTTTATATTTCAAATGTTTTAATTGTTCAAGTTCTTCGTCCCACCATGGGGGCTGAGGTTTGGAATTAATGTCATGGAAACCTGAAAATACCTTCCTATTGTGTTCTGCAGCTCTTTGGTACAGCTCTGTAAAAACATTTAATGAATCTTCAATATTAATGTCTATATAGTGATATAATTCTCTATGTAGTTTTCCATACAGGCTTTGGAACTTAGAGATAAACATATCACAGAGCTCTTCATTCCACACGTATTTAGTCCATACTGTTGTTGAATTACTCTCTATGCAATTGCTAGTTGGAGGATCTGTTGCTACAGGTGACTCGAGCACACCAGTAATGTTGGGTGGCTGGATATTCAGAGAACAGTAAATAGGAAAATGATCAGACACATCACATGTACCAACACCAAAATTAGCAACTCTAGGAAACACAGATGTTGATGCAATCATGTAGTCTACTAGACTAGAACCATTATGTGTAACACAAGTAAACTGTCCTTGTTTATCCTCATATAGTCTACCATTCATGATATGGATTCCAAATGCACAGCACAGTTCCATCAGTTTTTTACCAAAGTTGTTATGATGTATGTTGTCTTTACTTGATCTGGACATTTCAAAATCATCTGAGGGATAATCATCAACATCTCTTACAATAAAATCAATATTATCATTAGGAATGAAGTCTAAAAAGTCTTTAGTCCTAGCATTTAGGTCACCAGCTAGAAATAGTTGTTTGTCCGGGTGATCAGCAGCTATAATATTTAAGTAATGTTCAAGCATGGCAATTCCATCACTGTCACTAGCATCATACACTGGAGAGCCCTCTGGCGAGATATAAGTAAATATAAGCAGAGTGTCTTTATCCCAATGCAAGCACTTAGTTGAGAAAAGTAAAACAACAGTGTTTTGAAAATGATCATAAAGTCTTGTAATTATATCATCCTGTAGCCATTTCTCCTTTATCAACACGGTGACTCCGCCACTGTGGCGGCCTAACTGTTTCATTTTATCTCTCACAGCGTTGACTGCTCGAAAACCGGACAAAAAGGCGGAAAATTCGTTATGAGCCTTTACAAATGATTCACAAAAACATACTATATCGAAATTATGACACAAAGGTTTCACCTGGGAATATTCATTGTCATGTTTATGTCGACCGCCGATATTCCACGTCAGAATGTTGAAAATAAGGCCATGGTCATCGCATCATTTGTCGGTTTGTTTATCTTCCGACTGGGTCCGTCCTTCACCTTCCTTGTCTATTTCATTTCCGGGTCCAAACAAACTGGCCCACGTGGTTGTGTTATTGTTTGAGTATGGCGGTTCTTTGTGCGATCCTTTCTCTTTCACGATGTTTTGGGAATTCCTATCATACACAAACACTTGACCATTTACAATAAGCTTATTTTGCCTCATCTTCGGGTTGTTTCCTGCATTCCTTGCCTTCACAAACCAAGGTGAAAGTGCTCGTCTGTCCTCTCGTATTTTCTGGGGGAAGTCCTCTGTCACACGCTTGTGTTGTGATCCCTCAGTCCTGTCCGGACGTGCTGCCTTGAAGATGTCGCTCTTATCTTTAGATGTCAGAAATTTCGCAATGATTGGAGAACCTGGCTTCCGCTGATTTAGCCGATGTGCTCGTATTATCACCATCTCGTAGGCGTTGCCCATATGTAAATCTTCAGACAGAAACTGACGCACCTTACTCTCCGATTGTTCCCACGTCTCGCCTTTATCGCCGGGAATCCCATGGAAAATTAGATTTTCTCTTCGGTTCCTAGATTCGAAGTCAGTAATCTTATCTTCCATCGCTGATAGTTTTGACTTTAGCTCTTTGTTTTCTTGTTGTAGATGATGAAGTTGGCTGCTGAAATCTGTCGCCATCTTGTCGACCTTGTCACTGAGGTTTACAAAGTTTTTGTTCATAGATTTGATATCAGTTTTCATTTCAAGGAGTATGGTCAATATATCAGTGCTGTCCTTTTCACTCAGGTTTATGCCAAGTGCACCCGATTCGTCCACGGCCAGGGTTTGTTGTCGTGTAGTGGGTCCAGGGTTTGACTCGACATCGCCACATGTGATAAGTAGGACACTCATCAGACAAATTAAACGCACTCCAAGCAAGAGGTAACACCTCTCAAGTTTTAGTCCATGCATACTTAGGCCTTTTATCTTGTTTGGTTGGCAAAATGTGCCTATTTTGGCTCTGTATTGGGCTAAAGAAATGCCCATTTTTCAGAGCTCGTAACTGACACGATTATTAATAAATATGTATTTTTATACGTAGGGTTATCACATGGATACCATTGTAAATGGATACACAGAACCTGCACATTGTGAAAACCAGAAAATAGTTGAATCCATCCACAATTTTATTATCAAGACACAACGCTTTTTATTTCCACAGAAAAATAATGAACTTAATCTGACTTAACAATAACCTCTAAGAATGGAACCACATGACACGAACGAGACCGGAATGAATAACAGTATGGAGGAATGGCATTATGAAGTTATGATAGATTGTTGGAACGAACATGCACCCTAACATTTTCGAGATGATACAAATCTTGTTCAAGGAGCCACAGAGTAATAAGCTGAAAATGCTCCTAACATAGTGCCAGCCTGATACTGCCCCTGAAAAAGAAATATCAAGATCCCCAGAGAATGGATGGATGGACAGACAAGGCATAGACTATAAAAATCCTTTAATATCACCTGTCATTGCTTGGCTGTCAACCTCTTGATAAGAGTTAGCCATCAGCAATTTTTATCCAAAAATCTTCTGGTACTTAAATGTGTTTTTCATTGACATGAATCTGATTTCTAGAAGTTGGTTAACCAACTTAATTGAGTTAACAAAAGCAGAGTGAAGTTAAAATATTTTCATGAGTCTGAATCTCCTCATCAACGTAGAAGGTCCTTGTGTGAAGACTAGCCACTGTGGGTTTGGTTGCCATGAGGCCATGTATATTCCAGAAAGAAGTACCTCCACTTGTACGGTCAATCTTGGTACATGAAGCACAGGAACCGCTTTGATTTTTTATGAATGAAGATTTGTAAATATGCGATCTTGAAGGTCTATATTTGCAAGGAAACTGTTTGACCTTATCATTTCAGTCAACTCTGGAAGATGGACCATCTTCAATGTCTGTGGTTGAAGATACTACTTCATGTTTTTCTCAGATTTATTAGAATTTATTGCTTGAATTTAGTACTAAGGGCTCCTTTCACAAAGCAGCCTTTACTAAGGTTTACCTTAACTCTCATTCTTTAACATTGCAATAAGGTTATCCAAGTTGCCATAACTATGGTTAACCTTAACTCCCATTCTTTAACACTGTACTAAGGTTACCCTAGACTTAGGTAACCTTAGTGCAATGTCAAAGAATGAGAGTTAAGGTTAACCGTAGTAAAGGTTGCTTTGTGGAGGGAGCCCCAATAAGTTGGAGAATTAATCTTGGAGTTGGGTCTTCTGCTTGAGTGATGTCTCATGCTTCCTTGAGAAGTAAACATGCAGCTTCTGACAACTTTGATAGAAGAGTCTACGTACAAACAATCCTTGGATAAGGGGTCTTACTACTAAGAATTTTCAGTATTTGCTCTTAATGCTGTTGATATTGTTGAATGGCAAGTAGTGCTTATCTTGCGAAACTTTGCTTAATGCCTGAGAGCAGCATGGAGCTTTGCGACTGAGTGAAGGTAAGAGGTTGTCTGAAGGTCTGAGGCTGCTGATGCTTGAGAAAGAAAAGGTTTACAAATATGGTTTAACACCCACTGGAGTCCTTATGTAAGAGTCCTCTTTGCAGGAGTAGTATAGGGAATGACAGTTCTGGACCACTTTCAAGAAATGTCTCTACAAAGCCTTATTTACTAAATAAGGCTTTGGTTGGGACCTTAGCTCTTGCTACTATTACCCCTACTACAAAAAAGTTGGCGCCTCTTAACGGACGTTTACCTCGATTGCTGGGCTTTTTCTATGTACTTTTTCTCGTCCTCACTCGCAGACTTACGAGACTTGGACCGAATATCTTGTTTCATTCCGTTATATTTTGTGAGTTCAGAGAGGATTGAACGAAACTCCTCTTCCGAAATCTTACTGTCAGAGAGTGCCGTGGAAATACGCTCACTCACTGTGTTCAGCTTTGCTTCAGCCAGAACCCTGATCTCGTCGTGTTTCAATGCCTTACGATGCAGTCTGCGTGATATCAACTTAAATGCCAACCCTAACGCCCCTGCTATCCCAGCCGTTATTTCAATACCTAGCACTATAGGTGCAGCCACGATGGTAGCTAACACCCCAACACCTGCCGCCCCTAGTCCTATGCTGGTTGCCATAAGGGTAGTGTCAGCCCCGTCCACGATATTGAAAGCTCTATGGTACTTTTTATATAGTGCTTTCCGCGTGTCACGGTCTTGTTCTAGTTGGCGTTTCACATCACATAACTGCCTCAAGCGGAACCCATCTACGGTTTCCAGCGTCTTCGCTACTTCATCTACGCCTGGGTACAGGCCCATCCTATAATATATATTTTGAAAGATATTTTAATTGGGTTTCAGTTAGTACTCTATCAATGAATTTGAAGTCTACAAGTTCTAGACTATTAGTCAGGGTAATAGGTGAGAGGCTAATAGACTTTCCTGTTGTAACAAAAACCCCCCTGAGGCTTATTAAGCGGTTTATAGGACCCGTGGTATCCTGTTGTATAACAATATGACAATGTTTATATATATGTTGTTGGTCATACGAGTGTATTGACACCCCGGGTAAAATTTGGTGTACTCTTGAGATGTTTTCATTTTCTACAGGTAAAAAGAAGACTTCTATGATGAGCGTGAAAGGGGAGAATATACTATAAGTATTATAGCTAAATGTTAATTTATTTTTTGGTCCAGACTTTAACATATTATTTTTTTCGGTATTTATCTTGAGTACTAATTCCCTCTCCGGAATGAAATCCCCGGGCCAGATACCGTTGTTCCTAATCTTAGAGACCAACGTATTGTTTAATGTGATATAAGGTGAGGTGAGTGTTAAGTTGATCAACCATTTGGGCTCTTTAAAATCTGATAACGACACCCGTCTGTACACGTTGTCTTTGAAGTGCAGGATATATAAGGTGTCTTCCTCACCAAGCTGATCGAATCCCTCCGTATCTCCTAGGTCGTTAAGCGTGGTGTTGGGTCGATGACTGGTCATTATTATACTATTACGATATAATTTCCAACTGGTTTTTTGATAATAATTCAGGGGTGAACTTCATACCCATGAAGTGTATGTTGGCAGGCAGGAAGATATTGGTTAGTGATATCTTGTTTTCCACAATCACGTTGACCCCCTGCAGACTGGTGTTGGAGTCGGAACCCACCCACACGTAAACGTTGCAAACTTGATACTGGTGTCGTTTCACCCACCCGAGTTTGATCCCCTTCACTATCTCGACATCATTCCCGGATGGTTCCCCTAGGTAGACTTTGATGATCAGTGTTGAGTTTGCCGGTAGATCCTCTAGTATAGTGACCACGCCTTCGAATTCAGAAACCAACTGCAATTTCACGTTTTGTATGGTCAGTTTACTCGATAGCATGTGGGCTGCCATAGTGTCGAGTGGGCTGACGACTATGCTACGTCTCTGAGTTGGGACGTAAGCCACGAGCAGGGTTCCATTGTTCACGACTTTGTTTAGGTGGTTGTCTTTGTTATCCGTGAACACGTAGGGAGAGACGAGTCTAATATTGAGAAACCAGTCGTCGTTATCGGGTAACAACACCCACTTGTCATCTTCGGTGAAGACGAGCATATATGGTTTGTTTCGGACGACGGTAGTGCTCTCAACATCGTCTAAGTCGAACAGTTTACCCCCGAATGATGGGTATATTATCCAGTTATTATCACCGGTGTTGACAAGGGCGTACTTAGTGTTGACTTTTGCTCTTGTGGTACCTATCATATCACTTAGGGCTCCACCGGAGGGGATTTCAACGCGTTTGTAAATGTTGTTTTTCAGTTGATGTACCATCTACTCCGGGAGTGTCGAAACCGCGCGTGTCTCCGAGGTCGGAGATCCCGATATTGACGCATTTTTTCACTCCGGGTCCTTGTGCGCTGGTCATTTTATATGAAGCGTTAAGCTGAGGTATCCTATATTTACAGGATTATGATTTATATCTAACACCGATATTGTCAGCTCAGGTATGTTGCCCTGGGTTAATCTCTTATACTGCCGTGGTGAAAACGACTCGGTTCTACCGTCGTTGAATTTCTCAGTTTTCACCGGCACTGCTCTCAGTATAGTGGAAGGGTGACCTCCTTGAATGTTGTACGTTGTGCTCACCTGACCGAGATGAATGTACAGCTCTCGGTACGGTACTAGATCGGGTAACTTCGTGCCTGTGACGGTTGTTGTTGGTTTTATCTCGTCAGGAGACATACCGAGTATCCTCGCTAATGGTCGGCCGAGCCTCAATGAGGTTCTTCCGTTGTTGATTAACACCACTGTACCGTTTGAGTCGTTCATCTTGAGTTCGGCTCCAAGGGGTTTGAAGACCTCATCGTTTAGAGAGCACACGCTGTAGTAGCCGTCAGTTATCTGGCTGCGAGTTCCACTGACGAACAGCTTATTGTTGCTGACGTTGATGTTAGTCCATTGCGGTAGGTAGGTGATATCGCAGAGTGCGACTTCGAGTTGGCCTGACGTGTTATCGATCGCGTGCGTCAGCTGAACAGCCTCACCGCTCGTTATTCCTGGAAGTGTTATGTACATATTATAATATATGAATTATATATTATAATATGGATTTAGCACACTTGAAAATCGTGGTGAATGAAGATGGCACGGGGTTTAAAACAACCTTTATTAATATCTTTGAAAACTATATCGTGTCCGTTAATAACGCGCAGGCGGTGGTAAACTGGAATCAAAACCCAATGCAGTTTTGGCAGAACCAACTCAACTTTGCTGTGTGGTGTGCGATGACAGGGTCGGGTGTGACACCAGACTACGGTATAGACGAACTGAGTAAGGCGGTTATTTTGTTTCATATTTATTATCAAACGAGACGAATATTGAAGGAAATAAAGGCTCCTCTTCCCCAAGATATAGGGTGGAAAATGACGAATAACGGCTATGATAGACGCGCTTATGAACGTATTTGTGGGGAGTTTGAGATTCCAACGAATAAAGACTTTCGCCTTCCTGGTGTGAACCATGGTCTCGGTATAGTTCTCGTGTACTTCTACAGGTCCGGAACATATCAGGCCGGTTCTAAAGATGGTTCATACAACCCACACCGTCATACATTTACAGGCCCCACAACGAATGAACAGATCCATGTCAGCTGTATAAAGCAAACCAATCCTGATGCAGCCACAGCCTGGACTAAAATGATCTCAAAAACATCGAAAGAATTCACTCGTGCTGGTACAATACGCTTGAACGACTCGATTCGAACGTACGTGTGGGCGCTGTTGGGTGCGCAGTCTATGACGCGTTCCAACATCCTTGGTAAGGGAACTGCTTACGACGCTCAGAAACAGTTCGTTTCCAACGTTGAGGATGCTATCAATTCTCCAGTTGATCTCCCGCGGGCCATCGAACGCTACCAAAACGTGTTAGAATACGCCAGATCGAAAGTCAATTACGTGTTCGGCGTGGGGTTGTACATGGCTCCGAGTGATATGCAACTGAGAGTAAAAAAAGTGGTGGGTTATAACAACAAAATAGTCATAGCCACGAAGGATCAAAAGTTGGGTATCAACCCCGATATTAACACCGCCTATATCCCACACATCCCACCACGTGAAACGGGTATAGTGGCGCCACCCCCGGAGTCTAAAGTTCAAACACAGGAGGTGGCCCCTCATGTGCAGACCTCCTATCAGCAGCATATTGATAGTAAAACTGCCCTGGTGGTTGGTGGGGTAGCTTTGGGACTTATTTGGTTAAAGATTTTTTAGCTGCTACGTACACCAGACCCGCCACGGCGACGATGGCTGCCCACAGGTTTTGACTGAGCCACATGGCAGTTTTAGACAGAGCGCTCAACAACCACGAGACGATGCTACCCAGGATGCCGGGAAGGGCTTCGGCGGCTTTACCAGCCAGTTTAGCTAGGCCTTCCCCGAGTTTTTTTATCCAGTCTTTAACACCACCGCCTGTGGGAGTGGGAGTTCCCCCGCCGGCAGGTGTGGGGGTTCCCCCTGTCAGTGACACCACCAGGGTTGATATGATGAAACCAAATGCAGTCAGAATGCTGGCGATGGTGATCCCTTGCTCCCGGAACAATATCCTAATCCTGTCTGCTAACGTGGTGTCTCGGTAGAGGACTTGATTGATGGTTTCCCGCACACGGTTGACCTGGGATCGAAGCTTTTCTTTGTAGCCGGACGCTGTCTCCAACCAGACCTGCCTTTCATCTTCCAAATTACGTATTTGTTCCTCGATGGTGGCTTTCATAGACTCGTCCTCAGTTTCACCGAGTTTTTCCTTTTCACGGGCGATGTGGTCGTCTATCTCACTCACTTTGGCCGTGCTTTTCCAGAGCTGACCACGAATGGTTTGCATCAACAGGTCCAACCCCTTCAGTTCCCGAAAGGTAATTTCGAGGCCCGGGAAGGGCTTATTCTCGTAGTCGGCCAACACCTTTTCAATATCATAAGTCATGTTTTGAACCGATGTGGCGTCCCTGATGACTTCCACATCTTGACTGACCTTCGGGGGAATCTTCTTCGGTCGCGCGCCACCGTACTCTGTGAAACCTAGTTCCTTGCGGACAAAGTTAATCTTATGGTCTTTTTTCAGTGTTGATAAAGCAAGCGGTTCTCTCGTTGTTTGATGAAAGAGATCGATCTCCGGGTGATCCTTCAAAAACAGCTTACCCTCGTCATCAACGGTAAACTTGGTATAGTCCTTTACCAACGGCTTGATTTTGTCTCTTTCTTCAACTGCGTTATAATAAGAGTCAACGGCGTCCTTCAAGAGTTTGGTCCTTGGTGAGATCTCCTGCTCGACAGCCGGCTGTAGGCTGAATGAGGTCTCCTGGTCATCATTGAATGCCTGGGCACTATCGTCCCACATCTCCCTCATAGGTATGTCTTCATCCATTATTTAGTATTAAAAATATATTTCATATATATATAACAATGTACGGCAGAAAATTAGATCCTTTCAGAAGATTGAGAGAGCCATTAGGAGCCAGAGCCGTGCGTCAGTCGGTGACCATCACCAACAATCCCAGCAAGATAGACCAGAATCAAACTCTGCTGGTTAGATTTCCAAACCTTGGTGAGAATGACCTCATTGTACCAGGCACTGTTTGACTGGCGTTCAATATCACGTTGACCTCCGACAACGATAAACGCGAGCTAGTGCGGAACGTGGGTCGAGCCATCATCAAGAAAACGACCGTCAAGATCAGCGGTAACGAGGTGCTGAGCATCGACGACAGCGACGTGTTTCACTGCTACAGGGATCTCTGGAAAAGCGAGAGAGAACGAGTCAATGATGTGTACCAGGGCATCAGCAAATCAACCCGGGCGCGCATAGGGTATGTCTTCACGCAAGACCAGCAAGACAAGCTATCGGACGGTGAAAAGGCCATCGCTCGAGCATACGGGAATCGATTCTGCGTGCCGCTCGACTTCGAGTTGCTCACGGGACACGCGCCGTTTTACCAGGCCGCGCTGGGTGATAGGCTCGAATACGAGCTCACGTTTAACGACTATAACAAAGTAGTGCGTACGCCGAACGGTGATGAGGCCAGTTATGCCATAGACAACATCTCTCTGGAGTTCGACATGGTCACTAGCCCGGAGCTAGCCAGGCAGGTTCGAAGCCAGTACTCTGGGAAGATGGCCATCCTGTACGATCGCGTACTGAGGCATAGATCAGTCGTGCGAGATAAGAGCGACACTGTGTGGAATATCAACCTGAACGTGCCGGCGCGATCGATGAAAGGTATCCTGGTCGTCCCCGTGGAGGATTACGATCCATTCCGGAGGGACAGCGAGAAGTTTTTCAACCCCGAGATTGAAAAGGTGGAAGTGACCATCGAGGGCGTGCCCAACCAGCTGTTCAGTCATGGCATGAGACCACACCAGCAGTGGGATGAGATAAAAAAGCTACCAGTGGGGGATTATATAACAAAGGACCTGGACCTCGGCTCCGTGCAGATCGGTGAATACCTGACCACCAAGTACGCCCTATGGTTGGACATGCGATCCACGGATGATGATAAACTGCATGGTAGCGGGCGTCGTATAGATAACGGCAGCGAAGGGATAACCATCCAGATTACTAAGAAGGCTCAAACCGCTGGTAAGTTGAAATTATATCTGTACGTTATTATGGACGCGCAACTTAATATAGACAATGGGAGATTCGTGCAAGCCATCTACTAGTGGAGGAGACCCCCGGGGGTACCCACAACTACCCACTGACCCACACTGCGCCATAGTGTGCGGGCAGACTGGCTGTGGGAAGACCGTTTTCGTGTTGGATATGTTGGAGGGTTACTACAAGGATGTGTTCGATAACATCGTTATCATGTGCCCTACTCTGAGCATGAATAAAACGTACGCGCGACCTTGGGTGATGACGGACCCGGACGTACACAAAATCGACCCTGGAACACGTCTGCAGGACTGGTTGAAAGCTCTTCACGAGAAATTTAAAGGGGAACCGACGCTGTTCATACTGGACGACTGCAGCGCTAATCGCGAGATAACAAAAAAGAGAGACATGCTATCGTACCTGGCCTTCTCCGGCCGGCATGCAAATCACAGCGTCTGGGTGCTAACGCAGAAGTTCAATTCGGTGTTGAAAGACCTCAGGGAGCAGACGCGATGGGTGGCCTTATTTCACTGTAAGGACAGGGATTCGTTCGAGGAGTGTTTGAGAGAGAACGATGTGATGAGCAAATTAGAACGGGAACGGGTGAAGAAACAGCTCGCTGAAACTAAACACGCTAAGCTCGTGCTCAAGACCGACCAACCAGTAGCATATATAGTATGCTAAAGCTAAGCAAAGCTAAGCAAAGCTAAGCAAAAGCTAAGCAAAGCTAAGCTAAAGCTAAGCATATAGCTATGATATTTGAAGTGTTTGTCGTGTGCAACTTAACCTTCATTTCTCTGTGTTTTGCCTGCATCGGGTATTATATAGTTAAAACTAAATCTTACTTGTTTTATTATAAGATGGAGTGTGAGGAATTGCTCGAACAGTTGGTACCTGGGGGTACGGCAGGCCCCACTGGGGGTGTGGGGGATTCCCCCAAGCGAGAGAAACTGGTGGCGTTGGCTGTTGGCGGCAAAGCCAAACATTACTTTGGAGACTACACTCCGGATAAAATTCACAAAATGTCAGCCGAAGAAATCGATAAGCTGTACGCTAGATACGAGTCCCGGCTCGGAGCAGAAATGACAAAGACAATAGGATCGGCTATGACCCAGATATACACCGGTATTGTGTCATACTTCCTTCCCATTCCACCAGAGCGCCGACTTTACCTGTGGGAGGACCTAGATAAAGACCCTTTTATCGAACACGCCGTGAGCTCTATCAGCTGCGAGCTGTACCACAAATATGGTATGTTGTTGGCTCCAGTGACGGCGGCGATTATCACAGCAAAGCATTGTCAATTTGAGAGAAAGAATAATAATAATAGTATAGATGGATGCTGCACAGGAAACCCCAGTGGACACAGTGATGGAGGAGACCCCACCCCCAACAGTGAGTCCCGAGGTGACGGTGGAGACCCCTTCAGTGGGGGTACCCCCAACAGTAACCAGGCAGAAGAATCCTTAGAGAGTAGCTGCCGGTAAAAAACGGTGGTGTAACCAACATAAAGTAACCAACCCAACCCGACTGTTGTTGGCTGTAGGCGTAACTGCTGCCTTGGCTATCTCGTGGTTATACGTGGGGGTACCCTCCCACAGTGATCCACCACCCAACAGTGAGCCCCCCACCCACACGGTAGACCCGCATATCATGTTATAATTTTAATATTTTATATCATATACATAATGTCTGAGGGGAAAACGTTCGTCAACGACGCATACCACGCCACAGTGGTCGCCAGTCTAGCCGTAGGGTACGCTCGGTTGACTAAAATGGTGCTTAAACAACCAACTATCAAGCTAGATTTCAACCTGCAAGATATGGGTATGCTCATAATGAACCTTGGTATGGCGATGGCCACAAAAGACATCCTAGTAAAACAAGGAATAATACCTGATAATATAATGAAATAAATATAGGATGGCCACGATAGCTATGATGGTCGGTGGGGCGTTAGTGAATGCCCTGGCATTTTCCGGGAGTAATTTCCTCTTCTCGAAACTACGAGATGATCACGCGGCTGAAATACAGGAAGAAAGGAAGCGGCACGATCTCGCTACTGAGAAATTACAAAGAGCACAGGCCGAGTACGCTAAAAAACGTCTCCAGAGGATCGATTTTATTAACGAACAACTCCAGCGTGAAAACCATGCCGTTCAAACATTCAACGATGTCGATGAAGCAATGAAAGAATACTACCTACTAACTGGTAAACAATTGGAACCGCTCAATAAACCCACACTCGCTCAGTACTACACACCATCCAAGGGACAAATGAATCGTGAACTGGGCTTCATAGTGTTGGGTATAGCAGCTACTGCGTTGGTTGCGAAGCAATTAAATTAAAATACCTATATAAGTAAACATGAGACCCGCTCCATACCGATGCGAATACATACTTATGGGGAAGACCGAGGCCTGTGGTAGGAAATGCAGGAATCAGGGGTTCTGTTGTTTCCATATGGGAAGTCCTAACTACACGTGTTCTGTGTGTGGTATCGGGGTTAAAGGGCACTACTGTCTATGTAAAGCTCACGGAGCGAACGTAGTCAGACATCAACTCATCTACGAGAATAAAAAAGGCTACATAAAAGAACGTAGGCGACTGCTCAAGATAGACTCCAATTACAGTGCGTGAAAGGGTTACCTCCCTTTACTGTGAACCAATTAGACATTGGTTCTCTTAGGTGTAAACACTATGGCTACTGTACGCGAGCTGAAGCGGGTCGCAAAACAGAGAGGTGTGATCGGGTATTCTCGAATGCGGAAGTCAGCATTGTTGAGATTACTAGGTTTAGAAGCCCCTCCTACGGTAACACAATTAAAAGCTCAAGCAAAACAGCTTGGATACACGGGTTATTCAAACCTGGGGAGAGCCGGGTTAACCGCATTGTTATCACATGCCCCCGTAGCAAAACCTCCCACTGTAAAACAACTGAAAGCCGAGGCACACGATTTGGGTTTAGGCGGGTATTCCCGTATGAGAAAACCACAGCTTGTAGAATTATTACGACAGAATAGAGCTATTGACCTAAAGTTCGTGCGCACTGAGCGCGCTGTAGGCAACTATTTGAGAGGTTGGCGCATGCACGTTGATAGAAACATAGACATTACAGATATCAAGCCTCTGATAGCTGATAAGGTCAACCAGGAACTAAATAACCTAGGAAGTATCAAGTTTCAGATCACAGTGAAAATGTCCCTCGATAAGCAGGTTGTGAGTACCACTGTATATGTTCAGCCTTACTTCCGAGGTCAACAACAGGTCGTCACACATACAGAGACCATTGACACATCAATCGATACCAGTTTTCAGCAGATACGAGAATACCTAGAACGCTACACACACTTGGGGTCCGGGTGGGCTGTAGATAAAATCGATAATGTCTATCTAGACATAGCTAACTACGTGCCGTTCAGAGGCGGGTCATACCTAGCCTTGCCTCCCTACTATAGGAACAAACATGCCATAGTAAACGTTAAGAATAGAGGAAACGATTGCCTGAGGTTAGCTATCAGGTCAGCCTTATTTCCAGCCGGCACTCATTCAGATAGGCTTTCTAGCTATCCCCAAGACGATGGGCTCAACTGGGATGGTATAGATGAACCCACCCCCATATCCCAGATCACTAAAGTAGAAAAACAGAATAATCTGGCTATAAATGTCTTTGGGCACGAAGGTAACAAAACAATAGTACACAGGGTCAGCCCGGTGAAGGATCGCCAAGTTATCAATATATTCATGATCCAACGAGGTGAAAAGTATCACTACACGTGGATAAAACATCTCAGCCGGTTGTTGCACGACCAGTCGAAACACGATGGGGAAAAACACTTTTGTGTACGATGCCTACACGGTTTCAGTCGAGCTGATTTATTAGAATCCCACCGGGATGATTGTCAAGGTGTGGGGCAGACGGCCATACGAGTCGACATGCCTAAGGAAGATAACAAAATCCTAAAATTCAGTAACCACAAGAACCAAATGTCTGTGCCTTATATAATATACGCCGACTTCGAAGCCTTAGTTGTGGGTGGGGATTCCCCCACACCCCCTAGTGGTGAGAGCTTCACCTATAAGACACAAGAGCATAAAGCCTGTTCGTTTGGATACATTGTCGTCCGTTGTGACGGGGAAACGAAAGCTCCGGTAGTGTATAGGGGTCCTGACGCGGCTGAAAGGTTTCTAAAGTGTTTGCAGGAGGAAGAAAAAATTATTAGGAATGCATTGAATAGAATCGCCCCCATGCGTATGACCCAAGACGACAAGCTAGCTCACGCTAGTAGCACTAACTGTCACGTGTGTGACTCACCACTTAACGGTGATTCGGTGAGAGATCACTGCCACATAACTGGTAAGTATAGAGGCGCCGCTCACAGCGCGTGCAACCTCAAGCTTAAAATCAACCCTAAGACAATAAACATCCCCGTTGTCTTTCACAACTTGAGAGGGTACGACTCACACTTGATCATGCAGGCCATCGCGAAAATCGATGGTAATATAACGTGCATCCCCAACAACATGGAGAGATACATCTCCTTCAGCTTAAACGGACTTAGGTTCATTGACTCGTTTCAGTTCCTCCTGTCGTCACTCGACAGTCTGGTCAAGGCCAACAATACCTTCCCTATCACCGATCGATACACAGACGCCGAGACTAGACCCCTGCTTATGAGGAAGGGTGTGTACCCCTATGAGTACATGGATAGTTGGGTCAAGTTCACCGAGACCAGACTACCCCCTATTGACTGCTTTTATAGCAAGCTGAATGAGGCGTCCGTCTCACGAGATGATTACTCGCACGCGACTAACGTATGGAATAAACTGGGTTGTAAGAACCTGGGTGATTATCACGACCTGTACTTGAGGACAGATGTACTGCTGTTAGCCGACGTGTTTGAAACGTTTAGGCGGACGTGTTTCAAGCAGTATAAACTCGACCCCGCATGGTATTACACCAGCCCAGGTCTCTCGTGGGACGCCTTTCTTAAAAAGACCGGAGTTAATTTGGAATTGCTCACAGATTACGACATGCACCTATTCATTGAGAAAGGCTTGCAAGGTGGGATTTCCATGGCATCCAAACGATACGCGAAAGCAAATAATCAATACGTGAAAGGTTACGATCCTAACAAACCAACCAATCACATTCTCTACCTCGACGCAAACAACCTGTACGTCTGGGCCATGAGCCAGTATCTACCTACAGGGGGATTCGAATGGGTACCCCACGTTGATGTTATGGGGGTTCCACCAGATTCGAACAAAGGGTATATCCTCGAGGTTGACTTAGAGTATACCAAGGAATTACACACATCACACAACAGCTACCCCCTGGCTCCCGAACGTATGAGGGTTAACCCAGACTGGATGTCTGAGTACCAACATAACTTGTCAGGTGGTCGTGTGACAGACGTTGAAAAACTCGTGCCTAACTTAATGAATAAGACCAAGTACATCGTTCACTATCGCAACCTACAGCTGTACCTGTCGTTGGGTATGAGGCTGACCAAAATACACAGGGTGCTCATGTTCGACCAGAGCCCATGGATGGAGCCCTACATCAGAATGAACACAGACCTACGAAAAAAAGCCACCAGTGATTTTGAGAAAAATCTCTACAAGCTCATGAACAACTCGGTGTTTGGTAAGACTATGGAGAACCTGAGGAAACGCGTGACCGTGAAGCTGGTTCGGTCGAGTGAGGAAGACAAGCTCAGGAGATTGATAGCCAGTCCGGCATTCAACCGTAGTAAGATATTCACAGACAACCTGGTTGCCCTACACATGAAGAAAAGCCACATAAAATTCAACCGGCCTGTTTACGTGGGGATGAGCATCCTCGATTTATCCAAACACCTGATGTACGACTTTTACTACAACGAGCTCAAGAAACAGTACGGCGACAGGTGTGAAGTGCTGTACACTGACACGGATTCCCTGCTGTTAGAAATTCGAACCGAGGACGTGTACGAGGACATGAAAAAACACCTCGATTTATACGACACCAGCGACTACCCTAAGACCCATGCCATACACAGTACGGTAAATAGAAAGGTCCTAGGTAAGATGAAGGACGAGTGTGCTGGCACGCCCATAGCCGAGTACATAGGTTTGAGACCTAAGATGTACTCCATACTGAAAGCCGATAATAGTGAGATCCGGAAGGCTAAGGGGGTTAAGAAGTATGTGGTGAAACAACACATCAAACACGCCAGATTCAAGGAAGCCCTGTTCAAGACCCGTACCTTTAGACATAAAATGAACACACTTAGAAGTGATGGACATAAGATATACGGACTGACTATAAACAAGACGTCCCTGTCGCCTATGGACACGAAACGTTGGATAGCTATTGATGGGATAAACACATACGCGTATGGACATGAAAAAATTTGAGGCTATTTACTACAGCCCGCGTGGGTACTGGAAAGGAGCTAGCGCAGTAGATAAGCTAGCTAAAATAGCGCGAGTACCCCCGGAGGAAGCCAAAGCGTGGCTTGAAAAACAAGCCCTGTGGCAGATCTATTTGCCGGCACCACGCTACGTACCTAGAAGGAGGTTCGGTATTAACATACCTAATAGCGTTCACCAGGCAGACCTACTGTTCCTACCCCACGACAAGAGGTACAAGTATGCCTTAACCGTAGTGGACGTAGCCAGTCGTTACAAGGAAGCCGAACCCTTGACCACGAAAGATTCGGCCCAGGTAGCCAGAGGATTCGAACGCATATACAAACGCAGCCCGCTGACGTGGCCAACAGAGCTGCAAGTTGACCCCGGACGGGAGTTCATGGATGTGCCGTGTCACAACTGCTAGCCAAACACGATACAAAGGTCAGGCGTGGCACGGCTGGAGACCATCGCAGCCAAGCCATAGTTGAGAGATTTAATAGGACTTTGGCTGAGCGCTTGTTCGGCTATCAGTATGCTAGGGAGATGGCCACCCCTGGAAAACGATCGACTGAATGGGTCACGAGGTTACCCAAGGTGGTGTCGGCAATCAACCATGAAGTCACCCGTCTCACCGGTAAGAAACCGGCAGACGCTATCAAACTAAAATCAATAGTTGCAGAGTCGGCCGCTCCATTGCGTGGGAAGGAGAAACAGATACCAGATAGGACCCTAGTGAGGTATCTATACCAGCCGGGGGAACATGAGGGTGATAGCCGTAAGCGGGCCACCGATCCTATATGGTCAGTCAAAACTTACAACATAGATAAAGTGGATATGAAAGCCGACGAACCTAACTTGTACTACTTGAGGGATGGGCCGGGTAGGGGGTTTGTAAGAGAAGAATTATTGATCGTACCGTACGGCACAGTGTTACCTCCAACACACGTTAAGTAGTAGGGGTAATAGTAGCAAGAGCTAAGGTCCCAACCAAAGCCTTATTTAGTAAATAAGGCTTTGTAGAGACATTTCTTGAAAGTGGTCCAGAACTGTCATTCCCTATACTACTGCAGGTCTCAAAATCTTGTTCTAATGTTGAAGGGATCTAATGTTGAAATAAAGCCTCTTCAGTTACAAACTTCTGTGGAGTTTATGGATGGGATGTGTCCCGAAAAGATAAGTCTTGAGGGATGTCTATTTCTTTATCTGGATTGCAGCTTCTTAGTCATGTCCTTTCCTTGGCCATTTTTCATGACCAGGGGATATTTAAAAACTGATGGTGATAGGGTTGACATTCCTCACAGCTTGAGACAAAGCCATAAGTAGTTTCAACACACTCCCACACTCCATGAAAGGATCTTCAGTGAACATAACTTAGTTGAGCACAATTCTAAGTGTATGTGGATGAGTAAGATACACATGTATATATTTGGAGACACTAAGTATATCCATCATTACAAGAGCAAAAGAAAGCCACCACCACATTTACAGAGAATGCATGAGTACATGTGTGCAAGTGAACCACAGGAAAAATTGTTATGCTTTTGTTTGCATAAAGATGATTAGAAAGAAAGACAACACATTACCTTATAATACCAATAACATTTTCATTCAAACTATGCGTTTGGATTCAGAAACAGCTTCAGGAAAAAGGCAATCAAGAGTTAGGGTGTTGTATTCTAAGAGCTATTAAAAATATACCCGCAAAACATTCAGATAAACGATTAATAACTTCAGAAACACTTTTGATTGTGGCTACATACATGATTAAATCATACCCCCTGGATGTCCAAGCCATACATTGTTTCAAATAGGGCAGTAAGAGCTAAATTCAGAAAAAGACACAGCATCGCTGTGTACATTGGTAAGAAACATTTTCAGGAAACTATTTAGCATTTAAAAAGAATATATTCATATCACAACATTATTACCAACATACAATGGTTATCCAAAACAAGCAGAGAACATTTGATCTTGGTCATAAGAACAGCAGGGCCCTGATGATGACATACCATGAGCCCAAGAAGATTAAGGTAGTCGGACACATTTTCATCATTGAAGTCAGGCAGACTGCAAACTGGACAGGTCCAGTTTCGAACATGCTTTTCTTTGATAGAGATCTCAAAGTGCTTACGGAGACATTCACGACACATCTGACACTGACAGATGTTCAGGTTCATCATCTGCAATGAAACACGAGACTGACAATCTAAACATTTGAGATCATTATCTGCAATAGGTCATTAGTAGTACTGTGAATAACAATCAAATAGACAGCAAGGTTTATTAAAAACAGAAGCAGCCCTTTCAAAATCCTAGTCATTAATGACTTGGTCTTGGCAAACAAAGCAGAAAATATGTAATATTGACCTACATGTGCTGATACAGTCATACAGTTACTTTTTAGTTAAATTTAAGTCTACATAAATTGATTACCTTGCTCATTGGAAACTTTGACATACAGATGACACATTCTCTTTGAAGGTAAATAATGGAACTGCGTCTGTCCTGGCAATTGCGCACTGCTTCCACCACATCCTCCAAGGTGTATTCATAATCACTTTCTTGCTTCAGTTTATCTAGGTCATTATCAAGGATTTTGACAACGATTTCTGCTCTTCCCCAACTCTGAAGCCTGGCTTCAACCAACACTGTTCGTATTCTTCTCTGTAAATAGAGACTTAATGTAAAAAAAAACGCAAAAAGTGCTCTTCTTTGAGAAGTATATAGTGTTAAAGTAAGGTATAGATATATGGATAGACAACATTTACGTACATTTATGATTGACATTTTTGTGTGGATTCTAACAACATTTTCACATCACTTGCATGAATCTACACCAAAATGTCAAAGTACATGAAGAAGTTGATCATCCATGTATCTTGTTCTTATTTACAAATCAAAGTACTTGGTTCCATATACATTTCCTCAAAGGTACTAATCTATTCTTGTGAAAAGTTCTTGTCAGAATTCTCTTTAAAGGGGCACTGATGCGGAGCGAATAATGTTTCTCGCCAACGGTCTAATTACGGAACCAAACTGCAAATTGGTCAGCGCCCGCTCCTTCGACCGTGACGGACAAAGGAACTGGGCTCCTGTCCATATTAGCAGAATTTCTTCACCCAAAAGAGTCAGGAGGCCGGATGCCCATCAAATGCCATTATTTAAAAATATCCATGGTATTCCTTGTCTGATCGTAACAAAATATCCCAGCAGTGTATTTTTTTTCGGATGCTTGGATGGTATAGTTACTCAATTTGATCCTATTTATGTGTTTTTAACCTCGATATTTAATCATGTTACATGAAAATATGATGTCTACAGGCACGTAGCAAGCCATTTGTTTCAGTACGGAAGATTGCAAAGCTTTATATTTAGGTAGTTTTGAGTGTTGGTTCAGCTGTGATAGCAAATATCATACGTAAATTTTGGTAGCTATGGTAGCTACAATGGTTTATTATTTATGATAATAGAAACACACAGTTGATTTATTTGAATTCGTAAACAATAAACGATGACTTTGCCTTTGGTAGAGAAATTTGAAAATTTTCTTACGTAAAAAAAACCCCTTATTTCACCTATTTACCCAAGTACATAGCTAATGCCTGTATATATTACTTATGTAACGAAATTTCGTTGGTATCCTCAAAACAGTTTCGGCCCATAAGTGTTTTCAGGCTGCATGCGACACAGAGATTACATCTTCCTTGCTGTAACTTGCGTTTGATGGTGTAAACCTACACGTGTTATTTGGCATCATTCTCTGGATGGTCAATTAATGAATTTATAACAGGTATAATTAGTAGTAACACCACTCAGGTTACTCAACAAAGGTTCCCATTTGGCATTTCTCCTGTCTGGAGTAAGTAATCAACATTATAAATTAAGGTCTGTAATGGCAAATGCATTGTATGTTATGTAATATGTGCATGTAAGTGATGCAAGAGGGTTTATCAGCTGAGTTACAAAAACAAACATCGACCAAAGGATTAACCGATAACACACTGATTGATTAATTACTTTTGTCAAAAGGTAGTGTGTGTAGATGACTACACCCTGTCGTAAAGTGCGACTGTAAAAACAACATCCTCCCTTCAAAGAATTAACCACCCTTGCGTTGATTGATTTATTGCTCATTATTGGTTAACTAAATTACTTAGAATAGCGGACATCATACAATTAGTTGCCAGGTGTGCTATCTTGGGTGACCAGTGAGAGGTCTATCAGGTTTTCACCAACGAAAGACGTGAAATTAGACAGTTGTGTAAGACACGCGACACAGAGCAGGATTATTTACCAGCTGCAGATGAATGGAATATGATTTCTTTTACGTGGATATTGATACATTCCTGAACAAGGTAGTAGCCTGACATTGTTGCTATAAAATTAGTCTGTTTTACATTCATTATTTGCATTTTGTTTTAATTTATTTGTTGTAGCATTCAGCAGAATCGATATGACAGAAAACACACACTAGATCGCGTATGTGTGTGAAATAGGATCTTCATTGGCAATCTATACAATGTATAAATGTTGCTGTTATGTTAGAAATTTACTATGAGTATAAGCAGACCGTGTGTTTTTTTTATTAATTTTCAGAATCATACAAATATGACAATAAACTAATTAGGGTTATGAGACAAAATATAGAGACGTACATTGGCTTCGGTATTTTCCCGTCCTAATAGTTTTTTTTACCATTTCTACCACTGGCAGATGATTAATCTTCAAAGTGTTTCATTTGTTTTCACAACATATTTGTAATGAAGTAAAAATGACTTCACCTCAGTTGATCTGTCTATAATTAAACTATCAGTTGCACATACGGACTGCGCAGCAGAGGTCACGAACCAGTGACGAATTCTGGGATATCATCCGGGTACTCACTGGAGAAAAACAATAACAAAAGTTTACACCAGTCCACGGAAATTGCTCCGCATCAGTGCCCCTTTAATGTGCAGTAATTTGTATGTTGTAAACAGGACTCTTATATGTGTTAGACAACACTCAGCATCAAAGGTTATGTAATACTTACAACTCACCTTGGAACTATTTCAGTGGTATTATTATCACTGTTATCAATTACCAGTTTGCAATAATGATAACAAGCAGTTGTTACTAATGTGACATAATCTCCTGCCGGAAATGATCAAATCAATCTTAAAAAGTAATGAAAATAAGAGTCATAGTTTAAGATGAAGATAAATGTCAACAAAACATGAACAGTCAACTTCTCTTGATATCTTGCTCAGTAGCTGTTCAAACACACAAACATTTTCAAGACTCACTTTAACCTTGACTTGAATGTCATGGTGTATGAAATATGCAAAAATAGTAATAGAGAAATTCAGGAGAAGAAAAAAAATTCTATGAAGGAAACCCTGAGAACAGTTCTTGAGATATCTTGCTGACAAGCTTAACATGCTGAAATCTTCAAAGTGTCACTGTGACCTAGAAAATTACAAAAAGATCACCAAACTAAGGATAACCATAGAACCTTTCACATACTGTGATGAACCTAGGTACTGACTAAGTATGAAAAGAATCTAGTCAACGTTTCTAAAGATATCCCAGTTTGTATGTATGGAGATATAGACAGATGGAACCTACACAGGGATGGAACCTTAAACAATATCTCCTACTTCGCAATAAATGCAAGGTGGGGTATAATAATGATAACAAGAACACATGGTTATCAATAAGCCCTGCCTGACATTCATGTCCTGTGAACACATACCAAATTTGTTTTCCCTATCTATAAACATTTTTGAGAAACTCTGTCCCCATCATCTTGATTAGATAGACAGATTGATGGATGGAGGACAAACGTGTATACCCTTCCACTTATTGTGTCACATAACACTATATTGCCTGTAAAAATGTGTAAACCTATGATTATTCCTCAGCAGATGTCAATGGTATGAATGAAAGTATCAAAGGGATAAACTCAAACACGCATTTTTCTTTGCAGAATAATGATAACATTATGGAAAATCTCACAACCTTGATATTGTATAACGTGAATGAATATATCCCAAATAAAACTATAACAGTTAGAACTAAAGATCCGGCATGGATGAATAACGAAATCCGATCATTAATAAGGAAACATACATGTATACATAAGATTGCAAAAAAACGAAACCGTCCTAATGATTGGTTTAAGTTCAGAATGCTCCATAACAAAATAGTTTCAAGTGTTAGAAATGCAAAATGTGCCTATGATGCTAAAGTTGACGAAACTATAAATAACGCTGATAATCATAGTACTAAAATAAACGCATTTATCCCTTATTCATGACACATAATATACATTGCTGCTTTAAAAAAAACAAATAGACAAAATTATTTGTACAATAAAGCGTACAATCGCAATTCAAAAGTGCAATATTTTGTACTTGGGCCTACTTCCCCCGAAACGAAGCCCTCGGGAGACCGAACCCAGTCATAGCGGGTGGATATGAGCCATATTTTGTGAAATAAGCAAAGCCTTTGACTGAGTTTGGCACCGGATCATTATTCATAAACTTCATGCTTACGGTATGAGGGGTACTCTCTTAGAATGGTTCGAAAGTTATCTAGATAGCAGAATGCAGAGAGTGGTAATAAATGGTTACAGTTCAGATATTAAAACAGTGGAAGCTAGTGTTCCCCAAGGTTCCGTTTTAGGTCTACTTCTGTTTATCATCTATATTAATGACATTGTTGATGGTATAGATAACAACATTCACCTCTTTGCAGATGATATATGGATATATACGATAATAGATGACCAAGTCACAGCAGTCGCAACTTTAAACAGAGATTTGGCAAAAATTTCAGATTGGGCTAAAAAGTGGCAAGTTAGTTTTAATCCTAGTAAGACTGAGAGTATAACATTCACTCGAAAAACGCAAAATTATGTCAGCCCCAACTTATTAATGAATGGCGAAGTTATTAAAGAAGTTGACGATAAGCATCTAGGTATTACACTTCAAAGCGATTGTTCTTGGAAAGTTCATATAGGCAACATGATAAAGAAAATTAGTCCAACGATCAGTTGTCTGAGAAGTTTGAAAACTCTAAACACCTTCTATATCCTTTATCTTACCACTTTTTGACTACTGCAATCATGTATGATTGAACAGGCAAACTTACTGGAGAACTTGCATTTAGACGCTTTAAGATCCATATGCGGCGCGGTTCGTGGCACAAGTCATGATAAACTATACAGGAAACCAATTATAGTACACTGAAAGAAAGTTGACACCACTCTAAGCTCATAATGTTTTATAAAATGTATTATTGTCTGACTCTAGATTATTTGAACAACCTTGTAGCAGGAAGAGTATGTGAACAAAGCAACTATAATCTTAGGAATAGCACTTTTATCCAAACTATTAAGTGTAGAACACAAAGATATTCACAGTCATTTTTACCAAAAGAGATTATGTCGTGGAGTTCACTGCCTGATGGATTTGTTAATGCTGTTTCCCTCAGTCAATTTAAAACAATGATAAAAACAACAGAAACTCATAACTACTCTGATCTGAATTTGAACAAGATTTTGTCAAATCATCCAAAGTCGCCTCAAGCTCGGCTGTAGTGATCTAAACGCGGACAGATATAAGTGGCGAATACGAATCTAAGGTCAGCTATGTATCTTTATACTCAAGGATATGATGTTAAAACAACTTTATACGGCAATGGTGCATTGAATAACATAATAAACAGTGATATTCTCAACTCATTACACCACTTCATTTCAAAAAGTAACCGTTTTCAATGATTATGATCTATGCATATACAGTATGGTTCAAAATTATTGAGAATAGCTAAAGCATTTCATATTATTAAACGAGAACAAATCAGATAAAATTGAATGTATTGTGAAAGTGAACTGACCTTTTCATGTTGTGTAGGTAACAATTTAATATTTTATCAAGTCTCCTTGAGCTTCACGGCACAGTCTAAGACGGGTAGGCATACTTCCTATCAGAGAGGTTAGTGTCTCGTGAGTTATGCTGTCCCAGTATCGGACCACTTCTCTCTTCATGTCTTTAATTTTTGTCAACCCCTTTTGATTCACACATTCCTTCATCATCCCCCAAATGTTCTCAATGGGATTTAAGTCAGGACTATACGCAGGAAATGGTAATGCAGTCACATTTTTCTCCTGAAACCACTGCTTGGCATGTTTTGCGGTGTGTTTAGGATCATTATCTTGCTGCAAAATCCAGTCATTTCCATAAAACACATGTGCACTTGGAAGGAGAAAATTATCTAATATGTTAGTGTAGCGTTGACTTGTCAGATTTCCCTCAAACACACACAGCGGGGTCGTTCCTAATAAGGATATCCCTCCCCATACATGAAACTTTGGGCTGTATTTAGGTCGTCGATACAACGGTGCTGACGCAGACTTTGTCCATATTTTCACATTATTGGGATATACCCATATTGAGCTTTCATCAGTAAAAATCACATTTTCCCAGTCAAAGTTTTCATGTGCCAAACACCACTCAACACGCCTGTCTTTATGTTCTTGTTTCATGAGAGGAGAAGGAATTCCAGTCTTTTTCTCCCATCCAAGATCAATCAAATTTCTTCTAACTGTAGATTTTGATACAACTGTTGATCCCCTTTCTATCATTTCATACCTGATGTTGGAGATGCTTGCCCTTTGCTTTTTAGACGCTAAAATTCCCAGCCGGAGGCGATCTGAGAAGTCCAATTTTCTGGGTCTCCCTGCTCCTTTCTGGTGCCCAAAATCCTTTCCCTCTTTAAAATTCTTCCTAATCCTATACACAGTAGAAAGAGGAGTTCCTGTTCTCTCTGCCAATGTATTTACATCATCAATTCCTTGCTTACACAACTCAAAAATCAACCTTCTTTTATCCTCAGCAGACATTGTTGACAGTGCTGAGGAAAATAACGTCTGCTACAAATTCAGGGGAGGTAACTCTAATTGTACTATACTCAGTAGGCCAAGATGAGTTACCTCCCTTTTACCATTACTTAGTGTTAAGTATCAGTGAATCAGTTGAGGTGTTAGGATAGCCCAAAGTAAGAAGAAAAATTCTCAATAATTATGAACCAGACTATATATTGAATGTAAGAGAAGCTAGATGTAACATGATCTTCTGCAGCAACTGACTTGGTTACTAGGCATAACCAACACCTAGCAACAGTTGTATGTTATTTGGTCTTTATATTAATCTTTGTCGTCTACTACTTCAACTACATGTCCACCTATTGGAACACATTAATGTACTTGAGCGGCGTTAATATAAGCTTCTTGGCTTGTTCGCCTAACCAGATTTCATCACATTTTGAAATAAAAATATGTTTAAACCAAATGTGTAAACATCTGATACAGCACAAGGTCAGGATGGTAATCAAAACAGTATTGGAAACTTCTCCTGTGTCCAAACACCTTTCATTGCTTTAATCCCTTATTGGACACAGGCAATGTTACTCCTTGGTACAGCAAAGGTTGTACAATACTCCTTTCCAAGAAAGGAGACATGACTGATAAAAAACACTGACATACGAAATGTCTGAATACACAATACAAATAATTCACAGGGTACTTGACAAAACCATGTCTGATTCTACTCCTCTTCCTATGATATAATATATGGGGAGCAAACGGGAGTGTGAAGTTATGTTTAAGTGATAAGGAAACTTTTTGTACAAAAAATAATTTTGGCAAAAACATAACACAGCTAGCTACTCTGTCCATCATGAATAGATTCTGAGATCTCTTAAAAGCAATAACCTCACTGAGTGACTATTTCATTTACCCAAGACCTTTAATGACTTATTGGTCAACTCAACTTGAGATGTACTCACTAGAGCAGATGTAGACTTCAAAATTTATTTCAATCAGAAATATTTCAGGAGTCATTTGGTCCTTCCTGTTTTTATGTGTATTTAAATCCTTTAAGCTATCAGCTAAATAGAAGAAAATGAAAATAAAAAATAAATAAAAAGAGAAGGCTCCTGGTCTCGGACAACCACAAATCTCCAACACTGCTTACTTATCTCCTTTACATAGAAATATCAAAGGAGATGCCAGTTTGAAAGGACAGGTTCTCCTTGCTGAGACCTTTTCTATTGATGCAGGTACAACACTTGGACTTGATAAATACAAGGCTATTCATGTGAAATGGTAATGAATGATGGGTTGGTCAACTTAGAGGAGTGAGGATTTATTGAGCATCTTGTGGAGGATCAGGGACATACTTATCCTGGAACGCAAGTGTAGCAGGGCGTGGAGTCATCCCACAGATGACATCCTTACCTTGTCAGCTTGCTGACAGGGTTAACCTCTTTGGTCATGTGTACAAGGCATCCGACTTCGGATCAGAAGGTCTGTCGTTCGAATCCCAGCATGGGACTCAGAAATTTTGTGGCCGCTACACAAGTTCAAGACAAGCTACCAGAATACCCAAATTCAAGTCACATATCAGGCTGAGAATGAATCTTGCTTAACAAGGTCAAAGCCAGAGATACTTTTGCTGTGCCAGTCCTCTCCTATTCCTTTGGAGTAGTTGATTGTTCAAACCAAGACATTCAGAGTCTTGCCAGCCAAGATGATCCATCTCTTGACAACAGAGCCAACAACCCTTTTAATGACTTGATTGTTTGTATATGTCAATCAGTTTGGGAGGTCAGGGTTTGATTAATGTAAAAGCTCTTCATTAGGGAATTATATTGTGTATTTTTGCACATATTAATTTGTTGGATGATCCCCTTGTGGGCATGTGAAGACGAACAATGAAAACAAGGAATTCCACAGTTTTTGTAAGTGTGCCAATTTTGTGGAACAACATCTCAAAATTAAGGTTAATTTTGCTGATACTGATGTTGTACAGCTAAATAGTACAGTGATGGGAGTAAACCAGGTGAAGTCTTTCATCAGGTCAGCCTAGGTTTGGTCATTTAGAGTCTGCTTTCTTGAAAATCACTACAACATGTAAAAATACAGTGGGAATACACAATGCCATTTAGGTTCTGATTGGTATGTCTACCATGTTTTGCAGTAAAATATTGAGTGTTTTTTGAGTAATGCTTTCGAAACGAAGCCCACCCCTCCAATTAGACTAAGGCTAAACTGTTTCCATTGGTACCAAGAAAAATGCAAATGCCAAACTTCTGTTTATAGCAAAAGGCACAAGCTTAGGTTCAGCTTATCATATCTACCAATTTTGGTCAAAAGTATTGAATGGTTTTTGAGTTATGCTCCAGAAACAAATTCATCACAAACAGATAAACCAAACAGTCATACAGACGACATGTTGAGGTTATTGCCCCACATAATATGCTGGGGAGATAAAAAGAGATACCTTATACCAGAAAAGTTCAAGATACTAAAATTTTGAGGTTTGAGACCCCTTGAGCTTTCGAGGGGATTTAAATTTCGAGATTTGGGGACACAAAATATACAAATACTTTTAGACAATTTTTAATTAAAGGTTAGAAGAAGGTGGCTAGAAATATCCGTGACCGGACCAATACCCACTGAGCTATCAGCAAAAAATCACAGTACTCAGTGACAACTGATGTCTGACTGTTATAACTACTGTTGTTGCAGGCCATTTCTTCCCAAGTCTACACTTTCCTCGTGGAAAATCTGGCCTAGGCCAAACATTCCCTGTGGATGTTTTAGCTTGGGATATTCTCACCCCAGGGAAAGTTTAGGCTAGGCTGAAGTCCACCATCCCGTCAAAGTTTCCCTCTTGAACCTAGTAGATTTTGTTCTGTTTTCTATGAAACACCCTTGTTTTCACATCAAAAATGAGAGATTCTGGTCTAGCTAGACTACGTCTTCCCTTCCCTTGTTTTCACATCAAAAGAGGGAGATTCTGGCCAAGCTAGGCTATTTCTTCCCCACCCTTGTTTTTACATCAAAAGTGGACGATTCTGGTCTAGACCTTGCTTTTATATTCATAATCACTTTTGGTGAATGAAATATGTGTCAGATATCCATGGTATACCCCTTATCAAATCTTGTCTTTTGAATTAAGAGTAAGTCTCTGAAGTGGAATGATAGATGACGCAGTATTTGTTATAGATATTGTGTTGGGTTGTTGTTGTGTTGATGTTTACGTCTGATACGTTGATGTTGCCTATATGGATGCCATATTTGTGTGTGTGTGTGAAGGAATACAATTTTGAATGGATATGGACATCCAAGTAAAAACTGGGTATTTAGTTAATGTTTCAAATATACATGTTAATTGTTACAATGATTTTGAGATAAACCAATTTGGATTAATTAAGAAATACAGTTCATTCTACCACCATGTATAGTGTAATAAAGCACACTTTCACCCTGAACTATTATAGTTAAAGGCGAAAGTGTGCTTTATTACACTATACAATGGTGGTAGAACGAACTGTATTTCTTTTCTAAGATGCCGTATTCAATACCTTCTAAGCCTAATTTCGATTAATCTATGGCAGAAAACAAACGACGGTGTCTGTGACCTAAATTAAGAATCCTCACACAGGGCTAACTGACGCGCTGTTCTTTTGTAAGAAAAAGTTTACTAGAAAAACAAATGATGAACAGTTTGATGATGGTTTATGTTCGGGTTAAATATCTTCTCTAGATCATTTTAATTACATCCGTGATTCTCTTAAACCATACAAGGCAATATGACCGCCTCATTTCTACTACCAACGAAAGTTTAGATCAGTACATTCAGAGGAAGCTGACAAGTCAAGCGACATTCCATGATTGCATTATGGGAATGTAAACATTGCCAACATTACCGTGTCTCTGTACGATTTTGAGTCAAACTATGAGACATTTTATTCGTCGGAAAACATAAACGTAATGTTTCCACAGTGATGTTGGCTGTGTGGTGCAACTGCAAACAAAGAAATGGGATGCGACGAAGCAGTTTACTGTGGGAGGCTGTACGAGGCGATGGCAACTGACATCCATCATGACGTCGGTTACATTGTGACATAATGCAAAAAAGTTCGATTATGAGGGGGCAGACTGGAATGGCACAGCGACGTCAACACATTGTGACGTAACGCAAAAAGTGCACATTATTGTCTGATAAAGTATTGTCGACGCCTTTGATCTTTCGCCGAAGCATCTTAGAAGTGGGGATAAGTAAATTATTGAAAAATGAAAATAGGTCAATGATATTATAAAACAACAGTAATGACATAATACATTATAAAGTAACGATAAATGTAGTAATATTAAATAATGTTTAATCATTTGGAATTAGGGATTTAAGTTTGGTCAGCTATGATTATTGTTACCAGTTTATATTTTAGTGCACATATCACAGAAATACATATTGATGCAAAACTCTTTCCTTGTATTTCCTTTTAAGCTAGGGGGTCTTCTACATACATAACAATAAGGTTGATGTTTGACCCTTAATTGTTGTGTATTGAATAGAAAGAAATCATCCATATTTGTCAATCTTAAATATATTTCCACATTTAGTATCCCATTATTACAGTACTGGCCATCTTCAATGGCAGTTTTCCTCTATTTTTCTTGCTGTTCAATCACAATAGCACTCTGGATTAAGGAATCACATGACAACTAGAACAAAACAAATACAGGATCATAAGACTAAACTTCTCCTCTCACTAATTAGCTTTTTTGAATGGACACAACTCCATTCTCTAATTGTCAGACTCAGTGTAGTGTAGAAGTTTATTCTACTACTATTCCTCATAGTAATATATAGCAAAGCAAACTGTTAATCCTCCTTGTTCACAATAAAAGACACCTGTGAATTTGTTGATTATTGCTCTCCTGGGCAGTACCATCATCATTAGCCAACGTAGAAAGTCTTGAAAATAGAAGAAAGATCAAGAGACAATTCAGATCTCAAGCAACCACATTCACACATTCAGCATGGCATGCTCAGTCACAAGGGATGCAGCGTCCTTTGGAAGAATGAAGTACAGTCACTGATAAAGAGGATGCATGAAGGTATATATTCACATGTCACATGTCACATATATTACTACCTCTATCAAAGCCCAGTTGGTCTATTGTACTTAGCACAACGTTTTGTAGGAATGATTAAAACAGACACAAATATTACAATGTCATTCAGCTTGAATATTGAAACGGCAAATCACCATTAACTGTAAGCCATTGTAACAAAGAATATAGTCTAATGAGTGAAACTGATTTCACAAACAGAATTTCTTTAAATCTTTCCAGTTTCATGCATATTTACAAACACATGTATCCTGTGATGTATGCTGAAATATGGTCAGTGGGAGAATTCTCTCCTCCATATCAAACATGAAGATTATTCAGTTAAATCTTATCTTCAAAACTCATATTCAAATACATTTTAAAAAACCCAAACTTTAATTAACACTGATAACTACGTTGTGCCTTATTTTAAATTGTTACTTCTGTTTAATCTGAAGAAAGTTTCCATTGATAAGGTTAGCACCTCATCTAGTGAATTTCAACAAAGCCTGAAACGCCTTACATTTGTCATTGTCTTGCTTCAGTTTGATGCTTCAATACATCACTAGGTGTTGCAGGCAATTTTTTACATGGTGCTTACATCGCTAGCAGTTTGTAAAGGATTAATTCATTAACTCATTAAGCCCGAGAGCCACTTCGGTGCTCAACACCTGGAACCCCGTGCTGATTGCCTGGTCGGCTGTGGCGAGACTAATTAGGGCTAATCACGCCTGATATCCCTGGCTGGTTTCGTAGATTACAGGAAACTGTCTCGTCATACGAGCAAGTCCTGATTGTTTAATTGTTTAATTGCGTTGTAAAGGTATATGTTGAAAGAAAGCAGGAGTGAATACATGTCATATATGTAACGTTTTACCTAATTTTATTACACTTTCTCTTGTAGACTTTTGGTGCATGTGTATTTTCTTAACACATGTTTGTAGTCTTTGTATGTAAGACACACTTAAACAAATTGTCCCTCTCATATCATTGTGTGAGGTTACATTGTTCAAAACATCTATGTCAATGGCAGTAAAGAAGAATTTACGCACATGCCTAATAATTTTCTATGACAGAAGCATTTTCCCTGATGCGTTGCTAGTATATACTGAATATTTTAAGGTAAGTACTTATAAGCTAATGTGTGACTTACATGGAACAGATTCACAGTTTGTCACTTTGGTTCATCTAGATTTAGCACAGAAAATATACGTTATCACACGAACATACATGTATGCATATTGTATAATGCTATTCCTTGCACATACAAAGGGTCACAGGATGGGCTTCATCAAAGTTTTGTTTTGTTTTGTATCTCAACTGTTCAATATAGTGGCTGATTTCTTTTCTATGACCAATCGTATGATGAGATACCTGTGATGGGGCGTGGGCTAAATTTCTGAAGAGCACGTTCGGTCACTAGACAGCTTGGATACAGATTGACTATTGGTTTGATCGTTGACCAATCGATATGCTGGATTTCGGTTTTATCAACTCTAGCTATCATGAAAAAGTTTGTGTATCGTGAACATACATAATCGTAAGGATGCCTGAAAAGTACACGTAGGACTAAGAAGCACTTTGACGAGTTTATTTTTCTTTGAAGCGCTCAAAGCGCTACAATCCGATTATTTTTACCCCAGATAACCCAATCCAACTATTGAGCAGAGATGGTATTTATTTGCATATACTTTTTGTGTACACTACTTGTACACCAAACAAAATAGCTTGCTGAACATTTCAATATAATCTGCACATTGTTATGAATAAATATTACAATTCAAGTACATGTATTATAGAATTAAAACAAGTTACACAATACTGATTTATTGTGATGTATACACTTGCAGTTGAATCTCCCCAAATATTTATGAAGATGGGCATACTTATATTTGTTTTGAAAGCAAACGAATTTCAGAAGATTGACAATGGGTGTGACTCCACAAAACAGGTTGTCCAATGATGTAACAACGCATTAGTTTGTTTTACACTTGTCACGGGACAAAAGTTTGCATTCATGGACATGCATTCGGCCAGAGGCTGTTATTTTGAGGTTGAAAGAGGTGTTCACATATCTCATTTAGTGTTGTCTGATTGAATGATTATACGCATCAATTCCGTAACTGATATATTATCCTCCTTTTATTGAAGATGGATCTGATACACGTGATCATTACACAGGACAGGACAGGATAATTATAGAGATCAAATGCAAACGTTTCTTACACAATGCTTATGTAATTTGCATTGAAAAATCACATTTCAAACAAGCATGAAACAGCCTGAACAAAATACCCCAGTTACCTTTGTATGGTTTATGTGTACTATATATGTATATTATGAGTAGATGCAAGAGTTATCACTTCATATTCGGTTATGTATTATTGTCAACTTTAAAAATCAATAGTCGCAAATGAATTAGGTCTAAATTAGTAACTTGGTTTATTTCAAATCAACACGAACATGAGTGTAATACAGTATTGCTATTCATGTCTACGATTCATTATATGGACTATTACAACGAATGAATGATTTAATTTAGAAGATGGTTTTGTAACTTTGTCACCATTAATTCAATCAATGTGCAAACATAGTATCTTAGTATTCACTCCCAATGACTAGTAACAAACACGTACCTCCTGTAACAACATCTCATAATCCCTTTTCTCGCAGACATGTGTTCATTTGCCTGTATAAGCCCCCGACATTGCAAGCAATTGTTATCAAAACACATCAATAGTTCTTCTGATTAACACAGAAAGTAACCTCTCTCGTAAGAAAAGCTAATCTTTGATCATTACTGCTAAACTGATTGAAATTATAGGTACAGTACGAATTTAAAATGTAAAACCCCCAATACGCGGCTCTCGCTGAGTGAGAGGTGCTTTTCATAACCCCCAATATGAGTCTCCTGCTGAATAAGAGGTGCTTTCATATTACCCCCAATAAGCGACTCTCACCGTGAGAAGCTAATTAATTTGCCGCATATACGCGGCTCTCAGCCTTAATGAGTTAAACAGTGGGTGCCTTCTGCTTAAGAAATTGGTCCTGTGTAATAGATGATGCTCTGTCTCTTAGCTACACAGTTACAGCCTTCCATTTGGAAAAAAAATCTTATGATCATGATACGCCATTGAGATCATCATATATTTTTCAGGTGTTTTCAAAGGTGGTCATCTCGGTAGACACCATCCAAAGTTGCAAACAACCACTACTGGAAAGGAATGACGACAGATCTCTGTGATGTTTGTTGCATGGTGGACCCCCAAACAAGGATTCACACTTCTGAACTTCATTCCATTCCATGTTATTGGACTGTGTTCAAGCCAGTAGGACTGGGAACAAGTATATCACTGCTGCAACAGACCACTTTTCCAAGTGGTCTGAGGGTACTGCAATTCCAACGAAGAGTGCAAAAGAGGTTTCACGGTTCCTGTTAGATGTTATCAGCAGGCTTGGGTCAATGGACTCATTAATAAGCAATCAGGGTAGAGAGTTTGTCAATGAAGTAGGATTTTGTCACCATACCACCCGCAGACAAACGGACAATGTGAAGAGACAACAGGACAATGAAGCATGCAACATCTTTTGACACATGGAATGAAGTTCTGCCTGGTGTTGTGTTTGGCCATAGAATTAGCATACATGCATCGACAAAGTATACCCCCTTTGAACTGATGCATACCAGACAGCCAAAGATTGCCAGTCACCGAGACACACTCAAGAAAATGACAGAAACATTGGAAGCAAGAAACAAGGCTGTGTCCAAGAACATTCAAGAGGCTCAGGAGAGGCAGAAGAACTTTGATGCTCATCATGCATCTTCCTCATTTCAAACTGATCAAGAATGTAAAGAAAATCAGGAGGTTTTGAGACAAACTCATGCCCATGTGGGTCAGCCTCTACAGTGTCACAGAGGATCTCAGAAAGGGGAGAGTGAAACTCTGAAACACTGAATCTGGAAGAATGCTTTCCGACACGTTTAACTCTAGTAACTTGAAGGTTTACACATCAGAGCATTGCGAACAGTCTGACTAACATCCATCAACAAAGAGGCAAACATATTCATTGCAGAAATTAAAGATCCCAAGTCACACAAGGAAAGTGCAGTTCACATCAAGGTACATTCACAAGACTCGTGCTTCAGCCTCAAAAGCCTCAGCCTCCAACACCTCAACTTCCAGTTCCTCGGCTTCCAAGACCTCAGCTTCAACCTCCAGTTTCTGAGCTTCCAACACCTCAGCCTCAGCCTCTACCACCAACTCTTTCTGTCCTCAGACTGCTGATGAGTGCAAGATACTTTCAAAGACACTTGGCATCAACTTTCACACACACTGTAGCCACACTGTCTCATCAGACCTTGCACAACCCAAGAATTGTTTCTTCTGAGCAATAGCTTATACTGTGAGTGGCTCTGAAGCTGCCCATTTGACTATCATAGTCCATTGGCTGGAGGATGTCCACATGCGGCCCCCCCACAGTTCTACTTCTTGGGTATTTTCTAGTAGCCATGGGTCTCTCCATCAGAAAAATGCATGTTAACATTTAATAAACTGGTTCCCAAGGTACCTATGGAGAGCATTTTTAATGCTACCCGACATGTTTTTCATACGCCATTTTTGGGGGGGAGGGGAAACAAATGCAACAATATCTTTTTGCCCTGTGAATTCACCGTAACAAACCACCACTCAAAATGTTGGTATTTGTATTCCCTTTCACATGGTACATAATATATGCAAATCAGGCGGACACGTAGGTCACCAGTGGTCAAAGGGTCACACAATTTAGCAAATCATAGGATGCCAGAGAACCCAGAACTGAAGACAGACAAGTCGAAAGGCTTACACTACCTGACCAAGCACATTGACGACACCCCCATACTTTTATCTGAAAATGTGAAGGGCACGTTAGTCATTGAAGATGGCAATGCCTGTTTCCATACATCAAGGAGATACCGGCTACATTCCAAGGAATAGCACAGAAAATCTTCAACTGCATGAATAAAAGTTCAGATGTGGTCTTCAGCACGGACATGTACCAGAACAACTCTGTAAAAGATGCCGAGAGGAAGAGGAGAGATTGTGGTGAGAAGCTCATTGTGAGTAGTGAAAAAACACGGAGACCACAGAGTTGGCCAGTCTTCTTAACAAATGATGAGAACAAGAAACAACTAGTGGCAGTGTTGATGTCTTCGTGGAGTAGTGGTGACTACAACTCTTCACTTAAAGAACGAAGTGTGATACTTGTGGTTGAGGGGAGAGCGTTCAAGCTAACGTCTGATGGGAAGACAACATCTGTGGAGGAGATTGTAACTCTAAAGTCCACACAGGAGGAAACAGATTCAAGGGTTATCCTATATTGTCTTTATGCACAGGAGGCTGGGTATAAGTATGCCTGGGTTCGGAGTCCTGATACAGATGTATTTTTCATTTTACTGCACCATGCAGAGCGTCTTCTTCATGGACATTCGAGAATGGTGTCATGCAGCCACAATGGACTGATGGAGACATCCTTCCTCAACAGTTGGTTGACATTTTAGAAGATACTGTCAGTGAATTAGGTGGAAATGATGATGATGATGATGATGATGATGATGATGACAATGATGATGATGATGGGAAGGAGAACCACAACTCTTCAGATGAAGAATGCGAGTCTAGCGAGGAGAGTGACAGCTCTGATGATGAATGACTTTGACCATGTGACAGTTTGAAAACCTATTTTACGGTTTGAGATTTATCCCTTTATTTCACATTCAGCAGAAGTGAAAATTGGTTAAATAATGGAACATTAGCCTTTCTGTTTTGTTACAACATCATCATAGTTCACTTCCTGGGGTGTTATAACGGTAAAATTCCCTATTTGGAACCAGAACATTGACATATAGGGGCAAGAGTAAGATTTTGTGATTTTGCTAAATTGTGTGACCTTTTGACCTCTGGTGACCTACTTGTCCGCCTGATTTGCATATATTATGTACCATGTGAAAGGGAATTCAAATACCAACATTTTGAGTGGTGGTTTGTTACGGTGAATTCACAGGGCAAAAAGATATTGTTGCATTTGTTTCCCCTCCCCCAAAAAATGGTGTATGAAAAACATGTCGGGTAGCATTAAAAATGCTCTCCATAGGTACCTTGGGAACCAGTTTATTAAATGTTAACATGCATTTTTCTGATGGAGAGACCCATGGCTACTAGAAAATACCCAAGAAGTAGAACTGTGGGGGGGCCGCATGTGGACCCCCTCCAGCCAATGGACTATCAGGGACAAAGTTGTAAAACACATACTATCAAGGCAGGTATCTAAGAAACTGTGCACATGAACCAAAACGTGGAGTTTTATGTGAAAAAGAGCCAAATGGACAAAAGTGGGACATGGGCCATAGATGCTGAGAAAATGGCCACAGCAACCCTACTCGATGTAGATATTTATGTCTATTGCAGATATCCTATGAACTTAAAACTACAGAGTGCAAAGGATCGAGGGTTGCTCTTTTGTTTCTCAAATGAATAAAACACACTTCAATGATGTGGTCAAAGTCTGAATAAACTGACTGTTTATTCATTGTTCCTGTGATACTTTTGATACTGTGACTTCAAGCTTGCTTTTCTTTTAAACTTTTATAGAGACACTGAAACAAAATACAAACCATGAACATTTTATATATGAATATGTCCTGTGAATTCTTAATGGTGCATGAATATCAACATGAATATCTTATACATGTGTTCTTGTGAATAGCTATGTCTTGTTTTCATTTCTTTCTTTTTCAAGATGAACATAAACATGAAAACGAGGTTGGGGAAGAAATAGCCTAGCTAGGCCTGAATCTCACCCTTTTGATATAAGAACAAGGGTGGGAAAGAAGTAGCCTAGCTAGGCCTGAATCTCCCCCTTTTGATATAAGAACAAGGGTGGTGAAGAAGTAGCCTAGCTAGGCCAGAATCTCACCCTTTTGATATAAGAACAAGGGTGAGGAAGAAATAGCCTAGCTAGGCCTGAATCTCACCCTTTTGATATAAGAACAAGGGTGGGAAAGAAGTAGCCTAGCTAGGCCTGAATCTCCCACTTTTGATATAAGAACAAGGGTGGTGAAGAAGTAGCCTAGCTAGGCCTGAATCTCACCCTTTTGATATAAGAACAAGGGTGGGAAAGAAGTAGCCTAGCTAGGCCAGAATCTCCCCCTTTTGATATAAGAACAAGGGTGGTGAAGAAGTAGCCTAGCTAGGCCTGAATCTCACCCTTTTGATATAAGAACAAGGGTGGGAAAGAAGTAGCCTAGCTAGGCCAGAATCTCCCCCTTTGATATAAGAACAAGGGTGAGGAAGTAGTATATACAATGGGGGTTCTAAAACACTTTCAAGAAAAGTCTCTACAAAGCCTTATTTACTAAATAAGGCTTTGGTTGGGCCCTTAGCTCTTGCTACTATTACCCCTACTACTTAACGTGTGTTGGAGGTAACACTGTGCCGTACGGTACGATCAATAATTCTTCTCTTACAAACCCCCTACCCGGCCCATCCCTCAAGTAGTATAAGTTAGGTTCGTCGGCTTTCATATCCACTTTATCTATGTTGTAAGTTTTGACTGACCATATAGGATCGGTGGCCCGCTTACGGCTATCACCCTCGTGTTCCCCCGGCTGCTATAGATACCTCACTAGGGCCCTATCTGGTATCTGTTTCTCCTTCCCACGCAATGGAGCGGCCGACTCTGCAACTATTGATTTTAGTTTGATAGCGTCTGCCGGTTTCTTACCGGTGAGACGGGTGATTTCATGGTTGATTGCCGACACCACCTTGGGTAACCTCGTGACCCATTCAGTCGATCGTTTTCCAGGGGTGGCCATCTCCCTAGCATACTGATGGCCGAACAAGCGCTCAGCCAAAGTCCTATTAAATCTCTCAACTATGGCTTGGCTGCGATGGTCTCCAGCCGTGCCACGCCTGACCTTTGTATCGTGTTTGGCTAGCAGTTGTGACACGGCACCCATGAACTCCCGTCCGGGGTCAACTTGCAGCTCTGTTGGCCACGTCAGCGGGCTGCGTTTGTATCTGCGTTCGAATCCTCTGGCTACCTGGGCCGAATCTTTCGTGGTCAAGGGTTCGGCTTCCTTGTAACGACTGGCTATGTCCACTACGGTTAAGGCATACTTGTACCTCTTGTCGTGGGGTAGGAACAGTAGGTCTGCCTGGTGAACGCTATTAGGTATGTTAATACCGAACCTCCTTCTAGGCACGTAGCGTGGTGCCGGCAAATAGATCTGCCACAGGGCTTGTTTTTCAAGCCACGCTTTGGCTTCCTCCGGGGGTACTCGCGCTATTTTAGCTAGCTTATCTACTGGTTGTCTGTGAATATCTTACTACGGTTGAATGCCGGACTGGCTATCAATCTCCTGAGCTTGTCTTCCTCACTCGACCGAACCAGCTTCACGGTCACGCGTTTCCTCAGGTTCTCCATAGTCTTACCAAACACCGAGTTGTTCATGAGCTTGTAGAGATTTTTCTTAAAATCACTGGTGGCTTTTTTTCGTAGGTCTGTGTTCATTCTGATGTAGGGCTCCATCCATGGGCTCTGGTCGAACATGAGCACCCTGTGTATTTTGGTCAGCCTCATACCCAACAACAGGTACAGCTGTAGGTTGCGATAGTGAACGATGTACTTGGTCTTATTCATTAAGTTAGGCACGAGTTTTTCAACGTCTGTCACACGCCCACCTAACAAGTTATGTTGGTACTCAGACATCCAGTCTGGGCTAACCCTCATACGTTCGGGGGCCAGGGGGTAGCTGTTGTGTGATGTGTGTAATTCCTTGGTATACTCTAAGTCAACCTCGAGGATATACCCTTTGTTCGAATCTGGTGCAACCTCCATAACATCAACGTGGGGTACCCATTCGAATCCCCCTGTAGGTAGATACTGGCTCATGGCCCAGCCGTACAGGTTGTTTGCGTCGAGGTAGAGAATGTGATTGGTTAGCTTGTTAGGATCGTAACCTTTCACGTATTGATTATTTGCTTTCGCGTATCGTTTGGATGCCATGGAAATCCCACCTCGCAAGCCTTTCTCAATGAATAGGTGCATGTCGTAATCTGTGAGCAATTCCAAATTAACTCCGGTCTTTTTAAGCAAGGCGTCCCACGACAGACCTGGGCTGGTGTAATACCATGCGGGGTCGAGTTTATACTGCTTGAAACACGTCCGCCTAAACGTCTCAAACACGTCGGCTAACAGCAGTACATCTGTCCTCAAGTACAGGTCGTGATAATCACCCAGGTTCTTACAACCCAGTTTATTCCATACGTTAGTCGCGTGCGAGTAATCATCTCGTGAGACGGACGCCTCATTCAGCTTGCTATAAAAGCAGTCAATAGGGGGTAGTCTGGTCTCGGTGAACTTGGCCCAACTATCCATGTACTCATAGGGGTACACACCCTTCCTCATAAGCAGGGGTCTAGTCTCGGCGTCTGTGTATCGATCGGTGATAGGGAAGGTATTGTTGACCTTGATTGACCAGACTGTCGAGTGACGACAGGAGGAACTGAAACGAGTCAATGAACCTAAGTCCGTTTAAGCTGAAGGAGATGTATCTCTCCATGTTGTTGGGGATGCAAGTTATATTACCATCGATTTTCGCGATGGCCTGCATGATCAAGTGTGAGTCGTACCCTCTCAAGTTGTGAAAGACAACGGGGATGTTTATTGTCTTAGGGTTGATTTTAAGCTTGAGGTTGCACGCGCTGTGAGCGGCGCCTCTATACTTACCAGTTATGTGGCAGTGATCTCTCACCGAATCACCGTTAAGTGGTGAGTCACACACGTGACAGTTAGTGCTACTAGCGTGAGCTAGCCTGTCGACTCGGGTCATACGCATGGGGGCGATTCTATACAATGCATTCCTAATAATTTTTTCTTCCTCCTGCAAACACTTTAGAAACCTTTCAGCCGCGTCAGGGCCCCTATACACTACCGGAGCTTTCGTTTCCCCGTCACAACGGACGACAATGTATCCAAACGAACAGGCTTTATGCTCTTGTGTTTTGTGGGTGAAGGGAGCCTCGCCGGCGGCATCACTGGGGGAATCCCCACCCACAACTAAGGCTTCGAAGTCGGCGTATATGATATAAGGCACAGACATTTGGTTCTTGTGGTTACTGAATTTTAGGATATTATCACCTTCCTTAGGCATGTCGACTCGTATGGCCGTCTGCCCCACACCTTGACAATCATCCCGGTGGGATTCTAATAAATCAGCTCGTGTGAAGCCATGTAGGCATCGTTCACAGAAGTGGGTTTTTTCTCTGTGTGCCGATTGGTCATACAACAGCCTGCTAAAGTGTTTTATCCATGTGTAGTGATACTTGTCGCCTCGCTGGATCATGAATATATTGATAACTTGGCGATCCTTCACCGGGCTGACCCTGTGTACTATTGTTGTGTTACCTTCGTGCCCAAAGACATTTATAGCCAGATTATTCTGTTTTTCTACTTTAGTGATCTGGGATATGGGGGTGGGTTCATCTATACCATCCCAGTTGAGCCCATCATCCTGATGATAATTAGAAGGCCTGTTCGGATTAGTGTCAGCTGGAAATAAGGCTGACCTGATAGCTAACCTCAGGCAATCGTTTCCTATATTCTTAACGTTTACTATAGCATTTTTGTTCCTATAGTAGGGGGTCAAGGCTAGGTATGACCCGCCTCTGAACGGCACGTAGTTAGCTATGTCTAGATAGACATTATCGATTTTATCTACAGCCCACCCGGACCCCAAGTGTGTGTAGCGTTCTAGGTATTCTCGTATCTGCTGAAAACTGGTATCGATTGATGCGTCAATGGTCTCTGTATGTGTGACGACCTCTTGTTTACCTCGGAAGTAAGGCTGAACATACTCAGTGGTCCCTGTGGGACCCCCAACCTGCTTATCTAGCGACATTTTCACTGTGATCTGAAACTTGATACTTCCTAGGTTATTTAGTTCCTGGTTGACCTTATCAGCTATCAGAGGCTTGATATCTGTAATGTCTATGTTTCTATCAACGTGCATGCGCCAACCTCTCAAATAGTTGCCTACAGCGCGCTCAGTGCGCACGAACTGTAGGTCAATAGCTCTATTCTGTCGTAATAATTCTACAAGCTGTGGTTTTCTCATACGGGAATACCCACCTAAACCCAAATCGTGTGCATCGGCTTTCAGTTGTTTTACAGTGGGACGTGCTACGGGGGCATGTGATAACAATGCGGTTAACCCGGCTCTCCCCAGGTTTGAATAACCCGTGTATCCAAGCTGTTTTGCTTGAGCTTTTAATTGTGTTACCGTAGGAGGGGCTTCTAAACCTAGTAATCTCAACAATGCTGACTTCCGCATTCTAATTGGTTCACAGTAAAGGGAGGTAACCCTTAAGTGGCTGTTTCACGCACTGTTGGATATAGTGTTCCTTGTGTAAAACATTTGATTGGAGTCTATCTTGAGCAGTCGCCTACGTTCTTTTATGTAGCCCTTTTTATTCTCATAGATGAGTTGATGTCTGACTACGTTCGCTCCGTGAGCTTTACGTAGACAGTAGTGCCCTTTAACCCCGATACCACACACAGAACACGTGTAGTTAGGACTTCCCATATGGAAACAACAGAACCCCTGATTCCTGCATTTCCTACCACAGGCCTCGGTCTTCCCCATAAGTATGTATTCGCATCGGTATGGAGCGGGTCTCATGTTTACTTATATAGGTATTTTAATTTAATTGCTTCGCAACCAACGCAGTAGCTGCTATACCCAACACTATGAAGACCAGTTCACGATTCATTTGTCCCTTGGATGGTGTGTAGTACTGAGCGAGTGTGGGTTTATTGAGCGGTTCCAATCGTTTACCAGTTAGTAGGTAGTATTCTTTCATTGCTTCATCGACATCGTTGAATGTTTGAACGGCATGGTTTTCACGCGTGAGTTGTTCGTTAATAAAATCGATCCTCTGGAGGCGTTTTTTAGAGTACTCGGCCTGTGCCCTTTGTAATTTCTCAGTAGCGAGATCGTGCCGCTTCCTTTCTTCCTGTATTGCGTGATCATCTCGTAGTTTCGAGAAGAGGAAATTACTCCCGGAAAATGCCAGGGCATTCACTAACGCCCCACCGGCCATCATAGCTATCGTGGCCATCCTATATTTATTTCATTATATTTTCAGGTATTATCCCTTGTTTTACTAGGATGTCTTTTGTGGCCATCGCCATACCAAGGTTCATTATGAGCATACCCATATCCTGCAGGTTGAAATCTAGCTTGATAGTTGGTTGTTTAAGCACCATTTTAGTCAACCGAGCGTACCCTACGGCTAGACTGGCGACCACTGTGGCGTGGTATGCGTCGTTGACGAACGTTTTCCCCTCAGACATTATGTATATGATATAAAATATTAAAATTATAACATGATATGCGGGTCAATAGTGGGGGTACCCCCACTGTTGGGGGTTACCTCACTGTTTGGGGGTACCTCACGGTGAGGGTTTCCCTCACGTGTATATAACCACGAGATAGCCAAGGCAGCAGTTACACCTACAGCCAACAACAGTCGGGTTGGGTTTGTCACTGTAATAATTTTATGTTGGTTACACCACCGTTTGGGGGTGTGGGGGGTACCCCCACTGGGGTCTCCTGTGTAGCATCCATCTATACTATTATTATTATTCTTTCTCTCAAATTGACAATGCTTTGCCGTGATAATCGCCGCCGTCACTGGAGCCAACAACATACCATATTTGTGGTACAGCTCGCAGCTGATAGAGCTCACGGCGTGTTCGATAAAAAGGTCTTTCTCGAGGTCTTCCCACAGGTAAAGTCGGCACTCTGGTGGAATGGGAAGGAAGTATGACACAATACCGGTGTATATCTGGGCCATAGCCGATCCTATTGTCTTTGTCATTTCTGGCTCGTATCTAGCGTACAGCTTATCGATTTCTTCGGCTGACATTTTGTGAATTTTATCCGGAGTGTAGTCTCCAAAGTAATGTTTGGCTTTGCCGCCAACAGCTAACGCCACCAGTTTCTCTCGCTTGTCATCAGTGGGGGAGACCCCAGTGGGGGTACCCCCAGGTACCAATTGTTCGAGCAATTCCTCACACTCCATCTTATAATATAATAAGTAAGATTTAGTTTTAACTATATAATACCCGATGTAGACAAAACACAGAGAAATGAAGGTTAAGTTGCACACGACAAATACTTCAAATATCATAGCTATACTTAGCATTTGCTTAGCTTTTGTTTAGCTTTGCTTAGCATACTATATATGCTACTGGTTGGTCGGTCTTGAGCACGAGCTTAGCGTGTTTAGTTTCAGCGAGCTGTTTCTTCACCCGTTCCCGTTCTAATTTACTCATCACATCGTTCTCTCTCAAACACTCCTCGAACGAATCCCTGTCCTTGCAGTGAAATAAGGCCACCCATCGCGTCTGCTCCCTGAGGTCTTTCAACACCGAGTTGAACTTCTGCGTTAGCACCCAGACGCTGTGATTTGCATGCCGGCCGGAGAAGGCCAGGTACGATAGCATGTATCTCTTTTTTGTTATCTCACGATTAGCGCTGCAGTCGTCCAGTATGAACAGCGTCGGTTCCCCTTTAAATTTCTCGTGAAGAGCTTTCAACCAGTCCTGCAGGCGTGTTCCAGGGTCGATTTTGTGTACGTCCGGGTCCGTCATCACCCAAGGTCGCGCGTACGTTTTATTCATGCTCAGAGTAGGGCACATGATAACGATGTTATCGAACACATCCTTGTAGTAACCCTCCAACATATCCAACACGAAAACGGTCTTCCCACAGCCAGTCTGCCCGCACACTATGGCACAGTGTGGGTCAGTTGGTAGTTGTGGGTACCCCCGGGTACCCCCACTAGTAGATGGCTTGCACGAATCTCCCATTGTCTATATTAAGTTGCGCGTCCATAATAACGTACAGATATAATTTCAACTTACCAGCGGGTTGAGCCTTCTTAGTAATCTGGATGGTTATCCCTTTGCTGCCGTTATCTATACGGTGCCCGCTACCGTGCAGTTTATCATCATCCGTGGATCGCATGTCCAACCATAGGGTGTACTTGGTGGTCAGGTATTCACCGATCTGCACAGAGCCGAGGTCCAGGTCCTTTGTTATGTAATCCCCCACTGGTAGCTTTTTTATCTCATCCCACTGCTGGTGTGGTCTCATACCATGACTGAACAGCTGGTTGGGCATGCCCTCGATGGTCACTTCCACCTTTTCAATCTCGGGGTTGAAAAACTTCTCGCTGTCCCTCCGCAATGGATCGTAATACTCCACGGGGATGACCAGGATACCTTTCATCGATCGCGCCGGCACGTTCAGGTTGATATTCCACACAGTGTCGCTCTTATCTCGCACGACTGATCTATGCCTCAGTACGCGATCATACAGGATAGCCATCTTCCCAGAGTACTGGCTTCGAACCTGCCTGGCCAGCTCCGGGCTAGTGACCATGTCGAACTCCAGAGAGATGTTGTCTATGGCATAACTGGCCTCATCACCGTTCGGCGTACGCACTACTTTGTTATAGTCGTTAAACGTGAGCTCGTATTCGAGCCTATCACCCAGCGCGGCCTGGTAAAACGGCGCGTGTCCCGTGAGCAACTCGAAGTCTAGCGGCACGCAGAATCGATTACTGTATGCTCTAGCGATGGCCTTTTCACCATCCGATAGCTTGTCTTGCTGGTCTTGCGTGAAGACATACCCTATGCGCGCCCGGGTTGATTTGCTGATGCCCTGGTACACATCATTGACTCGTTCTCCCTCGCTTTTCCAGAGATCCCTGTAGCAGTAAAACACGTCGCTGTCGTCGATGCTCAGCACCTCGTTACCGCTGATCTTGACGGTCGTTTTCTTGATGATAGCTCGCCCCACGTTCCGCACTAGCTCGCGTTTGTCGTTGTCGGAGGTCAACGTGATATTGAACGCCAGTCGAACAGTGCCTGGTACAATGAGGTCATTCTCACCAAGGTTTGGAAATCTAACCAGCAGAGTTTGATTCTGGTCTATCTTGCTGGGATTGTTGGTGATGGTCACCGACTGACGCACGGCTCTGGCTCCTAATGGCTCTCTCAATCTTCTGAAAGGATCTAATTTTCTGCCGTACATTGTTATATATAAATGAAATATATTTTTAATACTAAATAATGGATGAAGACATACCTATGGAGGAGATGCGGGGCGCTAGTGCCCAGGCATCCGATGAGCAGGAGACCTCATTCAGTACTGGCCTACAGCCGGTTGTCGAAGATATAAACAAGCAGAAGATCTCATTCTCGCCAGGTACCACACTCGTGAAGGACGCCGTCGACGGATTTTATAATTATTTTAAAAAAGATAAAAATTACGTAGAGCCGTTGGGGCGAGACTATAACAAGTTTTTTGTTGATAGCAAGGGTAAGCTGCGTTTGAAGGATTACCCGGGGATCGATCTCTTTAATCAATACACGAGAAAACCGCTTGCTTTATCAACATTGATCGGTAAAACTAATACTGAATTTGTCCAAGATGAACTAGGTTTCACAAATTACGGTGGCGTGCGACTTAAGATTCCCCCGAAGAAGATTCCCCCGAAGGTCCATCAAGATCTGGAAGGCATCAGGGACGCCACATCGGTTCAAAACATGACTTATGATATTGAAAAGGTGTTGGCTGACTACGAGAACAAGCCCTTCCCGGGCCTCGAAATTACCTTTCGGGAACTGAAGGGGTTGGACCTGTTGATGCAAACCATTCGTGGTCATCTCTGGAAAAGCACGGCCAAAGTGAGTGAGATAGACGACAAAATCGCCTATGAAAAGAAAAAACTCGGTGAAACTGAGGACGAGTCTAGGAAAGCCACCATCGAGGAACGAATACGTAATTTGGAAGATGAAAGGCAGGTCTGGTTGGAGACAGCGTCCGGCTACAAAGAAAAGCTTCGATCCCAGGCCAACCGTGTGCGGGAAACCATCAATCAAGTCCTCTACCAAGACACCACGTTAGCAGACAGGATTCGGATATTGTTCCGGGAGCAAGGGATCACCATCGCCAGCATTCTGACTGCATTGGGTTTCATCATATCAACCCTGGTGGTGTCACTGACAGGGGGTACTGTGGTGCCTGCCGGCGGCGGAACTCCAAGTGGCGGTGGGGGTGTTAAAGACTGGATAAAAAAACTCGGGGAAGGCCTAGCTAAACTGGCTGGTAAAGCCGCCGAAGCCCTTCCCGGCATCCTGGGTAGCATCGTCTCGTGGTTGTTGAGCGCTCTGGCTAAAACTGCCACGTGGCTCAGTCAAAACCTGTGGGCAGCCATCGTCGCCGTGGCGGGTCTGGTGTACGTAGCGGCTAAGAAATCTTTAACCAAATAAGTCCCAACGCTACCCCACCAACCACCAGGGCCGTTTTACTATCAATATGCTGCTGAGCCTGCATATGAGGGTGTGTGGGGGGTACCCCCACATGAACTTTAGACTCCGGGGGTGACGTCACTATACCCGTTTCACGCGGTGTGATGTGTGGGATATAGGTGGTGTTAATATCGGGGTTGATACCCAACTTTTGATCCGCCGTGGCTATGACTATTTTGTTGTTATAACCCACCACTTTTTTTACTCTCAGTTGCATATCACTCGGAGCCATGTACAGCCCCACGCCGAACACGTAATTGACTTTCGATCTGGCGTATTCTAACACGTTTTGGTAACGGTCGATGGCCCGCGGGAGATCAACTGGAGAATTGATAGCATCCTCAACGTTGGAAACGAACTGTTTCTGAGCGTCGAAAGCAGTTCCCTTACCGAGGATGTTGGAACGTGTCATCGACTGCGCACCCAACAGCGCCCACACGTACGTTCGAATCGAGTCGTTCAACCTGACTACCCCGGCACGAGTGAATCCTTTCGACGTATCTAGCATAAACATTTTCCACCCGTCTGCGGTTGACTGCTCCACTTTCTGGATTGTGAAAGCAACACCACCTTCAAAGTCCATACGATCATCCCTCCATTCATTACTCGACAAAGCAAAGTCCTGCCTAAGTATACCTCGTTTCATTAAATCATCACTTGCATCTTTCACTGGTTTTGGTCCATATTTGGTAGGTTTAGGAACAATATCATCTAATGCATGGAAAAAATTCCCAGTACTAAACATTTTTCATTTCATAAAGTTTGTTAGTAAATCTTTCTTAAATGCTTTTACTGAGAGCCCATCGCTGTAAGGAATACCCAACCCGTGGTTCAGCCCCGGCAAACGCCAATCCGTCTTCGGGTTTATTTCGAATTCATTGCAAATACGTTCGTAGACCCGTCTATCGTACGGGTTGTTTGTTGCGTCCCACGCTTTGTCCTGTGGGAGGGGGGCGCTGATCTCTTTAAGGATACGTCTGACCTGGTAGTACACGTGGAACTTGAACACAGACTGACTCAGCGGTCCACGCCGAGTGTCGGTCAATGTCACACCACACCCCGTTGTAGCGCACCACACGGCAAAGTTTAATTGATTCTGCCAGAACTGCATAGGGTTGTTGAACCAAGCGTGGACTGCCTTGATGTTAGTCACCGAAAGCTTATACTTATCGAACACATCTAAAAGCTGGGCATTGAAATACAACTCAGGAGCAACCACGATTTTCATGGGGGAGAAATCTACATCCAGTTTAGGGTAAAACAACATTTTAAAACTCTTATATAATGAGCATATATACTCTAACATGTACATAACACTTCCAGGAATAACGAGCGGTGAGGCTGTTCAGCTGACGCAAGCGATCGATAACACGTCAGGCCAACTCGAAGTCGCACTCTGCGATATCACCTACCTACCGCAATGGACTAACATCAACATCAGCAACAATAAGCTGTTCGTCAGTGGAACTCGCAGCCAGATAACTGACGGCTATTACAGCGTGTGCTCTCTAAACGACGAGGTCTTCAAACCCCTGGGAGCCGAACTCAAGATGAACTACTCAAACGGCACAGTGGTGTTAATCAACAACGGAAGAACCTCATTGAGGCTCGGCCGACCATTAGCGAGGATACTCGGTATGTCTCCTGACGAGATAAAACCAACAACAACCGTCACAGGCACGAAGTTACCCGATCTAGTACCGTACCGAGAGCTGTACATTCATCTCGGTCAGGTGAGCACAACGTACAACATTCAAGGAGGTCACCCTTCCACTATATTGAGAGCAGTGCCGGTGAAAACTGAGAAATACAACGACGGTAGAACCGAGTCGTTTTCACCACGGCAGTATAAGAGATTAATCCAGGGCAACATACCTGAGCTGACAATATCGGTGTTAGATATAAATCATAATCCTGTAAATATAGGATACCTCAGCTTAACGCTTCATGTAAAATGACCAGCGCACAAGGGCCCGGAGTGAAAAAATGCGTCAATATCGGGATCTCCGACCTCGGAGACACGCGCGGTTTCGACGCTCCCGGAGTAGATGGTACATCGTACGCCTTGCAACTGAAAAACAACATTTACAAACGTGTTGAAGTCCCCTCCGGTGGAGCCCTAAGTGATATAGTAGATACCGCAAGAGCAAAAGTCAACACTAAGTACGCCCTTGTCAACACCGGTAATAACTGGATAATATACCCATCGTTCGGGGGTAAACTGTTCGACTTAGACGATGTTGAGAGCACTACCGTCGTCCAAAACAAACCATATATGCTCGTCTTCACCGAAGATGACAAGTGGGTGTTGTTACCCGATAACGACGACTGGTTTCTCAATATTAGACTCGTCTCTCCCTACGTGTTCACAGATAACAAAGACAACCACCTAAACAAAGTCGTGAACAATGGAACCCTGCTTGTGGCTTACTCAGAGACGTAGCATAGTCATCAGCCCACTCGACACTATGGCAGCCCACATGCTAACGAGTAAACCGGCCATACAAAACGTGAAATTGCAGTTGGTATCTGAATTCGAAGGTGTGGTCAGTATACTAGAGGATCTACCGGCAAACTCAACACTGATCATCAAAGTCTACCTAGGGGAACCATCGGGGAATGATGTCAAGATAGTGAAGGGGATCAAACTCGGGTGGGTGAAACGACACCAGTATCAAGTTTGCAACGTTTACGTGCGGGTGGGTGCCGACTCCAACACCAGTCTGCAGGGGGTCAACGTGATCGTGGAAAACAAGATATCACTAACCAATATCTTCCTGCCTGCCAACATACACTTCATGGGTATGAAGTTCACCCCTGAATTATTATCAAAAAACCAGTTGGAAATTATATCGTAATAGTATAATAATGACCAGTCATCGACCCAACACTACACTTAACGACCTAGGAGATACGGAGGGATTCGATCAGCCTGGAGAGGAAGACGCCTTATATATCCTACACTTCAAAGACAACGTGTACAGACGGGTGTCGTTATCAGATTTTAAAGAGCCCAAATGGAAGATCAACTTAACACTCGCCTCACCTTATATCACAATGGACGAAAATCAGTGGATCTCTAAGATTAGTAACAACGGTAGCTGGATCGGGGATTTCATCATTCCGGATAGGGGATTCATGATATCTATTAATTCCGTAAATAGTATAAGGTCTGTAGGGGAAAAAAAATTAACATTTAGCAATCGTTTGAGTAATATAGTAAATATTGTTGAGATATTTTCCCCTTCCACACTCATCATAGAAGTCTTCTTTTATTTAAGCAATGAAAACAACTCAAGAGTACACCAAATTGTACCCGGGGTGTCAATACACTGGTATGACGAACACCTAGGTCAACATTGTCCTATTGTTATACAACGGGATACCCCGGGTCATATAAACCGCTTAATAAGCCTCAGTGGGGTTTTGATTACAACAGGAAAGTCTATTAACCTCTCACCTATTACCCTGACTAGTGGTCTAGACCTTATAGACTTCAAACTCACTTATGGACTATTAACTGAAACCCAATTAAAATATCTTTCATAATATATATTATAGGATGGGTCTGTACCCAGTCGTAGAGGAAGTAGCGAAGACGTTGGAAACCGTAGATGGGTTCCGCTTGAGGCAGTTATGTGATGTGAAACGTCAACTAGAACAAGACCGTGACACGCGGAAAGCACTATGTAAGAAGTACAATAGAGCTTTCAATATCGTGGACGGGGCTGACACTACCCTTATGGCAACCAGCATGGGACTAGGGGCGGCAGGCGTTGGGTTGTTGGCTACCATCGTGGCTGCACCTACAGTGCTAGGTATTGAAATAACGGCAGGGGTGGCAGGGTTAGCAGGGTTGGCGCTTAAGTTATTATCACGCAGACTGCATCGTAAGGCATTGAAACACGATGAGATCAGGGTTCTGGCCGAAGCAAAGCTCAACACAGTGAGTGAGCGTATTTCCACGGCACTCTCTGATAGTAAGATCTCAGAAGAGGAGTTTCGTTCAATCCTCTCTGAACTCACAAAATATAACGGAATGAAACAAGATATTCGGTCCAAGTCTCGTAAGTCTGCTATCAGCGAGGACGAGAAAAAAAAGTACATAGAACAGGGGATACAAAAAGCCCAGCAAGCCTTTATTACGAACAGCAAAGAGATCATAGGCGGTTCACGTTAAACTGTTTCATCGATATAAACGTGACATAGGCACCCAACTTTTTTGTAGTAGGGGTAATAGTAGCAAGAGCTAAGGGCCCAACCAAAACCTTATTTAGTAAATAAGGCTTTGTAGAGACTTTTCTTGAAAGTGTTTTAGAACCCCCATTGTATATACTACTGAGGAAGAAACAGCCTAGCTAGGCCTGAATCTCACCCTTTTGATATAAGAACAAGGGTGGGAAAGAAGTAGCCTAGCTAGGCCTGAATCTCCCCCTTTTGATATAAGAACAAGGGTGGGAAAGAAGTAGCCTAGCTAGGCCAGAATCTCAACCTTTTGATATAAGAACAAGGGTGGTGAAGAAGTAGCCTAGCTAGGCCAGAATCTCCCCCTTTAGATATAAGAACAAGGGTGGTGAAGAAGTAGCCTAGCTAGGCCAGAATCTCACCCTTTTGATATAAGAACAAGGGTGGGAAAGAAGTAGCCTAGCTAGGCCTGAATCTCCCCCTTTTGATATAAGAACAAGGGTGGTGAAGAAGTAGCCTAGCTAGGCCTGAATCTCCCCCTTTTGATATAAGAACAAGGGTGGGAAAGAAGTAGCCTAGCTAGGCCTGAATCTCCCCCTTTTGATATAAGAACAAGGGTGGTGAAGAAGTAGCCTAGCTAGGCCTGAATCTCCCCCTTTTGATATAAGAACAAGGGTGGGAAAGAAGTAGCCTAGCTAGGCCAGAATCTCCCCCTTTTGATATAAGAACAAGGGTGGGAAAGAAGTAGCCTTTAATGTTGATTCAACAGTGGGGAAAGTTTGTAGTATGCCAAAGTTTCCACGGCGAAATACTTTATATTATATCATTAGTGTTGTTTTATATTATCATTTACTTATTTTCATTTTTCATTAATTTACTTATCCCCACTTAATCCAAATTGGTTCATCTCAAAATCATTGTAACATGTAGTAGTATATACAATGGGGGTTTTAAAACACTTTCAAGAAAAGTCTCTACAAAGCCTTATTTACTAAATAAGGCTTTGGTTGGGCCCTTAGCTCTTGCTACTATTACCCCTACTACTTAACGTGTGTTGGAGGTAACACTGTGCCGTACGGTACGATCAATAATTCTTCTCTTACAAACCCCCTACCCGGCCCATCCCTCAAGTAGTATAAGTTAGGTTCGTCGGCTTTCATATCCACTTTATCTATGTTGTAAGTTTTGACTGACCATATAGGATCGGTGGCCCGCTTACGGCTATCACCCTCGTGTTCCCCCGGCTGCTATAGATACCTCACTAGGGCCCTATCTGGTATCTGTTTCTCCTTCCCACGCAATGGAGCGGCCGACTCTGCAACTATTGATTTTAGTTTGATAGCGTCTGCCGGTTTCTTACCGGTGAGACGGGTGACTTCATGGTTGATTGCCGACACCACCTTGGGTAACCTCGTGACCCATTCAGTCAATCGTTTTCCAGGGGTGGCCATCTCCCTAGCATACTGATGGCCGAACAAGCGCTCAGCCAAAGTCCTATTAAATCTCTCAACTATGGCTTGGCTGCGATGGGCTCCGGCCGTGCCACGCCTGACCTTTGTATCGTGTTTGGCTAGCAGTTGTGACACGGCACCCATGAACACCCGTCCGGGGTCAACTTGCAGCTCTGTTGGCCACGTCAGCGGGCTGCGTTTGTATATGCGTTCGAATCCTCTGGCTACCTGGGCTGAATCTTTCGTGGTCAAGGGTTCGGCTTCCTTGTAACGACTGGCTACGTCCACTACGGTTAAGGCATACTTGTACCTCTTGTCGTGGGGTAGGAACAGTAGGTCTGCCTGGTGAACGCTATTAGGTATGTTAATACCGAACCTCCTTCTAGGCACGTAGCGTGGTGCCGGCAAATAGATCTGCCACAGGGCTTGTTTTTCAAGCCACGCTTTGGCTTCCTCCGGGGGTACTCGCGCTATTTTAGCTAGCTTATCTACTGCGCTAGCTCCTTTCCAGTACCCATGCGGGCTGTAGTAAATAGCCTCAAATTTTTTCATGTCTATACGCGTATGTGTTTATCCCATCAATAGCTATCCAACGTTTCGTGTCCATAGGCGACAGGGACGTCTTGTTTATAGTCGGTCCGTATATCTTATGTCCATCACTTCTAAGTGTGTTCATTTTATGTCTAAAGGTACGGGTCTTGAACAGGGCTTCCTTGAATCTGGCGTGTTTGATGTGTTGTTTCACCACATACTTCTTAACCTCCTTAGCCTTCCGGATCTCACTATTGTCGGCTTTCAGTATGGAGTACATCTTAGGTCTCAAACCTATGTACTCGGCTATGGGCGTGCCAGCACACTCGTCCTTCATTTTACCTAGGACCTTTTTATTTACCGTACTGTGTATGGTATGGGTCTTAGGGTAGTCGCTGGTGTCGTATAAATCGAGGTGTTTTTTCATGTCCTCGTACACGTCCTCGGTTCGAATCTCCATCAGCAGGGAATCCGTGTCAGTGTACAGCACTTCACACCTGTCGCCGTACTGTTTCTTGAGCTCGTTGTAGTAAAAGTCGTACATCAGGTGTTTGGATAAATCGAGGATGCTCATCCCCACGTAAACAGGCCGGTTGAATTTTATGTGGCTTTTCTTCATGTGTAGGGCAATCAGGTTGTCTGTGAATATCTTACTACGGTTGAATGCCGGACTGGCTATCAATCTCCTGAGCTTGTCTTCCTCACTCGACCGAACCAGCTTCACGGTCACGCGTTTCCTCAGGTTCTCCATAGTCTTACCAAACACCGAGTTGTTCATGAGCTTGTAGAGATTTTTCTCAAAATCACTGGTGGCTTTTTTTCGTAGGTCTGTGTTCATTCTGATGTAGGGCTCCATCCATGGGCTCTGGTCGAACATGAGCACCCTGTGTATTTTGGTCAGCCTCATACCCAACGACAGGTACAGCTGTAGGTTGCGATAGTGAACGATGTACTTGGTCTTATTCATTAAGTTAGGCACGAGTTTTTCAACGTCTGTCACACGCCCACCTAACAAGTTATGTTGGTACTCAGACATCCAGTCTGGGTTAACCCTCATACGTTCGGGGGCCAGGGGGTAGCTGTTGTGCGATGTGTGTAATTCCTTGGTATACTCTAAGTCAACCTCGAGGATATACCCTTTGTTCGAATCTGGTGCAACCCCCATAACATCAACGTGGGGTACCCATTCGAATCCCCCTGTAGGTAGATACTGGCTCATGGCCCAGCCGTACAGGTTGTTTGCGTCGAGGTAGAGAATGTGATTGGTTGGCTTGTTAGGATCGTAACCTTTCACGTATTGATTATTTGCTTTAGCGTATCGTTTGGATGCCATGGAAATCCCACCTCGCAAGCCTTTCTCAATGAATAGGTGCATGTCGTAATCTGTGAGCAATTCCAAATTAACTCCGGTCTTTTTAAGCAAGGCGTCCCACGACAGACCTGGGCTGGTGTAATGCCATGCGGGGTCGAGTTTATACTGCTTGAAACACGTCCGCCTAAACGTCTCAAACACGTCGGCTAACAGCAGTACATCTGTCCTCAAGTACAGGTCGTGATAATCACCCAGGTTCTTACAACCCAGTTTATTCCATACGTTAGTCGCGTGTGAGTAATCATCTCGTGAGACGGACGCCTCATTCAGCTTGCTATAAAAGCAGTCAATAGGGGGTAGTCTGGTCTCGGTGAACTTGACCCAACTATCCATGTACTCATAGGGGTACACACCCTTCCTCATAAGCAGGGGTCTAGTCTCGGCGTCTGTGTATCGATCGGTGATAGGGAAGGTATTGTTGGCCTTGACCAGACTGTCGAGTGACGACAGGAGGAACTGAAACGAGTCAATGAACCTAAGTCCGTTTAAGCTGAAGGAGATGTATCTCTCCATGTTGTTGGGGATGCACGTTATATTACCATCGATTTTCGCGATGGCCTGCATGATCAAGTGTGAGTCGTACCCTCTCAAGTTGTGAAAGACAACGGGGATGTTTATTGTCTTAGGGTTGATTTTAAGCTTGAGGTTGCACGCGCTGTGAGCGGCGCCTCTATACTTACCAGTTATGTGGCAGTGATCTCTCACCGAAATGGCCGTTAAGTGGTGAGTCACACACGTGACAGTTAGTGCTACTAGCGTGAGCTAGCCTGTCGACTCGGGTCATACGCATGGGAGCGATTCTATACAATGCATTCCTAATAATTTTTTCTTCCTCCTGCAAACACTTTAGAAACCTTTCAGCCGCGTCAGGGCCCCTATACACTACCGGAGCTTTCGTTTCCCCATCACAACGGACGACAATGTATCCAAACCCACAGGCTTTATGCTCTTGTGTTTTGTGGGTGACCAAGGCTTCGAAGTCGGCGCATATGATATAAGGCACAGACATTTGGTTCTTGTGGTTACTGAATTTTAGGATATTATCACCTTCCTTAGGCATGTCGACTCGTATGGCCGTCTGCCCCACACCTTGACAATCATCCCGGTGGGATTCTAATAAATCAGCTCGTGTGAAGCCATGTAGGCATCGTTCACAGAAGTGGGTCTTTTCTCTGTGTGTCGATTGGTCATACAACAGCCTGCTAAAGTGTTTTATCCATGTGTAGTGATACTTGTCACCTCGCTGGATCATGAATATATTGATAACTTGGCGATCCTTCACCGGGCTGACCCTGTGTACTATTGTTGTGTTACCTTCGTGCCCAAAGACATTTATAGCCAGATTATTCTGTTTTTCTACTTTAGTGATCTGGGATATGGGGGTGGGTTCATCTATACCATCCCAGTTGAGCCCATCATCCTGAGGATAATTAGAAGGCCTGTTCGGATTAGTGTCAGCTGGAAATAAGGCTGACCTGATAGCTAACCTCAGGCAATCGTTTCCTATATTCTTAACGTTTACTATGGCATGTTTGTTCCTATAGTAGGGTGGCAAGGCTAGGTATGATCCTCCTCTGAACGGCACGTAGTTAGCTATGTCTAGATAGACATTATCGATTTTATCTACAGCCCACCCGGACCCCAAGTGTGTGTAGCGTTCTAGGTATTCTCGTATCTGCTGAAAACTGGTATCGATTGATGTGTCAATGGTCTCTGTATGTGTGACGACCTCTTGTTTACCTCGGAAGTAAGGCTGAACATACTCATCCTGCTTATCGAGCGACATTTTCACTGTGATCTGAAACTTGATACTTCCTAGGTTATTTAGTTCCTGGTTGACCTTATCAGCTATCAGAGGCTTGATATCTGTAATGTCTATGTTTCTATCAACGTGCATGCGCCAACCTCTCAAATAGTTGCCTACAGCGCGCTCAGTGCGCACGAACTGTAGGTCAATAGCTCTATTCTGTCGTAATAATTCTACAAGCTATGGTTTTCTCATACGGGAATACCCGCCTAAACCCAAATTGTGTGCCTCGGCTTTCAGTTGTTTTACAGTGGGAGGTTTTGCTACGGGGGTATGTGATAACAATGCCGTTAACCCGGCTCTCCCCAGGTTTGAATAACCCGTGTATCCAAGCTGTTTTGCTTGAGCTTTTAATTGTGTTACCGTAGGAGGGGCTTCTAAACCTAGTAATCTCAACAATGCTGACTTCCGCATTCGAGAATACCCGATCACACCTCTCTGTTTTGCGACCCGCTTAAGCTCACGTACAGTAGTCATAGTGTTTACACCTAACATAACCAATGTCTAATTGGAGTCTATCTTGAGCAGTCGCCTACGTTCTTTTATGTAGCCCTTTTTATTCTCGTAGATGAGTTGATGTCTGACTACGTTCGCTCCGTGAGCTTTACATAGACAGTAGTGCCCTTTAACCCCGATACCACACACAGAACACGTGTAGTTAGGACTTCCCATATGGAAACAACAGAACCCCTGATTCCTGCATTTCCTACCACAGGCCTCGGTCTTCCCCATAAGTATGTATTCGCATCGGTATGGAGCGGGTCTCATGTTTACTTATATAGGTATTTAATTTAATTGCTTCGCAACCAACGCAGTAGCTGCTATACCCAACACTATGAAGACCAGTTCACGATTCATTTGTCCCTTGGATGGTGTGTAGTACTGAGCGAGTGTGGGTTTATTGAGCGGTTCCAATTGTTTACCAGTTAGTAGGTAGTATTCTTTCATTGCTTCATCGACATCGTTGAATGTTTGAACGGCATGGTTTTCACGCTGGAGTTGTTCGTTAATAAAATCGATCCTCTGGAGGCGTTTTTTAGCGTACTCGGCCTGTGCCCTTTGTAATTTCTCAGTAGCGAGATCGTGCCGCTTCCTTTCTTCCTGTATTTCAGCCGCGTGGTCATCTCGTAGTTTCGAGAAGAGGAAATTACTCCCGGAAAATGCCAGGGCATTCACTAACGCCCCACCGACCATCATAGCTATCCTGGCCATCCTATATTTATTTCATTATATTTTCAGGTATTATCCCTTGTTTTACTAGGATGTCTTTTGTGGCCATCGCCATACCAAGGTTCATTATGAGCATACCCATATCCTGCAGGTTGAAATCTAGCTTGATAGTTGGTTGTTTAAGCACCATTTTAGTCAACCGAGCGTACCCTACGGCTAGACTGGCGACCACTGTGGCGTTTTCCCCTCAGACATTATGTATATGATATAAAAATATTAAAATTATAACATGATATGCGGGTCGACAGTGGGGGTTACCACCTCACTGTTGGGTGGTACCTCACTGTGGGAGGGTACCCCCACGTATAACCATGTTATAACCACGGCAGCGCCTACAGCCAACAACAGTCGGGGGTTGATAATTTTATGTTGGTTACACCACCGTTTTTTACCGGCAGCTACTCTCTTAGGATTCTTCTGCCTGGTTACTGTGGGGGGTTCCTGTGAAGGGGTCACTTCCCCCACTGGTTCCCTGGTCTCCTGTGAAGGGGTCACTTCCCTCACCTCGGGAGGGGTCTCCTGTGCAGCATCCATCTATACTATTATTATTATTCTTTCTCTCAAATTGACAATGCTTTGCCGTGATAATCGCCGCCGTCACTGGAGCCAACAACATACCATATTTGTGGTACAGCTCGCAGCTGATAGAGCTCACGGCGTGTTCGATAAAAGGGTCTTTCTCGAGGTCTTCCCACAGGTAAAGTCGGCGCTCTGGTGGAATGGGAAGGAAGTATGACACAATACCGGTGTATATCTGGGTCATAGCCGATCCTATTGTCTTTGTCATTTCTGCTCCGAGCCGGGACTCGTATCTAGGGTACAGCTTATCGATTTCTTCGGCTGACATTTTGTGAATTTTATCCGGAGTGTAGTCTCCAAAGTAATGTTTGGCTTTGCCACCAACAGCCAACGCCACCAGTTTCTCTCGCTTATCATCAGTGGGGGAGACCCCCACCGACAATTGTTCGAGCAATTCCTCACACTCCATCTTATAATATAACAAGTAAGATTTAGTTTTAACTATATAATACCCGATGCAGACAAAACACAGAGAAATGAAGGTTAAGTTGCACACAACAAACACTTCAAATATCATAGCTATACTTAGCATTTGCTTAGCTTTAGCTTAGCTTTAGCTTAGCTTTGCTTAGCTTTGCTTAGCTTTGCTTAGCTTTGCTTAGCTTTGCTTAGCATACTCTATATGCTACTGGTTGGTCGGTCTTGAGCACGAGCTTAGCGTGTTTAGTTTCAGCGAGCTGTTTCTTCACCCGTTCCCGTTCTAATTTGCTCATCACATCGTTCTCTCTCAAACACTCCTCGAACGAATCCCTGTCCTTGCAGTGAAATAAGGCCACCCATCGTGTCTGCTCCCTGAGGTCTTTCAACACCGAGTTGAACTTCTGTGTTAGCACCCAGACGCTGTGATTTGCATGCCGGCCGGAGAAGGCCAGGTACGATAGCATGTCTCTCTTTTTTGTTATCTCGCGATTAGCGCTGCAGTCGTCCAGTATGAACAGCGTCGGTTCCCCTTTAAATTTCTCGTGAAGAGCTTTCAACCAGTCCTGCAGGCGTGTTCCAGGGTCGATTTTGTGTACGTCCAGGTCCGTCATCACCCAAGGTCGCGCGTACGTTTTATTCATGCTCAGAGTAGGGCACATGATAACGATGTTATCGAACACATCCTTGTAGTAACCCTCCAACATATCCAACACGAAAACGGTCTTCCCACAGCCAGTCTGCCCGCACACTATGGCGCAGTGTGGGTCAGTGGGGAGGTGGGGCAGTGGGGACTGTTTATTGTTGGGGGGTGTGGGGGGGTACCCCCATCAGTAGATGGCTTGCACGAATCTCCCATTGTCTATATTAAGTTGCGCGTCCATAATAACGTACAGATATAATTTCAACTTACCAGCGGGTTGAGCCTTCTTAGTAATCTGGATGGTTATCCCTTCGCTGCCGTTATCTATACGGCGCCCGCTACCGTGCAGTTTATCATCATCCGTGGATCGCATGTCCAACCATAGGGCGTACTTGGTGGTCAGGTATTCACCGATCTGCACGGAGCCGAGGTCCAGGTCCTTTGTTATGTAATCCCCCACTGGTAGCTTTTTTATCTCATCCCACTGCTGGTGTGGTCTCATACCATGACTGAACAGCTGGTTGGGCACGCCCTCGATGGTCACTTCCACCTTTTCAATCTCGGGGTTGAAAAACTTCTCGCTGTCCCTCCGGAATGGTTCGTAATCCTCCACGGGGACGACCAGGATACCTTTCATCGATCGCGCCGGCACGTTCAGGTTGATATTCCACACAGTGTCGCTCTTATCTCGCACGACTGATCTATGCCTCAGTACGCGATCATACAGGATAGCCATCTTCCCAGAGTACTGGCTTCGAACCTGCCTGGCCAGCTCCGGGCTAGTGACCATGTCGAACTTCGAGCCTATCACCCAGCGCGGCCTGGTAAAACGGCAGAATCGATTCCCGTATGCTCGAGCGATGGCCTTTTCACCGTCCGATAGCTTGTCTTGCTGGTCTGGCGTGAAGGCATACCCTATGCGCAATCGGGTTGATTTGCTGATGCCCTGGTACACATCATTGACTCGTTCTCCCTCGCTTTTCCAGAGATCCCCGTAGCAGTGAAACACGTCGCTGTCGTCGATGCTCAGCACCTCGTTACCGCTGATCTTGACGGTCGTTTTCTTGATGATAGCTCGCCCCACGTTCCGCACTAGCTCGCGTTTGTCATTGTCAGAGGTCAACGTGATATTGAACGCCAGTCGAACAGTGCCTGGTACAATGAGGTCATTCTCACCAAGGTTTGGAAATCTAACCAGCAGAGTTTGATTCTGGTCTATCTTGCTGGGATTGTTGGTGATGGTCACCGACTGACGCACGGCTCTGGCTCCTAATGGCTCTCTCAATCTTCTGAAAGGATCTAATTTTCTGCCGTACATTGTTATATATAAACGAAATATATTTTTAATACTAAATAATGGATGAAGACATACCTATGGATGATATGTGGGACGATAGTGCCCAGGCATTCAATGATGACCAGGAGACCTCATTCTCGCAAGGTGGCTCACTCATGGAGGGCGCCGTCGACGATTATTACAACGCAGTTGAAAATAAATCCAAACTCAAGCCGTTGGGAAGGAACTATTCCAGGTTTACCCTCGATACCAATGGCACGCTGCGTTTGAAGGCTCACCCGGAGATCGATCTCGTGCATAAACGCACGAGAGAACCACTTGCTTTATCAACACTGAGCAGTCGACATGGGAGTAACTTTGTCCGCGATGAACTAGGCTTCATAGATTACGGTGGCGCGCGACCTAAGCAGTATCCTCCGAAGTTAGTTCAAAGTCTGGAAGGCATCAGGGACGCCACATCGGATCAAAACATGACTTATGATATTGAAAAGGTGTTGGCCGACTACAAGAACAAGCCCTTCCCGGGCCTCGAAATTACCTTTCGGGAACTGAAGGGGTTGGACCTGTTGATGCAAACCATTCGTGGTCAGCTCTGGAAAAGCACGGCCAAAATGAGTGAGATAGACGACCACATCGCCTATGAAAAGGAAAAACTCGGTGAAACTGAGGACGAGTCTAGGAAAGCCACCATCGAGGAACGAATACGTAATTTGGAAGATGAAAGGCAGGTCTGGTTGGAGACAGCGTCCGGCTACAAAGAAAAGCTTCGATCCCAGACCAACCGTGTGCGGGAAACCATCAATCAAGTCCTCTACCGAGACACCACGTTAGCAGACAGGATTCGGATATTGTTCCGGGAGCAAGGGATCACCATCGCCAGCATTCTGACTGCATTGGGTTTCATCATATCAACCCTGGTGGTGTCACTGACAGGGGGTACCCCTGTGGGGCCTGCCGGCGGCGGAACCCCAAGTGGCGGTGGTGTTAAAGACTGGATAAAAAAACTCGGGGAAGGCCTAGCTAAACTGGCTGGTAAAGCCGCCGAAGCCCTTCCCGGCATCCTGGGTAGCATCGTCTCGTGGTTCTTGGGCGCTCTGGCTAAAACTGCCACGTGGCTCAGTCAAAACCTGTGGGCAGCCATCGTCGCCGTGGTGGGTCTGGTGTACGTAGCGGCTAAGAAATCTTTAACCAAATAAGTCCCAAAGCTACCCCACCAACCACCAGGGCCGTTTTATTATCGATGTGATTGGAGGCCTGAATATGGGGGTGTGTGGGGGGTACCCCCACATGAACTTTAGGCTCCGGGGGCGGCGCAACTATACCCGTTTCACGTGGTGGGATGTGTGGGATATAGGGGGTGTTAATATCGGGGTTGATACCCAACTTTTGATCCGCCGTGGCTATGACTATTTTGTTGTTATAACCCACCACTTTTTTTACTCTCAATTGCATATCACTCGGAGCCATGTACAACCCCACGCCGAACATGTAATTGACTTTCGATCTGGCGTATTCTAATACGTTTTGGTAACGGTCGATGGCCCGCGGGAGATCAACTGGAGAATTGATAGCATCCTCAACGTTGGCAACGAACTGTTTCTGAGCGTCGTAAGCAGTTCCCTTACCGAGGATGTTGGAACGCGTCATCGACTGCGCACCCAACAGCGCCCACACGTATGTTCGAATCGAGTCGTTCAAGCGTATTGTACCAGCACGAGTGAATCCTTTCGATGTTTTTGAGATCATTTTTGTCCAGGCTGTGGCTGCATCAGGATTGGTTTGCTTTATGCAGCTGACATGGATCTTTTCATTCGTTGTGGGACCTGTAAATGTATGACGGTTTGGTTTGTATGTACCATCTTTAGAACCGGCCATATATGTTCCGGACCTGTAGAGGTACACGAGAACTATACCGAGACCATGGTTCACACCAGGAAGGCGAAAGTCTTTATTCGTTGGAATCTCAAACTCCCCACAAACACGTTCATAAGCGCGTTTATCATAGGGGTTATTCGTCATACTCCACGCTTTATCTTGGGGAAGAGGAGCACTTATTTCCTTCAATATTCGTCTCGTTTGATAATAAATATGAAACAAAATGACTGCCTTACTCAGTTCGTCTATACCGTAGTCTAGTGTCACACCCGACCCTGTCGTCGCACACCACACAGCAAAGTTGAGTTGGTTCTGCCAAAACTGCATTGGGTTTTGATTCCAGTTTACCACCGCCTGCGCGTTATTAACGGACACGATATAGTTTTCAAAGATATTAATAAAGGTTGTTTTAAACCCCGTACTACCTACCACCACGATTTTCAAGTGTGCTAAGTCCATATTATAATATATAATTTATATATTATAATATGTACATAACACTTCCAGGAATAACGAGCGGTGAGGCCGTTCAGCTGACGCACGCGATCGATAACACGTCAGGCCAACTCGAAGTCGCACTCTACGATATCACCTACCTACCGCAATGGACTAACATCAACGTCAGCAACAATAAGCTGTTCGTCAGTGGAACTCGCAGCCAGATAACTGACGGCTACTACAGCGTGTGCTCTCTAAACGACGAGGTCTTCAAACCCCTGGGAGCCGAACTCAAGATGAACGACTCAAACGGTACAGTGGTGTTAATCAACAACGGAAGAAACCCCTTGAGGCTAGGCCGACCATTAGCGAGGATACTCGGTATGTCTCCTGACGAGATAAAACCAACAACAACCGTCACAGGCACGAAGTTACCCGATCTAGTACCGTACCGAGAGCTGTACATTCATCTCGGTCAGGTGAGTACAACGTACAACATTCAAGGAGGTCACCCTTCCACTATACTGAGAGCAGTGCCGGTGAAAACTGAGAAATACAACGACGGTCGTTTTCACCACGGCAGTATAAGAGATTAATCCAGGGCAACATACCTGAGCTGACAATATCGGTGTTAGATATAAATCATAATCCTGTAAATATAGGATACCTCAGCTTAACGCTTCATGTAAAATGACCAGCGCACAAGGGCCCGGAGTGAAAAAATGCGTCAATATCGGGATCTCCGACCTCGGAGACACGCGCGGTTTCGACGCTCCCGGAGTAGATGGTAAAACGTACGCCTTGCAACTGAAAAACAACATTTACAAACGCGTTGAAGTCACCTCCGGTGGAGCCCTAAGTGATATAGTAGATACCACAAGAGCAAAAATCAACACTAAGTACACCCTTGTCAACACCGGTAATAACTGGATAATATACCCATCGTTCGGGGGTAAACTGTTCGACTTAGACGATGTTGAGAGCACTACCGTCGCCCGAAACAAGCCATATATGCTCGTCTTCACCGAAGATGACAAGTGGGTGTTGTTACCCGATAACGACTGGTTTCTCAATATTAGACTCGGCTCTCCCTACGTGTTCACGGATAACAAAGACAACCACCTAAACAAAGTCGTGAACAATGGAACCCTGCTCGTTGCTTACGTCCCAACTCAGAGACGTAGCATAGTCGTCAGCCCACTCGACACTATGGCAGCCCACATGCTATCGAGTAAACCGGCCATACAAAACGTGAAATTACAGTTGGTGTCTGAATTCGAAGGCGTGGTCAGTATACTAGAGAGTCTACCGGCAAACTCAACACTGATCATCAAAGTCTACCTAGGGGAACCATCGGGGAATGATGTCGAGATCGTGAAGGGGATCAAACTCGGGTGGGGGAAACGACACCAGTATCAAGTTTGCAACGTTTACGTGCGGGTGGGTGTCGGCTCCAACACCAGTCTGCAGGGGGTCAACGTGATCGTGGAAAACAAGATATCACTAACCAATATCTTCCTGCCTGACAACATACACTTCATGGGTATGAAGTTCACTCCTGAACTATTATCAGAAAACCAGTTGGAAATTATATCGTAATAGTATAACAATGACCAGTCATTGTCCCAACACTACGCTTAACGACCTAGGAGATACGGAGGGATTCGATCAGCCTGGTGAGGAAGACGCCTTATATATCCTGCACTTCAAAGACAACGTGTACAGACTGGTGTCGTTATCAGATTTAAAAGAGCCCAAATGGCTGATCAACTTAACACTCACCTCACCTTATATCACAATACGGGGTATATCTCTAAGATTAGGAACAACGGTATCTGGGCCGGGGATTAAAGACTGCAGTAAAAAATAAATTAGCATTTATCAATTATTCTTTTAACATATATCTTGATATATCCTCCCCTTTCACACTCATCATAGAAGTCTTCTTTAGTAATTTAGACAATGAAAACACCTCAAGAGTACACCAAATTTTACCCGGGGTGTCAATACACTGGTTTGACGAACACAAAGGCCAACATTGTCGTATTGTTATGCAACGGGATACCCACGGTGGTTCTATAAACCGCTTAATAAACCTCAGTGGGGTTTTTATTACAACAGGAAAGTCTATTAGATTATCACCTATTACCCTGAGTAGTAGTCTAGAACTTATAGACTTCAAATTAATTTATAGAATATTAACTGAAACCCAATTAAAATATCTTTCAAAATATATATTATAGATGGGTCTGTACCCAGTCGTAGAGGAAGTAGCGAAGACGCTGGAAACCGTAGATGGGTTCCGCTTGAGGCAGTTATGTGATATGAAACGCCAACTAGAACAAGACCGTGACACGCGGAAAGCACTTTGTAAAAAGTACCATAGAGCTTTCAATATCATGGACAGGGCTGACACTACCCTTATGGCAACCAGCATGGGACTAGGGGCGGCAGGTGTTGGGTTGTTAGCTACCATCGTGGCTGCACCTATAGTGCTAGGTATTGAAATAACAGCTGGGGTGGCAGGGGTGTTAGGGTTGGCGCTTAAGTTAGTATCACGCAGACTGCATCGTAAGGTATTGAAACACGACGAGATCAGGGTTCTGGCCGAAGCAAAGCTCAACACAGTGAGTGAGCGTATTTCCACGGCACTCTCTGACAGTAAGATCTCAGAAGAGGAGTTTCGTTCAATCCTCTCTGAACTCACAAAATATAACGGAATGAAACAAGATATTCGATCCAAGTCTCGTAAGTCTGCTATCAGCGAGGACGAGAAAAAAAAGTACATAGAACAGGGGATACAAAAAGCCCAGCAAGCCTTTATTATGAACACCAAAGATATCATAGGCGGTTCACGTTAAACTGTTTCATCGAGGTAAACGTAACATAGGCCGGGTAAGAGAAGAATTATTGATCGTACCGTACGGCACAGTGTTACCTCCAACACACGTTATGTAGTAGGGGTAATAGTAGCAAGAGCTAAGGGCCCAACCAAAGCCTTATTTAGTAAATAAGGCTTTGTAGAGACTTTTCTTGAAAGTGTTTTAAAACCCCCATTGTATATACTACTCATGTATATTTGAAACATTAACTAAATACCCAGTTTTTACTTGGATACCCATATCCATTCAAAATTGTATTCCTTCACACACACACACAAATATGGCATCCATATAGGCAACATCAACGTATCAGACGTAAACATCAACACAACAACAACCCAACACAATATCTATAACAAATACTGCGTCATCTATCATTCCACTTCAGAGACTTACTCTTAATTCAAAAGACAAGATTTGATAAGGTTGTTTGTTTATTCATACTTTCAAGGTCACTGAAGATACGGTATACGGTAGTTTTCTTTGGATGATACACAAAAATATTTTTTGTTGGATTGTTTTAGTGGGTTCATGACAAACAAAAGAAGACAAACTAAACAAGAGTCATCAGAAGATGACATATATATGGTTTTGCTCAGGAAACAAAGCCCATCCCTCCATTTTGAGGATGGACGGACAGACGAGGCGTCAAAAAAATGCTCTTATTGTATGTCATCATTTGCTTGATAAACCTTTTGCACTGAGATGTACACATCATTCTATACAGCTCATTCTAAACATTTCAGCTTTCTTACACGCTATATTAAAAAAACAGGAATTTAGACAAAGAAAGGTAACAAACTACTCATATACAACTTGTTCTGTGCATTTTATCTTCTTAAAACAGCACTAACCTCCAAATCAATTTCTTTATTACAGACCATGTCCTGAAAGTCCTGGTGTGATATGACACTTGTGGATACACTGTTACAGTTGATGTTCAGTGCAAGCTGCATCATGTCTGGTTCTGGATTGTCCCTTCCAACCCATATACGATGTTTGAAAGGGGCAAGCCTCATCAAGTCCAAGTGATGCAACACAAGTTCCTTGTTTCCTTTATGTTCATGCATTGCCTCCAGAACATCTTCTCGGGCATAAAAAGTCTCGCTGTTCACTTCAGCATACTGAAACAAATTAACATATGAAAATCTGAACAAAATCATGCGATGCCATTCTATTTCTACTTAGTTCTCAACTGCATGTGTAGGGTAGTCAATATAAGTGAACAAGAGTCATCAGAAGATGACATATCCCCCCAGCCCCCACATATTTGAAAGAACAAACCATTTAATAGTTACTTAAGTTCAGCCAAGACAAATAACAATGCCAAGTTTAACTGAAAGATATTAAGAAGTTTGCAAGTTTTGCTCCGAAGCCCATCATCCCTCCAAATCGTTTCCATGGAAACCATGAAAAAGAAATATGACAAAAATCTGTCAATAGCAAAAGGCACCACATTGGGCTCTTTCTCACAGAGTTGTGCTCTGGAAATAAAACACACATCTTATTTTTTTAGAAATCTTTCCATGAAAAACAGGAAAATAACAAATCACAAAAACCTGTAAATAGCAAAAGGCACCACTTTAGGTCCTGACTGATATATCTACCAAGTTTTGCAGAAAAATATTTAACTCCTTTCTAGTTATGATCGGAAACAAAGTCCACTCCTCCCACTAGACTAAGTCCCAAACGTTTCCATGGGAACCAAGCAAAATATAAATGCCCAAACTCTATAAATAGCAAAGGGCACAATCATAGGTTCAGTTTATGATTTGTTTCGGTAACTGCATACCGAAAGGTATCAGAATCTGCAAAGTTGTGTATTCCTTTGTATGTGACCTTTAAGAAAGTTTCGTTCCATGAGATAACCTATCAAAATAATACAACATATCAATAATACCCTATGTTCCAGGGTGGGCAGTTCTCTCTGAAGGTCTTGATGTTTCTTTTTCTTTCGGAGTAGTGTCTGGCCAGCACTATGTTGCACCATGTTCAGTTTATTAATTTGCGTCTCCAGTCCATGAAATTTATCATCTCGAAAACGTTGGGATGGGCTTTTCCAACAAGTTACTTTAACCTCCCATGTCAACCTCCAACCTGTTATCCAGGGCACATTTCTGTCATGGGGTTCCCTTCCTGAAGGTTATTGTTTAGTTATGTTAAATATAGCAGTATGTCTTAACTGTAACTAGCCCATGTACAACAGGTGTAGTCCCACGAAGCCTAAAATTATTCAGTTAGTACAGTTCATTCGGCTTATGGGACTTCATGCCTCAATGATTTTATGAGATTATGGTGCATTGTTGCTGGGCTGACCACAGAAAGGAAGAATCAACAAAAACAACAAAAATCAAATATGATTGTGAAATATTTCAAAAGGTGATCTATCCCATCTGTATCACTGGTTCTATTGGTAAAGGTTCGATCGACCACAGGACTCATAGCAACAAGGTGATATTGTTTTTGGTTTTTCTTATTCACTGTTCCCAAACACAAAATAAGTGGGATACTGAGTCGGAATTCTTTTCTAAACAGCTTGCGCATAGTGAAAGAAACACCCATGCATCTTCACTCCACCGAACACTGTAGTAAGAGCATCAGCATCCTACCCCTAACAGAGTGACCCCTGTCCACTGAACAGTACTCTGTCCCACTTATTTCACGCCCCAATTACCTCATTAATTATGTCCAGGGGTCAAACTGTAATTAGCCTTTGGGATTTATTAGGTGTGAATTTGAGGTCTTGCGGACCGTTTTACCATCACCCACCAGTTATCTCCCCTTGTGGATCTTTACAAATTATAAATGTCTTGTAAACATCATCTTTACAAAAGATTTACTAGCTTGTAAATGTGAACTTTTTTCCAGTGATACACACTATGTTAGCCATCCTGGTGGCATTGCCTGTCAAAGCTGTATCTGCCGAATGCTTGTTTTCCATGATGAGATGTATCAAGACGTATTTGCAACGAGTCGATGAGGTCACTGCCTAACTTGCTGAAAAGAAAGCTTCCTTTCTGTTCACGACAAAGATGAGAAGCATTTGGACAGAACCATTTCTTAGATATATTTGGACGGACCTTTAATTCAGTCAAAGTGCTTGTTTTTTAGCTTTTAAGTTTGTTTAGCTGAAGGACTGATTATTAAAAGGTAGTTCTTTGCTCTTTGGAAATTCTTTGAAGTCTGCAAAAGTAGGAAAGATCCATATTGAACTTTAAAAGTGGGGGTAATACAATGCAAGACTTCGACTTAAATTCAACAAATTCAAAATTATAAACAATTAATCCAAAATAAGATGTGAAATTGCGTGTTTCACAAGTCATGTCTCGGAGGCTCTCTTAACTTGTTAAGGCAGAGGGATGCGTATGTGCGGTAAATTAATTAGCTTCTCACAGTAAGAGCCATGTATGGGTGGAAATAAAAAGCACCTCTGATTCAGCGAGATCCGGTCATGTTTGTGAGCAGAAAGCACCCCTCATTCAGTGAGAGACTCACATGTGCGTTTTACATTTTAAATTCATACTGTACCTATTATTTCAATCAATTTAGTAGTACTGGTTGAAGATCAGTTTTTCTTACGAGAGAGGTTTCCTTCTGTGTTAATCAGAAGAAGTATTAAAGTGTTTGGATAAGAGTTGCTAGCAATGTCATGGGCTTAAACAGGCAAATGAACACATGCTTGTGAGAAAGGGGATTATGAGATGTTGTTACAGGAGGTAAGTGTTTGTTACTCGGCATTGGGAGTGAATACTAAAATACTATTTTTGCACATTAATGTATGTAAGACATGAGACATGCTTACACAAATTGTCCCTCTCATGTCATTGTGTGTTCTAAACATCTATGTCAATGGCAGTAAAGAATAATTTATGTACATGCTTAATAATCTTCTATGAAAGAAGGATTCTCACTGATACATTGTTAGTATATACTGAATATTTCAAGAAAAGTACTGATAAGCTAGTCTGTGACTTACTTACACTTACAGCTTCAGTTTGTCACTTGGTTCATCTAGATTTAACGTAGAAAACTTGTGTTATACGAACATACATTTATGCATATTGTATAAAACTTGCACATATATATGACAAAGAGTCATGGGATGGGGCATCATCAAAGTTTCCAAATAGAATGTTTTGTATCTCAACTGTTCAATATAGATAGTGACTGATTTGTTATCTATGACCAATCGTATCATGAGATACCTGTCACAGAGGAAATGACAGGTGATGGGGCATGGGCTAAATTTCTGAAGAGCACATTTGGTCACCAGACAGCTAGGATACAGATAGATTATTTGCTGGATCGTTGACCAATCGATATGCTGGATTTTGGCTTCATCATCTCTAGCTATCATGAAAAAGTTAGTGTATCTTGAACCTACATAAGCATAAGGATGCATGAAATGTACACACAGGACTAACAAGCACTTTGGCAAGTTTATTTTTCAATAAACAATCTGATTATTATTAACCCGGATAACTTAATCCAGCCTTTGGGTAGAGATAGTATTTACTTAAATATACATTTTGCGCACACCACTGAGTACATAAAACATAACGGCTTGCTACAAATGAATGTCCTAATTCAAGTACATGTATTACAGAATTCAAATAGTGACACAATACTGATTCATTATAATGTATACCCTTGCAGTTAAATCCCCACAAACAGTTATGAAGAGGGGCATGCCTATATTTATATCGAATGCAAATGAGGTTCAAAAGATTGATAATGGGCGTGACTTAAAAAAAAAAAAAGGTTGTCCAATGATATAACAGCGCATTATGGGACAAAACTTTCATCAAGTGCATAGTTTGAATGCATTCTGCCAGTGGCTGTTATATTGAGGTTGAAAGAGGTGTTCAAATATCTCATTACTGTTGCCTGATTGAATGATGATTGGGATGTGTATCAATTCCCTAACTGATACTTTTATTGACAATGGATCAATAGAGACTTAGTTTATTGATACACATGATAAATACTCTCCATCAGATAATTTTTTACACAATGCTTATGTAAATTCCATAATGAGTTAAGTGAGTGAGTTTAGTTTTACGCACCACTAAGCAATATTCCAGCTATATGGCAGCAGTCTGTAAATAATCGAATCTGGACCAGACAATCCAGTGACCAACAGTATGAGCATCACTGTGAGGAACTGGGAACTGATGACATGCGTAAACCAAGTCAGTGAGTCTGACCAACAGATCCTGTTAGTCACCTCTTATGGCTAGCATGGGTTGCTGAAGACCTATTCTACCTCGTATCTTCACTGACCAAACCCATGGACCCTATACAACAATACCTGGAGTGTTAACGACAGACCCAGGTCAGGTGGACCTAGAGTTAAACACAGGACACCTACATCTGAGTGAGACATCTTCATTCAAACATCACGGCCACATCATCTACAATGCAAATCCCTAGACTGCTCTGAATCTCCGATCAGACAGTTCACAATTGGTTATGGGAAGGCAGACTTTTTACCAGAAGAACAGTTCAACTTCATTACCATTATCAAAGTCAGTGGTTGATCTTTGGAGCATGACAATGCTCAACCTCACAATACAAATGTTTCACAGGACTTCCTCCAGCAAAACAATGTTCAGGTGTTACCTTGGCCTTTTTGATGACATGATTTGTTGACGCAATTTGTCCCCCATTAAACATCTATGGTATACTCTGTATGAGTACCTGCACCAGTGCAATCCACTGGTTTTACTGTAATTGAAGTATGACGTCATGTTTGAATCAATTATATGCACTCAGTGAGTAAACTCCAAAACAACATGTTTAGGTTTTTTTTTCAAAGAGTATACAAAAACCTGAGTACACTTCATAGCAAAGGAATATCTTTTAGCTAGATCATAACTCATTACGTTTTCAGCTAAGTGCATAAAGTAATCGTATCAATGAAAAGTTCAGTTTTACAAGCCACGAAGCATGAACCAATCACCCTAATTTAAAACATATCATCGCATAAGACTTTGGTGACCCGAATGCTCATTCTATATCATATTATGAAATAATAATTCACACCAAATTCATTTTTACTTATAACAATACATAAGCATTTAGATATTAGGAAAATATAAATACAGGATATTAGTTTCATCATGTACCAGTAATAGCTTAGAGAAATACACCAGTCAAAAAGTGGAAGTTGTGGTGGCTAAGTGGGCTAGACGGCTGACTTTGTGTGCTGGCGATTAGGTGCCTGACTCTGAGGGTGTGGCTTCAAATCCCGGATGGGACTCAACCAAAAGATACTAGAATTTGTACTTTACTTAGAGAGTGAAATCCCAAATATGACGTATCTTGCAGTCAAATAGTAGGAAAGCTTATCTCACAGACATACTATTGTAAAAGGTATAAATTATTAACACACAGTTTCACAGATGTTCTAGTTAAAATCCTAGCCTAAGGTAATCAGATTCCACTGTAAGACAATCCATTCACTAAGACAAGAGTTATGTCTAGACAGGTTAATAAACTGCTTTGATGAGGTAAACATGCCATCACCTCCATTAAAATAACAATATGCAAACACCAATTAAGGGTCATTAACTCATTAAGGCCGAGAGCCGCATATATGCGGCAAATTAATTAGCTTCTCACAGCGAGAGCCGCGTATTGGGGGTAATAAAAAGCACCTCTTATTCAGCGAGAGCCGCATATTGGGGGTTATGAAAAGCACCTCTCATTCAGCAAGAGCTGCGTAATGGGGGGTTTACATTTTATATTCGTACATTACCTTTAATTTCAATCAATTTAGCAGGAATGATCAAAGATTAGCCTTTCTTACTAGAGAGATTACTTTCTGTGTTAATCAGAAGAACTATTAATGTGTTTTGATAACAATTGCTTGCAATGTTGGGGGCTTATACAGGCAAATGAACACATGTCTGCAAGAAAAGGGATTATGAGATGTTGTTACAGGAGGTACGTGTTTGTTACTCGTCATTGGGAGTGAATACTAAGATACTATGTTTGCACATTGATTGAATTAACGGTGACAAGGTTACGAAACCTTCTTCTAAATTAAATCATTCATTCATTCATTGTAATAGTTCATATAATGAATCATAGACATAAATAGCAATACTGTATTACACTCATGTTCGTGTAGATTTGAAATAAACCAAGTTACTAATTTAGACCTAATTCATTTGTGACTATTGATTTTTCAAGTTGACAATAATACATAATCGAATATGAAGTGATAACTCTTGCATCTACTCATAATATACACATATAGTACACATAAACCATACAAAGGTAACTGGGGTATTTTGTTCAAGCTGTTTCATGCTTATTTGAAATGTAATTTTTCAATGCAATTTACATAAGCATTGTGTAAGAAACGTTTGTATTTGATCTCTGTAATTATCTTATCCTGTGTAATGAACACGTGTATCAGATCCATCGTCAATAAAAGGAGGAGAATATATCAGTTACGGAATTGATGCGTATAATCATTCAATCAGACAACACTAAATATATGAACACCTCTTTCAACCTCAAAATAACAGTCTCTGGTCGAATGCATGTCCAGGTAAACTTGTCCTGTGACAAGTGTAAAACAAACTTATGCGCTGTTACATCATTGGACAACCTGTTTTGTGGAGTCACGCCCATTGCCAATCTTCTGAACCTCGTTTGCTTTCAAAACAAATATAAGTATGCCCATCTTCATAAATATTTGGGGAGTTTCAACTACAAGTGTATGCATCACAATAAATCAGTATCGTGTTACTTTTTTGAATTCTATAATACATGTACTTGAATTATGATATTTATTCATAACAATGTACAGATTATATTGAAATGTTCAGCAAGCCATTATGTTTCATGTACAAGTAGTGTGCGCAAAACGTATACGCAAATAAATACTATCTCTACTCAATGATTGGATTGGGTTATCCGGGGTAAAAATAATCAGATTGTAGCGCTTTGAGCACTCAGAAAAAAAATAAACTCGTCAAAGTGCTTGTTAGTCCTACGTGTACATTTCAGGCATCCTTACGATTATGTATGTTCACGATACAAAAAGTTTTTCATGACAGCTAGAGTTGATAAAGCCGAAATCTAGCATACCGATTGGTCAACGATCTAACCAATAGTCAATCTGTATCCAAGCTGTCTAGTGACCGAACGTACTCTTCAGAAATTTAGCCCACGCCCCATCACCTGTCATTTCCAATGTGACAGGTATCTCATGATACGATTGGTCATAGATAACAAATCAGGGACTATACTGAACAGTTAAGATACAAAACGTCCTATTCCGGAACTTTGATGACGCCCATCCCATGACCCTTTGTCTTATGTATGTGCAAGGAATAGCATTATACAATATGTATGCATGTATGTTCGTATATTTTCTGCGTTAAATCTAGATGAACCAAAGCGGCAAACTGAATCTGTTATATGTAAGTCACAGACCAGCTTATTAGTACTTAAGATATTCAGTATACACTAGCAATGTGTCAGCAAAAACGCTTCTTTCATAGATTATTATGCATGTGCGTAAATTCGTCTTTACTGCCATTGACATAGATGTTTTGAACAATTTAATCTCTCACAATGATATGAGAGGGACATCATTTGGTTTAAGTATGTCTTACATACAATGAAATGGACTGGCAAACGTCGAGACATTAAATGCAGATGTTCAAGCTGTGATGTGTTTTTGTGCGTTGACTGTTTTGAGGCCTACCATAAAGACTTGTTCCAAGGACGATAACGCTTTATGCACTAGTTGTGTTGTACAAATGGTACAGTATACCATTCTTGTCAGTTGTTGGGCACAATGTGTGAAGCCCGCGCGATACTGCTGGAATATAGCTAAAATCGCTGTAAAACTAAATTCACTCATTCTCTTCAATTGTTGCATGTCAGTTGTTATTCTTTTACATGTCCAAAATACTAAGACATGTGTGTTCACCATCTGAGAACGAATACACTCATCATAGTGTCAGTCTACTCCCATATGTCTTATGTGTTTCTTTCATACATCATTACAGTAACTGATGTTATGTTTACAATACACAAATTGTTGCATGATAGTTGATACAGCCGAAACACAACATAGCCATTGGTAAACAATAAAGCCAATAATCAATCTCTACCACATCACTTTGAGTGTCCAAACGTGCTCTTCAGAAATTTAGGCCCCGCCCCATCACCTTGCCCTTCCTATGTGACAGGTTCTCACGATACGATTGGTCAAAGTATCAGCCAATATAATGAGTAACTGAGATACAAAGCGTTACATTCGGGATATTTTATCCCTTCACATGACGGGAAGCTTTGTTTAGCATCGAGTAAAGATAAATGTATCATGCAGTATGTATGTGTATGAATGGTGATGTATGTTTGCAGCGTTAAGTTAAGATGAACAAAGTGACAAACTATAAATCTCTATATGTTCCATGTTACTTACACACCTATTGATACTTTCCTTGAAATAGTCTAGACGATTATAATACAAGCCCCCTATTTTTAAACTCTATTATAAATAATATATTATAATTCAGTCCATATGATGAGAGAGACAGGAGGAATTTGTATATTTGTTCATCTCGTACGTACAAAGACTGCGTATGTCTTGATAAAAATACAGCACACACTGGCAAAGGGGTATGAGAGACACAGGTAATAAATTACATGAAATGCTGTAATATATGTATTCACATCGGCCTCTTTCCCATTTACATCTTTACGACACAATTAAATAATCAGTACTTGTTTGTGAGACTAGACAGTTTCCTGTCATATCCGAGACCTGGCAGGGAAATCAGGCATGATTAGCACTAATTAGCCTCGTCACAGCAATCAGGCAGTCAGCGAGGGGTGCCAGGTGTTGGGCAGTGGAGCGGCTCCAGGGCTTAATGAGTTAAAGATCCCGCCCAGAGTAATCAATCAAGCATCCAGTAAATGTGCCAACAAGATTAATGCCACTTAGAATAGGATTAAAAGATTAAGTACTCCCCCTGTCTGGTCACTAAAGTTGTTCCTGTAGGGCACATCCCATTTTGTTTATCCTGTATTTCACTGGCTACTGTAGGTTACACCCATTTTTGTATCAGTCAGCAAATCATAATCTTTGTATTGTTTCAATTGTAGTTACATTGTCTCCACCTCCATTTGTCCATCAGTAGGGTTTAGACTCCAAACACAGGTCAGCTCTAGCCCTCAGCCCAGAGGGTTGTACCGACTCTCTGTGGCCACCCTTGTTATTCTATCTTTTGTAAATAAAGTTGTAATTAGCTTCTTGTGACTTCAGACTCTTTGCTGAGTTAATTTCACGCTAGTTAGATAAGAGATTTCACCGGAACCCTCACTTGGACTCAAGACCCTTATCATAACAATTATACAAACTGATCTTAATGATGTTGTTACTTACCAGTTGTGTTCGCGTGTTGATGCAGTACATAACAGCATCTTGGACATTGCCCTGTGATTCTTGTAGTGCTCTCTTAGCTTCCACTGTTGATATAACACCAATATCATTCTGCTGGGATTCTTGGCTCACATATGACACACTTGAAATCACATCATCCACATACTTTGCCCAAGTCTCATTCAGCCAGTCAATGACTAATTTGGTGTCCTTTCCACACTGCTCAAGGGCAATATGGACTTCTTCAACACCATACCCTTTTCGATCAGCTGACTGAAATATCAAGAATAAAGGAATAAAAGTTATGCAATGAAAAAAATCATATGTGTAGAAATCTGTGTTGGATAGCTGCTCATTCTCTCTTTAAAACAAGTTTATTTCATGCTTTCCTTCGAATAATTTTTACAACTCAACAAAAACATTTGTACCCAAAATATCAGAATTCTTTTGTAATGAATTCACAATTTTACACTATCTCATACTATGCATCTCATACTTCTATTTTAATTCAGAAGTGGCACTATGGGCCATGGAAATTATATATGCCATACATCTGTAACCAGCAAAGTCACAATTTAAAGATCTGTCGCATATATCTGCCAAGATCTGTTGAAAGATATGAAATGGTTTTCGGGTTGTGCTCTGGGAATGAAGCCCATCCCTCCATTTTGAGACCAAGTCCAAAACGTTTCCATAGAAACCACGAGAAAAATAAATCACACAAAATTGTAAATAGCAAAAGTCACCACTTTAGGGTCTGCAACACATATCTGCCAAGTTTTACAGACAGATATTAAGTTTTTTGAGTTCTGCTCTGGAAATGAAACACACTTCTCACACTAGGTCCGAAACATTTCCATGAAAACCCAGAAAATAATACATCACAAGATCCTGTACATAGCAAAAGGCACCACTTCAGGTTCTGACTGATATATCTACCAAGTTTTGCAGAAAAATATTGAACGGTTTTTGAGTTCTGATTCCAGAAACAAAACACACCTTTCACTTTTGAGACTATGTCTGTAACAAATCACAAAAACCTGTCAATACCAAAAGGCACCTCTATAGGTTCAGATTGATATATCTACCAAGTTTTGCAGAAAAATATTGAACGGTTTTTGAGTTCTGCTCCGGAAACGAAGCCCACCCAACCAGAAGACTAACACCAAAATGTTCCATGGCAAAATCTGTAAATAGCAAAAGGCACAACCATAGGCTGAGTTTACTATATCTATAAGGTTGGTAAAAAAATATTGAACGGTTTCTGAGTTATGCTCCGGAAACAAAATGATTACGGACGGGCGGACAAGGCATCGACTATATCCCCGCATTACATGCTGGGGGTATAAAAACATCTCACCCAACACATCCCATGAATACACATCACCATTAGAAACTGGTCAAATGTAGTGTATGTTACCTTCTCAGTTAAGTACAGATTCTAGCATTTTTGTTGGACTGAGTCAAATCTGTGATTCAAACCCACACTCTCAGAGTCGGGCACCTATTTGTCAGCCATGAAATCTACTCATCCATAAAATGCACAATGACAACTGGAAGTCTAGATCACATTACATGCATGAATTGGCAAAGCATCCACAGACAAAATCTATGATTACACAACGTCATTTAGAAAGTGGCCAAATATAACATGTTTTAATGAGGGTCTGTGGCTAAGACATACTAGTTGCTTCAACTAATGTTGAATCCTTCCAAATGACAAACTGAGATGTCTCCAACATAGTGGGAGGCAAACACAATTTTCCAGAAGCTATTGTCCACTTATGACCGATAATGTACAATCGCTATGCAATGACACACCCTTGTTTCATGTGGGTTTAAAGAGGCTGCTGAAAACACCAAGTATACACAGAAGGATGACAGAGTACACAGAAGGATGACAGTTGTTAACAGTTGATAGAAATGATGAACAATATATGTAAGTTTTCAGAAGCCTCAAGACAGATCCTCAAGGCTCTGACTACATAGGTCTTTGATATTGTCATGAGCAAATACTAAGAAGCAAAGGCAAGAGGAATAACAAGTCCTGCTGTACAGGGAATTGGTTCTTAGCCATGATGTCCTATTGCTAGCTAAGAAAACGTCTACTGACATCCAAAGAAGCTGCAGCTGTTTTTAAAGTGTTGTGTAAATGTGTAAATCCTTTTCAGCAAATGGTTCTTAATCCCTGGAAACTAAAAAACCAAAATACAACACTTAGATTCCATGCACTTATAGAGATGTCAGAGACAGTAGAGGTATGGGGTGTTTTCTTCAGATAAATGATGTGTTATGATCATCAGTGCTGGAGATAATAAGCTGCATGTCATTAGTTCCACAAATAGAGAAACAAGTCAAAGCGAGCTCTCTAGATAGAGGAGCATTCTGAGCATCAGGAACAAGCTCATGTTCATCCAAAGAAGCATAATCTTTTTGGGAGGAGCTTTAAAGTATGAAAGCTTTAAGCGAAAGCTTATAAATTTGCCAGACTGAAAAGCCATCCTTTTCATTTTGAGATTGCTATGCTTGTGAGCAGATATGTATTGTCAGTACTGTTATGTTTCTGACCACACTTACATGTAGTGTCAGAATTGTTTTGCCTGTGACCACTTACATGTAATGTCAGTACTGTTATTCTTGTGACAAAACACCTCATGTAATGTCAGTATTGCTGTTTGCGACCAAACATACTTGAAATGTCAGCATAGTTGTTTGCAACCCCACTTATTTATAGTCTTTATCATTTACATGCAATGTCAGAATTGTTACACCTTTGACCACACCTGTAATCTCAGCATTGCTATGCCTGTGACCACACTTAGATGTAATGTCAATATTGTTATGCTTGTGAGAACACTTACATGTAATGCCAGTATTGTTATGTGTGTGAGAACACTTACCTATGTCTGTATTGTTATGATTGTAGCCACACTTACATGTAATGCCAGTATTGTTATGTGTGTCAGAACACTTACATGTAGTGTCAGTATTGTTATGTGTGTGAGAACACTTACCTATGTCTGTATTGTTATGATTGTGGCCACACTTACATGTAGTGTCAGTATTGTTATGTGTGTGAGAACACTTACATGTAATGCCAGTATTGTTATGTGTGTGAGAACACTTACCTATGTCTGTATTGTTATGATTGTGGCCACACTTACATGTAGTGTAAGTATTGTTATGTTTGTGAGAACACTTACATGTAATGCCAGTATTGTTATGTGTGTGCATGTAATGCCAGTATTGTTATGTGTGTGAGAACACTTACCTATGTCTGTATTGTTATGATTGTGGCCACACTTACATGTAGTGTCAGTATTGTTATGTTTGTGAGAACACTTACATGTAATGTCAGTATTGTTATGTGTGTGAGAACATGTACATGTAATGTCAGTATTGTTATGTTTGTGGCCACACTTACATGTAATGCCAGTATTGTTATGTGTGTGAGAACACTTACCTATGTCTGTATTGTTATGATTGTGGCCACACTTACATGTAGTGTCAGTATTGTTATGTGTGTGAGAACACTTACATGTAGTGCCAGTATTGTTATGTGTGTGAGAACACTTACCTATGTCTGTATTGTTATGATTGTGGCCACACTTACATGTAATGCCAGTATTGTTATGTGTGTCAGAACACTTACATGTAATGCCAGTATTGTTATGTGTGTGAGAACACTTACCTATGTCTGTATTGTTATGATTGTGGCCACACTTACATGTAGTGTCAGTATTGTTACGTTTGTGAGAACACTTACATGCAATGCCAGTATTGTTATGTGTGTGAGAACACTTACATGTAATGCCAGTATTGTTATGTGTGTGAGAACACTTACCTATGTCTGTATTGTTATGATTGTGGCCACACTTACATGTAATGTCAGTATTGTTATGTTTGTGGCCACACTTACATGTAGTGTCAGTATTGTTATGTGTGTGAGAACACTTACCTATGTCTGTATTGTTATGATTGTGGCCACACTTACATGTAGTGTCAGTATTGTTATGTGTGTGAGAACACTTACCTATGTCTGTATTGTTATGATTGTGGCCACACTTACATGTAATGTCAGTATTGTTATGTGTGTGATAAGACTTACATATATTGCCTGTACTGTTATCCTTGTGATGAAACTCACATGTAATGTCCAGTCTCAGTAAACTTAGTCCCAATGTTACTTGTTAAAATTCCTACTACTGGGGTCTAACAAAACCTAGTAACCGTCCAATCAAATGTGAGATGGCTAAATGGATTTAACCAATCAGACAACAGCTATATATAGCTACTGTTAAGACTTTGGTGGGACTTACAAAATACTCCAGTCACTGACAATGATCTCTCAGCAAATGAACATCCACATATAACGCTGATATTTGAATTGCAATATATACGCTTTTTGGTTTCTGTTGACATGGTTACCATGAGGTAATATTTCAGCAAGCTGACATCCCTGAATATTGCCAAAAACACTATTTTCAGCAACAGTTTATTCACTGTTGTGGCGTGCTCCATGCACATCACCCAGAAGCAATCTTAGGGAAAATAGCATTCGGAATCGTTCTGGTACAAACCTTTGTGTGGGCAAAAGTTCAAAAGGTATGTGCGAATGTCCACTTCCATGATTTGGCGAGTTGTGTCCTCATTGGTCAATCTCAAAGGTTACCTGATGCAACCTCCTACACATACAGACAATAAAAGTATCAAAGAGAGTGGAGGAAAAGTCTCTTTTTTTTTCATTAAATCCAGTGTTTCACCTCACGTTCTCCAAATGTATCACTATAAAACTCTGGCAAAAAGTTGGGTAGTGATGGCCTGTTCCAAATCATCCAATCTGAAAATGACTACAGAACTTGTTGGCAACAGGTTGGTGGAGTATGTCGGACCAGTATTAGAAGGCATCCCTCAAAGATCAGTATTAAGCCCCTTAATATTAGACTTTTCGGAGATGACATGTCTCTGTATTTTGTAAGTGACTCCCCTGACATAGCTGCAGACTGTACAAATAATGACCTATAAAAATTTCAAATTGGGACAAGAAATGGAAGGTTTCAAACGTAATCGCCAGCACACAAAGTCGGCCGCCTAGCCCGCTCTGCCTCCGCGACTTCCACAAATGGAAGTCGGACAACTGGTAGTCTAGACTGCGTACTTTGTGTATCCTTCTGATGAATGTGGCTGTGCAGGCTAGGCAGCTGACTTTGTGTGCTGGCGATTAGGTGCCTGACTCTGAGGTTCGGGTTCGAATCCCAGATGGGACTCAACCCCAAAAAGTACTAGAACTTGTACTTTTTACTAAGAAAGTGAAATCAGAAATATGACATATGTTGCATTAGACCACTTTCTAAATGGCACTGTGTGATCACAGGTTTGAGGCACTACTTAACTGTTAACTGTTAACTTCTTATTACTTAACTCTTGAAGGATGATTGTTTCATGCACATAATGGCAATATACCCATTGTGGATGTGGCATTTTGTAAAAAGTATCTTATGATTTGATTGCCTGTTTTGGGTCATCCAGTTTTGAATATTTTTGTTGTTTTTTTTAATATTTTTGATCAAGTTTTGTGCACCCTATTATAAAATGTGAAGCACAGTCTGACATTTGATTGTTAACAGACTACTCCAAAGTAAGGCCATGTATAGTCCAAAGCATTGTCAGATGATAAACTATTATATATTGAGTTCATTTTCAGATTTCAGTGGCTGGTCAAAAGAACTGATGGGTGCATATATTGTTTTACATACTATGTTTGCAGAGAGCTGTTGTCCTTTCTGGCGTCATCCCATGACACGAAAATAGATGGCAACAAGGCCATGCAAACAATGATGCCCTACACAAGAAGGCTTACACCCTGTACCAGAAAATGAAACACAGCTGTGCGGTGTATTCTTGGAGAGTAAGGCAAAATTTCACTGCATTATGATGATGGGCTTCATCTGACACCCAGAGGAGAACAAGAGTCATCAGAAAATGACACATTCCCCCGGCCCCCACATATTTGAAAGGACAAATCATCCGACAATTACTTATTGTATTTTAGACAAAGTCTGAATTGTTTCCATGGAATTCATGAAAAATATAAATGCCATATGTCTGTAATCAGAAAAAATCACCATTTCAAGATCTGTCTTGTATATCTGCCAAGGTCTTTTGAAAGATATGAAATGGTTTTCGAGTAGTGCTCCAGAAGCGAAGTCAGCAACAATAATAATAATACATCATAAAAACTTGTAAATAGCAAAAGGCACCACTTTGGGGTCTGCCACACATATCTACCAGGTAACACTGACAGATATTCACAAGTTTTTGAGTTCTGCTCTGGAAACGAAACACACCTCTCACTTTTGAGACTAAGTAAAAAATGTTTCCATGGAAACTGAGAAAATGATGAATCACTAAAACCTGGAAATAGCAAAAGGCACCACTACAGGTTCAGACTCATATATCTACCAAGTTTTGCAGAAAAATATTAAACGGTTTTTGAGTTCTGCTCTGGAAACGAAGCCCATACCTCCATTTTGAGACTAAGTCCGAAATGTTTCCATGGAAACCAAGAAAATGATGAATCACAAAAACCTGCAAATAGCAAAAGGCACCACTCTGGGGTCTGCAAAACATATCTACCAGGTAACACTGACAGATATTCAGAAATGTTTTAGTTCTGCTCCTGAAACGAAACACACCTCTCACTTTTGAGATTTAGTCCAAAACGTTTCCATGGAGACCAAGAAGACAATAAATCTCAAAAACCTGTAAGTAGCAAAAGGCACCACTTTAGGTTCTGACTGATATATCTACCAAGTTTTGCTGAAAAATATAGAATGGTTTTTGAGTTCTGCTCCAGAAACGAAACACACCTCTCATTTTTGACACAAAGTCTGATTCGTTTCCATGGAAACCGAGAAACTAAGAAATCACAAAAGCCTGTAACTAGCAAAAGGCACCACTTTGGGGCCCGTCACACATATCTACCAAGTTTTGCAGAAAAATATTGAACGGTTTTTGAGTTATGCTCCGGAAACGAAGCCCATTCCTGCATTTTGAGACTAAGTCCGAAACGTTTCCATGGAAACTGAGAAAATAATAAATCACTAAAACCTGTAAATAGCAAAAGGCACCACTTTGGGGTCTGCCACACATATCTACCAAGTTTTGCAGAAAAATATTGAACAGTTTTTGAGTTATACTCCGGAAACGAAGCCTGCCTCACCATAAGACTAACACCAAAATGTTCCATGGAAAAACAAAAAAAATAAAAATGCCAAAACTCTGTAAACAGCAAAAGGCACAACCATAGGTTGAGATCATTACATCTATCAAGTTTGATCTAAAAATATTGAATGGTTTCTGAGCTATGCTCTGGAAACAAAATGATTACGGACAGACGGACGGATGGACAGACGAGGCGTTGACTATTTTCCCCCGCATTACATGCCGGGGGGATAAAAACACAGATTTTCAATAATTTTGTATTGAGCTAAATCAAAGGCAAGGTACAAAAGATTCACAAGAGAGGTTTCATATACAATACAACTGAGTCAATTCTAAAGTAATGGGTCACAAATATAATATCAACTCATAGAAGTCTTGATGTGAGAGTGAGAAACAGTTATACAGTTATGCAGAATGTAAAGTGGTGAGCGGTCAGGCAGCGATTATGTAGATCAAGTGGTGACTGAGAGATTGGCAGGTTAATTTACTCTAGTTAATCTGTGCATGTCCATGTCAACAACATGTCAACTAGCCTTTAAATATACAGTCAACATTTCCTGAAAATTTGAGCACATATGAACATCACCATCAACATAGAATCTTATTGGCCAGCCTCCCAGAAGTCAAAAGTTAATCAAAACACAAAGTCAAGGGGCGGTAACTCTAAAGCACTTCCTTTAAGGCCTGCAGCCAAAATACTAAAAAACTTAACATTTATGATACAAAATGTGACCCATAATAATTATCATTCAAAACACTGAACGTTGTGACCCAATAATAATTATTACTTAATTAATAACACAATTTACAGAAAACACATTCTCGTAGCACATTCTCAGAAAGTTATTGTGAAAGAAGTTTGCATTAAATGTATTAATAATGCATGATATTGTTTGGGCTCTGGTTGAATGCAGAATCTTCATTTACCATTTACTTTGCATTAATATTGGTACCTGCTCTTCTTCCAAATAAATGGCAACAAGAAGACATCGCTATTAACACTGTGTTGTGTTGTTTCAGTTGTAACCTGTTATCTTCATCTGTGGCATTTCATAACATCACAATGTGGCATTAAGGTAGACATGATACTAATCTATGGATTTAATCAAAATTTAGACACATGTAGGTTGAGGTGAGGTGCACTTAATACAGTGACACATAGGTAGATATAATGCTAATCTATGATACATGTGTGAGGTTTAAGTTGCTTTGACAGCCCACACTAAGTAGGGCCAATAGAGACTTAACACTTTTGTTTGAGGCTATGTTGAAAAAGAAGAAAGAGAAAAGGGCCAGAAAAGTGACATTTTCGTAGATATAATACCAACCTGTGAATTAGAATACAATTCAAGATACAAGTGTTGAGGCTATGGTGGACCTAACAACAGTGGCGACCATTATGTTGAGTGTAGGAAAGAGATCATTTCATTTGCAGATGCACATGTTTCACATACAATGAACAGTGGCCTGCTTGGGTGGCATTTGATCAGATATGGATGTGAAAACATTTTCTGGTCGACAGAAGTATTTACTTAAATCTTAAATCTTGTTTCCTTTATCAATTCTTCTTTTAGACGTAACCCCTCAATATAATCAGAAGTTGCCTGCGGTCTCTCCTATGACGTTGCCCATGACTTCACCAGTTATTTCTGTAGCCAAGCAATATTTTACAAAGTCACACTGTACAAGGTGCCATCTTCTTAATGCCATGTCACACGTCGCTCTTTTTTTCACGCATCATGTGATAGCAATTATAGAACACCATACAAGACTGACTTGAATGACATATGAGAAGAATATCCTGGCCCCACATGGATTAGATAAATTTTTCCTCTTGAAAAGTCAAATGTGAATCTTGGAGAAAGTGTCGCAAGACATTTTTGGAGAGGAGATATTTACCTCTTACCTGAACTGACCTGAAGAAAGAATACAAGGTTTTCAAGAGGTCATTGTCATTAACCCAAAGCACCTAGACAAACACAATACAGAGGTTTTAATAATATCTTTACTCAACCTGAGCTAGAAATCACACACATACTACAGAAACACATGGTGTCAGACATGAGGAAGTTCACTGAGGGCCCTGTGAACCAGTTTTCAGTCAAATGGGCACTGAGTTGCACACACTAAATGTTCACTGCCGTCACTTTAGTACCATGTATGTCCACCCTCAATTTAGGCACGCATTCTCCCTCTAGCTGAAGACGTTTATTGTCATAAAAGGTCACATGGTATTCAACGCCACTCAAGGGCTTGTGCAAGTTGCTGTCTATTCTGTGGTGGGTTTGGGTATTTCCACATATGTCTGTCTAGTGCATTCCACATATGCTCCATCGGGGGACATGTATGGAGAACATGCAGGCCAATGTAGAGTTCCTCTTCTGGGAAGACATCTGTGACATCTGAGTTCAGGCATCAACACCTGCCCTTTGAAGGGTCTGTAGGCCCTGATATCTGCAGCTAATCATCCGGAAACAGTCTCTCAGGAGTAATCATCATCTCATCCTCAAATGCCAGTCTTCAGTCGGTGTTGTTACTCGTGGTCTCACACTTCTTGGTCTTTACTGTGTCTGACTGTCTACCTGTAATATTGAAGCTGTCTAGAAATGGCTACATGTGTGCAGCCAAAGTTTCTTGCAACATTGGCACGTGTTGACCCCATCTGGAGCATATGTATGGTCCTTACTTGTTCAACTACAAGCTGATAGTCGGTGATCTTTTTTAAACTGCATGCTTAACCTGTCTGCACACAAACTTATAAATCTTTACTCTGACAGAGGCCCCAAACCATGTTTTATATAATTTACCACTTCCATGTTTATTTCACCACATGCACATGAATTTCACTGCATGTATCAAACTGCAACGTTGGCGAGAAATGTTTCAGTGTATAATTTACCCATGAAAATATTTCTTCAAAAAATGAGAAACGGTAACTTTGGGTATACTTATTTTTGCTGGTCAGTTTAGATCACCATGACCTTGACAGTTCAATGATCCACAAGAAAAGTTACTATTTATATCTTATATGATTTGGAAAAGCAATAAGAACACATCCTAACCATTCACACACTGTACATACCTGAACTAAGAAATAAAAGAACAGAACACATCCGGTAAACTATTCCCACGCAAACTTTCTGATGATCATATGTTCTCATCGTATAAAAGCCATTTATACATGAGAATTTATTTAGGATGGAGACAACAGTCACTTCTAAATCAAATATCACTGGCTGTACTGAGGCAAAAAGTGAAGAAAACAAGTGTCACAGCAACTCCTCACAGCACTGATGTAAAAACTCCTTGCATCTCATGTAAACATTGGGCTGAATCCTACAGATCAAAAATGGAAAAGCAAAACAGAAACATGTGAGAATTAAAGTTATAGAAGGTTCTTATGTAGTGGTGTATACTAATGCTTTGTCGCTATTCGGGGCAGGGGTTTTCAAGCCTGATATCTTTCCTGGTTCCTATGGATCGGCAAAAACAACCCACAAAAACAAAATTGGAACAACATGTGACTGTGAGAATTATTGTTTGTAGAAACAAGTTTCATACATAGAGTCTATTTTACTAAAACTTTATCGCTTTATTCACGGAAGGGGTCCTTAAGCTTCATATCTTTCCATACTGAATCCTTCGTATGTCTATATTCAAGAACATCATCTCCTCCCTCCAGTATGCAAGTTAGTACTTAATGTTTTTCTCTCAGTACTTTCCCGTTTGCCACAAATTTACTCCTTAATTTCTTATCCCTCCTCAAACAGGTTGGTCAGTCTGAAATTGACAGTTTCCAACTTGTTGGGGTTTCAGCAGCAGCTTCACCCCACTACCTCCACTTGTTGTTGTGACAGACATGTCTATTTCTTTGTATCAATCTGTGGAAGTGACAAAAATCAGGTGCCAGTTGGCATGAGAACACTACTAAAAGTAATTACTAAAGGAGGCAAGCGTTGATTCGGCAAGCCACCACTTAATGTACTGGGATATGAATGCTGCTCTAAAACAAGATCACTGTCTCACTGACCTGTCTCATTATAATGCTGCTTGTCTGGTGCTTTGAATTCACTACCATTTGTTGTTACACAGAATGTAGTAGTCCCCTGTAAATGTGGTGTGCAGGCATAACATACATTCAGATATGTTGTTGAAACTCTACACACAGATACTCCATGTGATACACAATCGAAAAACTGTACAGAAGTCAGTGTGGCCTTCAACTGAACTATCTCACTATAATGCTGCCTCTTCGATAATTTGCAGAATGCAGTAATTCCCTGTAGATGGTATAAATCCAGTGCAGTCTTTGCATTCTGTCGAATATGTAGTTAAAACTTCACACACACAAATATTTCCTATGTGATAATACAGTGAAACTGTATAGTAACCAGCATAGTCATTCCGAGAACTACCTCAAATCATCTCCACATATGACATCACTATTAGAGTGACCTCCATGATCATGGACGCAAAAATGGGAGACTAAGAGCTTGCATATGAGGTTGAAAACAGCTCTGTTATCAAAAGCAGAGAATCTGCAAGTGGCGATATGTTAAGCATGTAGGAGTATGCATCAATCCCTTGAACTAGTAGACAGTCATCAGTGAAAGCCTCAAACTTGATGCCTCAGCCAAGCAGGAACTGGTTTATTAAAAGCCAGTCATGAAAGTATCAACCAGGAGGATCCCCATTAGTAGTGTCTGTAGAGATAGTGTCAATGCTGAGGGATAGATTAACCAAAGCAGTCATTATAATCAGTAATTAGTAGCCCTAGCTGTGGGTAGGTACATCGAAGGGGTCTCCCTTTGCAGGAAGGAGAGGGGAACTGACTGGTGAGATTAGTGAACTCAGCAGTAGGACATCTACTTGCCGTACTTGTTTCAAAGATGTAGCCATGACTTGCACAATCAAGACAAAGTCCACAAAAAGGTGAAAAAGCCTTGAGGCACAGGTAGGTTCAACTGTGATGATCTAGAAGTAGCCTGCAATGAATAGATGGAGATGAATTTGGTCACCAGAGCAGACAGGTTTGCCGAACTCAACATCAAGTTGGTGGTGAAGACAAAAGCAGATCCAATGAACAACAGATTGGTGAATGCTCAGTAAGCCAAGGGTAAGTCACTGACAATGGTTGATAATACATTACCACAGAAGTCAGGATTGTTGATCCAGGAAGGATCATCGACCTGGTAGGGATTGCCAAGATTGTTGAACTGAGTGGGAGGGCTGAACTGGGCTGAAGTTCCAAACTGAAAGAGGAATGGTGCACTTGTTTGAAGGGTTGAAACAAACTAGAGTGGTGCTCTGGTATGAACACGTGACCCAAACTGTAGAGTTGTAGAGCCAATTGAAAGCAAACTGAGGGGAATAGTCAACCAGGAAACAATTGCTTGAGTGGGAGGTATCGCTGAACACAAGTCCGTAGTGACTATGAAAATTGTGATCGTCGCACCAGAAAAGTGACACATACTACCTGATGCTTTAACTGCTATTCCGGGTGATTGTCACGAGAGCCGTAGGATATGACTGAGATGGTGGAATAGGTAGCACCAGCATTCCAGCAGAAAAATCTGCATGTTGCTTAACTGGACTGGAGGTTGGAGATTTCCACTAAGGTATGATTCCGATGGGGTATCCAAAAACATCCTCTTCCAGTGAGGGTGAAGAAATGCCAAGCGGACTTATAAGGACGATCCCGCTTCGATGATGACAGGCCTTCATTTGGTCTCCTGTCTACCACTCGCCATCTCTCATAAGCAGTAAATGCATCATCATCCAAGGTAGCACAGTAAGAGTAATTATCCACACATAAAGTATGGGGATCCGCAGGAGAAAGGTTACTTTTACATCAAAATTTCCTCGTTCCAGGAAAAATATTCAAGAGAACTCTTGAAAGTCTATGAAGAATATCCAGTGAATGTGTCTTGAAGTATCTCGTTGACAAGTTTAACATCCAGTTTAACATGCTAAGTCCCTGTCGAAAAGATCATGAATTCTTCATGAATTCTTCATCTTTAAAACATTAAATGAGACATCTCCTTCATGAAGAGTTCATGAAGATACTTCATGAAGAGTTGATGAAGAATTCATGAAGAGTTCATGAAGATACTTCATGAAGATATTTCATGAATAGTTCATGAAGAATTCATGAATTTTCATCATGAAGAGTTCGTGAAGAATTCATGAACATTAAATGAGACATATACTTCATGAAGATACTTCCTGAAGAGTTCATGAAGACCCCCTGAAATGTTCATGAAGACTTCCTGAAGAGCCTTTTCAGCCTTTTTCTGCAACACAAGTCACATAATCTGACCATGACATGCAAGCTGTCAGGCAACATATAAATTCATCACCAATAGATGTAACATAAATTAAATATCAAGCAACAAATCTTCAGCAGAAAATTCTGATTAATTATTTAAAAACAACACAAGAACCTGTATCCAAACATTGTGCTCTAGAATAAAAGAAGCTGTCATCCATATATACTTGTTTAATCTTTACTACAGCTTGGATGTCAATCAGTCTGTATCCAGGAAAATGAACTTCTTAGGAACACCATTTCATGCAGTAGATTGTAATATACAATTTCAGAAAGTGTAATCCCTTCAGACTATATGTTTTTTAAGTAGACAATGAGAGTCACAACCAACAGAAAATTTACAACAGGGCCTATAATCATCTACCTGGAAGTTGTACATGGGGCATCACAGTTAATCTCAGAAGAAACAGGATGGAAGAACCTTCAGGAAGAGCAGTGTAACTTCACTGAAGATGCCCACATTGGTTTAAGAATGGTTAGTGACTGAGTGAGTTGAGTTCCAGTAATATCACGACAAGGAACCCAAGAGAAGGGCTACAGACATTGTACTCATGTGACGAATCAAACCCAACTCCTCAGTGTGAAATGTGAACACTTTGGCTCAGGAATATAATCATCGAGCAGAACTTCATGTTTGTGTTTCAACATTTGCATGATTGGACCATTTCCTCAGAATCGCCCAGTGGAAATCCGAAAAACATTGCAACCAACAACATTTAATCATAGTCTTTCCATTTCAAAGAGTATAAAGCAAATATTGAAACTTTGTTGTTTAAAAAAAATAATTGCTCAAAATTTTAAGTATATATAACTTGTTTCAGATAATTTTCTTCTGATTAATTAAACTATTTTAAATAATTTAATAATTTAATTTTACACTGATGACCTTAAATTATTTTTTTTTAATACAAAGAGTCCATATCAAGTAACAAAACTGGCTTCTAAATTACTAGTCTTCGTAACATTCATAATCAAATATATTCTGAAATATCTGCATTTCCCAACACTTAAAATAATCAGCACATCATAAAATAGAAAAACGTATCTTCATGTAACTGAACCTATTTCCAACTCAAATAAATGACTAAACATTGTGGCACATTCTCTTTTAATTTACAATCGGTAATAATTCCAAAACTGAATACAAAAACGACAGAGAGAAAATGAAACATCCCTAAAAGTGCCTACAGCAATTATCTGGCTTTTCATTTGAATTTATTTTGTTGTTTATAATCTAAGCCAGACAAACTTAGCACCAAATTAGCACCTTGAACTTTGACACCATCTGCATGTGCTCAGATAACACAACTCAAAATTTTTAAGTCACCAGCGTTACATGGCCCTTTGTAAGTCCCATCGTACACAAAGTTCAAATTATCATTCAGTACACATTACTGATTTTCTGTTTGAGACTAAGAGACATACACTGTATAAAAACAACACTTGATACACTGCTATATGTTTAAAAAATGTCATTCTCCTCAAAGAGAGCTGCTTATCCCTTTACCAATGTTTGTATATGCATATTCCGGCACTCAAAATAATTTCAAAATTGTTGTTTTTTACGTACCGCTCACGGAAATCAACTTGGGATGCATCCATAGGCTGTCAATCTAGTCGATTCCTTTATCTTGAGTCAGTTCTTGACATATCCATCATTGTATTATCCACAAAATGCGCGAATCGCAAATTCATTAGTGATATTCATCGCCTGAATCGTCTGTCGGCGAAGCTGCATTTGGCGCCTTCTGCCTCGCTCTCGCGCTCGAAGCAGCAATGGTGTCAGGCCGGGAAACGGTCGCGTCTTTCCATATCGAATGTTGCAAGTTTGAAGTAAAGACATTTTTTCATAGAAAAGAAAAATTAAGTGTAAATATAAACCCTTAGATCAGAAATAAATCGTGTCTATAAATAAAATAAGCTGTATGATTATTGTTATCCGTTCTTAAAGTCGTAATAGATTTCGGAAGAACGAAGGGCGGGGCAGTTTTGGCGCGAAAGTTACTTCATCATACCAACAGTGTATAATTTCTCTTCTTATGAACAAATAATGGCAAGAATTACAATATTTAGGTATCAATATCGAAATTAGAACTTGTCAATATACATGTCGTATTATTGTCAATGGCGGGGATCCAGTAAAAACATGTTCTGAGTTCACATTCCGTTGTCGATCCTAACTTGGAAGTTTAGTTCATGCACATGTCCCCGGTCGTAAATTTTATTTCATTAGTCTAAACTGACGTAGTTTTAGGGTCATATCGCACTGGACAGAGAATGTTTTCAACGAGAAGAACAACTTGCGGGTTAAGAAAGCTCTCAGAAGCATGGCGATATCAAAATATTTTTCCCACATTTCTTTTATTTCTAGTACCGAGTCAACTGTTAATGTTTTTGACTGTTTTATGTTTTTGCTTCGTTATAAACTTTGCGGAAGACGTCCTTACGATAGTAAAGTATCTGCATGCATGTCCGATCATGAGCAATCACGGGAAAAATTCTAAGAAATGAGACGATTTTGACAGGAAAACTTTACTTTATGGAGTAAATATGAATAAGGAAGACAAGTAGAAAACTTCCACGGTACCAACTGGTTATGCAGCTATTTTAAGAAGGTAAGTTTTACCTTGAACTGTCCCGATGTTACTAAAACAACTCCTGTTAGGCACAGAATTGTTTAGCGTTCTTTCATGCATTTTTTTGTTGTATATTTTATGAAACAACAACAAAAGTTACTGGACAAACACTAGTAATGCCACAAGAGATAGGATTTACAGACAATTTAAACTTAATTAAATATGTTGAAACTAAGTTTATGCCTCATCTGTAATCGTTTACATAACAACTTATCTAACATGAATAAAAGTATTGTAGCTTGTAATATTTATTCTGTATTTTCTTTTTAATGTAGTTTACACTGGAAATTTGTAGTGAATAAGATTAAACTTACTTCATGAACAAAAACTTCATGAAGTAGCATATAACTTCATGAACTCTTCAAAATGTCGCTGTGAACTTGAAGAATAAGTGAAGGTCACCAAAGTCAAGTCTGCTCTGCACCTCCCCTAGATGAAATATAGTGTCAAATACGAAGAAAATTCAGTGAACAGTTCCTGATATATCTTGCTGACATGGGTAAAATGTTTAAGTTCCCTTGTCACCTTGAAATGAAGGTCAAGGTCACCAAGGTACCAAATATGAAAAAGATGGAAGTACTGATGCATGTACAGATGGATGGACATAGCCTCTTACTATATCCCCACTTTGCGCATTGGGGGATAAATGACAGTCATGTGACTGTCCTTGGCACTTTGCATGCTTGACAGGGATGATGACGTCTCCAGGAATGGGAACGGTGGGAAGTGATCAGTCAGGATGTTTCCATGTGATGGTTGAAGTAAGAGCGAGAAATACCCATAGTCAGGATAAGTTTAAAACTGAGTGTCTTCTTACATGGCAAGATTGAATTTTTGGTCATGTGATTGACAAAAATGGACAGCACAAAATGCCTGAAAAGACCTGTGTAAGGGCTACTTGTTTTCTTAGGTCTCGTCAACTACCATTATCAGTTCCTGCTAGATCTTATTACAGTGCTGAGGCCACTCAATGAATTGCTTGAAAAGGGCAAGAAATGGAAATGGTCCAAATCACGTGAAGATGCATAAGAGCCAAGGAACTTTTAAAATCTGATCTTGTCCTAATATACTATGATCCAAATCTGGAGCTGAGAGTAGCATGTGATACATTGCCTTATGGACTGGGTGAGTGAGTGAGTTTAGTTTTACGCCTCATTCAGCCATATTCCAGCTAAATGGCGGTGATCTGTAAATAATCAAGTCTGGACAAGACAATCCTGTGATCAACAACATGAGCATTGACCTGCGCAATTGGGAACCGATGACGTGTCAACCAAGTCAGCAAGCCTAACCACCCGATCCTGTTAGTCGCCTCTTACGACAAGCATAGTCGCCCTTTATGACAAGCATGGGTTGCTGAAGGTCTATTCTACCCTGAGACCTTCACAGGTCCTTATGGATTGGGTGCTGTATTATTGAAAACTACATCATGCTTGATGTTTCTGAGAAGCCAGTCGCATTCAGTAACTGCAGCTTGACTAAAGCTGAGGAACTACTCTAAAAGCGATATAGAAGCTCTGGGACTGGTATAGGGTGTTAATATGTGTATGGCTGGAAATTTACCAATCATCAACCACTTACAGCAACTCTAATCTGAACAATGGTATTTCAGCAATGGTTGAAGCTTGGATGTTATGTTAACAGAGTTATGAGCCCTTGGTGGCGTGTGTTGTATTGTCGTTGAGCAGAGATATTTTCTTGAATTGCTCTATTAACCAAACCTTTACATACACCTCCCTGGTGTAGTGTGTCAGTAAATGTGTGATTGTACACTCTACCCAAGAATTTGATTGGAACTGAGGTGTACAGTGAGTCAGAATTGGTTCTTTCAACCGCCCAGTGGGTACATGACAAGTCACACTTCACAGAGACAGTGAGTATTGGCCATACGTGGCAGGCACTGATTTTCACTTTAGACTGTTTATCTGCCTCTTACTGTTGGGGATCCATTTGTCAGCATCTTTCTGTGTTGTAAACTGGTGTGAAACTTTAAATGTTAACACATATTTGCCAAAAGCAACAACATTCTTTTGTGTAGTGTGTGACATCACAAGGTTTGAATATGACCCAGTTTTGTCTATGCACACCAGGCTTGCTTGTTGGGAGGCCAAGCTATTACAGCTACTGATCTGCTCAAATGACACTGAATCTAACCCCAGCCCACTTACACTAGAAAGAGATACTTGATGTCAAATCAGGACTATCTGACTTGAAATCTGAAGTTAAAGCAATCAACTGGAAATGTATTGATCTGGATAAAAGAGTTGGTGAGCTCAAGTCGGACTTTAACCAGGTACAACAAACCCATGATGTTCTGTTCAGTGACATCGAATGAGAAAGTGGAATGTGTATCATTAAGATTTTCTCGTATGGATGATGAACAAGATAACTTAGAATCATATAGCTGACATATAACATCATTCTGTATGGTATGTCAGAATCACATGAGAAATCCATGGCGTGTAAAGAAATGGTCCTGTCATTCTTTAATGAAAGTTTAACCTTTAATAAACACAGCAGTCGAGCTCACCACCTTGGCAAGCAATGTCAAAACGATGATTGACCATGCCCTATTATTGTGATACTTGTGGTTTTTGGTGAGAGCTCTCGAGGAAAGACCAGCACTCAAGGCAAACAGGTACAGCATATCGAGCCATCTGACATCAAAACTGCAAGTTCTCAAAGGAACAAATCAGTTTGGCTTCTTCCAGAACGCTCTGTTGAGGAGGTACCACGCTTATTTGGTGAGGCAACAAGTGTGAAATCTAAGTAAAAGAGATGGTGAATAGTCACATCCTGTACCGATACTGGACCTTCAACATAGGCCAAGGACCAAACTTTATTTCACATAAAACTTGTAACCTTGACACCAGTAGTGATGACAGCTACATACACTGCGATGATGAAACGTTTAACTTCTTCTGTTGGAACATGAATGGATGTAAAAACAAAATACACAACCTTGACTTTATCAATTATTTTCTTGATTTTCAAGTTATATGTCTGGTAGAAACATTTGTTGATAATGTTTCTGATGTTGATTGGTTAGCTAACTATATATTTTACAGCCCTCCTGTCAAGTTGTCTGAGTATGGAAGACTCTGGTGGCGTCTGTGTATGTGTTCATGAGTCACTGAGTAAAGCTTGTAAGTTGATAAAAACAGACATTGATAACTCTGTATATCTCAACTTCACAAAGGATATATTCTTAACTGATAGAAATATTAATTTACTATGTACATACATACCACCATGGGTTCGTCCTATTATTATCAGTCTCAGTCAACCTGTAACATTGATCAAGTTGACAACTTTTTTTGGTCTTATGTGGCACAATTAAGTGATTTGCATACATTGTTCTGTGGTGACATGAATGCCTGAACAGGTGAGAGTAATAGCCCATGGGTTTCTGTCAATGATGATAGAAATATCAACATTGGCGTATTTGAAGATGATGATGAGGATATCACAGTTGCTAATCAAAAGTCTTATGATACTGTCATCAATAAGTTCGGACAAAACTTGATAGACCTTTGATAAACCTTTACCATTAAAGGGGCACTAATGCAGAGCGAATAATGTTTCTCATCAACTGTCTAATTACAAAACCAAGCAGCAAATTGGTCAGCACTTGTTCCCTTGACTGTGACGGACAAAGGGACTGGGTGCATCTCCACAGTAGCAGAATTTCTTCACCATAAACAGTCAGGAGACAGATGTCCATCATATATGCCATTATTTAAAAATATCCATGGTATTCCTTGTCTGATTGTAACAAAATATCCCAGCAGTGTAGGTGTTTTTTATGCCTGGATGGTACAGTGACTGATCCAATTTGATCCTACTTCTGTGTTTTTTAACCTCGATATGTAATCATGTCATGTGAAAATATACTGAACATCATTGAAAACGCACCACCTGTAACTTTTGAAATAAGGCAATAGAATCTTTTGGAAATGGAAAATTAATGGTGGGAATTTTGATAAGAACACACTAGATCGTAAATAACGCTCTACAGTAAAAAACGGATTGTTCGAACACATCATCGAACACATCATATGAAAACAACAAAATTCATGCACATCACACACGAAGGGCACAAATTGCATGCAGAAAGCATGCTGTTCAGGGGTATAAATGACCTTCGGCACAAAACCGTTCTCATTTTCGCAGTACTTTTGTAAGTAAAGTTTTTTCGCCATGCCAAGATTGTCACCAGAGGAACGAGAACAGGCCTTGGGTATGTTGCAGGTCGGCGCTTCAAGCAGAAACATTGCACGACGATTTGGGTGTCATCATTCGACCATTCTGAGGCTTGCTAACAGATACCAACAAACAGGAACCAGCAGGGACCGGCAACGCCCAGGTCAGGCACGTGTTACCACCCCTCGTCAAGATCGAGACATTGTACGGCGCCATATTCGGGATCGAACCTTGCCCGCTGCCAGAACCGCCAACGCTGTCCAGGGTCGACGTGGTTTGATCAGCGCTTCCACCGTCCGACGCCGTCTCCGTGCGGCAGGGTTACGTTGTCGACGCCCTTACGTTGGACCCATCCTGACTGACAGGCATCGCCGTGAACGCCGACAATGGGCTGAACAGCATCGTGTGTGGTTGTTACGACGTTGGCATGGTGTGGTGTTCTCCGACGAGTCGCGTTTTCACTTGCGAAATGCTGACGGGCGTCTACGGGTATGGCGTCGACGGGGTGAACGTTATCATCAGGATTGTGTTGTGCAAACTGATCGGTGGGGTGGAGGCAGCATTATGGTGTGGGGAGGGATAAGTTATCACCACAGAACCGCTCTGATTGTTTGTCGTGGCAGAGTGAATGCCGTTTACTACCGTGACAACATTCTTCAGAACAACATCGTTCCCTTCTTTCACCAGCATCAAGATCTGCACACATTTCAACATGACAATGCACGAGCCCACACTGCACGTGTTTCGATACAGTATCTGGCTAACAACAACATTCCTCTACTTCATTGGCCTGCATTGTCACCAGATTTGTCACCCATCGAACACTTGTGGGATTACATCGGCCAACACCTCGCACGTCGTCCGCAGATCAACAACCTTGGGGAACTCGACAATGCCTTGCAGCAAGAGTGGAATGCAGTGCCTCAGGACTTTATTCAAAGACTTATCCGTTCAATGAGGAGACGTTGCACAGCTTGTGTTGCTGTTAACGGGGGTCATACACGCTACAGACTTTCCATTTTGACCCCATCTTTATTTCATTGTCAGCTGCATTAAATCTTCACTGTTTTGCTTGATTATTTTTTGCTTCTTTTCTTTATCAAACATTGGTCTACACAAATATGTAAAATTTACATAGATTGCTCACTTCTGCTCTTAGAAATCCACAATTTTAGGGGTGGTGCGTTTTCAATGATGTTCAGTATATGATGTTTACAGGCACATAGCAAGCCATTTGTTTTATATAAGTCTGAAAGATTGCAAAGCTTTATATTGAGATAGTTTTGAGGGTTGGCCCAGCTGTCATAGGAAAAATCATACATAACAGTAGCAATGGTAGCTACCCTGCTTTATTATCTATGATAATAAAAACACACAGTTGATTTATTTGAATTTGTAAACTAGAAACAACCACTTTGCCATGGGTAGAGAAATCTGAAAATTTTCTTATGTAAAAAAACTGATTACACCTAAGTACACAGCAAATGCCTTTTATGTATTTCTTATGTAACAACGCATTTCCGTTGGTACCCTCAAAACAGTTTTCGCCTATAAGGCTGCATGTGACACAGAGATGACATCTTCCTTGCTGTAACTTGCGTTTGATGGTATAAACCTACGCGTGTTATTTGACATTCACTTGATGGTCAGTTAATGAATTTGTAACAGGTATAATTAGTGGTGACACCACTCAGATTACTCGACAAGGGTTCCCATTTGACATTTCTCCTGTATGGAGTAAATACTCAACATTATAAATTAAGGTCTGATATGGCGAATGTATTGCATGTTATGTAATATGTGCATGTAAGTTATGCAAAGGGGTTTATCAGCTGAGTTACAAAAACAAACATCGATCAAAGGATTAACCGATAACACTGATTTATTAATTACTTTTATCTTCTACAGTGGATTTGTAAAAAGGCAGTGTGCGTAGATGTACTAATCTATCCTGATGGCACCCTGTCATAAACTGCTAGCGTTAAAACAACATCTTCCCTTCAAAGAATTAACCAACATTGTACTGATTGATATACTGCTCATTAGAATGGCGGACATCATACAATTAGTTGCCAGGTGTGCTATCTTGGGTCACCAATGAGAGGTTTATTAGGTTTTTACCAATGTGAAAGACCTGAAATGATGTGTTACTTTTTAGCAAATTAGACTGTTGTAAGACACACGACATAGAGCAGGATCATTTACCAGCTGTAGATGAATGGAATATCGTTCTTTTATGTGGACATTGATGGATACATTCCTGAACAAGGTAGTAGCCAGACATTGTTGCTATAACATTAACTTGCTTCAAGTTCATTATTTGCATATCGTTTTCATTTATTTGTTGTAGCATTCAGCAGAATCTATATGACAGAAAACACACACTAGATTGTGCATAGGGCGTGTGTGAAATAGGATCCATATTGGCAATCTATATAATGTTTAAATGTTATAGTCATGTTAGAAATTTACTATAAGTATAAGCAGACTGTGTGTTCTTTTATTAATTAACAAAAGCATACAAATAAGACAATAATCTAATCAGGGTTACGAGACAAAATATAAAGACGTACATTGGCTTCATTATTTTTCCGTCCTAACAGTTTTTCACCATTTCTACCACTGGCAGATGATTAACCTTCAAAGTGTTTCATTTGTTTTCATAATACATTTGTAATGAAGTAAAAATGACTTCACCTTAGTTGATCTGTCTATAATTAAACTCTCAATTGCGCATACGAGCTGTGCAGCAGAGGTTATGAACCAGTCACAAATTCTGGGATATCATCCAGGTACTCACGGGAGAAAAACAATAACAAAAGGAACAACCAGTCCATGGAAATTGCTCTGCATCAGTGCCCTTTTGATGGCAGAGTGTTCACAGACAAACAAGGTCAATTCACCTTCATGGGTCAACAAGGTAATAATGTTATTACATCTCTTCCCCTGATTTTTTTCAGTGTATCGGCAAGCTGAATGTAGGTGATCAATTAGAATCTGATCATTTACAATGCCACTGGAACTAACCTGTAAGTTCCCCACTTTGAAAACGTTGAATCTTAATACATCGTCAGAAGGTTTATTTGACAAAATCAAGTGGAATGATGCTCTTTTTCACACTTGTTTGGAAAATCTATAAATGAATTATGCCCGTGGAATTCAGACAGTTTTAGATAAATTTGACATTAAGGTCGCAAATGATGATTTTATATGGATGATTGTAGAGTCTGCTAGTTGCAGGAAGAAATGTATAATGAAACCCCAGAAGATGACACCGCTAAACTCCAAGTGTAAAAACGCACAAAGGGTTGCATGAAAATCACATAGGAATGTTAGAAAACTTCATAATGATTTAAACAGGAGACCATACTGTAAGGAAAGAAACAGATACAAAACCCTGTGTAGAAGATACAAATCAGACTTGTGTAAATGTAATGTAGAAAGACTTTCCAAATCAAGTGGTTCACCAACAGCGTTTTGGAAACAAATACGAAGATTCAAGAATAGACCAATCATTGGCAATACAATTACAACAACCCTTGAACCATGAAGGTCCTGGTGTAGGAAAGGCCCTTCAGCAACCCATGCTTGCCATAAGAGGCGAATCTGCTTATCATAAGAGCCGACTAATGAGATCAGGTGGTCAGGCTCACTGACTTGGTTGACACATCATCGGTTCCCAATTGCGCAGATCAAGGCTCATGTTTTTTGGTTTTGTTTTGTTTTTGTTTTGTTTTTTATTATTCATTCAACTCAGTAGACAGTTACACAAATAAATGATGCAACAGCACAAGTACACAATAAGACAAAAGTGCATACGGATAAAAGTTATACATACTGGATATATGGCAGCAGTGGTGACCATTTTCTGTCAAATGGTAACATTTTATTATTCTTAGTAGCAATAAACTTTTTAGTTTTGAATATGATCACCCAGTATTTTTAGAAATGCGTCCAGTGATAACTTGGTGTTTTTAATACTTGATACATGAATGTAATTTTTACCAGCAAGAAGTATATGGTTCATTAAGTCAGTATTATTTCCACCAATTAAGACTGTATATTTTGTCAGGGTAAATGTTACTGTTGTTTTATTGTCAATATATTCTTTCAGTTTCAACCAGACTGTTTTCACACATTCACATTCCCAATAAATATGTATCAAATTTTCAGACACTAAGTTACAAAAAGAGCAAAGTTCATCATCAACTAATTTCATTTTCAGTAATTCTTTTTTTGTGTATATAATATTATGAATAAATTTAAATTGAAAGTCAATCAATTTAGCATCTTTTGTGCATCTTCTATAATTTTTAAAAATATGTTCCCATGGGATTACAGTGTCAAAGAGTTGTTGCCATTTTTCACATGTAGAAGGGAAATTTTCAGTACTTATAAGCTTATCATAGAAATATCTTGACCTCTTTGGTGCTGAAAGTAAACATATCAGTGAAGTGCTGAGGTAGTGATTATGAACAATCAATAGATTATTTCTAATAGTATCTTTCCATTTTCTTGGTATATTTGAAAGAACCTGGTAGTAATCAAGAACTGTGCCTTTGATTTTGTAAGTTTTCTTAAGTTCATTAAATGACAAAATACCTTGATCATTACACAAGTCTCTTATAGAGTGAATACCCTTAAAATACCAATGTCTTATAATAAATTTACTATTTTGGAATTGATGGTTGAACCAAAGGGGTTCAGATAAGATTTGATTAATATCTGTAAAATCAGTTTTATGTGTTCTATAAAATATTCCCCATGCTGCCAACACATCTTTCCAATAGGGATTAATTATTTTCACATAATTTTCAATGTTGGCTCCAAGCAGAAATATATCCTTGAATGGAAAGGTACTAGGGCTAGTGTTTTTATTTTGGAGATATTTATTTAATACTGACAGTTTTAATGAGTTTATGAATACCTCTACATTAACCATTCTGAGTCCCCCTTCTTCATATTTTCTAATAAGTGTTGTTCGCTTTATCTTATCGCGCTTATCATTCCAGATGAATTTATAAAATATATCATTTAATTTATCAATGAATTCCTTTGGAGGATTTGGGAGTGAAGTGAATATATGCACTAATGATGAGAGTGCTAAAGTTTTAATAACCGTTATTTTCCCTATTAATGTCAAATTTCTTTTTCTCCAATTCCCTAGAGTTCTATTAATAATTTCTAGTCTTTTTCTTGTATTAATTACCCAAAGGTTATTCAAGTTAGGATTAAGCTTTATTCCTAGTACATCAAAATCCCCACTGTGCCAATCAAGCTTAAGATCCTGACATAACATCTTGTTACTACCTGCCATTGAGCCTATCCATATAGCTTTAGTCTTCTCTACGTTTATTCTTAAACCAGACATTTTGTAGAAATTATTTAGGGTGTCAATTGCCATGTTTAAGCTTTCTTCACCTCCATCAAGAAATAATTCAGTATCATCTGCATATTGTCCAATTTTATGTTCAGTATTATTCAACGTCATTCCTTTTATTGCACTGTTGTTACGGATCATTATTCCTAAAATTTGTGCCACTAAAAGGAATATGTAGGGAGAAACCAGGTCACCTTGTCTACAGCCCCTTTCATTGTGAAAAAACTGAGATAGATGACCATTTTGTATAACACAAGATGTAGGATTATTGATTAATATTTTGATCCATTTTTCCATATTGGGTCCAAAGCCAAATTTTCCTATTGTTAGAATTATAAATTCTTTAGAGACAGTGTCAAAAGCTTTTTCAAAGTCAATAAGTAACAACAGTCCCTTTTTACCCTGTAATTTTGCTTCAAACATAATATCATATAACAGTCTAATGTTCTCACTAATACATCTTCCAGGAATAAACCCTGTCTGAGTTTCATGAATTAGTGTATTCAAAGTTTTTTTAATTCTATTGGCTATACATGTACTGAGTATTTTATATACAGAATTTAGTAGGGAAATTGGGCGCCAGTTTTTTAACAACTGTCTATTTTTGTTAGCTTTTGGAATACATGTGATGACGCCTCTTTTGATTGTTGGACTTAACATATTTTGCCTGAACGTTTCTGATATATATCTACAAACCCAAATATGGAGATCTTTCCAGAAAAATTTAAAGAATTCTATTGGGAAACCAACTATTCCTGGGCTTTTGTTATTTTTCATTGATTTAACAGCTTGTGTTATCTCATCTATTGTAATGTCACCCTCAAGAGTTTCAACTTCAACAGTTGTTAGTTTTGGTGTAATAACATCATTGAATATCTCAATATATTTACTTGCTATTGTACCACCTAATGCATATAAATTTTCATTAAATTTTCTCTGCTCATATAAAATAGCCTTACCATCTGATATTACTTCTCCTTTATCATTAATGACACTATTCATAAGCTTACTGGTATAATTTCTGTTTTCGAGATGACAGAAATATTTGGTTGTTTTTTCTCCTTCCTCGTACCACTGAATTCTATTTCTTATTTGTATACCTCTTATTTCAGCTTCTTTTAATTTTTCAAATTCTAATTTACATTTGGATAGTTCAGCAAGTTTAGTTTCACACACTGTTTGGAAATTTTCTCTGATTTCTTCTTCCATTGCAGTAGTATAGGGAATGACAGTTCTAAAACACTTTCAAGAAAAGTCTCTACAAAGCCTTATTTACTAAATAAGGCTTTGGTTGGGCCCTTAGCTCTTGCTACTATTACCCCTACTACAAAAAAGTTGGCGTGCCTACTTGCTACTATTACCGTGTGTTGGTAGGAGGTAACACTGTGCCGTACGGCATGATCAATAATTCTTCTCTTACAAACCCCCTACCCGGCCCATCCCTCAAGTAGTACAAGTTAGGTTCGTTGGCTTTCATATCCACTTTATCTATGTTGTAAGTTTTGACTGACCATATAGGATCGGTGGCCCGCTTACGGCTATCACCCTCGTGTTCCCCCGGCTGGTATAGATACCTCACTAGGGCCCTATCTGGTATCTGTTTCTCCTTCCCACGCAATGGAGCGGCCGACTCTGCAACTATTGATTTTAGTTTGATAGCGTCTGCCGGTTTCTTACTGGTGAGACGGGTGACTTCATGGTTGATTGCCGACACCACCTTGGGTAACCTCGTGACCCATTCAGTCAATCGTTTTCCAGGGGTGACCATCTCCCTAGCATACTGATGGCCGAACAAGCGCTCAGCCAAAGTCCTATTAAATCTCTCAACTATGGCTTGACTGCGATGGGCTCCGGCCGTGCCACGCCTGACCTTTGTATCGTGTTTGGCTAGCAGTTGTGACACGGCACCCATGAACTCCCGTCCGGGGTCAACTTGCAGCTCTGTTGGCCACGTCAGCGGGCTGCGTTTGTATATGCGTTCAAACCCTCTGGCTACCTGGGCCGAATCTTTCGTGGTCAAGGGTTCGGCTTCCTTGTAACGACTGGCTACGTCCACTACGGTTAAGGCATACTTGTACCTCTTGTCGTGGGGTAGGAACAGTAGGTCTGCCTGGTGAACGCTATTAGGTATGTTAATACCGAACCTCCTTCTAGGCACGTAGCGTGGTGCCGGCAAATAGATCTGCCACAGGGCTTGTTTTTCAAGCCACGCTTTGGCTTCCTCCGGGGGTACTCGCGCTATTTTAGTTAGCTTATCTACTGCGCTAGCTCCTTTCCAGTACCCACGCGGGCTGTAGTAAATAGCCTCAAATTTTTTCATGTCCATACGCGTATGTGTTTATCCCATCAATAGCTATCCAACGTTTCGTGTCCATAGGCGACAGGGACGTCTTGTTTATAGTCAGTCCGTATATCTTATGCCCATCACTTCTAAGTGTGTTCATTTTATGCCTAAAGGTACGGGTCTTGAACAGGGCTTCCTTGAATCTGGCGTGTTTGATGTGTTGTTTCACCACATACTTCTTAACCCCCTTAGCCTTCCGGATCTCACTATTGTCGGCTTTCAGTATGGAGTACATCTTAGGTCTCAAACCTATGTACTCGGCTATGGGCGTGCCAGCACACTCGTCCTTCATCTTACCTAGGACCTTTTTATTTACCGTACTGTGTATGGCATGGGTCTTAGGGTAGTCGCTGGTGTCGTATAAATCGAGGTGTTTTTTCATGTCCTCGTACACGTCCTCGGTTCGAATTTCCAACAGCAGGGAATCCGTGTCAGTGTACAGCACTTCACACCTGTCGCCGTACTGTTTCTTGAGCTCGTCGTAGTAAAAGTCGTACATCAGGTGTTTGGATAAATCGAGGATGCTCATCCCCACGTAAACAGGCCGGTTGAATTTTATGTGGCTTTTCTTCATGTGTAGGGCAACCAGGTTGTCTGTGAATATCTTACTACGGTTGAATGCCGGACTGGCTATCAATCTCCTGAGCTTGTCTTCCTCACTCGACCGAACCAGCTTCACGGTCACGCGTTTCCTCAGGTTCTCCATAGTCTTACCAAACACCGAGTTGTTCATGAGCTTGTAGAGATTTTTCTCAAAATCACTGGTGGCTTTTTTTCGTAGGTCTGTGTTCATTCTGATGTAGGGCTCCATCCATGGGCTCTGGGCGAACATGAGCACCCTGTGTATTTTGGTCAGCCTCATACCCAACGACAGGTACAGCTGTAGGTTGCGATAGTGAACGATGTACTTGGTCATATTCATTAAGTTAGGCACGAGTTTTTCAACGTCTGTCACACGCCCACCTAACAAGTTATGTTGGTACTCAGACATCCAGTCTGGGTTAACCCTCATACGTTCGGGGGCCAGGGGGTAGCTGTTGTGCGATGTGTGTAATTCCTTAGTATACTCTAAGTCAACCTCGAGGATATACCCTTTGTTCGAATCTGGTGCAACCTCCATAACATCAACGTGGGGTACCCATTCGAATCCCCCTGTAGGTAGATACTGACTCATGGCCCAGCCGTACAGGTTGTTTGCGTCGAGGTAGAGAATGTGATTGGTTGGTTTGTTAGGATCGTAACCTTTCACGTATTGATTATTTGCTTTCGCGTATCGTTTGGATGCCATGGAAATCCCACCTCGCAAGCCTTTCTCAATGAATAGGTGCATGTCGTAATCTGTGAGCAATTCCAAATTAACTCCGGTCTTTTTAAGCAAGGCGTCCCACGACAGACCTGGGCTGGTGTAATACCATGCGGGGTCGAGTTTATACTGCTTGAAACACGTCCGCCTAAACGTCTCAAACACGTCGGCTAACAGCAGTACATCTGTCCTCAAGTACAGGTCGTGATAATCACCCAGGTTCTTACAACCCAGTTTATTCCATACGTTAGTCGCGTGTGAGTAATCATCTCGTGAGACGGACGCCTCATTCAGCTTGCTATAAAAGCAGTCAATAGGGGGTAGTCTGGTCTCGGTGAACTTGACCCAACTATCCATGTACTCATAGGGGTACACACCCTTCCTCATAAGCAGGGGTCTAGTCTCGGCGTCTGTGTATCGATCGGTGATAGGGAAGGTATTGTTGGCCTTGACCAGGCTGTCGAGTGACGACAGGAGGAACTGAAACGAGTCAATGAACCTAAGTCCATTTAAGCTGAAGGAGATGTATCTCTCCATGTTGTTGGGGATGCAAGTTATATTACCATCGATTTTCGCGATGGCCTGCATGATCAAGTGTGAGTCGTACCCTCTCAAGTTGTGAAAGACAACGGGGATGTTTATTGTCTTAGGGTTGATTTTAAGCTTGAGGTTGCACGCGCTGTGAGCGGCGCCTCTATACTTACCAGTTATGTGGCAGTGATCTCTCACCGAATCACCGTTAAGTGGTGAGTCACACACGTGACATTTAGTGCTACTAGCGTGAGCTAGCTTGTCGTCTTGGGTCAGACGCATGGGAGCGATTCTATACAATGCATTCCTAATAACTTTTTCTTCCTCCTGCAAACACTTTGGAAACCTTTCAGCCGCGTCAGGGCCCCTATACACTACCGCAGCTTTCGTTTCCCCGTCACAACGGACGACAATGTATCCAAACCCACAGGCTTTATGCTCTTGTGTTTTGTGGGTGAAGGGAGCCTCGCCGGCGGCACCACTGGGGGAATCCCCACCCACAACTAAGGCTTCGAAGTCGGCGTATATGATATAAGGCACAGACATTTGGTTCTTGTGGTTACTGAATTTTAGGATTTTGTTATCTTCCTTAGGCATGTCGACTCGTATAGCCGTCTGCCCCACACCTTGGCAATCCTCCCGGTGGGATTCTAATAAATCAGCTCGACTGAAACCATGTAGGCATCGTACACAAAAGTGTTTTTCCCCATCGTGTTTCGACTGATCGTGCAACAACCGGGTGAGATGTTTTATCCACGTGTAGTGATACTTTTCACCTCGTTGGATCATGAATATATTGATAACTTGGCGATCCTTCACCGGGCTGACCCTGTGTACTATTGTTTTGTTACCTTCGTGCCCAAAGACATTTATAGCCAGATTATTCTGTTTTTCTACTTTAGTGATCTGGGATATGGGGGTGGGTTCATCTATACCATCCCAGTTGAGCCCATCATCCTGAGGATAATTAGAAGGCCTGTTCGGATTAGTGTCAGCTGGAAATAAGGCTGACCTGATAGCTAACCTCAGGCAATCGTTTCCTCTATTCTTAACGTTTACTATGGCATGTTTGTTCCTATAGTAGGGAGGCAAGGCTAGGTATGACCCGCCTCTGAACGGCACGTAGTTAGCTATGTCTAGATAGACATTATCGATTTTATCTACAGCCCACCCGGACCCCAAGTGTGTGTAGCGTTCTAGGTATTCTCGTATCTGCTGAAAACTGGTATCGATTGATGTATCAATGGTCTCTGTATGTGTGACAACCTCTTGTTTACCTCGGAAGTAAGGCTGAACATATTCAGTGGTACTCCCAACCTGCTTATCGAGCGACATTTTCACTGTGATCTGAAACTTGATACTTCCTAGGTTATTTAGTTCCTGGTTGACCTTATCAGCTATCAGAGGCTTGATATCTGTAATGTCTATGTTTCTATCAACGTGCATGCGCCAACCTCTCAAATAGTTGCCTACAGCGCGCTCAGTGCACACGAACTGTAGGTCAATAGCTATATTCTGTTGTAATAATTCTACAAGCTGTGGTTTCCTCATATGGGAATACCCACCTAAACCCAAATCGTGTGCCTCGGCTTTCAGTTGTTTTACAGTGGGAGGTTTTGCTACGGGGGCATGTGATAACAATGCGGTTAACCCGGCTCTCCCCAGGTTTGAATAACCCGTGTATCCAAGCTGTTTCGCTTGAGCTTTTAATTGTGTTACCGTAGGAGGGGCTTCTAAACCTAGTAATCTCAACAATGCTGACTTTCGCATTCGAGAATACCCGATCACACCTCTCTGTTTTGCGACCCGCTTCAGCTCGCGCACAGTAGTCATAGTGTTTACACCTAAGAGAACCAATGTCTAATTGGTTCACAGTAAAGGGAGGTAACCCTTAAGTGGCTGTTTCACGCACTGTAAAACATTTAATTGAGCAGTCGCCTACGTTCTTTTATGTAGCCCTTTTTATTCTCGTAGATGAGTTGATGTCTGACTACGTTCGCTCCGTGAGCTTTACATAGACAGTAGTGCCCTTTAACCCCGATACCACACACAGAACACGTGTAGTTAGGACTTCCCATATGGAAACAACAGAACCCCTGATTCCTGCATTTCCTACCACAGGCCTTGGTCTTCCCCATAAGTATGTATTCGCATCGGTATGGAGCGGGTCTCATGTTTACTTATATAGGTATTTTAATTTAATTGCTTAGCAACCAACGCAGTAGCTGCTATACCCAACACTATGAAGACCAGTTCACGATTCATTTGCCCCTTGGATGGTGTGTAGTACTGAGTGAGTGTGGGTTTATTCAGCTGTTCCAATCGTTTACCAGTTAGTAGGTAGTATTCTTTCATTGCTTCATCGACATCGTTGAATGTTTGAACGGCATGGTTTTCACGCGTGAGTTGTTCGTTAATAAAATCGATCCTCTGGAGGCGTTTTTTAGCGTACTCGGCCTGTGCTCTTTGTAATTTCTCAGTAGCGAGATCGTGCCGCTTCCTTTCTTCCTGTATTTCAGCCGCGTGATCATCTCGTAGTTTCGAGAAGAGGAAATTACTCCCGGAAAATGCCAGGGCATTCACTAACGCCCCACCGACCATCATAGCTATCGTGGCCATCCTATATTTATTTCATTATATTTTCAGGTATTATCCCTTGTTTTACTGTGGCCATCGCCATACCAAGGTTCATTATGAGCATACCCATATCCTGCAGGTTGAAATCTAGCTTGATAGTTGGTTGTTTAAGCACCATTTTAGTCAACCGAGCGTACCCTACGGCTAGACTGGCGACCACTGTGGCGTGGTATGCGTCGTTGACGAACGTTTTCCCCTCAGACATTATGTATATGATATAAAATATTAAAATTATAACATGATATGCGGGTCTACCGTGGGGGTGGGGGGCTCACTGTTGGGTGGTGGCTCACTGTGGGAGGGTACCCCCACGTATAACCACGAGATAGCCAAAGCAGCAGTTACGCCTACAGCCAACAACAGTCGGGTTGGGTTGGTCACTTTATGTTGGTTACACCACCGTTTTTTACCGGCAGCTACTCTCTTAGGATTCTTCTGCCTGGTTACTGTTGAAGGGGTCTCCACCGTCACCTTGGGACTCACTGTTGGGTGTACCTCCACTGGGGTCTCCTCCATCACTGTTGGGGGTACCTCCACTGGGGTTTCCTGTGCAGCATCCATCTATACTATTATTATTATTCTTTCTCTCAAATTGACAATGCTTTGCTGTGATAATCGCCGCCATCACTGGAGCCAACAACATGCCATATTTGTGGTACAGCTCGCAGCTGATAGAGCTCACGGCGTGTTCGATAAAAGGGTCTTTATCTAGGTCCTCCCACAGGTAAAGTCGGCGCTCTGGTGGAATGGGAAGGAAGTATGACACAATACCGGTGTATATCTGGGTCATAGCCGATCCTATTGTCTTTGTCATTTCTGCTCCGAGCCAGGACTCGTATCTAGCGTACAGCTTATCGATTTCTTCGGCTGACATTTTGTGAATTTTATCCGGAGTGTAGTCTCCAAAGTAATGTTTGGCTTTGCCACCAACAGCCAACGCCACCAGTTTCTCTCGCTTATCATCAGTGGGGCCTGCCGTACCCCCAGGTACTAACTGTTCGAGCAATTCCTCACACTCCATCTTATAATATAACAAGTAAGATTTAGTTTTAACTATATAATACCCGATGCAGACAAAACACAGAGAAATGAAGGTTAAGTTGCACACGACAAACACTTCGAATATCATAGCTATATGCTTAACTTTGCTTAGCTTTAGCTTAGCTTTGCTTAGCTTTGCTTAGCTTTAGCATACTATATATGCTACTGGTTGGTCGGTCTTTAGCACGAGCTTAGCGTGTTTAGTTTCAGCGAGCTGTTTCTTCACCCGTTCCCGTTCTAATTTGCTCATCACATCGTTCTCTCTCAAACACTCCTCGAACGAATCCCTGTCCTTGCAGTGAAATAAGGCCACCCATCGCGTCTGCTCCCTGAGGTCTTTCAACACCGAGTTGAACTTCTGCGTTAGCACCCAGACGCTGTGATTTGCATGCCGGCCGGAGAAGGCCAGGTACGATAGCATGTCTCTCTTTTTTGTTATCTCGCAATTAGCGCTGCAGTCGTCCAGTATGAACAGCGTCGGTTCCCCTTTAAATTTCTCGTGAAGAGCTTTCAACCAGTCCTGCAGGCGTGTTCCAGGGTCGATTTTGTGTACGTACGGGTCCGTCATCACCCAAGGTCGCGCGTACGTTTTATTCATGCTCAGAGTAGGGCACATGATAATGATGTTATCGAACACATCCTTGTAGTAACCCTCCAACATATCCAACACGAAAACGGTCTTCCCACAGCCAGTCTGCCCGCACACTATGGCGCAGTGTGGGTCAGTGGGTAGGTGGGGCAGTTTATTGTTGGGGGGTGTGGGGGGGTACCCCCCATCAGTAGATGGCTTGCACGAATCTCCCATTGTCTATATTAAGTTGCGCGTCCATAATAACGTACAGATATAATTTCAACTTACCAGCGGGTTGAGCCTTCTTAGTAATCTGGATGGTTATCCCTTCGCTGCCGTTATCTATACGGCGCCCGCTACCGTGCAGTTTATCATCATCCGTGGATCGCATGTCCAACCATAGGGCGTACTTGGTGGTCAGGTATTCACCGCTCTGCACGGAGCCGAGGTCCAGGTCCTTTGTTATGTAATCCCCCACTGGTAGCTTTTTTATCTCATCCCACTGCTGGTGTGGCCTCATACCATGGCTGAACAGCTGGTTGGGCACGCCCTCGATGGTCACTTCCACCTTTTCAATCTCGGGGTTGAAAAACTTCTCGCTGTCCCTCCGGAATGGGTCGTAATACTCCACGGGGACGACCAGGATACCTTTCATCGATCGCGCCGGCACGTTCAGGTTGATATTCCACACAGTGTCGCTCTTATCTCGCACGACTGATCTATGCCTCAGTACGCGATCGTACAGGATGGCCATCTTCCCAGAGTACTGGCTTCGAACCTGCCTGGCCAGCTCCGGGCTAGTGACCATGTCGAACTCCAGAGAGATGTTGTCTATGGCATAACTGGCCTCATCACCGTTCGGAGTACGCACTACTTTGCTATAGTCGTTAAACGTGAGCTCGTATTCGAGCCTATCACCGTGAGCAACTCGAAGTCGAGCGGCACGCAGAATCGATTCCCGTATGCTCGAGCGATGGCCTTTTCACCGTCCGATATCTTGTCTTGCTGGTCTTGCGTGAAGACATACCCTATGCGTGCCCGGGTTGATTTGCTGATGCCCTGGTACACATCATTGACTCGTTCTCCCTCGCTTTTCCAGAGATCCCTGTAGCAGTGAAACACGTCGCTGTCGTCGATGCTCAGCACCTCGTTACCGCTGATCTTGACGGTCGTTTTCTTGATGATGGCTCGACCCATGTTCCGCACTAGCTCGCGTTTGTCGTTGTCGGAGGTCAACGTGATATTGAACGCCAGTCGAACAGTGCCTGGTACAATAAGGTCATTCTCACCAAGGTTTGGAAATCTAACCAGCAGAGTTTGATTCTGGTCTATCTTGCTGGGATTGTTGGTGATGGTCACCGACTGGCGCACGGCTCTGGCTCCTAATGGCTCTCTCAATCTTCTGAAAGGATCTAATTTTCTGCCGGACATTATTATATATAAACGAAATATATTTTTAATACTAAATAATGGCTGAAGGCATACCTATGGATAATATGGGGGATGAAATTATGAATAATGAGCGGGATTATCCTAAGAATGATGCAGAGACCGAGCAGGAGACCTCATTCAGCCTACAGCCGGCTGCCGAGCAGGAGACCTCATTCAGCCTACAGCCGGCTGTCGAGCAGGAGACCTCACCAAGGACCACACTCTTGAAGGACGCCGTCAACAAATTTTATGATGATTTACAAAAAGATAAGAATTACGTAGAGCCGTTGGGGCGAGACTATAACAAGTTTACCCTTGACAAGGGTAAGCTGCGTTTGAAGGATCACCCGGGGATCGATCTCTTTCATCAAAAAAGGAGAGAACCGCTTGCTTTATCAACACTGGCCGGTAGATATTATAATAGCTTTGTCCAAAATGAACTAGGTTTCACAGAGTACGGTGGCACGCGGCCTAAGATTCCCCCGAAGGCCCGTCAAGATCTGGAAGGCATCAGGGACGCCACATCGGTTCAAAACATGACTTATAATATTGAAAAGGTGTTGGCCGACTACGAGAACAAGCCCTTCCCTGGCCTCGAAACTACCTTTCGGGAACTGAAGGGGTTGGACCTGTTGATGCAAACCATTCGTGGTCATCTCTGGAAAAGCACGGCCAAAGTGAGTGAGATAGACGACAAAATCGCCTATGAAAAGAAAAAACTAGGTGAAACTGAGGACGAGTCTCTGAAAGCCACCATCGAGGAACTTTGGAAGATGAAAGGCAGGTCTGGTTGGAAACAGCGTCCGGCTACAAAGAAAAGCTTCGATCCCAGACCAACCGTGTGCGGGAAACCATCAATCAAGTCCTCTACCGAGACACCACGTTAGCAGACAGGATTCGGATATTGTTCCGGGAGCAAGGGATCACCATCGCCAGCATTCTGACTGCACTGGGTTTCATCATATCAACCCTGGTGGTGTCACTGACAGGGGGTACTGTGGTGCCTGCCGGCGGCGGAACCCCAAGTGGCGGTTGGGGTGTTAAAGACTGGATAAAAAAACTCGGGGAAGGCCTAGCTAAACTGGCTGGTAAAGCCGCCGAAGCCCTTCCCGGCATCCTGGGTAGCATCGTCTCGTGGTTGTTGAGCGCTCTGTCTAAAACTGCCATGTGGCTCAGTCAAAACCTGTGGGCAGCCATCGTCGCCGTGGTGGGTCTGTTGTACGTAGCGGCTAAAAAATCTTTAACCAAATAAGTCCCAAAGCTACCCCACCAACCACCAGGGCCGTTTTAATATCAATATGCTGCTGATAGGGGGGTGTGGGGGATACCCCCACATGCATATGAGGGTGTGTGGGGGGTACCTCCACATTAACTTTAGACTCCGGGGGTGACGTCACTATACCCGTTTTACGTGGTGGGATGTGTGGGATATAGGTGGTGTTAATATCGGGGTTGATACCCAACTTTTGATCCTTCGTGGCTATGACTATTTTGTTGTTATAACCCACCACTTTTTTTACTCTCAGTTGCATATCACTCGGAGCCATGTACAACCCCACGCCGAACACGTAATTGACTTTCGATCTGGCGTATTCTAACACGTTTTGGTAGCGTTCGATGGCCCGCGGGAGATCAACTGGAGAATTGATAGCATCCTCAACGTTGGCAACGAACTGTTTCTGAGCGTCGTAAGCAGTTCCCTTACCGAGGATGTTGGAACGCGTCATCGACTGCGCACCCAACAGCGCCCACACGTACGTTCGAATCGAGTCGTTCAACCTGACTACCCCAGCACGAGTGAATCCTTTCGACTTGTCCAGCATAAACATTTTCCACCCGTCTGCGGTTGACTGCTCCACTTTCTGGATTGTGAAAGCAACACCACCTTTAAAGTTCATACGATCATCCCTCCATTCATTACTCGACAAAGCAAAGTCCTGGCGTAGTATATCTCGTTTCAGTAAATCATCACTGACTTCTTTCACTGATCGCGCGCCATCATAAGGAATACCCAACCCGTGGTTCAGCCCCGGCAAACGCCAATCCGTCTTCGGGTTTATTTCGAATTCATTGCAAATACGTTCGTAGGCCCGTCTATCGTACGGGTTGTTTGTTGCGTCCCACGCTTTGTCCTGTGGGAGGGGGGCGCTGATCTCTTTAAGGATACGTCTGGACCTGGTAGTACACGTGGAACTTGAACACAGACTGACTCAGCGGTCCACGCCGAGTGTCGGCCAATGTCACACCACACCCCGTTGTAGCGCACCACACGGCAAAGTTGAATTGATTCTGCCAGAACTGCATAGGGTTGTTGAACCAAGCGTGGACTGCCTTGATGTTAGTCACCGAAAGCTTATACTTATCGAACACATCTAAAAGCTGGGCATTGAAATACAACTCAGGAGCAACCACGATCTTCATGGGGGAGAAATCTACATCCAGTTTAGGGTAAAACAACATTTTAAAACTCTTATATAATGAGCATATATACTCTAACATGTACATAACACTTCCAGGAATAACGAGCGGTGAGGCCGTTCAGCTGACGCACGCGATCGATAACACGTCAGGCCAACTCGAAGTCGCACTCTGCGATATCACCTACCTACCGCAATGGACTAACATCAACGTCAGCAACAATAAACTGTTCGTCAGTGGAACTCGCAGCCAGATAACTGACGGCTACTACAGCGTGTGCTCTCTAAACGACGAGGTCTTCAAACCCCTGGGAGCCGAACTCAAGATGAACGACTCAAACGGTACAGTGGTGTTAATCAACAATGGAAGAACCTCATTGAGGCTCGGCCGACCATTAGCGAGGATACTCGGTATGTCTCCTGACGAGATAAAACCAACAACAACCGTCACAGGCACGAAGTTACCCGATCTAGTACCGTACCGAGAGCTGTACATTCATCTCGGCCAGGTGAGCACAACGTACAACATTCAAGGAGGTCACCCTTCCACTATACTGAGAGCAGTGCCGGTGAAAACTGAGAAATTCAACGACGGTAGAACCGAGTCGTTTTCACCACGGCAGTATAAGAGATTAACCCAGGGCAACATACCTGAGCTGACAATATCGGTGTTAGATATAAATCATAATCCTGTAAATATAGGATACCTCAGCTTAACACTTCATGTAAAATGACCAGCGCACAAGGGCCCGGAGTGAAAAAATGCGTCAATATCGGGATCTCCGACCTTGGAGACACTCGCGGTTTCGACGCTCCCGGAGTAGATGGTACATCGTACGCCTTTCAACTGAAAAACAACATTTACAAACGCGTTGAAGTCCCCTCCGGTGGAGCCCTAAGTGATATAATAGATACCACAAGAGCAAAAGTCAACAATAAGTACGCCCTTGTCAACACCGGTGATAATAACTGGATAATATACCCATCGTTCGGGGGTAAACTGTTCGACTTAGACGATGTTGAGAGCACTACCATCGTCCAAAACAAACCATATATACTCGTCTTCACTGAAGATGACAAGTGGGTGTTGTTACCCGATAACGACAACTGGTTTCTCAATATTAGACTCGTCTCTCCCTACGTGTTCACGGATAACAAAGACAACCACCTAAACAAAGTCGTGAACAATGGAACCCTGCTCGTGGCTTACGTCCCAACTCAGAGACGTAGCATAGTCGTCAGCCCACTCGACACTATGGCAGCCCACATGCTATCGAGTAAACTGACCATACAAAACGTGAAATTGCAGTTGGTGTCTGAATTCGAAGGCGTGGTCACTATATTAGAGAGTCTACCGGCAAACTCAACACTAATCATCAAAGTCTACCTAGGGGAACCATCGGGGAATGATGTCCAGATCGTGAAGGGGATCAAACTCGGGTGGGGGAAACGACACCAGTATCAAGTTTGCAACGTTTACGTGCGGGTGGGTTCCGACTCCAACACCAGTCTGCAGGGGGTCAACGTGATCGTGGAAAACACGATATCACTAACCAATATCTTCCTGCCTGCCAACATACACTTCATGGGTATGAAGTTCACCCCTGAACTATTATCAAAAAACCAGTTGGAAATTATATCGTAATAGTATAATAATGGCCAGTCATCATCCCAACACTACGCTTAACGACCTAGGAGATACGGAGGGATTCGATCAGCCTGGTGAGGAAGACGCCTTATATATCCTGCACTTCAAAGACAATGTGTACAGACTGGTGTCGTTATCAGATTTAAAAAAGCCCAAATGGCTGATCAACTTAACTTTCACCTCACCTTATATCACATTAAAAGATGGGGTGGAAGAATTGGAGTTGGTCTCTAAGATTAGGAATAACGGTATCTGGCCCGGGGATTTCATTCAGGAGAGTGAATTACGTATGATAACTCTTGGTATCGAAAAAAATATGTTAAAGTCTGTAGCAAAAAATAAATTAACATTTAGCAATAATGCTTATAGCAGATATCTTGATAGAATATTAGTCCCTTTCACACTCATCATAGAAGTCTTCTTTGGTTTAGACAATGAAAACACCTCAAGAGTACACCAATTTTTACCCGGGGTGTCAATACACTGGTTTGACGAACACCAAGACCAATATTGTCGTATTGTTATACAACAGGATCACGCGGGTCCTATAAACCGCTTAATAAGCCTCAGTGGGGTTTTTATTACAACAGGAAATTCTGTTAGACTCTCACCTATTACCCTGACTAATAGTCTAGATCTTGTAGACTTCAAATACATTAATAAACTTTTAACTGAAACCCAATTAAAATATCTTTCAAAATATATATTATAGGATGGGCCTGTACCCAGTCGTAGAGGAAGTAGCGAAGACGTTGGAAACCGTAGATGGGTTCCGCTTGAGGCAGTTATGTGATGTGAAACGTCAACTAGAACATGACCGTGACACGCGGAAAGCACTATGTAAGAAGTACAATAGAGCTTTCAATATCGTGGACGGGGCTGACACTACCCTTATGGCAACCAGCATGGGACTAGGGGCTGCAGGTGTTGGGTTGTTAACCACCATCGTGGCTGCACCTATAGTGCTAGGTTTTGAAATAACAGCTGGGATAGCGGGGGTGTTAGGGTTGGCGCTTAAGTTGGTATCACGCAGACTGCATCGTAAGGCATTGAAACACGACGAGATCAGGGTTCTGGCCGAAGCAAAGCTGAACACAGTGAGTGAGCGTATTTCCACGGCACTCTCTGATAGTAAGATCTCAGAAGAGGAGTTTCGTTCAATCCTCTCTGAACTCACAAAATATAACGGAATGAAACAAGATATTCGGTCCAAGTCTCGTAAGTCTGCTATCAGCGAGGACGAGAAAAAAAAGTACATAGAACAGGGGATACAAAAAGCCCAGCAAGCCTTTATTATGAACACCAAAGAGATCATAGGCGGTTCACGTTAAACTGTTTCATCGATATAAACGTGACATAGGCACAGTGTTACCACCAACACACGGTAATAGTAGCAAGTAGGCACGCCAACTTTTTTGTAGTAGGGGTAATAGTAGCAAGAGCTAATGGCCCAACCAAAGCCTTATTTAGTAAATAAGGCTTTGTAGAGACTTTTCTTGAAAGTGTTTTAGAACTGTCATTCCCTATACTACTATTGCAGAGATTGTTTTTTCTAAATTTTTCATTTTTTCAGTTTTGATTTTTTTTAGGTAGGAAGAATATGATATTGTTTTCCCCCTCACTTTCATCAAAAATGTTTCTAAAAACAATGTGTCACTTATTTTAAGTTGTAATTTTGAGTCCTCAGTATGACCTAGTTCATCCTCAGTGCAGTTACAGTATTCTAATTTTGTTTCAAAAAGCATGTCCTTGACCATATTTACATACTCTTGATTATATAGTAATGATGTATTTAATTTCCAGTATCCACCCAGTATCCTTATGAAGTTCACTGGAAAAGGACATAGTAATTGCCAAATGATCAGATTTGTATCCTGGAAGTATGGAACAGTCACTTGTCATGTTTGCTATATCTTGTGAAACTTAAAAGAAATCAAGTCTGGACTGTTGTTTCGGGGTTTTTTTTCCACCATGTGTACTTTTTTACATCATAATTTCTCTCTCTCCAAATGTCTATCAAATCATACTTTTCTATATTATCTAGCAATACCTTTCTTGCTTTTGGATTATTAATATGTTTATAATTTTCTAAGTCAATGGAAGGATTAAGAACTAAGTTCCAGTCTCCACATATCACAAGAGATTCATTTTCAAATTCTTCCATATTGTGAAATAAGGCATGATAAAATTCAGGTGCATCTTGATTAGGACCATATATATTAGTCAGTGTGATTCTTATTCCTTCTAGAGTTACATCTGCTATCATATAGTTTCCATTGGTGTCAGTCTTGAATTTGTGGATATTTACTTCCAAATTATTGTTAAATAGGATAGCAACCCCTCTTGCGTTTGATTTATATGGTGCTATAATGCTTTGAAGACCCCATTCATTTCTCATAGTAATATCATCCTCTTTGGCTATATGAATATCTTGCAGGCATATAACTGAGAACTTTCTTTTACGCCAAGGGTTCATTATTTCTTTTCGTTTTCTCTTTTCTGCCAGGCCTCTACAATTGGCTGAAGCTATTCTAATCTTATCACCCATATTGATTCATAATGAGCACACTGTTACCATATCTCAACTGCCTACTGAAATGGATGATTTTATATTTTTTAGTGAAAACAAGATTATAAAAGACATTTGAAAACATAAAATACAAAGAAAAAGTGTCACCACAAGTCAAATCCATCCTGTGCTAAATAATAGACAATAAAAAAAAGGCCACTGTATCAATGTGTATAGGTAACACCTACTATGTCTTCTGTTGAGAGACACATACAAGAGAGAAATATACAGGTGTCCAAAAACTAGGTCAGATAAGGGAGGCTACTCCAATTCTGCTCAGTTGAATAACCATATCCGATGAATTTCACATGAAAGTATGTTTCAAAACACAAGAATTACTGCCAACAATAATATTATGTTCTTATGTACATAAAAACAAACAAATATAAATATATATCACAAACTCACGTTTTTAGACCCAATTGTAGACTGGCAGTGGGGTGACTAAGTGTCAGATTGATAGACTCTAGACACAATCAGTGCAAGTCACGTGATCGGTGACCAAATTACACATCGGTTTATAGGGCATATGATTCACATCCTCAAAATGCTAATCCTGCATAAATATAATGTTCAGTAAAAAGAAGATGTTGATAATATCGATAGAAATATCTATATGAAATAAACATCATGTTCCTTAAAATAGGGACGTCAAATGCATTTCACTGTCAGCGAGGTAGCGAATGTCAACAATAGTCACATGATCATGCCCCCACGTAGGTCTAAAAATAGACCTGTAAACAAACTGGTTGCGGGAGCTGTAGGAACTGTGTGTGTATTGATGAATATCCATGGCAATATCATTCCGATTGCCAATCTTCAATTAAAAGTATTGTTATATGATCTTTGCATTGTTGTATTCGAGGAAGTTCAGTCTTGTGAGTATATTAAAAAGGTATAAATAGAGGCCAGAGGAGACACCATGCAACGTTTTCACACACAGTTGAGAGTAAGTATCCTACCACCCGACAAGTTCTTACAAAAATGCTTGATCAATGTTATCCTCAAGTTTGACTGTTTTCCATGGTCGATCTGAGTTTTTTCTGCACTGCAAGATAATATCAATTCCCTTTTCCTGAAGGCTCTTGTTGTTGATCACAGGATTGTCTTGTTCTTGACTCGATTATTTACAGACCGCTGCCATACAGCTGGAATATGGGTGAATGAGGCGTAAAACTAAACTCACGTACTAAAACGTCATGTTTTTTTCAGAAATGATTCTGTTTTTAAATAATATTTGTAGAAACACTAACACACAAGATGGTGCAATAAGTGTAAAATTTAAAAATGATTCAGACCCTGAAACACTTATATTAGAGTCACCCATTACAGATCAGGAAATTTGTGCAGTGTTGACGCACATAAAAAATGGAAAATCAGCTGGTTTGGACAAAGTGGTTGTAGAAATGTTGAAGTGTTCACAATCTACCATTATGCCATTTTTTAATAAGGGCTTACATTTGTTCGTCAAGACTGGTATACTTCCATGCAGCTGGGCAATGTCAGTTATCATCTGTATATATAAAAAGGGGGCTGTATAAACAATGATAATTACAGAGATATTTCTCTCATGAGTACTCTTGGCAAAGTATTTAATACTGTTCTAAATTACTGACTATCAAAATGGGCAAATATGAAAGGTGTTATTTCTGAATCGCAAGCATGTTTTAGGAAAAAATACTCATTTTTACACTACTTGCGCTAGTAGAAAAATGTTCATCTCACCGTAAATGGAAGTTACCTTAGTCGATTTTCGCAAAGCTTTCGATTCTGTTGATCGTTCAAAACTATGGTACTGTTTACGTAATTCTGGGCTTAGTCCTGAAAGCAATGTTAAAGCATGTGTATGCTGTGGAGATGATTTAACTGACTTTATTGACTGTCCGATTGGCCTGAGACAAGGTTGTGTTCTCAGAGCCATCCTCTTTTCCTTTTTCATCAATGAATTATGCTACAAAATTATTGCAAATGGAAAATGGTGTCCAAATGTTTCCAGATCTAATAGAAATCTTAATCTTAATCTTTTATCAGAATCAGTTGTTGGGCTTCAGACACAATTAAAATTTTTAGCACGTTACACAAAGAAGTGGAACCTATCAGTGAACCTTGATAAGACACACAGAGTAATTTTCAGAAAAGCTGGCCCAGTTGCAGCAAGAAAAAGATGGACTTTTGATGGTCAACTTGTGACTGTAAGAAGACAGTACACATATCTTGGTATTATGTTTGAGACAACCATTAATTCGAATAGAAAATCGGTTGCTGAACTAACCTTGAGAGCAAAGTAAGCATTAATTAGTTTGTGGTCAGTTATACATAAATTTGGTGTGTTGACACAAAAATATTTTTTAAGCTATTTGATTCACAAATACAGCCAACATAGGGGTATTCCAGCGTGTTGAAAGTATCAAAGAAATACATCTATCAGCATGTAAAAATTTTCTCTGTGTGGGACAGTCAACTCCAACTTGGATGGTAAATGGCGAATGTGGGAGACATCCTTTGTATATCAATTCCTATATCAGATGCATAAAATACTGGCTATGTATACATGAAAATAGACTACCTAAGAAAGCTTACAATATGCTTTTTTATGTGGATGAGTTGGGTAAAGTTATATCGACATCTCATGTTTGAAATCTCCTATTTTTCTCATGGTTATGGTTTTGTGTGGCTAAATCAGTCAGTTGGCAATGTGAATCTTTTTTGCATCAATTCCGATAAACAACTACTAATATATTTAATCAAAACTGGCATTCGGTTATAGATAATAGCTCATGCTATGATTCCTATAGAATGCTTAAAACCCTACTCCAACCTGAAAAGTACCTGTCACATTTAACATCCATGAAGTTGAGAAATTTATTAATACTATTTAGGTCAGGACTATCAAACTTAATGATCAACGAAGGAAGAAGTGTCTCCAAGGATACATATGAAAGAATTTGAGCCTTATGTAAATTATCTACTGAAAACAAAATCCATTTTATATTATTCTTTCCATTTTAAATAGATAAACAGTATATTCCTGAATGTTAGCGATTCAAGCCACACACTGTAGAATTTAAACAAATCCTGATACTTATGATAACTTTATCAACTTGTAACTATCACAATACATTCACAATGCAATGTCTAAGCGTGATATTCTGTTAACATCATCTGTGTATTCAAGCTGTATGTGATTGTATAATGCATGTACCACGCGGTTTAACTGAATCCTCAGTATTACGAAGAGCGCTATTGCAAGGGATGACTGTATATGGGCTGGAGGACTCAAATACAATAAGCATCCTTGATTTTTTACTTTGGATGCAATGATACACTCTTTATCTCACAGCTCATAACTACCTGAATATGTACAAGAATACAAAGGAACACTATAATGCTGATGGGCCTTAGAGACTTCCTCTTGAACAAGGAAATGAAAACATGGATTCAGGTGGAATCTTCCATGTGTAACAATGTGAACCTCAATATGTGACCAGTGAAATAATGAAATCTGCAACTAGAACAGATCCATTTATGAGTCAAGTGTATCATGCAACCATCCAAGGTTGGCCTGATAAGGCTCCTTATGGATTGACATCTTTCCACAACAGGAGACATGAACTCTCTGCATTATGGATGTGTTATGTGAAATATGCAAAAATATGCCTGAGGAAGCATCTCTGCATATACATGTTAACTATACAGGTCATTCTTCAGACAAGTTTCTTGTGGTGGTAGATGCATTTTCCAAATGGTCTGAAGTAATTATGAATATGTCTACCTTGTCTGAAAATTGCCCCTCAGTTTGTCAGTGCAGAGTTCAAAGAATTCCTATGAGCGAACAGAATTTGTCATATGACAAGGGCTTCGTATCATCTGGATTGGCAGAAGATCTGTCCATATGTGCAAGCAAGTTCTTCATGTTATGGATGAATTTGTCAAGATTCCTGTTCACCTATAGGAATACTCCTTGCTGCACTACAAATGAATCTCCGGCTATGCTGATAATGAATGGGGAATTGCAGACATGTCTCAACCTGATGAAACCAAATGCGAGATGAACTGTTGAAAAACGACAGGATAAACAACGTTCCACTATTTGACACCTCTGAGAGTTTGAGGTTGGATGGGCTGTTGCAGCTAGGCCATATAGGGACTCCCACAAGCAGGTTCCTGCAAGAGAGGGTCCACTGTCCAACAGACTGGAGACGGCATGTTCACCAGATAAGGGATTCTAACATGCCGCCAAAGTCTGATGTCTCAACTGGTAAAACAGCATCAGATATTGTCACAATAACTCCGAGTGATACAAGGTCTAACATTCCATTTAAGTGATTCACAGATGAAGTCAGTTTCTCTCAGTGACCACAAACAGCGGGTGAGCATTCCCATCACATCAGTCAAGTTCCTCAGGGACTTGACCTTCAAAGACACTGTAATGTTTTTCGGATGTGTAAGACCATGGGCCATTTTTCTTTTACACCTTTGTACAAAAAGGTGGAAATTTGGAAATATTGGTTCAGGTGTTTATACAAAAGCCCTAATTACAGAAGAAGGCGAAAACAACAAGACGTTCATGTTCATGTTATACATTTTACCACTGTCCTTTGTCACAGTATAAATATGCACAACATATACAGGATGCACTGTCTGCATACTGATATACAATCATCCGGTCAGAATCCAGCTTCAACATGAGTTCCCCCAGCTTCTTTGTCTGACAGTAAAGTCACATGCACATGTACCGAAAACATCAAAGAAATTGTATGAGTATAGATAACAAGTTAAGGGTCATGTGATATCATCACATAATGTTATTGATGAGGTTGTGTGATTTACATCTTTACATTTTTACATTCTGTGTATGGTAGTTTATTGAATAAAGGCTGCAGATAACCTTGTTGCCAATAGTCATCATGTGGTTGGGTTTTAAAATATTAAACTGCAACATCGAGTGCTTCAAAGAAACACCACCACTGTGCATTTGGAAGATGAGATGTGCATGCTATTTTCCACATGAAACATCCAGTTGTGCCACTAGAAGTGTCACTTGAAATTCAGTAATGGCAAGATGTCAAATGAGCATGACAGACTGAGGAAGAGCTTCAAGATGGTGATACTCAGCATGGCGCAGAAACTAAACATGAGTCAGAGTGTCATTGGGAGTTTATAAAAACGGTGTCTTGTCACTGGACCACTGAACAATCAACCACATTCTGGCAGGCCTCCATCAACAACTCCAATAGAAGACTGATACCTGACAAATATGGCATGTCAGCATCCAGGAGAGAGGTTTGCTGACACTAATGTCAACCAACACATGCCATTTGGAGGCTGGGGTATCACGGTTGGGGTGCATTTTCCTTTCACCAAAGTACTTCCTTGGACAGAATAATGTTCAGCACATGGAATGGCTGACATTTTCATCAGATTTAGCCCCCATCGGACATTCATGGGATGAGGTAGGATGTCTCCTTCATAACAACCATGCCCCTCCAAACAACCATGCAGCAATAAGCCAGTATCTCATAACAGAATGGCACATAATACCCCAAGCCTTCTTACAATGTCTAGTGACACAGAGGTATACTGCTTGTCTTCACGCTTGAGGTGGCTACATCTGTCATTAGTCCAATGTTGGCATTGAAATGTTCACTTCTGACAGTAGGTCAATTTGACCTTATTGGTCAGCAATTCAAGTGACATTCCTGCAGTTTTTGTGTGGGTTCTTTCTTGTTATTATGAAATGTTGGCTCAAGTTGTTATATAATCACTCTCTCTCACTGTTATTTATATTTGTAGTCATGGCCATTATAATTTTTATTCTTGCTTTGAGTAGCATATAACTTCCATCCAATGGACCTTCCACATCAAGCTTTAATGAAATTATCTCTCTAAAACTTTCTGCGAACTGTTCATTACACGAAGAAAATTGTTGTGTCTATGCTACCGCTCGAACCTTGCAGGAACTTTACATGGTTTCCAAAGAAAAGTCTTCCACTACTAAGAACAATAAACCAAAGAAAAACCAGTTCCAAGTTAAATTAATACAAACAAGAAAACATATATCCTGGATAGAGCTGTGCCTGAAATTAAGATCATCAGGGAATCCCACGTCTAAATGACAAAAGGCAATTTGGAGAAAATTAAACTTACAGTACAAGACAACAAAAGAAAAGGTACTTCTCCAAATTGTCCATTCCCTTAAGGCAAAAATAAAAGTTTGGACTGAAAGAAATAAAAAGTGGGAAAAGAAAAATAAATTTATTAAACAAAATAAACTCTTTAGAAATAATGAGAAGCAATTTTACAGGCAACTCAAGACAAGTGGTGTTGATAAGCACGATAAATGACCTCCAATGGCTGCCAATGAAAGGTTCTGGAAACAGTTGTGGTCTGTACCCGGCAATTGTAACCTGGAGGCACCATGGGTCAGTCATTATGACCATGCAATGCATGAGAAAGTAACTAGGTTGTTTGTCTGTTACATCTCACCAGATTGCCTGAAAAGTGTCCTGAGCGACTACTTGATTTACTCAAGTCTTTAATGAGTTGCTGGTCAACTAAACTTGAGTTGTACTCGCAAGGGCAGGTGCAGACTTCAGAATCTATTCCAATCAGAAGGGGAATTTTCCAGGGGAACTCCTTTCAGTCTTTTGCTTTGAGTTTTTAAATCCCGGGCCGCCTCAGCACAGATCCCCAACACCTCTTTCTCATCTCCTCTACATGGATGACATCGAGCTCCTTGAGAAAGGAGAGACCAATTTGAAAGAACAGGTTCTCCTTGTCGAGTCCTTCTCTAATGATATTGGCATGACATTTGGACTTGACAAATGTAATACTCTTCATTTGAAACGTAGCAAGGTAACCAATGATGGATCGGTCAGGTTCCAAGGGGGAGGAGTTATTGAGCATCTTGTGGAAGATCAGGTCTATAAGGTCTATACCTATCTTGGAATGCAAGTTCGAGACAAGCTCCAGAATGCCCAGGTTCAAGATAAACTTCAGGCCCAGTATAAATCTTGTTTAAAGAAAATCTGGAGCTCAGAGCTAAATGCTCGAAACAAGGTCAAAGCCACCAATACTTTTGCTGTGCCAGTCCTCTCCTACACTTTTGGAGTAGTTGATTGGACAAAACAAGACATCCAGGGTCTTGACAGCCTGACCAGAAGGATCATGTCTGATAACAGAGCACACCACCCTCGTTCCTCTCTTAATTGTTTATATATGCCAATCAATTCGGGAGGACGGGGTTTGATTAATGTGGAAGCTCTTCATGACAGAATTATATTGTGTACTTTTGTACATATTTATTTATCGGATGATCCTCTGGTGATGCACGTCAAGACTCATGATGGAAGCAAGGAATTCCACAGCTATTTTAAGTGTGCCAAGGTTGTTGGACACAATCTGAAATTTGAAGTTGATTTTGTTGATGGTGAACAGCAAGCCAACCAACTCCTTTGCCTGGATGAAGTCGGCTGGTCTCAAATGTGAAACTGAGGGCTTCCTTTTTGCTGCTCTGGACCAGTCACTTCCCACTCGCAATCGCCAGAATCTAATTCTAAATCAAAATGTGAACATGAAATGTCGTCTTTGCAATGAATTTACAGAGAATGTCCAACACCTTGTCAGTGGATGCCCTTCCTTGGCACAAACAGCACATCTTAAAAGACATGATGGCATGGCTCGCTGTTTTTACTATCGTCTCCGCCATGCCTGTGGCTTTGACCCTGAGGTCCTTCCATGGTACGACCCTGAACATGTCCAGGGCATCTTGGAAAATGATGCTTTTAAACTTCTCTGGAATAGGCCAATATACAGCCTGAGACGAATTCCAGCCAACAAACCTGATCTTGTCCTTTTTGGCAAAACAAATGAAATTATTTATATCATAGAATTTTCTGTCCCTTTTGACAGCAATGTGATTAGCAAGATTCAGGAAAAGCATGATAAATATGCAGACCTCGCCTTTGAAATGTCTCGCTTGCATCCCAAGTACACTGTTGTCAGGCTCCCCATTGTTCTCGGTACCCTTGGTTTGGTACCTCCTGATCTCTTGGTACAGATCAGGAGAGTGCCCGGGTTCTCCACTGGGAGCACAGCCCTTCTGACAATCTGGGTAATGCAGAAAGCTGCAGTGTTGGGGAGCCTCCATATTCTCCGGAAACTTCTTGGTGGGTTTGACTAGGCAGTGTTTCCTGGGAGAAGTCCCATTTGCTGTCTGGGCTGCATGTAGAGGGGGCGAGGGCCCTGAGCTAATGATGAGCTTTACTGGCCTGACTGTGCCAGGATCACCTGAACCCTCTCTGCTGCATTTCTCTCTTAATCTGTAAAACATAATAATAATAATAAGAGTGCTTGTAAAGCGCACAACTCCATGTGCTGGGCACATGCTAAATGCACATGACAAACATGAATATATGATGTACAGAACAGAAAATTTACAAATATGTACAAATTGAGGTAAAAGCATTGCTGGTACACAGTGAAGATGAAAAGAATATATTAGAGATAGCGCTTGAAAAGATGTGTTTTGAGACATGACTTGAAGAGATTGAAAGATGAAGCTGTTTTCACATGGAGAGGTAGAGAGTTCCAGAGCACAGCAGAATTGTGAGAGAAAGAGTGTCCTTCGAAAGCTTCTAGACTAATTCTTGAGATGTCGAGCTGTAAGTTGCTACCCGAACGAAGAGGGCAGGATGGGATGTGTGGCTTGACAAGATTCTGGAGATACTTTGGAGAGGAGTTGTGGAGAGATTTGTACTTGAGACACAGTATTTTAAGTCAATTCATTCTTGGACCCGGAGCCAATGAAGAGAAGTCAGGATAGAGGAGACACTGGATGATGAAGATGAGCGAGTGACAACACAAGCGGCATGATTCTGAATTTTCTGTAGACGTTGGATTTGACTTTTGGAAATTCCACAGAGAAGGCTGTTGCAGTTATCTATGCGAGAGAAAATCAGAGAGCGGACTAGGAGTGCAGCAGTGTCTTCCATGATGAGGTGACGGATATTTCCTATATTTCTAAGATGTAGATGACAGATTTTACACAAATAACTTATGTGAGCGCCCATCGTTAGTCCCGAACCTAAAAGGACACCAAGACTTTTTACGACTGAAGAGAAGGGGATGTTTGCACTTCCAACAGTGATTTTTGTCAGTTGTGCACTTTGACAGGCGGGCTTGAGTAGATACTTGTACTGTAGCTGTGCATTCCACAAGTCTCTGACAATTTCGTATTTGTATCAGAACTATTGACATCATTTTATGCAGTGGATAGAACTCACAATTCTTATGATTACCATTCGGTAAAGTGGTAAAGTGTCTGCCTATCAAACTGCAGGTTTGGGTCCCAAGGTAGTTCCATGTGCGCAGTATCCTTGGACAAGATACTTGAATCCAGATTATCTCAGTTCAGCCAGTTGTAAAATGGCTACCCGTGAGGATGTGCTGGCAATGTGAAGGATTTCCTTACAGGCTGTAAAATGGCTACCCGTGAGGATGTGCTGGCAATGTGAAGGATTTCCTTACAGGCTGTAAAATGGCTACTCGTGAGGATGTGCTGGCAATGTGAAGGATTTCCTTACAGGCTGTAAAATGGCTACTCGTGAGGATGTGCTGGCAATGTGAAGGATTTCCTAACAGGCTGTAAAATGGCTACTCGTGAGGATGTGCTGGCAGTGTGAGTGATTTCCCAACAGGCTGTAAAATGGCTACCCGTGAAGATGTGCTGGCAGTGTGAGTGATTTCCTAACAGGCTGCATAACTGAATGATCCCTGAGGGAGTAGAAAAAGGAACACTTAACCAAAAACAGTTCACCAAATCGGTGACGGCATGAACCAACCCATGATCTATGTTCACAAAAAAATTATTACAAATTTTAGTTGCAACTCTCTCGGTAAGTTCTTACATAAACATTACTGTATAAATACAAAACCTCAAAGGGTATCGTATTTCACCTTCATGGTGAAAACCTTCCACTAAAAAGTTACCTGTGAATAAACTGAAATTACATGTTAAAATTGGAAAGTTTATTGTTAATGTGGTGATAATGTTCATGAGGGATACATGTTTGGATACAACTCGAGTGATCACTTACAGTAGTTCATTAATTTTGTCCTGAATGGTATTTGCAATTCATATGTGTGTTAAACTGTTTAAGTTTTAAAGCTATACTGAAGAAGAAGTCATCAATATCTCCTGCAACGGCAAAATACTCTTCATGAATTTATATTCTAATTATTATTATTACAGTATGTCAATGTTTTGGTGTGCATATGGCAGAGTGGAAGGAGAGTATTGTAAAGATCTACTTTTCTGCTGCATTAAAAAAAAAATTATCACCAAATTCAGTCGAGGTTGAACATGTTTTTTTCAGAAATCCAAACCAACCAAAAGGCACCATTATACCACCAAGCCTATCTATGTGCCATGTTTGGTGAAGAAATAGTGAATGGTTTTAAAGTCCTACTCTCAAAAGAGCACAATTTCAATCAAAGTCAAACAAGCTTTAGACAAGATGACATCCTCATAGTCACCACCTAAGTCATGTTTCCATGGAAACTACTAAGAAAAAAAAATTATTCATTTCTGGGTCTTATCCCCAAAGGCACATCTAGGGATCATGCTAGACATAAGCACCAAGGTTAACGAAGCCAGCATGTATAGTTTGAGAGATCTGCTCCAGATAAGACGACATCCTCATCATAAGTCATAGTCACAACCTAAGTCATGTTTCCATGGAAACCGCACAAGAAAAAGACCCTAAAAAACCAAAACCCAAACTGCACATGAAGAGATCATGCTTGACATATCAGACACCACCCAGATTGTTCCATATTCTATACTTCATTGCTGTGGGGGGTAAAGACATTGTAATTGATATTGTCAGGAGCACAATGTTTAAAGATAGGTATGTTTTCTCCTTCATCAGGTGAATGAAAGACTAGATAGCTATATAAGTACATCTAAAACAACGATACAAAAATGGCGGGCACTTTATACAGGAAACCAGTAGTTAATTGGTGCAGATTGGTAATGGCAGTGAAGTGTTACCTGAGGGTGTCGGGGTGTTACACCCTTCTCCCTAGGCAATCTGTATTTCCTCCACTCATTGTCTGGGGATGATGTAGCCAGACGGTATACTCAAGGATAAGTCTAGTATGGCATTCAAGTCCTTTTATTTTTGGAATGGGTTTTAACAAACAAAGGTCCTCGGATATTTCTTAAGTTCTGGTCTACGCACACCATTAGCTTACAATGTCCGGGAAGAACTTGTTGGTTTCTCGTACAACTTCTGATACTATAAGTTCATCCGAACCATTCTCTCAATATATAGAGAGAACCTCTCAAGTAAACGAATCGCGCACCTCTCACCGGACAACTAACAAAAAAGAAGTCATGACAATTTAGGCTCCTCCCACTGAAATAATGTCCTACGTCATACAAAAATGACTCATACCCAAACTTAATAATTAGCTACTTTCATTAGTCCCTTTTCGAGATGTTATTGGTACCATCAAATTCTTCCAGTATGAAATATCTTTGTTAATAATCAACTTTAAGCCATCCTTCAAAAGTGTATTTAAAGTGTATCAGGCAGAAACATGAAACAATAAAGACCAATAATTACCTTTATAACCTGCAGTAAGTCAGCACCATCAAGTTGGTTTTTTTTCACATGTCTTTGTTCATTGATGTTCTCCATTGTCTCTTGGAATGTAGATTGTCTACTTTGAAAACTGTGTTCACTACTCAATTCCTCATGAGTAAGATGTGACTGATTTTGATGAATAGAATCATTTACTACTGACTTCTGATAATCAGATATCTGTCCAGAGACATTATTGCCATAAATGGCTGTTTGAGAAGTATTGACACTGCTGCTTGTTGACTGTTTTGTTGATTCTGATCCTTGTTTCTCCCTGGAATCCTTAAGCAATCTCTCTTCATACTGACGATGGGCTTCCTGCTTTTCTAAGAACACCTGTAATTCAAATGAAGCACAGTGTCATTTTAATACACTAACACCAGAAAAATAGGCAATGAAGAATTACTCTTGGATGCTCAAAGGGTAAACAAGAATCATTCATCAGAAAATGACAAATCCCCTCGACCCTCACAAATTTGAAAGATTGGAAATCGAGAAATATACAAATGCTATAAATCGGTAAATGGCAAAAGGCAATACTTCAAGAAGTGATTGATATATCTACCAAGTTGTGCTCTGGAAAGTCCACCCAGCCCTTTTGAAATCAAGTCAAAATTGATTCCCACCCTGAAACTACTGTATCATGCCAACACTGCCTCAATTTAGCTTGTTATTCAAGTTTGCTTACCACCTTCCACTGGTGCTCCACACTGCCCTTCATATATTTTCTGCATTATTACTGAGGGTTAAAGGGGCACTGATGCGGAACAATTTCCGTGAACTGGTGTAAACTTTTGTTATTGTTTTTCTCCTGTGAGTACCCGGATGATATCCCAGAATTCTTGACTGGTTCGTGACCTCTGCTGCGCAGTCCGTAAGCGCAATTGATAGTTTAATTATAGACAGATCAACTGAGATGAAGTCATTTTTACTTCATTACAAATGTATTATGAAAACAAATGAAACACTTTGAAGGTTAATCATCTGCCAGTGGTAGAAATGGTAAAAAACTATTAGGACGGAAAAAATAACGAAGCCAGTGTACGTCTCTCTATATTTTGTCTCATAACCCTAATTAGTTTATTGTCATATTTGTATGATTCTGAAAATTAATAAAAGAACACACGATCTGCTTTTACTCACAGTAAATTTCTCACATAACAGCAACATTTATACATTGTATAGATTGCCAATGTGGATCCTATTTCACACACATACGCGATCTAGTGTGTGTTTTCTGTCATACAGATTCTGCTGAATGCTACAACAAATATATTAAAACAAAATGCAAATAATTAATGTAAAACAGAATACTTTTATAGCAACAATGTCAGGCTACTACCTTGTTCAGGAATGTATGCATCAATATCCACGTAAAAGAAATCGTATTCCATTCATCTGCAGCTGGTAAATAATCCTGCTCTGTGTCGCGTGACTTACAACTGTCTCATTTGCGAAAAAGCAACACATCGTTTCACGTCTTTCGTTGGTGAAAACCAGATAAACCTCTCATTGGTCTCCCAAGATAGCACACCTACAACTAACTGTATGATGTCCACTATTCTAAGTAGTTTATTTAACCAATAATGAGCAATCAATCAACGCAAGGGTGGTTAATTCTTTGAAGGGAGGATGTTGTTTTTGCATTCACACTTTACGACAGGGTGTAGTCATCTACACACACTGCCTTTTGACAAACCCACTAGAAGATAAAAGTAATTAATCAATCAGTGTGTTATCGGTTAATATTTTGATCGATGTTTGTTTTTGTAACTCAGCTGATAAACCATCTTGCATCACTTACATGCACATATTACATAACATACAATATATTTGCCATTACAGACCTTAATTGATAATGTTGAGTATTAACTCCAGACAGGAGAAATGCCAAATGGGAACCTTTGTTGAGTAACCGAAGTGGTGTTACTAATTATACCTGTTATAAATTCATTAATTGACCATCCAGAGAATGATGCCAAATAACACGTGTAGGTTTACACCATCAAACGCGAAGAAAATGTAATCTCTGTGTCGCATGCAGCCTGAAAACACTTATGGGCCGAAACTGTTTTGAGGATACCAACCGAATTTCGTTACATAAGGAATACACACAGGCATTTGCTGCTTACTTTGGTAAATAGGTGAAATAAGGGGTTTTTCACATAAGAAAATTTTCAGATTTTTCTACCTAAGGCAAAATCATCGTTTTTTGTTTACGAATTCAAATAAATCAACAGTGTGTTTTTATTATCATATATAATAAACCATTGTAGCTGCCATAGCTACCAAAATTTACGTATGATATTTGCTATCCCAGCTCAACCAACATTCAAAACTACCTAAATATAAAGCTTTGCAATCTTCCGTACTGAAAGAACTGGCTTGCTACGTGTCTGTAGACATCATATTTTCATGTAACATGATTAAATATCGAGGTGAAAAACACAGAAATAGGATCAAATTGGATCAGTAACTATACCATCCAAGCATCCAAAAAGAACTACATTGCTGGGATATTTGGTTATGATCAGACAAGGAATACCATGGATATTTTTAAACAAATGGCATATGATGGGCATCCGGCCTCCTGGCTGTTTAGGTGAAGAAATTCTGCTAATATGGACAGGAGCCCAGTTCCTTTGTCCGTCACGGTCGAAGGAGCGGGCGCTGACCAATTTGCGGTTTGGTTTCGTAATTAGACCGCTGGTGAGAAACATTATTTGCTCCGCATCAGTGCCCCTTTAAACAAGAGTCATCTGATGATGACATATCCTCCCGGCCCCCACATATTGGAAAGGACAAATCATCTGACAGTTACTTGATGTTTTCTTACATTAAGTTTAAATCGTTTCCATGGAAGTCATGAAAAATATAAATGCCACATATCTGTGGACAACAAAAGGCTCCACTTCAAGATCGGTTTCATATATCTGCCAAGATCTGTTGAAAGATATGAAATGGTTTTCCAGTTGTGCTCTGGAAACGAAGCCTACCTCTCCATTTTGAGACTAAGTCCGAATTGTTTCCATAAAAAAAACGAAAAATAAAAAAGCAAAAACATAATAACAAAAGGCACCATTCTGTGGTCTGCCTCATATATCTGCCAAGTTTTGCTGTAAGATCTTCTATAGTTTCCGAGCTCTGCTCCAGAAGCGAAGCCATTCCCTTCATTTGGAGTCTAAGTCAGAATCGTTTCCATGGAAACTGGGAAAATGATAAATCACAAAAGTCTGTAAATAGCAAACGGCACCACTTTCGGGTCTCCCCTACATATCTATCAAGTTTTGCAGAAAGACATTTAGAAGTTTTTGAGTTATGCTCTGGGAAACGAAGTCCATCCCTCCAATTTGAAGCTAAGTCCAAAACGTTTTCATAGAAACCGAGAAAATAATAAATCACAAAAAAACTGTAACTAGCAAAAGGCACCACTTTGGAGTCTGCCACACATATCTGCCAAGTTTTACGGACAGATAGTAAGAATTTTTTGAGTTGTGCTCTGGAAATGAAACACACTTCTCACTTTTCAGACTAGGTCCAAAATGTTTCCATGGAAAATGAGAAAATAATGAATCACAAGATTCTGTACATAGCAAAAGGCATCACTATAGGTTCTGGTTGATATATCTACCAAGTTTTGCAGAAAAATTTTGAATGGTTTTTGAGTTCCGCTCCCGAAACGAAGCCCATCCCTCCATTTTGAGAGTAAGTCTGAAACGTTTCCATGGAAACTGAGAAAATAATAAATCACAAAAACCTGTAGAGAGCAAAAGGCACCACTCTGGGGCCTGCAACACATATCTGCCACGTTTTATAGACAGATATTTAGAAGTTTTTGAGTTCTGCTCCAGAAACGAAACACACCTCTCACTTTTGAGACTAGGTCCACAACGTTTCCATGGAAACCGAGAAAAAAATAAACCACAAGAACCTGTACATAGCAAAAGGCACCACTTCAGGTTCTGACTGATATATCTACCAAGTTTTGCAGGAAAATATTGAATGGCTTTTGAGTTCTGCTCCGGAAACGAAACACACCTCTCACTTTTGAGACTTTGTCCGAAGCGTTTCAATGGAAACCGATAAAATAATAAATCACAACAACAGTCATCAGAAGATGACATATCCCTCCAGCTCCCACATTTTTGAAAGGACAAATCATCGGACAGTTACTTATTGTGTTTTTAGGCCAAGTCTGAATGGTTTTCGAGCTGTGCTCCGGAAACGAAGTCAGCAACATGTTCATAGAACCGAGAAAATAACACTTCAGAAAAAAAAAAAAAAGGAAATAGCAAAAGGCAAAACTTTGGGGTCTGCCACACATGTCTACCAGGTTTTACTGACAGATATTAACAAGTTTTTGAGTTCTGCTCCGGAAACACACCTCTCACTTTTAAGAGTAAGTCAAAAACGTTTCCATGGGAACTGAGAAAATGATAAATCACTAAAACCTGGAAATAGCAAAAGGCACCACTTTGGGGTCTGCCACATATATATCTACCAAGTTTTGCAGAAAAAAATTTAACGGTTTTTGAGTTATGCTCCAGAAACGAAGCCCGCCCCACCATTAGACTCACACCAAAGTGTTCCATGGAAAAACAAAAAAATAAAAATGTAAAATATCTGTAAATAGCGAAAGGCACAACCATAGGCTGAGATTACTATATCTATCAAGTTTGGTCTAAAAATATTGAATGGTTTCTGAGTTATGCTCCTGAAACAAAATGATTACGGACAGACGGAAAGATGAGCCGTCGACTATATCCCCCCGCATTACATGCCGGTTGATAACAAAAGGCACCACTTCAGGGTCTGCCTCACATATCTGTCAAGGTTTACTGAAAGATATTAAGAAGTGTTCAAGTTGTGCTCTAGAAATGAAGCCCATCCCTACCTACTGAGGCTAAGTCAGAATCATATCCATGGAAACTGAGAAAATGACAAATCACATAAATCTGTAAATAGCAAAAGGCACCACTTTAGGGTCTGCCTCACAGATCTGCCAAGTTTTGCTGAAATATATTAAGAAGTATATTATTATATATTATATTATATGTTAAGAACTCTAGAAATGTACACAGTGAAAGGCAGAATCATAGGTTCAGTTATCTGAAATGCAATTTAGTGATCTACCAAATTTGGTCTAAAAATATTGAACGCTTTTTGAGTTATGCTCCGGAAACAAAATGATGACGGATGGATGAGGCAGACAGATGAGGCATCAACTATATCCGCCTGCATGCAGGGGGATAAAAATATTAGGCCTTTAATGTTTAGTATACACAAAACATGAAAGATTTAAAGAATAAGGTTTACCTGGTCTTGTTCCTGAGCAATCTTTGTCCCAACCATGGGTATATTTGAACATACAACAAAGGTTTCTTCATTCTCTTTTATCTCCTCAGTTGAGCAGATGTCATTGACAAACTTTACATTGTCACTTGTACGATGACACATGTCACATATCCTTGTGTTACTGTCATTGAACATGGTACAGTGCTCACACTGCCACTGACTGCCATGATCAGCTTGTCTGTCTGGGTTGAAGCCAGATTTGGGGCTAGTAGTTGACAATGGATTCCTGCAAGCTGCAATTAACACATGGTACAATATGAGTCTCCATTACTAATAATATGCTGCACTACCTGGTCATATTATATGCTCACAAATACTTCCCTGATGCCATTTACTTCCCAAATCATAATGGTCATTCATAAAATATAGTACATGGTTATTACTCAGAAATTGTTATTTCATTCATTTCAGGTGGATATTGAAAAGTGGATTTCAAATAAAAGAAGAATACTGGAAACTTGCAGTAAATGACTGGGTTTAAGATGAAGTCATCATGTACCCCAATTTATAATGCGAAAGAATTCTTACTTAAATCTAATCAAAACAGTTTCTATTGTCTCAGCTTCAGCCATTATGCCACATGGGCCATAATGGAAAAGACCAAGTGCTAAACGTTCTCGGTAAACAGCAGATTCCTAAAGGACTCAAAGCCAGAGTTAGGCACATTATCACCAGGACACCAAGTCAGCCATCCAACCCCCAACAGACAAGAGCTATGAACACATAATGCCATCTATTAGACTGTCTCCAAATTTCTTTACACTTTGAATTTTTTAATGTGTCTCTTGTTGAATGGCCATTCAGGTCTTTGAGCTAACACCAACAAAAAAAGTCAAAAAGCTATGACAAGAAGACAAAGTCATCAATATCGCAACAGCAATTTATCTTTCATGAATTTGTCTACAAGTTATGATTATGCCAAATGTTTTGGTGTGTACATAGAAAAGTGTAAGGAAAGCAACAAGAGGTATTAAAATTTCTGCTCCTGAAAGGAACACAACCACCAATTTCAGTCCAAGTCAAACTTGTTGCCATGGAAAAGCCAAAATATTTTAATTAGAATTAACTCATTAAGCCCTGGAGCCGCTCCACTGCCCAACACCTGGGACCCCTCACTGACTGCCTGATTGCTGCGGAGAGGCTAATTAGTGCTAATCATGCCTGATTTCCCTGGCAGGTCTCGGATATGACAGGAAACTGTCTAGTCTCACAAACAAGTACTGATTATTTAATTGTGTCGTAAAGATGTAAATGGAAAAGAGGCCGATGTCAATACATATATTACAGCATTTCATGTGTGGTAGTTTAGGGTTGGATATAGTTCAATATGGGCTATTACTGTGTTCCTGGCTATGCTGATATGCATAGCCACAACACACCCGGCAGGTTAGTGTGGTCTGCCTGGCATGTGCAGCCCATGCACTGCCTGTCTCTAGCCCTATAAAAGGAGCAACTACATAGCACTCCTTGTCTTTAGTCCACTGGTCCACCAGAGGTGAGGACGTTTATTTTAGTTGTTTGAGTCCTGGTGATCCAGACCAAGTAGATAAGTTTTTGTTAGTTTACCACAGGAAGTTAATATATTTATTTGTTTTTAGTCATAGGCTTTGAAATCAGAGCCATGTCTTCGTAGGATTTGGGGTCAACTTAGGTTGTTAGGTATAGGTTAGGTATAGGTTAGGTATAGGTTAGGTATAGGTTAGGTATAGGTTAGGTTAGGTTAGGTATAGATTAGGTTAGGTTGATGGGTGGGTAAGGATAGGTTCAGGAATTTTGTTATAAATAAATTATTGAGTTTCCTTTGTCTGTTTGTTCTGTTTTACCAGCAATGAGGCCTGATTCATAGAGCCTACTTGAAGTTGGCTAAGTTATTATCACCGTATAAAAAAAATACACAACGCAAGGTCCAAAACCAGAGAATAGCCAACTTCAGCTGTCACTGGGCAGAAAAGCCTATTACACATGTAATTTATTACATGTGTCTCTTATACCCCTTTGCCAGTGTGTGCTGTATTTTTGCCAACACCTCTCGCTGAATGAGAGGTGCTTTTTATTACCCCCAATACGCGGCTCTCGCTGTCAGAAGCTAATTTATTTGCCGCATATATGCGGCTCTCGGCCTTAATGAGTTAAAAAATTACCAAACAGCACCAGTACACCACTAGTAGTACATGTGTCAGACCGAATTTCATTACCAGTTTGCTGAGCAGATGTGGTTATGATTTTTGGTTGGCATGATATCTGAGGTGTGCAGAAATGGTTGATGGACCTTAGATCACTTTGCCAATTTTCTCTTCAAATATAGGGGGTCAGGAAAACCGCCACAAAGTTTCGTGAAGAAATATTGAACGGTTTCAGAGTTCTGCTCCGGAAAGAGCACAGCCACCTATTTCAGTCGAAGTCAAACTTGTTCCCATGGAAACACCAAAAATATTTTATTCCTAATTCCAAAACTACCAAACAGCACCAGTGCACCAGCAGAGGTATCTATGCATCAAGTTTGGTGAAGAAATATTAAGCTGCACAAGCACCAATTTCAGTCAAACATGCAGCCATTGAAACACCAAAATATTTAAATCAGAATTTAAAAATGACCAAAAGGCACCAGTACACCACTAGACCAAGCTATGTGCAAAGTTTGCAGGAGAAACAGTGAACAGTTTTAAAGTTCTGCTCTGGAAAAGATAAATGTGCATGGACGGACACATGGACGCACAGGTATGGAGTGGATTTTAATATCCCCTCCCGCAAAATGCATTGCAGGGGATAAAAATACTACTATTTGTGTCATATCACTGCTTTTACATCATTACTGGGGTTACCAATTGGCACTGGAAAGATTCATTTAGTCATTCAACTTACCAAGTGCTTCGTTTGAGTAATCTGATGTTGTACTTGATACAGCTTCAGGCTTAATGGCAATGCATGGCTGCTGGTTCCATTTTACAGGCACTGAAGTGATGGTTTCAGAAGACACTACTTGTGAATCCCGTTGACCCTCAGGCTGCTGATATGTATTTGGCTGGGTAACAGATGATTGGTACATGTTCTTATCTACATTACTGAGGATCTTTGCAGCAGACTGGCTTACAAAAGGCTGGTGAAGTGTTCTACCTGTATCCTGGTCACGATGATCACAAGCAGGCACATTATTTGGTGTTGGCAAGGCAGGGTCATCAAATCTGCTAAAGTCAACATGAGATGGTGGATAATACACCTGAGAGGGTTTATCTGAGTTCGATTCAAGTCTGCAGCGGTGTTTATCAAGAATTAGTTTTTCACGTTTCAATAAACCTTTTTTCTTGCTCAGTGTTAAAAATTCATCTTCTTCATAAAATTTTACATTCATCTCAATCAAATGATTTAACTGCATTTCAATTTCATCTATTTCCTCAGTTAGTGAGATGATATGAATGTCACATTTTGCTTTTTGTTTTTCCAAGTTTTGTTCCTCTTTAATCTTTGTAAGAAGTTTAGATGTCAACATTGAGTCTGTCTGATTAATTTCAGACATTTGCTGTATTCTGGTTGATTGCCTTGGCATGCTCCAGGTTAGAGGTGATGAACTTATGTCAGAGGGCAAAAATGAAGGCATTGGTCCACTCTCTTGTAACAGACGTTGCTGTTCTGCAACTGGAGGCTGACATAATGAGACAGGCTTGAGTTTCCTATCTGGTATTGGAGGATGTTCTTTTATCTGGGGTACTGCATTATGGGCTGCTTGTGTACTATTTTCAACATATGGTACATTGGTAGAACTAGTGCTGCTGGGAGCCTGTGGGTCTAGCTTCAGAATGTTCACTGCTGCTGCTGAATTCTGTCTTGCAGGCTGATCAGTCTAAACAAAATAAAGAACATCAATGAGAACATTATGAAGCGATTCTGGATGTTAAAGAGTTAGTAATCTTCAAGACAAGAGTCATCATATGATTACATATCCACCCAGCCCTCACATATTGGAAAGAACAAATCGTCTGAGAGGTGGTTGATGTTGGTTAGATTAAGTCTGAATCGTTACTATGGAAGTCATGAAAAACATAAATATCATATATCTGTAAACAGCAACAGGCACCACTACAAGATCTGTCTCATATATCTGCCAAGATCTGTTAAAGGTATAAAATTGTTTTCAAGTTCTGCTCCAGAAATGAAGCCCATCCCTGTCATTAGACTAAGACCAAAACATGAAAAAAAGACAAAAATAAAAATGCCAAAAATCCATAAATAGCAAAAGGCACAACCATAGGTTCCTGTTTAAAATATCTACCAATTTTGGTCTAAAAATATTGAACCGTTCTTGAGTTATGCTTCTGAAACAAAATGGTTATGGACGAATAGATGGACAGACAGACAAGGTGCATGCCAGGGGGATACTAAAAATGTACTTGAATACACATTTTTCAAAGATGCTAGATAAGCAACTCTTAAGGCTACAGGTCTATAGTTAGAGCATTCATTTGCGCTTCCTTTGTCATAGACCGGAATTGCATTTGCTTCCTTCCACAAGAACAGAAATATCATTTGCTGCAGGGAAAGATTAAAGAACTTAGTAAAAAGCTCTTTATCCAAAATGAAATTTCAGCATTTAAAGCTCAATAAAGTACAGTCCAACATATTCAGTACACCTTTATTTAATACATAAACATTTTAAACCGAAGTTTCCCTTAGGAAGTGTTTCTACTCCAAAGCTTTCACAAGCATTTCAACATAATTTATGCCATCATTTTTAAGTCTTTCTTAATTTTATCCTATCTAATGTTCTCTTTCTTAAAATCTTTCATATTTGTTAATAAGTGGTGTTATTTGTCAAACAAGCAAACATATTTGAGTTACAGTTCACAGAGTTTGAAAAGTGTTCACAGTCTTTTACACAAGCTCCTTTGTTCATGTAACAAAGATAACTGATACAAATTCCTTCCACAACAGTTGATCTGATAACCTTTCTAAATTTGTTAAGTTTTCTCGGTATGTTACGTAAGAAGTGTCGGGATCCATCGTCTCTTGTGGGGAATGTATTGATGTATCATGCACCCTCGAGAACTAAATATACCCACATATTGCCTAAACATGTTTTGTATCAATGCACTCTTATCATGTACTTGACGTAGCAAACATCATTGTGTATGTCCCATGAGCAGCCATTTTGCAGTGTTTATTCCAAGAGTTATGTGAGTGAGTGAGTTAAAATTTAATGTCACATCGGCAATATTTCTTTTACTTTTGCTACCTGCATGGACCCTAGCTGGATTTACATCATCCCCTCAGCCGTCAGCAATTTCGGAAATCTAGCCATACAATAAAAATACACTTATACTACCATTAAAAACGTGGAAATTTAGAATTTACTTTGTATGTTTGTGGACTTACGTACCCTCTCAGGAGGACAATAATTTTACAATACTTCAACCCCCTTTGAGGGTACAGCCACCAACAATTCAAGTTACTAATTCAAACTACCAGTCATTAAAATACATCTATTCACAGAAACATATTATTCAAAATTCAACCAAAAAATCAATTTCTTTTAAAAAACCTATAATTAAATGAGAATTAATGCTGGTAAAAAGATCCTTAATTGTTTTAACTGTAAAATACTTATCCCTTGTGATGGAGAATTCAACACAGTCAAGCAGAATATGCTTGACCGTGACTCTCTCATCACAAGGGATACAAAATGGAGGATCTTCACCTTTTAACAGGTACGTATGAGTGTATCTAGTGTGGCCAACACGACATCGTCGCAAAATAACCTCTTCAAATCTGGACTGACAACCCAAGTGGGTATAACCAATGTAAGGTTTTATCTCATGTAATTTATTGATACCCACTTGGGTGTCCCACTTCTTTTGCATCAGATCACGGATATAAGATCTAATGGTGGCTTTGTAATCACTATAAGGAATAAGAAGTGGTGTCACAGATTTGTTGAGTGCTGCTTTAGCAGCAAGGTCAGCCAGTGTGTTACCAGAAATGCCTACATGGCCGGGTAACCATCAAAAGACAATGTCGTATTGGCCAGTAGCAAGATCATTATACAATTCAATAATTTCTATTAAAAGTGGATGTTTGCAAGAAATATTTTTAATAGCCTGAAGGCAAGAAAGAGAATCGGAATAGATTATATATTGTTTACGTTTCGGGTGTCTTTGAATATATTTGAGAGCTGTTAATATGGCGTTAGCTTCAGCTGTAAAAATAGAACTATTATCTGGTAATCTAGAAGATATTGTTCTGGATCCAATGACAGTGGCACAAGCCACTGCGCCACCGTCCTTTGACCCATCTGTAAATAAAGGTTTGTAATTGCTATATTTATGCTTTAATTGATGATATTCTTGTTTATATTGTAAGTCATTTGTTTCTGATTTTTTAAAAAATGTTAATGTTAGGTCAACTTGTGGCCTAACCAACTGCCAAGGAGGAGAAGAAAGAAGATGGGAAGGCGATATACTTTCCAGCTCAATACCGGCAGAAGAAATAAATGGTTTAATTCTGTGCCCAAGAGGTGGAACAAGAGAAGACTTTTTGTTATACAAATCCTCATAAAGGGGATTGAACACACAGTTATAGGCAGGGTTAGATTCATTAGAATATAATTTAGTAATGTATTGTAGAGACAATTTTATACGACGTTGAGTAAGAGATGGTTCATCGGCCTCAACGTAGAGACTATCAATAGGTGAAGTTCTGAAAGACCTTAAGGCAAAGTCTTAAGCCTTGATGGTGGACAGAATCAAGAAGTTTAAGGTTGCTGTTGCAGGCTCCACCATATACGATGGAACCATAATCGAGTTTCGAACGTATGAGTGATCGATACAGGTGTAAGAGGGTTGCTTGATCCCCTCCCCACTTTGAGTTGGAAACAACTTTCAACAAGTCAAGAGCCTTCAAGCATTTAGTTTTAAGGGACTTGATATGAGGCAGAAATGTTAAATGGGAGTCAAAGATTAGGCCCAAGAACTTGGCCTCCTTTACAACTTTGATGGGAGTGCCATCTAGAGATAGTTCAGGGTCCTTATGTGGTTTATATTTTCTGCAAAAATGTATACAGTTAGTTTTGGATTTAGAAAATTTAAAGCCGTTTTCAAGACACCATTTATTTATTTTGTTTAAACACAACTGCAGTTGTCGTTCAATAGTATGCATATTTTTCCCACGACAAGAAATATTAAAATCATTCACAAATAACGATCCATCAATGGAATCGTTTAAAACTTTTGATAAACTGTTTATCTTTATGCTAAAAAGTGTGACAGACAAAATACTGCCTTGTGGAACACCCTGATCCTGATTGTAATGATCAGACAGGGTAGAACCCACTCGAACTTGAAACTGTCTGTCCTTTAAAAAATTTGCTATAAATTGAGGTAAACGACCTCGCAAGCCATAGTCATGTAGGTCTCTTAAAATACCATATTTCCAGGTTGTGTCATATGCTTTTTCTAGATCAAAAAAGATAGACACAGCATGTTGTTTATTAATTAGTGCATTTTTAACAAATGATTCTAAACGCACTAAGTGATCGACAGTACTTCTGTTTTTACGGAAACCACACTGTATATCAGTTATAAGGTTATTTGTTTCCAAGTACCAAACTAGTCGATTGTTTATCATGCGTTCCATGGTCTTGCAAACACAGCTAGTTAATGAAATCGGACGATAATTGGATGGATCCGTATGATCACGTCCAGGTTTAGGTATGGGTACTACTATGGCGTCACGCCATGAGGGAGGAAAGTTACCCGATGTCCAAATATCATCAAAAATATTGAGAAGAGTTTCTAGGCAGGATTCTGGTAAGTGCTTCAGGAGTTGATAATGTATGTCATCAGCTCCAGTAGCAGTGTCATGAGCTTGATCAAGAGCAGTATGGAGTTCATAAATAGAAAACGTTTCATTATAATCTTCCCCATTATCAGAATTGAAATTAATAGTTTTCTTTTCTTGTTGTTTTTGATATTGCTGGAATTTTGGTACATAATTTGAAGAGGAAGAGTGTTTAGCAAGGGTTTCACCTAGTTTATTAGCAATATCTGATTTATCAGTAAGCAATTGATCTCCATGTTTGAGATGATGGACAGTAGATATAGTACCTTTACCTTTGATTTTCTGGACCATGTTCCATACCTTGGACATGGGTGTCCGAGAATTTATTTTGGACACATAATTTTGCCAAGATTGGCGTTTGTTTTGTTTAAAAGTATGCCGCGCTTTAGCATTTAAAATTTAAAATTTATTTAAATTATGTACCATAGGATGGCGACGGAAATAATGTTCTGCCTTTTTTCTTGCCTTCCTAGCTTGTTTGCACTCATCGTTGAACCATGGTTTTCTTATGTGTGGAACTACAGAGGAATTTGGTATACACTCATCAGCTATGGAATTCAGTTCATCAGTAAAACATTTAATAGCATCAGGAACGTCAATAAAATGTTCGGGTTTACGTTTTTCAGCACACAGTGTTTCATATAAAGTCCAGTTAGCCTTTGTAAAATTCCGCCTTGATGATGGAGGAACATCAGATGGAGTTACAGCTTTTACCAAGTGTTATGTTGCAGTGTTTATTCATAAATAAGTTCAAGAACATTCGGCTTGTGGTACTGTGGTATCCATCGCTTGTGAATGATATTTAAAAAGGTAAGTTATAGATATTTTATTTGTAATATATCTTGACAGACTGTAATTGGTTGGTAAAAATGAGTAACATGCCTGATGAAGAATCATCAAGGCAAGCTGCAGTGTGTAGGAAGCATATTTTTCTTTCAAACAATTAATCTATCTGTCAGTTCACATCCATCTAAGATACTAGCATGGAAATGTAACTGAAGTATGTTGGGTTTTTTCCTCTTAAATTCCCATAGGAATTTTAGAAAAAATGTGAACATAACCACAAGCTCAAGTTGCAGATCATTTCGGCACTGTAATATAAATAAATAAATAAACTGTCAACACTGCACCTTTATTTCTTAATCTGAAGTTCAAATTTAGTTAAACATGAGTTTCTACCTTTGATGAACAAAGCAGAAAAATATTTCCTGTCTACAACTTTGTGCATGTTATTTGTCTGCATATATTAATGTAAACTTAATCAATCACAGCATTACCTATTTGCTCTTTTTAGGGGAATCTAGATAAGGAGATTGGGCTTGTAAAAAGTATGTTTCCACAGATGTATCCAGAAGCATATATTCAGCAGCTTATCAGCAGCAGTTCTCAGCAAAATGTCCCTCTTCAAATCTGTAAAACAAGAGTCATCAGAAGATGACATATCCCCCGGCCCCCACATATTTGAAAGGACAAATCATCTGACAGTTACTTAATGTGTTTTAGAGTAAGTTTGAATCATTTCCATGAAAATCATGAAAAATATAAATGCCATATATCTGTAAACAGCAAAAGGCACCACTTCAAGATATGTCTCATACATCTGCTAACATCTTTTGAAAGATATGACATGGTTTAAAGTTGTGCTCCGGAAATGAAGGCCATCCCTCCATTTTGGGACTAAGTCAGAATTGTTTCCCTGGAAACTGGGAAAAATAGAATTGTCAAAACTTTGTAAATAGCAAAAGGCACCACTTTGTGATCAGTCTCACATATCTGCCAAACTTTGCTGAAAGATATTAAGAAGTTTTAGAGTTGTGCTCCGGAAACGTAGTCCATACCTCCATTTTGAGACAAAGTCAGAATCGTTTTTATGAAAACTGAGAAAATAATAAATCACAAAAACCTGTAAAGAGCAAAATGCACTTGGGGATCTGCGACACATATCTACCAACTTTTGCTGACAGATATTACAAGGTTTTTGAGATGTGCTCCGGAAACGAAATACCCCTCACCTAGCAAAAGGTACCACTTTAGGTTCTGAGTCATATATGTACCACTTTGGTCCAAAAATATTGAATGGTTTCTGAGTTATGGTCCGGAAACAAAATGATTATGGACAGACGAGGCGTCAACTATATCAGATTGCTGTCAGATTTGTTTGCATTGTCACGACTGTCTCGCCTTTCTCATTTCAGCTTTATGATCTACAATTCAAAGACCAATATTGACAAAAACATTCACAAACAAAAAAAAAGAATTTTTTTCTTACGGAAATTGTACGTATTGATAATAACTGTTAATTCTTGTGCGTAAGAGTGGAAATTCATGCAAATTCTCACCTTCGAGCAGACATGTTTCAAGAATGATTGTGTCTATCGCATTCTTTGATCCATCTCAATTTTTGGGTGTTGATAATGGTTTTGGTGAAGGTACACATCAAATTGCAGCAATGTAGATATAGCGAGTGTGAATGGCATAATTCGAAGCAAATCCTGACAAATCCACAAAGCGTGCACGGCCTGCTGATTAGCCAAAATTGACGCATGCACCAGTTTTGATTGACAGACTGGATCAGTCTATTACAATCATCATCCAAACATTTCTGCATAACCTGCATGTCTCAGGTACCATCAAACCCTCCATGAGCAATCTCAAGGCACAGTTGCAGGATTTTCTTACTGCAGGCAATCAGAAACAACGCCACTGATCAAGTGCAAAAAGTCTTAAGGTGAGGTAACTGTAAGAATTTGATTTCACACAATAATACCATATTCAAGGTTTAAGATGTTAAAGAGCTTGTGTAAGCTTCTTTTATGAGAATTACCCCATTAAAATCAGCAGGGTTGCATCTGTTGTAATTCCACTAAAGTCTTCAACCATCAGCGTGGAATTTTCTTCTAAGTTTTTCAATATTTTACTGATCATTATGATTTAAGAATGGTACATCGCGATTACTCATATGCCTGAAATATCAACCATTATCAAATAACTGCCCAAAAGCACTTTCAAAGCATTGTTTTAGAAATATCAATCAATTTAAGGATGTGATCAACTTCCCTCTGGTTTAGGAAAATATCTGACAGTGGGTACCTTTGGACATATGGTTCAGTGTTGGGTGGACAAATACTAGGATACAGTACGTTTGCTTGTTCAGTGAAATATTCAGGAAAAGCCTCAGTTATTTCTGTGGTATCCTCAATACATTTTTTTTTGTATGACACTGATGAGAAGGTAGAGATGCTAGGTATTTTAGTGCTCCTATAGTTTTTGACAATGATCCACCATGTCTTGGTGCTGCGAGAGCTATTTATTCTTTTGTATTTGTTAAGGGCATGTTTTTGTCTTTGCAGATCTAACAGCTGTAATTACTTCATTCCTAATTGATCTGAATTTCTCCCAATCACTTACTAAGTTTCTCCTTTTTGCAAGTTCATGTTGTCAGTTACACTTCCTTATTAATTATCTTGTATTATTAGTCAATCACAGAGGACTCGATGGATGAATTGTGACTATTTTGTTGGGAATAAATGTATTACATACATTTGTGATTAACTATTGTCAGTTACTTTGCAGTAGTATTAATATTTTGACTTTAACATAAAACATCCATATTAATTCGATTGATAGCAACATTAATACTGTCTTTGTCGACTTGTGTGTATTCATAAATGTTTCATGTAAAAAAAGACTTTGTTTATGACTCAACTCTTGACATGACATATTGGACAATGAACAATATATATCAATTTAGAATGCTGGAATCGTAGATGATATTTTCATGAATTGTAAATCATAGATCAATCAATGTAGAGGAATTCTGGGTAATTCTGGTAGGTTCATTAATAGTCTGTGTAAGTCCATGTGCCTGTTGAAAGTAGTCGATTTTATCATTAATTTTGGAGAAGATTAATTCTAAAGTCCACTGTGATAGTAGAACAAATATTTAAACAGCAGCGCTACCTACTGACTGGTCAATTAATTCCCACTGAGCATCACTTTCCCAATAAGATAAGATGAAGACTTGAATTTTTCTTGTACCCATACAGCTTCCAGTCCTAAAATATCTAATTGTTGCATATGTTGTACTATCATATTTTCCTTCACGCACATTGCAACTCCACCACCTAGCACTCATCTATCCTTTCTAAATGGAGGGTAAAACCAAGCAAGAATTTTATGATCTATACCAGCCCTATACCATGATTACGTAATACATACCGTATCATATGACCTGAATTCTGTTTCCAATATATTGGTTTTGTCTGTTAGACTTTGGATATTTAAGTGGACTTTAGAAATAGACAACTGAAATAGATTAATTTGTCCAGGATTAGGATGAACATCACAACAACAAAGCAATTGAGTAGATATTAGCATACTCACTGCTGCATACTCACTGTGGCATACTTACTGAAGCATACTCGCTGTTGCATTCTCACTGTTGCATACTCATTGTGACATACTCACTGTAGCACACTCACTACAGCATACTGTGGCATACTCACTGTGGCATACTTACTGTTGGCTTGTATTAAATTTCATTAAGCGTATAAAGGTTTTAAGATTTCATATGTATACTAGCCACATAAAGAAACTGTGCATTGTCAAATTATTGTAGAAAAACTGGGTTAAATTGTATTATAAGTACAGTGTATGGGGGTGCACAAATGTATATTTCATCATTACATACCACATATAGAATAACTGTGAATCAGTTAGTCTTGTAGCACATTGTTTCACTTGCCTCTATAACGGGACAACTTTCTGAGCGGGGTGACTGTTCGTTGTAGCACTAGGTACATTAGATAAGCCACATGGTTGGCGCTAGATACATTGGGTAGGCTCTGATTGGTGGAGAGAGAGACGGTCCTGATCAGTAGGTGAACTTTGACCCATGCTGGAGGTCATTCTAGAGTGCTATATAAGTGACCTGGCTTTCTGTATTCAGTTGTCTAGCTTTGGTCAACCAAGTAACATTAGGTAAAACTTGCCCATCACAGATCTTGTGTCAGGGTCATTCCCTCCCCATTTAAGAGTGGACTATTAAATCTTAGACTAGGCAATGTACTGTTAGATTTTTTCAAAAGTGTTAGGCTGGGTTGGGGGAAAAGTAGTACTAGGAAATGAACTAGGATTTAAGATATAGATTTTGGGCAACATTTTTTTGTAAGAATAGTGTTGGTCTAGGGGTGGTTCAACAGTAGAAGTTAACAATTACTGAACGGTTAATGCAATAGGGTGACTTTTGTTCGGTGTTAAGTTTCTGTTTGTATTTTTCTACTTATTCTGTTTTGTAATAAATTATGGACTGTTGTTTGCTTGTTTTCGGATACTTTCCCTACTTGCCCAATTAACGAACTGGTAGCTGAGTTTGAAAGTAATGAATGCATCAGCCTGAAACACCACATTTTTAAAAATACACAATGCAAAGTCCAATGAAGGTTGATTAACATCTTGTTCCTACATTATTATTTGTTAAACTGGTCAAAGGTAACACACATCAAAACCATGCCCATTACAATATTATCCCAGTTGATAAGTATGATAACAATGTCAAAGGTACATATAAACTTTAATGGATGAATCATGAGACCAGAACAAGTCGGGAGAATTTCAACTGAAATCTCAATCATAATGCCCGTCGCCCATAATGCGTCGCCCATAAAAGTTAATGACTTGGTCAAAATTGACGGACAGCTGGTTGGAAGGGTTGTGAATATTATCAGGCCATTGAATACCTTCAACGTCTATGTTGTCAGGACAGCACAAGGAGAAAAGCAAGTACCTAGATACAGGCTGAAAGTGTTGCCCCAGACTGTTTTGTAGGCCCCTCCCCCTAAAATGCCGATTGGAAATGATTTGGATCTGTCACAAGAACTAATTATTGAACTGTTTGGTGAATAGGAGAATGATCTTGGCCTAGATGCTAATTTTGATAATACAAATGATGAGGAATGGAATAAAGAAACTGATGAATTTTTGACCGAAAATGAAAATGAAAACATGGCAAAGAAAACAAAATATGACTTGAAAATGGTCTCAATGTATTTTCAAAATGTTCTGAAAGAACACAGCTCTATTGAAAAAATCCCCCCACAAACTGAATAAATTGCTGTGCAAATTTCTCATGGATGCCAAAAAAACAAATGGCGACAAGTATGAGCCATCGTCACTTTGCGGATTTCGATCAAGTTTGGACTGCCATTTGAGGTGACTGAACTATGAAAAATCAATACTACTTGACCCAGAATTTGCTCGGTCTAGGGAGGTGTTGACATGTAAATTAAAGCATGTGAAGGCGGAAGGGAAGGGGAACTTACCTAAAGCCACTGAGGCCATGTCACAATCCGAAATAAACAAACTTTGGGAAGTGGGTCAAGTTGGAGAAGGGTCATCGGATGCTATTCTTAATACATTGTGGTGGAATAATACCATGTATTTTGGCTTACGATCTGTCCGTCCACATAGAAATATGCTCTGGGGAGATGTCTCTCTTCGCATTGACAGTGAGGGTCAGGAGTATCTTGAGTACTGCGAGAGACAAACCAAGACTCGCACCGGTGCTAATCCCAACGGCACAAGACAGATTCCCCCAAGAGTATGGACTGTACCAAGTGACCCTGGCAGATGTCCAGTAGCACTGTACAAGAAGTATCATAGCCTCCGTCCTCAGAACTTCTCTTCAAATGACCATCCATTCTATTGAGCTTCACACACAAAGGGTGTCCCTCATGATGGCGAGTCTTGGTTTAAGCGACAAGCAGTGGGGAAAAACTTGGAAACGTCATGAAGTCCATGGCACAACACTCAAACTTGTCAAGTAACAAGCGCTTGACTAATCACAGTGCGAGAAAAGTCATGTTGCAAACTCTCAGTGAACATAACATTGCACCCACACACATAATGCAGCTGTCAGGCATAAAAATGTTGCTTCTGTGAATTCATATGCCAAAGTTTCTAATACACAACATCAAAAAACGAGCAGCACTCTCGTATCTCGATCACTGCCAGTGTCCACTTGCCCTCCCGCACAAAACCTGTGTTCTACTGCCACTGCCATGCCGTCCGTGGTTACTCATGTAGAGGTTGAAAACACAACTCAGAGTCAGAACACAATCAGCTTGAAATCCTCTTCATTCGAAGTTGTAGGCAGTGTGTTTTCAGGCCCAATTTACGGTGGTGTGTTCAATATAAATATAGAATCGCGGCAAGTGGGAATTCCGAGCCGAGCCGAACCAATGTCATCCTACTCCAAGCGTCGCCGTATTATTTACAGTGACTCGTCCTCCGATGAAGAATAGCGTGTGAGCAATGACAACAACACTGACCATAATTATTTGAGACATGCAGTTACCTAGCATTCACATTTGGCATCTGCTGTTGTGTATGCCGCTCCTAATGCTTCCTTTTATCTGTTTGTGAAACTTTTCAACACGGCCACTAGCCCAACAGTAATGGCCGACTGACGTTCAGGCGAGATTTAGTTGACGTAGTAAGTTTGAAAAGTTCACAGTGTACAAGTGTTTTGATGAATAACATTATTGTTTTTGAAACCAAATTCTCTAATGAAAAGAATTAAATTTTGACTGTGACTTGATTCTGTCATGCTTTATATATTTTCGAAACTAGTTAAAGGAACTACATTGCCTCTACACAGCATACGTTTCCCTGGAGTGAAGCGGCTGACATTCCAATCACCAATATGATGTATTAAGTTATATATAGGAAAGCAAGATACTGCTTTATTTCAACAATTTATTTATTTTTTCGAACATGGGTAATAAATAGGATACGAAACTCATTCCCCTTTCACATCAAGTTTTTGTCCCTCATGAAATAATTTTGGCTTGTCACTCGTGATATGAAAGGGGAAGCTTGTTTAATATCCTATAAATATCCTGGAAATTGTTGACATAGTAATTCATAAATATATGTTGTAATTTGGATTAAGTAAAGAGTAGTAGCTGCAACTCAAACATCACCTGCTCACTCAGTGTGTTTTCCTCAAACCAACAATCATACATGATTCTGGGATTATTGGTAACATTTCTGAATGAGCAATGGAGCTTTCATACAAATCAACTGTTATCAGTAACACAATATTAAAAAAAAAACAGTTCTGTGAGTAAATATTCCATCTGCAGATCTCAAAAGATACACCAATGTGTGATTAGATGAATGTTGGTTCAGTAATGCAGTGTTTGAGTTAATGCAGAAACATGCATTTTTCACGCAAAAATATAATAACACAACACAAAAAATAGTTTGCACACATGTTTGGGATGCATAGATTCTTATCTAGATAATTTTAAACAGTACCTTAAAACCACAACATAAAGACAAACAATACATTTTCACATGATTCCGGACTGTACAGACAATTTCACGTGCAAAAGATTTGGACTACATACTGGGTATTTTTAATTTTATTTCTACACACACTTGTACAAAGCCTACCGCAATCACTGGTAATATATCAAAAAAGACAAGAATTAATATGTATGTTGGTTTCCTAGCAATGACTGTGGATATCACTGAACAGGAAATTACATACACAATTCAAATTAATAGCCATAAAAGGGCCTCATAAGCAAAGTTCAAATTAACAAAACTTTGTGGGCAACATTAAGAAGCACCATAGCTGGGATCATTAATTCATTTTCAGCTCTAAAGCCCCTGTAATCTGGGAGACTCAGTATGGTTCTATGCCTCTTCTAGCAAATATGACAGCAGAAGACGCCTGAAATGGGTTTCACAGATTGTAGGAAACTGGTGTAGCAAAACAGCTGCCTATGGAATCAATAGGTATAGATAGATCAGAAATAAAGGTATGCTAAAATGTTACATGACAGTTCGAAAACTACACAAATTTGATTATGTTAGAGGCAAAACTGAACAATTTATGTAAAAAAACCCAAACCTGACACATTTAAAATTAGATTAGAATTCTTTGTGCTCAACTTAGAGATACATTAGATAGGTTTCTTCTTACAAGTTTCAGACTCATAGGCCTTCTATTTTTGTTGGGCTAAACATTTTTGTTAACCTGGCCTGACTGTCAAATTGAAAATTCAAGTGGAAATTGATCATTTCACTTAATCATTTTGTCAGAAAAGGTATCATTTAATGTCAAAATGATCAGTTGTTTTGCAGTGTATCAAAGGCCTCCATGAAGTCATAAACTTGGAGGTTCTTTTTGCTGAACACTGATACTGATAAACAATAACTGATTAAGTGTTTCTCATGCTGGACCATTCAAAATAGATGAGGAAAAAAACTAGCCAATGTGATAAAAACATTAATGGAAATCTGAATAAGAATTTGTAAATATTAGGGTAACATTTTTTTTTCTGGTTCAGAAGACCACAGAAAGCAGGATGAAGACCACAGAAAGCAGGATGAAGACCACACAAAGCACGATAAGCTGAAGCACTACAGGGAGATAATTAAAAATCAAGAAAGCATTTAGTACCAGGAGCAATACTATTGGCCATTAGATATCTACAAAATATACCTTAATTGTTGATGTCATATCTGCTGTAGCAACAGCTGGACTTTGGAGTCTTTTGTGTTGTCCAACAGTTTCAACAGGCCTGAAATGTAACATTCAGAATGTTTAGATAGAAAACCTTTATGCAGCTAAAGAAAAAACATAATCTTGAAATAATAACAGGTTTGAAATGTGTAATTTACAGTGTTAATATGGAATGTGCAAAGAACAGTACACAATAGATTAACAGTAAAAAATACAATAACTGATGCAACACCAATAAAGTCTTGGATAGCAATACATGTATTTATCTAGCATCAATGCAAGGGTCAGGGAATAAAGGGCAGCAGTCATTACCTAGCCAACATGTTGTGTGGTTTGTGGTTTGTACATGGATCATGTGACATAACGGGCCAACCTAACGTGGTGAAGAGGATGGGATATCACAGGACTGAATATGTACAAAGATGTTTAACAAGAGCAGAAAAAGTAAAGCGATGTGTGTTTGCAACTGCACAAGACCCTCACGCACATGTGTTTGAGTTGAGATATTTGAATTCCACAAGTAGTTTCACCCATCATGAAGTAGGAAGTTGACATGGTAAGAATAGTGGAAGATGCTGTCACGTTTTCGTGGCCAATGAAACTGATGATGCATCGAAGAAAAGAAGTATTTTGTTAGCTTCTTGCGGAACAGAGACACATTGGTTAATTAGAGCTTTAGTTCAACAGTCTAAATCTGGTGACACGCTGTATGATGAACTATAAAGTTGTTGCAAGAACATTTCACACCTCAATCCTTGGAAATAGTTAAGAGATTCAAATTCCATTCATGGAACAGGAAACATGGTTTAAGTGTTTCTACATATGTGACTAAATTGAGAAAACTAACTGATGGATGTGACTTCAGTATTAATCCACAGTCTATGTTGAGAGACAGGATTGTGTGTGGAATATGAGATGACAATGTTCACAAGAAACTGTTGTCAGAAACTTCAGTGATGTGTGATAATGCAATGGCTACTGAGACAGCAAATGGAAACTAACAGAATATTCATGGTGACAAACCAGTCAGTCAAGTGACTGCTATCCATGAGACTGAAAGCAAGGACATGTTCAGAAGTCATGCAATGGTCATGGTGAATGTCAGAGGCCTTGTTTCAGTTAGAACTAATCATAAGCCAAGGTGAGTGAGAAATGTCATAACTGTGACAAGAGAGAACATGTTAATCAAGTGTGTAGATCACAGAAACTGTCACCTCATCATCAGAAATATCCTCGAAATTTTAAACGGAAAGTGAATATGGTAAGGACTGAAACTGGAATCAGTGAGAATCCTGAGGATTTGCTTGAGAATTCTCTTTTTCATGTCACCACACAAAACTTTCGGAGTAACTCAAAGTACCCCGAGCCATATTTCATCACTGTTGACGTTGTAAGCATTCCAGTAACATTTGAAATTTACACAGGAAGAACAGTGACAATTCTACATGAAGAAATTACAAATAAACATGGTCTTAAGACATCAGTGTCACAGATTATATATTGCTTACAAGTTACACCAGACAGTAAGTATACTTGAAAGGTTTCACAGCGGTGGACATTACATACAATGGTCAGTCTTACACTCTACAATGGATGGAATCTGTTGGGCAGAATATGGATATCAGCAATGAACTTGAGAGTTCCTTCTGTGAGTTTTACCTAATTTTTTACTTTGTTTGTTTGAACATGCTGCTATTTTTTAATGTCTTGGAACACTGAAAGGGTTTAAAGCTCATATTTATGTGGATACACTGGCCATTCCTAACTTTTACAAAGCAAGATCAGTGCTGTACGCTCTATGTCGGAGGATAAATATGTAATAAGTTCGCTTACACCAGGGTGTAATCATATGACCAGTCATGTGACTCTGTAGCAACAGAGGTCGCTAAGTTCAGTCTTAATCAGTGTACTTCCCATGAGCGGACGACCATTGTTCAACGGCGTGTTTTGAACGTTGCTGAATTGAGCATGTTTGAGGAAAGGGAAGCTCATTTCAGTTAGAAGATATTTCAGCTCAGTTGAGGAGCATTCTTAAGCATCAGGAAGACCTGGAGTGCCGGTTTGATCAGAATTTCAACACTTGCAGCCTTTCAATTTCAAATGGAATTAATGGCGGCTTAATAGACGTTAGACCCACAACTATAACTACTAATGACATCAATCTGCTCAGTCTTCTAATTGTGACTTTGTGGATCAGCACTTGCAAGGCTAGTTTAATACTATAAACGACAGCCTTCAGAAGATCAGACTACCTCCAGTACTTCGGCTGAATGAATCCAGACGAAGTGTGTGCACTAACAACAAAGCCCACTTGTATACACTAACCTGTTTGGCCCAGCACATGGAGATGCCAGTCAAGCTAAGCTAACTTAAAGGAGCTGATGGGCGTCAGGGCACCGAGTCTTGACCAGGTTGTTTAGCTGTTTACCATTCATAAAGCTCATATGTGTTATCTTCAAGATGAGCATGCTGCCTTTCTAGTACCAGGACAGTTCAAACCCAGCACATCCAGATATTTTCGCACCTTACAGAACAATACTGATGGCTTTTCACTTATATTTGCTCCCCTGTGGAGTGGAACTATTGAACCATATACTAATACTGATTTTGTGTGCCAAAGAAAATCACTAAACTTAGACTTATTCATAATCTGAGGTATCTTAATTCTTTCTGTTTCAACTTTTAGAAATGAGAATATGAGAGACATTGCAGACAATATTAAACAAAAAGATTACATGTTACTCTTGACATTAAAAATGGTTTTCATAATGTCCCTAGCCTGTTCACCCTGTTGACCATGACTCTTTAGCTTTTAGATGGAATGGAAGAGTATTTAGATGGTATGTTTTACCATTTGGGTTAAGTTGTAGCCTATATTACTTCTCCAAATTCCTCAGACCTGTGATCAAGTATCTTTGCTCTGTTGGCCTTAGAGTTCTTGTTTATGTAAATGATTTTATACTTATATCAGATAGGAGGCAAATTTCACATCATAAAGACTTATTGTTGCATACTCTTGAAGATTTGGATATAAAGGTCAGTTATGCCAAAAGTGTTTTAGATCCTTCTCCAAGTATGGAGTATTTAGGGTTTACAATACTTACAAATATTGACAGTGGTCTGGCAAAGACTAAGGCTATATGGAAGCAGAATCAGCGTATTAAGATAGACATACATAGAACTCTACACAAACAAATTGTTACAGCTAGCTGTTTAGCCCGTGTTTGTGGGCAGTGTCTGTCTCATGGGCAGCTGGTCCAGGTAAATTGTTTCTTAGAGCTAGTTATAGGCTTCTTAGTACCCACGAAACTTGGGACTCCCTCTTATCTCTTACAGGTGATGTTCCAGATTAACTCCAATGGTGGTCAGATTCTGTGGACAATTTCAATTGCAGAGAATATAAAAAAGAAATATGATGCTCAGATAATCACTGATGCTTCTAACATAGGATGGGATGGTACTCATCAAATATCTGAGAGACTGCCAGCCTCAGACAACTGTAAAGTAAATCATCCAACTTAAGGGAGCTGTTTGCGATATTGACAGTGGTAATGGCTTTTATGCTGCTCATTCATGGACTGTATATACAGATTCTCACAGACAACAAAACAGCTCTTGCTTATGTCAACAACAAAGGGGAAGGGTCCCTCTCGCCCCTTAACAGTGTTAGCCAAAAGTGTTTGGTCAGTTGCAACAGAGATTGGAGCATCTCTGCACTGCAGACACCTTGCCAGCTGCAACAATGGGTAGGTAGACATGTTGTCTTACAGGAGAGACAACTTGATGTTAAACCCAAGACTTTTCCATTACATGGACAAATTATGGGGTCCTCACATTGTTGATTGGTTTGTGGGTGTGACAAACTCTCAGTTATCCAGATTCAATAGTCAGTTTTGCAAACTGCTAGCAGAGGGAGTGGATGCAGTAGCACAGAGACACTGGACAGGAAAACAATTTTGTAAACGCTCCTGTTTGTATTCTACACAAGGAGCTAAATGTCATTGTCGAAACAAAAGCATTTGCAACAGTTGTCACCCCTTTCTGGCCAAGTCAACAGTGGTTTGGTCTACTAAAACAGATAGTGGTTGACGTTCCTCTGTTTGTATTCTACACAAGGAGCTAAATGTCATTGTCGAAACAAAAGCATTTGCAACAGTTGTCACCCCTTTCTGGCCAAGTCAACAGTGGTTTGGTCTACTAAAACAGATAGTGGTTGACGTTCCTCTGTGAATAACAACAACCCAAGGACATTCCAGTCCATGGGTCTGAACCTAGAACCTCTCAAAAACAGGAGTTGGTAGATGTTTGCCTATTTGTATCTATGGCGCTCTTGCTACAGATTCCCTTGTGTCTGGCAGAAAGTACAGTGAGGTCTTAGAATGGTGTTCTTCAAAAGTTGAACGTTATTGTGAACTTAATGATCCTGATTTCCCTTCTACCTCCACCTCCTGTTTAGCAGACTGTCTTTGTTCCACTGCAGATGTGACTTCCAATAAACCAAGATCTATGTTTCGTACTATTCTAGCTGCTTTAGGTCATGTTTATGCAGCTCATCTGATGAATAACATGGTGTATGATCTTCGTATCAGATTACTAGTCTCAGCACTTGTGAAATCTGGCACTACAAGTTGGTTGAAAGCATTCCATGTTCAGTACAGTTCATGACCTGAGAATGACAGTCTGTCAGTGAAACAGTTGAGGTTAGAGGTGTTTGTTTATTGGCCTTTCCCTCATGTTGAGGCCTTTTGACATAGCTGGTAAGAGTGTTATCTGGATTCCTGACAGTTCTTCTCTTGACAGACAGATTTTCACAAGTGATGATATTCAGATTCAAGAAAATTGGAGTGCAAGAAACTCACAGGACCCAATGTCCTGTTACTTTGAAACAGCATTCATGAACACTGTTTACTTTAGATTTGACTCAGTTGCATTGTACTAGAAACCTCTATTGTGAATCGTACGTCATATCTTGCTATTTGTCTACTCAATACATAACATTTCAGACTTGTCTGTGTTATATTTTGCTGGTACATAGAGGATTTCTTTAGCTTTTGTCACAGCAAATTATTAACTGTAACACTATGTTCACTCTAGAACACCATCTTCCTTGTAGATTCAATGTTTGAGGGTAAAAGGAAAGTTACCCACACAGAAATGTTGGGTGTTCAGGTTATTAGGTTGTGTTTCACAAAGACAGTGTTGTTGGGTTATGGTCTCTCATATATTTACTGTGTTATGTCATTTTGCACATGAAGATTTTATGCTTTTGTCTCTTTGTATGTTGTCTCTTGGCATTGTACTTCTACATCCATTTAAAATAATAAACATGAAGTAACATACAAAAAAGAAATAAAGGATTTCTTTTCTTCACTCTCTATCATGGTATTTGGTTTTACATATATTATGCAATTGTTATATGAAATTCAAATAAATGTTTTTAAAATTTATTTTATTTATGTCATGACTGGTCATAAATGATATAAGTTTAACTAATGTGTAATCATGTGACTCTGTAGTGACAGAGGTCACTACCTTCAGTCTATCTCAGAGTACACCTTTCCTATATGGAGGAGTTATGTCCCTTAATGTATATTGTAATGGTCAAAGTTGTTTTATACTACTGACAGAAAATAAGGGAACCAAGAAATTGAATGTAGATGACTTTGACTGTGACAGGGTCCGTTATCATGGCGTATATCCCAAACGCAACATCCAATGACAATGGAATTTCGCATAATGCATGCCCAGCACGTGCTCCACGTGCATACAGAAGTTAACTCCTGTAAATGTACTGGAGAAGTCGCAATCACTAATGCAATAGAGATTGACACTTACTCACAGAAATGCCTCCGAGGCAGTATCTCGGTGAAGCAACAAAATGGAGAATTGTGGGAATGATAGAGGGGGGGGACATCATTATGTGAAGTTGCCCGGCAGATGGGTAAATCAAAAAGTGTAATTTCACGCCTGTGGGATAAGTACCGTTAAACGGGTGGGGTTGCATGCAACGAGACCTGGGCGTGGTAGACCAAAATCAACGACACCACGACAGGTTCGTCTCATTATGTTAATTGCTCTGTGCGATAGGTTTAAATCGGCCCCTGCCATAAATAGAGAATTCCGCACACTCACTGGAAGACGCATTTCAACCTCAACCGTTAAAAACCGACTCTATCAAGCTCGTCTGAAAGCAAGACGGCCTTTTAAGGGTGTCACCCTTTCAGCTCACCATAAGCTCCAAAGATTGGCATGGGCTAGGCAGCATCAGGGACGGGCTATGCGCCACTGGCGTTACACCATGTTCTCTGATGAGTCAAGGTTTTGCCTACGATTCACAGATGGCAGAAAACGCTGTTGGCGTCGGAGCGGGGAGCGATACGCCAGAGCAGCAATTCTTGACCATGATCGATATGGAGGTGTTAGTGTCATGGTGTGGGGTGGGATTACATATGACAGACGATCAGATTTGGTCATCATTAACGGAGCCATGACTGGTCAGCGATACGTTGACCAAATATTGCGTCCTGTTGTGGCTCCATTGGCTAGAGTTATCGGCCGAAATTTTGTATTCCAAGATGATAATGCCAGACCACATCGGGCCGAATTGTCTCCGTTTATCTCCGACAAGAAGGTATCCAGACATTGGACTGGCCCTCTAAGTCCCCAGACCTGTCCCCAATTGAGCATCTCTGGGACGTTCTTGATCGAAGGATGTACGCCAGGGACCCAGGACCCGCCAACCTGGCCCAGCTTGGTGCAACTCTCCAAGAGGAATGGCGAGCAATACCACGGGCAACCATCTGGAAATTGATTAACAGCATGCATATGCCATCAAGGTGCCGTGAATGTGTTGCCCAACATGGTGGACACACCAGATATTGAACTTGACGCCTAAAATTGATTTAGTGGATATTTAAAGCAGTTTAAAATTCGCTATTATTTCATTAGTTCCCTTATTTCTTGTCGGTAGTATATTTTATAATCGGTAAATTTTATTTTCTGTTTTAGTGTTTTAGTTTCAGTTTCATTCATCTTTCAGTTTGTAAACTATCTATTTACAAAAGTTTGTTTTTTTTAAATCTGGACTAGAAACCACATCTTTCAATTTCCACTTAGTTTTTGTTTGTTAACTTTAAGGGCTGGTAACTCTATATACAGGGGGAAGGTTGCTCTAGCATATTCTGGTTTGGCATCATGTTGATGCACCACCCTGAGATTACAAGTGGAAGACCATATTACCCAGACCATAATGGTAGGAAATCAATTTCAAATACTTAGTAGATGTCTTTATCTTGCATTAAGTGTTCTAAAGTAAGTTCTTAAAATCTGTAATTTTTTCAGTGAATTCATTGGGTTTTTAGTCTAATTTCTATCATTTACTTTGGTATTTTTGTTGGAGTAATTTAACTCAAAATCACCCTTTATTTTGTTTCAGTTAATGGAATTGAAAACAACAGAACTTCAGTGTTTGAGCATCAAGAAATGAATGAACTCGACCAAGGAGGATTCAGTTTTGTTTTTTTTGTTTTCACACAAAATACTCAGAATCGGTCTGTCCTATTGTTCCAGTGCTAAAGGCAGATTCACTTGTCAGAATTGGTGGGGACTTCAAACTTACAGTGAATGGTACCTTGAAACTGGAGCAGTACCAGATACCTACCTTGGAAGACTTGTGTTTGAGACTATCAAGGGGGCAGAAGTTTTCTAAACTTGATATGAGCCACGCATATCAACAGCTTATCTTGGATGAGTAGTGTTGGAAGTATGTTGTGGTAAGTACACACCAAGGATTATTCAGATATACCAGACTACCCTTTGGCGTTTTATTTGCGCTTACTGTATTCCAAGGAATGATAGAAAGCCTTCCTGCAAAGAATAAAATGTTCTGCAGAATACTTTGATGATGTTATCAATTCAGGGATGAATGACAATGAACATTTGCAAATCTTAGATCAAATGTTGCAGAAATTATCAGATGCAGGACAGCGCTTGAGAAAGGACAAATGTGTGTTCTTGAGATGAAGTGGAATATTCAGGATACAGATAAGACAGTGAAGGTCTTCACCCAGTGGAGAAGATGTCAGCCATTCAAAATGCAAAGAAACCAGAAAATGTCAATGAACTCACAGCTTATCTTATGACACTGACCTATTATCGCAGATTCCTGCAAAATCTACCACACACTTTATCTCCTTTGTACAAGCTGCTACAGAAGCATGTTAAGTGGAAATGGGGAAAGCATAAACACAAAGCAAAAGTCTAAGTGACACTTACAGTCATCAGACATACTCATACACTTTGCCAGCAGCAAGCCTCAACTACTACTGTGTGATGCATTGCCCTATGGTGCTGCAGTGGGGCTAGCGCACAGGTTACCAGACAGTTGATAGAGATATTGCTTCTAGGACACTGTCTAAAGTAGGACAGCATTATTCAATATTGAACAGGGACGGCTTGAATGTGCAAAGTGCAGAGATGGTCTGTACTGCTGAGAGCGTATGATTACACAATTGTGCATAAGAAATGTACAGTTCACACAAATGCAGATGCATTGAGTACCAGCTCCAGATACAGGTGAACATAACCTGAAATGGCTGTACTCATGCTTCATCAACTTGCAGAATCAGGGCCTGCACCTACATCACTTGCATCAATTTGCAATTTAAATGCTTTGTCAAAATCTGGTGCCTACAATACTGGAGAATTCATGAGTATGGCTTTGACTTTTTCAAATATCCCACAGGAATTTTACTTTTTCCCAAAAAGGGTTTGTCAATGGTGATACAACATTTGAGAAATTTTGACAAAACTTTCTGTAATAGCCTGCCATACCCAAAAATCTAATGAGTTCACTCTTAGACTTTGGCACTGGAAAATGAACAGTTCCTTCAAACTTTAGCATGAACTGGCTGTACCTGTCCGTGCCCTACAACATGCCCTAAAAATTCAACTTGTGCCATCCAAAATCCGTACCTGGCTTCATTCACAGACAGTCTTTCGAAGAGAGCACAAGTTCTTTTCAGATGGTCTTCCCACTCCATGTTGTAATTGATGACATCATTAATGCAAGCTTCAACCCTGTCAAGACCAGATGTCACAATTGCTAACGAATCTCTGGAATGTCGCTAGTGTGTTCTTCAGATCAAACGGCATCAATTTGTATTGATACAATCCATCTGGTGTAGAAAATACTGATATTTTCTTTGCATGGTCTGTGAGTCGAATCTACCAAAAGCTGTTCGGTATATATATCTCGCTTGACCAATGCGATCAATGCAATTGTGCACTCACGGAATAGGATACGAATCAGTTTGTGAGAGTGCATTGACAGCTTTCATGTCATGTCACTTTTTGGCACATGAACACATGTTGAACTACTCGAACTGTCACTGGGTTCAATAATGTCCAGCATGTATTTCACTTCTTTCCTCAGAATTTCACATTTCACTGGATTCATTCGATATGGGTGTTGTTTTACAGGCACAGCATCACCTACATCTATATCATGGCAACAACATCAGTTCGACCAGGCACATCAAACTTTCCAGTTTTGTCTGGTCAACTCACTTGCTTTTGAAAGTCTGTCCTGAAATGTAGACACATACCGATAATCTAACAGACTGATTTCTGGACTGTCTTTGAGCCATTGTTCCGTTAAATGTTTCAGTGGCCCATGCACACTGTGACCAGATACAAGTTCAAAGGGGCTAAACCCTAAACTTTCCTGAACTGACTCCCTGACAGCAAACAACAAATGCACACCCTCATCTCAATCTTTCTCTGTCTCAAAACAATAAGTCTTGATCATATTCTTCAAAGTTTGATGAAACCTCTCTAAAGCTCCCTGTGACTCTGGATGATAAGCACTAGACTTAACTTGCTTGATACCTAAATGGTACATAGCTTGTTGAAACACCTTAGACATCAAGTTTGAGCCCTGATCAGACTGAACAACAACTGGCAAATTAAGGTCAAAAACTTGATCAACTAAAGTCAAAAACTTGATCAAAGCCTTCACAATCACAGGAGCAACAATCCTGTGTAATTGGAAGTGGAACTGCTTCAGGAAATCTAGTAGAAGCACACATGATTGTGAGCAAATACTGATTACCAGACTTAGTCTTAGGTAGTGGACCAACACAATCAATAATAACTCCATTGAAAGGTTCCTCAAAAGCCGGCATAAGTTTTAAGGGAGCAGAAGGAATTTTCTAATTTGGTTTTCCAACAATTTGGCATGCATGACAGGTCTTGCAAAATTAAGCCACATCTTGTCTCAAAATGGACCACAGGAAATGTGCCAAAATTTTCTCACAAGTTTTGTTTACACCAAGATCACCTGTTATGGGACTTTTATGGGCTAATGAAAGTACATGCTTTCAAAATGCCTTCAGTACCACAATTTCATGATACAATTTCCATTCATCCCCCACAAGAATATCCTGCGACCTATATTTCCTCATCACGACACAATCTTTGTACTCATAACAAACTGGAATCTTGCTAACCTTTTCAAAAGAAACAGCCTTACCAGTCAATTTCTGCACTTAGCATCCTAACCCTGGGCATTAATAAGCTGCTCTCTGGAAAGAATGTAATCACCACCTGACTAACTATCAGACTTGCCAAGAAGACCTGATGAGTTACTACTCTTTGAAGATAAGTCATCAGTCTCTACCTCACACAAAGAATGATCCATGAAAGTACCTGACAAATCACAAATGGAATCATTCGTAAAAGAAGTCTTGGAAGAAATGCTTTTCAACATTCATCCTCCAACTTTTCTGTACTAACTGAACTGTCCGACAAAACAGAGAAAATTGGATCAGCACCAACTTTGGCCCCCATAAGATCATTACTGACCAACAAAACGACACCCGGAAATGGGAGAGAGTCAAAAACACCAACTTTCACCTCATGTGAAATCAGACCTGAAGTCACATTCACAAAATGGAGAGGAGCTGAAGAATTGCCACCTATACCTTGAAGCAAAACATCTGAGTTCGCTAAAGACTCATCAGAAAATAGGCAAAATATCTTTCAACAGAGATTGAAGAGCTCCAGTATCCCTGAAGATAATAACGGGCCGTGGGGTAGAATTATCTCCCAAGAAGCAACACACAACCCTTAGAAACAAAAGGCAAAAAGTCCTTCCAAACTACAGAATTTTGGAACTTACACTCACAAACAAAACTCTCCTCAGAACCGTCTGGAAAGAAAGGTTTAGGTGCGATGAACACAAAAGTATTTGGGGAACCTGTAGCCTGATTTTTAAATTGGAGTTTGTAACATGCAGAAATCAAATGACCTGGCTTCAGAACCACTGGTAGTCTTAGGCTTAGACTGAAAACTTTGTGACTGCTTGCCACAAGAATTTGAACCTGTTCTTACACCACTGTAACCTGCTTGTCCTTAAAGGTCACATGCAACCAAAAAATCAAACATAATTAAAACACATTTATCACTTATTCATGACATATAATATACATTGCTGCTTTTAAAAAAACAAATAAACAAAATTATAAGCGTACAATCGCGATTCAAAAGTGCAATATTTTGTACTTGGGCTTACTTCCCCCGAAACGAAGCCTTCGGGACACCGAACCCAGTCATAGCGGGTGGATATGCACTCAAGTGTAACGACGGCTTCCGATTGGCTGTTTCATTTGCTGATATGCTGAGGGTTCATTGTGTGTACAGAAAGATGATCTGTTTGATGGGCATTTTAGAAGTATAGCCAGTCACAAGAAAGTAAGATTCTTTATGGATAACAACTTCTTTTTGTGTACTTGATGCGTCGTTTCAGTATGGAATCATATAGTGTTATCAAACAAAATCGCATACACTAAAAGAAGTCGTTATCCATGAAGAATGTACATAGAGATGTTGGGTTTGGAAAATACATGTTCTCTGAATTTGAGTTCGATCCAATCAAATATCATGTCAGTAGAGATGGTAAACTAGTGCGTGGCTGGAATCTGTCCAAGTACAAAGCAGGACTTGAGTTTGCACAAGTTTCCGTCAGATCCAGTCATCCGAAAAAAATGAATGTAGTTTGTTTGCAACCCACAGACACAAAAACATGTCATGTGTATCACACGTACCTTATTACATAATGTGACAGACACGGGACTCGGGTGCACGAGTCATAAATCAACTTATTTTCTTTATGTCGTATAGTCTGATAGGTGCTAAGTTTACATTTCACGTGGTCAGTGATTGAAGCTGTGTATTGCATGTTGTCTTTAGCACACAGGCAGGCAGTCATATAGGTGTGAATATACCAGACACTGAGCTTTCTCAGTGACAGAGACTGCTTACCACAATCAACAAGTTTTTTGATGTAACAAGTATATTATTTACTTGTTTGTGTACACAATCAAGATTAGACTACTGCTCACGACCTAAGACGCTGGACATGCATACTGTTTCAAGCTCCACGAACCTATTCACTGCACATGCGTTATGGACGCAGCGCAGCACAGCAGTTGAAACCAGTTTTCCCCCAGCGCTGGGGGGAATTTAGTGAAACGTTTGAACTCCGATTTTGCGGGCTTTTCTTTCATCGCGTTTTTCTCAACTTTATAGGTTGAATTGACATTTTTTATGATTTGTTTCGGTAAGTGCATACCGAAAGGTATCAGAATCTGCAAAGTTGTGTTTTACGTTGCATGTGACCTTTAAGTCTAACCTGGGGAAGAGCCCATTTGGCTAGAAAACTTTGTATTGCATGGAGGCCTAAAAGAACTCTTTTGAGTCAAACAATAATCATCTGCCAACATTGCTGCCTAATGTAAGTCATCAACCTTTTGTTCATCCAAGCAAGTCTTAAGATCAGAATGAACACTCTGCTTGAAATTTTCCATCAAAATTATCTGTTTAAAACCATCAAAATGTGTGACTTCCTTTGAGCCACACCACCTTTCAAACAAAGTTTCCATTTCTCTAGCAAACTCTGCAAAAGTTTTCTGACGATAAAGCTCAGGTACTAACTCATAAGCTGTCAAAAGTGCACTCTTGACAAGATCATGATGTATCGACAAGGCTGAATAAGACTGAATAATTTTCCTGAGCTTCTCCCTTCAAAACAGTTTGCAATAGCACAGTCCATGACTCCCTACGCCACTTGAGATTTTCAGCAAACTTTTCAAAATATATAAAATATCTGTCTACTTCTTTCTCATTAAGAGGGGTACAAGTCCAGCATGCCTTGCAATATCCAAAGAGGAAGAATCTGAGGGTAGAGAAGGGTTTTGAAGCTTTTACAGTGCAATTTCTATTTCATTTCTGTCTCTGTCTCTTCCTTTCTCCATCTCAAACTTTCTCATTTCCATTTCCATTTCTATTTTCATCCTTTCCAGTTCTACTTTTTTCGACCCATGAAGGTCCTGGGGTAGAATAAACCTTCAGCAACCCATGCTTGCCATAAAAGGCGATTATGCTTGTTGAAAGAGGTGACTAACGGGATCAGGTGGTCAGGCTCGTTGACTTGGTTGACACAAGTCATCAGTTCCCCATTCCGCAGATTGATGCTCATGTTGTTGATCACTGGATTGTCTGATCCAGACTCGATTATTTACAGACAGCTGCCATATAGCTGGAATATTGCTGAGTGCGGCATAAAACTAAACTCACTCACTCTATTTTTTTCATTTCCAACTGCTCTGAACATTACTCTTGGACCATTTCCAAATAATCATGTTTGAAAACTCACTCATCAATATATTGATTCAACACAATTTTCAGAATCTGAACTTTCCTCACTGCAGGTTTGGCATCAAGTTTGAGATGTGAAGAAATTTGCAACAAATCTGATTTGTGCAACTGACTGACTGTCTCAGAGTCAGGGGACAATTGAAACTTCTCAAGTTCAAACACCACTTCGTTGGTTCTACAATTAACTTGTTGCAAAATTGCAAAAATTTGAAATACATTTCACAAAAGGTCTCAAATGAATTCTATCCCGAATAAGCCCCCAATTTTGTTACAGTTAAAAATTTGCCATGACAAAATGCCCTCAAAACCAGCAAAATATAACTCTGACAAGTCTGAAATTTTCAGTAATTTTGTATTGAGCAGAAAGCACAGGCAAGATACAAAGATACACAACAGAGGTTTCATGTCCAATGCAACTGAGTCAAATCTAAAGTAATGAGTCAAAATGAGAAACTGTTTTACTGAATGTAACACAGCAAGAGGGCAGGTAGCGGTTAAGAAGGTCCAGCGTTGACAGAGGCAGGAAGAGTTATGTACGTCAGTTAATCTGTGCGTGTCCCGTTGTCCACACGACAACCAGTGATGCTTGAATATTCGTGTACATATGACTATCACCATTAATGTAGAATTCTCTCGTAATCTCCCGGAAGAACACTCTACTAATCAAAACATCAACTCAAAGGAAGCGCCACCTTCAAGCCTGCTGCCAAAGTGTGAAAAGGACTAAACATTTATGATATGAAATGTGACCCATAATAATTATTACTTAATTAATAATACAATTTAAAGAAAATACACTCTCGTAACATGAGATCTGAAGACATTAACAAAGTGACTGAGAAAGACAAAACATTGAGTCTTGTTTGCAAATATGTGATCCAACGTTGGTCTGGACAAAGTAATCTTGATACCTACTTGGAACATGTGTCATGAATTGCTGCTCATCAGTAACACACTTGAATGAAAGGCCTCGCTCACAGCTATGTATGGTGGCCTCAATTTGATACTGACAACATTGTCAACGGTTGCAACAAGAACAAGGTTGTCAAGGAAACAGAAACTCTCCAAACAACACTTCACTACATCCTTGGGAGTATCCTTCGAAACCTTGGTAAAGAGTGCATATGGACTATACTAGTTCATTCATGGGGCATATGTTCCTGCTGATAGTTGACGCATATTCAGAGTGGACTGAATGTGTTCCAGTAACGTCATCTACCGTGTCGTCATCAATCAACCAGCTGTATCGACTGTTTGCAGCCTATGGATTATCTGAAACAGCTATAATGGATAATGCTAAGGCTTTTGGATGAGTGAAGTTTGCCATGTTCGTGCTAAAGTATAGTGTGGAGCACATCACATCCTCACCATATCATCCACCTTGGATTTCATTTTAAAAATGAAATCATTTTTAAACAATAATTTCAACTTCAGAAATAATATTTTTGCAGGATTTTTGCAAACCTAAAAGAAAGCTGAATTTTCCTGCTAAGGCAAGACAACAGTATGATCCTGTCAGCTTGCAACAGCATTTACTGCCACCCAGACTGGGATGTCAGTTTATCTTGCTGTGCACCCGTATGGTGTTCCGGAGTCAGCTCTCTGGGACAGAACAAGAGGTAATGTTCCAGTTAGTGCAAAGCCAAGTGGAGATACCCTTCTCTCCCATGATGAGGAGAAACAGTTAGTTCAACACGTTATATACATGTCTTCTATCGGCTATAGGTACACCAAACTTAAACATCTTGACTTCACTGTCACTCAAAGTAAAAAAACACCAACTGACAAACCTTTGAGTGACAGCTGGTTTTATGGTTTCTTGAGACGCTGGCCTGACTTGAAATTGATGAAACTTTAAAAACCCTCAATGTTGCGAGCTCAATATGCCTCTAAAGAAGACCTCTCTCTATACTTAAGAGAACTGGCCACCCTAATGATGCTTCATGGTTTACTTGACAAGCCTGAACTTGTCTTTAACTTGGATGAAACAGGTGCGACAACTGAACACGCACCACCCAAGATCATATGTGATGCTACATGTCAAGCACAGGCTGTAACATTACCAAGGTAACATCACCTCTACAGTAACCAACATTGGAGGTGGTAATGCTGTAGGAAATTACACCCCCCACCCCTACCTTCTATTATGCATTTCCTGGGAATGAGATGGAATGAGTTATTAAAAGGTGTGCCTTCATATTCCTTTGGCTCTCTGATTTGTACCACCATATCTTGGAGGAAATTGTTCCTCCTGTAAAGAAAAACAAACCTTCAATAGCAGTACCAAACACTGCTACTTCCAGTCCCCAGCCCAGTCCATCGGCATTCCATGTGGATGATTCAGACCTTAGCAATTCTTCCAATGCATCTGATGATGACTATGTAAATTGTTGTGTTTGTGGTAAGAACAGTCCTCCAGCCATGAGGTCCCCCAGTATCTTGTCATAGTGAAGTGGGCTCAGTGTGACAAGAGCCAGCACTGGACTCATTTGTCATTTTGCACTGACATCACTTGTGGGAGGCGCCACAGTGAATTTCTCTGTCCACATTGTGAATAAATTCTCTAAATGACTGTGTAACTAATTTGACTGAACATTTGTGCATTCTATTTTGGAAGTCTGGTGATTTCCCGGAATAATATTTCATTATGGACAGTTTTGTGCAACTTGGATAACAAAAGAATATCTCAACCGATTTCACATTGAAGCCAGTAAAGAAATTTAATTTTTTTTCCCTATTTCACTTTGCAATCCTTGTTTTAGTGTTTACCGCGATAAGATGGAGTCATCAACTTTGGTAAATATTAATCGGCTTCGTTAATCTAATGGCTCTCGATGAAAAACTATGAAAGTTAAAATAATATTTTCTTCACAAAAGTGCAGATTAAATGTCATGTTAATTGGATTTCATAATTAAATAGGACTTATAAGTTCCCAATTCAGTTGATGATTATGGCTTTGCCAAGTACTGTGATGAGGTCACAGGCTACTTGTTTCTGCACAAACAAAACATAAATATTACATCTAATCTCTTTGCACCCTGTATATCAAAACAAATTTGTTGATCCCCTTGATCTCTGTACATCTCCATCTGTATACCATCTCACTGGTTTCATCACGTTCTATGACATTCAACTGATGAAAGGGCAAGAAATTGCCCAGAGACATGTTGTAAATATTAAAGAAGTTGTAATTCGATGATGTCTGGTGGTGAACTGGTGCTTTTGGGTAGTTTTAAGATTTCTGAATAAAATGTGTTTCCATGGCAACAACTTTGATATTGGCGGTAGTGCTCTATTCCTGATCTAGTATACTGGTATAAACATGTAAAAAATCTTATGATACAAATATTGTTATATGTGCTGATTTTGACATCCAATGATTGAGAGAAAAAATACCAACACCTTAAGCATGTACCTGTTGCGTGGATATGTGTGCTATTTGAATATCTTATAATAATGATAACAAAAGAAAAAATTTGGACTGAAAGGAAGAAAAAGTGGGAAAAGAAGAATGAAATTCATCAAACAAAATAAACTTTTCAGAAACAATGAGAAGCAATTTTACAGGCAACTTAAGACAAGTGGTGATGGTGGGCATAATAAACAGCCTCCCATGGATGCCAATGAAAGGTTCTGGAAACAGTTGTGCTCTATACCCGTCAACTGTAACCTGGAGGCACCATGGGCCAGTGATTATGACCATGCAATGCATGAGAAAGTAACTAGGTCATTTGTCTGTTACATCTCACAAGATTCCTGAAGAATGTTATCAAAAAGTCCAAATATGAAAGAGCTCCAGGGCCTGATGGCACTCGAAACCGGTATTGGAAACTGTTCCCCTGTGTCCAAACACTGTTATGTTGTTGTTCTCTTGTGGACACTGGTGATGTTCCTCCATAGTTCTGCAAAGGTCACACAATACACCATCCCAAAAATGGAAACTTGACTGATGCCAAGAACTATCACGTTTGAATACACAATACAAATTATTCACAGGGTGTTTGACAAACCTTGTGTCATCTTACTGCTATTCAAATGACATAATTTACAGAGAGGAGAAAGGGATGTTGGGGTTGCAAGGATCAATTTCTTGTACAGAAAATGATATGTTTTGGAAGAGGCTAAAACATGACAGCAACCTCTCAGTGTGCTGGATTGACTACAAAAAAACCATCTGAATGTGTGAATGGATTCTAAAGTCTCTTCAGTGTATTGACCTCCCTGAGCGACTACTTGATTTACTCAAGTCTTTAATGAGTTGCTGGTCGACTCAACTTGAGATGTACTCGCAAGGGCAGGTGCAGACTTCAGAATCTATTCCAATCAGAAGGGGATTATTTCAGGGTAACTCCTTTCAGTCTTTTGCTTTGAGTTTTTAAATCCTTTGAGTTTTCTGCTCAATAGGGAAGGGGGTTACCATCCCAGACCTCCGCAGCAAGATCCCAACACCTCTTACTCATGTTCTCTACATGGATGACATCGAGCTCCTTGCCAAAGGAGAGGCCAATTTGAAAGAACAGGTTCTCCTTGTCGAGTCCTTCTCTAATGATATTGGCATGACATTTGGACTTGACAAATGTAATACTCTTCATTTGAAACGTGGCAAGGTAACCAATGATGGATCGGTCAGGTTCCAAGGGGGAGGAGTTATTGAGCATCTTGTGGAAGACCTATCTTGGAATGCAAGTTTGAGACAAACTCCAGAATGCCCAGGTTCAAGATAAACTTCAGGCCCAGTATAAATCTCGTTTAAAGAAAATTTGGAGCTGGGAGCTAAATGCTCGAAACAAGGTCAAAGCCACCAATACTTTTGCTGTGCCAGTCCTCTCCTATTCCTTTGGAGTAGTTGACTGGACAAAACAAGACATCCAGGGTCTTGACTGCCTGACCAGAAGGATCATGTCTGATAACAGAGAACACCACTCTCATTCATCTCTTAATTGTTTATATTTGCCAATCAATTCTGGAGGACAGGGTTTGATTAATGTGGACACACTTTATGACAGAATTTTATTGTGTACTTTTGCACATATTTATTTATCGGATGATCCTCTGTGGATGTAGGTCAAGACTCACATTGAAAGCAAGGAATTCCACAGCTATTTTAAGTGTGCCAAGGTTGTTGGATACAATCTGAAATTTGAAGTTGATTTTGTTGATGGTGATGTACTGTTGGACAGTACAGCGATGGGAGTAAACCAGGTGAAGTCCTTCATCAAGTCTGCTCAGAGCTGGTTCTTTGTGGAGAAGCTTTCTGAGAAGCCATTGCATCGTGTGTACATTCAGTGTGTGGAACAGAACAGCAATCCAACAGACTCCATTTCCTGGATGAAGTCAGCTGGTCTCAAATGTGAAACTTCAGATCATGTAATTTTCTGTCCCTTTTGACAGCAACATGATTGGCAAGATTCAAGAAAAGCAGGATAAATATGCGGGAGTTGCCACTGAAATGTCTCGCTTGCAACGCATGTACACTGTCATCAGGCTCCCCATTGTTCTCAGTGCCCTTGGTTTGGATGAACTCAGTGCAGATCAGGAGAATGCTCAGGTTCTCCACCGAGAGAACAACCCTTCTGACCCCTTGGATTATGCAGAAAAAGGTATTGGTGGATTCGAAGGCAGCGTTTCCTGGGAGAAGTTCCGTTCTCTATCTGGGCTGCATGTAGAGGGACAAGGGCCCTGAACTGATGATGAGCCTTAACTGCCTGACTGTACCAGGATCAACCAAACCCTCTCTGCTGCATACTACTTTTAATCTGTAAATAATAATAATTTGCTGATGGCTGAAATGTGTCATCTGTCTGCAGTGGTCACTCTGATAGTGTGAGAAGGTCATGATTTGGAAAATCATTGAATAACCGATAAGTACACTGTCATCTCAGACAGTCTTTTCATGAGGTGTGTATTATAAATCCTTGGCATGTGAACGGTAATCCCTGGGATGTGAATTGTAAGTCAGAATCAGGCAAACCTCTGCTGCCAATCTGCAATGATCATTTCTAAACCTAGGATATTATTCATGATTGATAGAACTTTGTCTTGCTATTACTGATTGTAATATATCGCATTATTGAAAATGTCCATAGTGGTTATCTATAGTGGTGACAACTATTTCAAACCTGCAACCCTTCTCTCTCTAACTTGGTGGTTTTATCCACTAGGCTACAAAGAATCGTTGTGAAGAATGAGATTGTTTGCCAGTATGAAATATGTCTTCCTCACAAGATGGGTAATGCGGGTAGTGTAAGTGCATAGCACTTCCAAGACAAGGTGTTGACTGCCAGTCACATCCTAGATGACAACGGCTCTTCCATCATTTGTGAGTTGTCCCATCAATGTTGTTCTGCTCTGGGCATATTGATGTTGATCATTACATATTAGTTTAAAAGATATTTTATGCAAAACACAGTTGACAAGTTTGAGAAAACACTCCTACTCAGGCATATAAGAGATTGTGAACCCTTAGAGTTGGGAACATTCCTCTTCACAGGGTTCACAATTTCTAGTAAACCGCCATAGTCAGGGTTTCTCCTATACTGAGTGGGTATGGACATTTCTATATATAAAATACATAAGGACTTCTCACAGCAAAGGTATTAGGTCACACAAGGCCTCTTAACTCATCAAGCCCTGGAGCTGCTCCACTGCCCAACACCTGGCACCCCCCCGCTGACTGCCTGATTGCTGCAACGAGGCTAATTAGTGCTAATCATGCCTGATTTCCCTGGCAGGTCTCGGATATGACAGGAAACTGTCTAGTCTCACAAACAAGTACTGATTATTTAATTGTGTCGTAAAGATGTAAATAGGAAAGAGGCCGATGTGAATGCATATATTACAGCATTTCATGTAATTTATTACCTGTGTCTCTCATACCCCTTTGCCAGTGTGTGCTGTATTTTTATCAACACCTGCGAGGTCTTTGAACGTACAAGATGAACAAATATACAAATTCCTCCTGTCTCTCTCACCGTATGGACTGAATTATAATATATTATTTATAATAGAGTTTAAAAACAGGGGGGCTTGCATTATAATCGTCTAGATTTTTTGCCAATACATTGCTCGTGCTTACTGACTATTTCAAGGAAAGTATCAATAGGTGTAAGTAATATGGAACATATAGAGATTTATAGTTTGTCACTTTGTTCATCTTAACTTAACGCTGCAAACATACATCACCGTTCATACACATACATACTGCATGATACATTTATCATTACTCGATGCTAAACAAAGTTCCCCGTCATGTGATGGGATAAAATATCCCGAATGTAACGCACTATATCTCGGTCACTCATTATATTGGCTGATACTTTGACCAATCGTATCGTGAGAACCTGTGACATAGGAAAGGGCAAGGTGATGGGGCGTGGCCTAAATTTCTGAAGAGCACGTTTGGACACTCAAAGTGATAGGGTAGAGATTGATTATTGGCTTTATCGTTGACCAATGGCTATGTTGTGTTTCGGCTGTATCAACTATCATGCAACAATTTGTGTATTGTAAATATAACATCAGTTACTGTAATGATGTATGAAAGAAACACATAAGACATATGGGAGTAGACTGACACTATGATGAGTGTATTCGTTCTCACATGGTGAACACACATGTCTTACTATTTTGGAAATGTAAAAGAATAACGACTGAAATGCAACAATTGAAGAGAATGAGTGAATTTAGTTTTACAGCGATTTTAGCTATATTCCAGCAGTATCGCGCGGGCTTCACACATTGTGCCCAACAACTGACAAGAATGGTATACGGTACCATTTGTACAACACAACTAGTGCATAAAGCGTTATCGTCCTTGGAACATTTTATGGTAGGCCTCAAAACAGTCATCGCACAAAAACACATCACAGCTTGAACATCTGCATTTGATGTCTCGACGTTCACCAGTCCGTTTCATTGTATGTAAGACATACTTAAACCAAATGATGTCCCTCTCATATCATTGTGAGAGATTAATTTGTTCAAAACATCTATGTCAATGGCAGTAAAGACGAATTTACGCACATGCATAATAATCTATGAAAGAAGCGTTTTCGCTGATATATTGCTAGTGTATACTGAATATTTTAAGGAAAGTACTAATAAGCTAGTCTGTGACTTACATTATAACGGATTCAGTTTGTCGCTTTGGTTCATCTAGATTTAACGCAGAAAATATACGAACATACATGCATACATATTGCATAATGTTATTCCTTGCACATACATAAGACAAAGGGTCATGGGATGGGCGTCATCAAAGTTCCCGAATAGGATGATGTACCTTAACTGTTCAATATAGTCCCTGATTTGTTATCTATGACCAATCGCATCATGAGATACCTGTCACATTGGAAATGACAGGTGATGGGGCGTGGGCTAAATTTCTGAAGAGTACATTCGGTCACTAGACAGCTTGGATACAGATTGACCATTGGTTAGATCGTTGACCAATCGATATGCTTGATTTCGGCTTTATTAACTCTAGCTATCTAACTTTGTCTATCATGAACATACATAATCGTAAGGATGCCTGAAATGTACACGTAGGACTAACAAGCACTTTGATGAGTTTATTTATTTTTTTTGAAGCGCTCAAAGCGCTACAATCCGATTATTTTTACCCCAGATAACCCAATCCAATCATTGAGTAGAGATAGTATTTATTTGCGTATACTTTTAGCGCACACTACTTGTACATCAAACATAATGGCTTGCTGAACATTTCAATATAATCCGCACATTGTTACGAATAAATATCATAATTCAAGTACATGTATTATAAAATTAAAAAAAGTAACACGATGCTGATTTTTTGTGATGCATACACTTGTAGTTGAATCTCCCCAAATATTTATGAAGATGGGCATACTTGTATTTGTTTTGAAAGCAAACGAGGTTCAGAAGATTGGCAATGGGCGTGACTCCACAAAACAGGTTGTCCAATGATGTTACAGCGCATAAGTTTGTTTTACACTTGTCACGGGACAAAAGTTTACCTGGACATGCATTCGACCAGAGGCTGTTATTTTCAGAGGTGTTCATATATTTAGTGTTGTCTGATTGAATGACTGTACGCATCAATTCCGTAACTGATATATTATCCTCCTTTTATTGACGATGGATCTGATACACGTGATCATTACACAGGATAAGATAATTACAGTGTTCAAATACAAACGTTTCTTACACAATGCTTATGTAAATTGCATTGAAAAATCACATTTCAAATAAGCATGAAACAGCTTGAACAAAATACCCCAGTTACCTTTGTATGGTTTATGTGTACTATATATGTATATTATGAGTAGATGCAAGAGTTATCACTTCATATTCGATTATGTATTATTGTCAACTTTACAAATCAATAGTTGCAAGTGAATTAGGTCTAAATTAGTAACTTGGTTTATTTCAAATCTACACGAACATGAGTGTAATACAGTATTGCTATTTATGTCTACGATTCATTATATGAACTATTACAACGAATGAATGAATGATTTAATTTAGAAGGTTTTATAACCTTGTCACCTTTAATTCAATCAATGTGCAAACATAGTATCTTAGTATTCACTCCCAATGACGAGTAACAAACACTTACCTCCTGCAACAACATCTCATAATCCCCTTTCTCGCAGACATGTGTTCATTTGCCTGTATAAGCCCCCGACATTGCAAGCAATTGTTATCAAAACACATTAATAGTTCTTCTGATTAACACAGAAAGTAACCTCTCTCGTAAGAAAGGCTAATCTTTGATCATTACTGCAAAATTGATTGAAATTATAGGTACAGTATGAATTTAAAATGTAAAACCCCCAATATGCAGCTCTCGCTGAATGAGAGGTGCTTTTCATAACCCCAAATATGCGGCTCTCGCTGAATAAGAGGTGCTTTTTTTTACCCCCAATATGCGGCTCTCGCTGTGAGAAGCTAATTAATTTGCCGCATATACGCGGCTCTCGGCCTTAATGAGTTAATGCCTATACTGTCCGTCATATTGGTTGAGGAGAGACAATCTTTTTCCACACATCAAACTTACACCAAAAGGCATAAACCCAAAGAGGTTTTGTATTCATTAGACCTCTGTACTTACCTAGCCTGTATGCCATATGGTCCTTGTATGGTGGCAGAAGCTTGCAAGGGGTTCTGTTTAGACTTTGAAGGAGAGGTGAGGTCACGCTTGTGGTTCTGTCGACGTGGATGTTTGTGCCACATCTCATCACACTGTCCACAGAGCACCTTAAAGTCGCAACTACTGCACAGTTTTGTGGCTTCTTGATCACCACATATGTCACAAACTGGAATGAATATACAGACATCTTGGTACTATACATTCTTTGATTGGCAGTGGCAGATCCAACTTTTACCATTAAGCAAAAATATCAAGACATATAGCATGCTTTTGAAACATTGATATTCTTGTGTTAGGCTGTTTTGAAGCATCAACATTTGCATTGTGGCAGTGTTCTACATTCTGCAACAATAGTGTACCTGTCATACATTCTACCAGTAGAGTCAGTGGTCAGTCAGAGGTCACATGCAACCAAGAAATCAAACACAATTTAACACAATTATCAGTTATTCGTAACATTATAATATGCATTGATTATGAAAAAAAATAAACAAAATATAAGCATACAATCACAAATCAAAAGTACAATATTTTGTACTTGGGTATACTGCGCTCGAAACAAAGGACCCAAACCAAGTCAGTCCCTTTGGGTGTGCACTCAAGTATAACAAAATCTTTTCGGTAGCTGGCTCATTTGCCGATACTCTTAGCTAGTTCTCTGTTTATGGCATATAAGCCTGAGAGGTGTTACTTTCAAATTGCACGTGGTCAATGACTGAACTTGTGCATTATATATTGTCATTACCATGCATATGTGTGCAGTGCAGCACAGCTGTTTAAACCATTCTCCCCCAAACCAGTGCTGGGGGAAATTTAGTGAATAGTTTGAACTCTGAATTTGCAGGCTTTTTTTAAATACAGTTTTTTTTCCACTTTATAGGTTGAATTGGCATTTTTGATGATTTGTTTCGGTAAGTGCATGCCAAATGGTATGAGAATCAGAAGTTGTGTTTTACGTTGCATGTGACCTTTAACATACAGCTTAACATGCTGAAATCTTCAAAGCGTCACCATGACTTTGAAAATCAAGTGAAGGTCACCAAAATTGTCTAGGTCCTGCGCCTTCCCTACATAAAGTTTGGTGCCAAGTATTAAGAAAATCCAGAGAATGATTGTGCTGTATTTCACAGGGATTTTTTTCACTTGCAGTTTTTCAGGGGTACTTTTTTGTGGTAGCACCTTTCTCATGCCTCTTGTTTTCAAGCTTTCGAGATGGAGGGCTGCATGGTCAGGACTGTCTCCCTTTTTTGGACTACAAATCCACTAAGTGTATGTATTTTATATTTTCTGCTCTTTGCATATTGAAATATGTGTTCAGTTTCATTCTTTAGACAATTTGAGTGAAAATAATTTGTTGTGTTTATTACTTTGGATATGGTGTTAAATTTCGGGCAGGGAAAACACTGAGCTGTTTTCAAATGCTTTTATTGCTATTTTTGCATAGTATTTTGGAATGTTTCATTGTATATTAAATTTAGGAAACATATTTTTTACCCTTAGGATGCAAGTTTTGAGGGGGCAAGAAATGCTATACAATCAAAATGCAGTATATGAAGCATTCGTAAAATATCTATACACATGGCCTGGTTGACACACTACTTTGGTTTTTGCAGAGTTGTGCATTTACTTAAGTTACAATATTCTCATTTTTATAATTATGACAGTGTAACAAATTCAGGTTTTTTGTTCTTTAAGCTTTATTCAGCAATTATTGTGACATGCATATTTAGGGGATCTTGATTTTGTTAGGGAATATTCCTGGGAGTGTGAACTTTAGGAAATTTGTACATGTAGTTATTATTGTGTTTGTACATTTCAGTTTTACCCTATATATTCCATATGTATAATGAAAAAGAAGATTGCCAATAACATAAAAGCTGGATCTTAGGATCTTGACAGTTGCTTGTTTGGAAGTGGGTGAATGCCGGGACAGCATAATGATTCTTGAGATATCTTGCTGATATAACATATTAAAGTTCCCTTGTGAAATGAAGGTCAAGGCCATCAAACCTGACTGGGACCTGTCTCATACTGTGATGATCCTTGGTACTAAATATGAAGATAATCTAGTCAACGGTTATTTAGATACTCCAATTAGGCAGGGGATAACAAGTGTGCACACAAGCATGATGATGATAACTGCTAAATAACACAACAGAAATACTTTAAAAAGTTTTGTTCAAACTGGAAAATGATAACATGGGGTTGAAATGTCCTCCTCCAAATGTGTATATTCCCGTTTCTGTAGCGAAGTATTATGTTTATGTCGCTATTTCCATGATTAATTTTGGCCTTTCTGCATTTTTCTCCACAGTGGTACAGATTTCTTTGGTAGGCCTGTCCCTACTTCACTGCAACATGAGTGGTAGAACAGTCCACAACATGCTGAACAACATTTTATACCTTCCATGCATTAGTTGCTGTTAGGGCTCATGGAAATCACAGCTGATACTGATGTTTTGCGCATTCTTATGTCACTGATATACCAGTGTAGATTGTTCCTTTGTTTTCCCAGAGATACTATTTGGGACATGTTTAGTGTTATCCACTTCACATTGTGTCATGATCTTTTATTTCTTGTTTCTTGTCTGCTTGTTTTGTTATTCAACTTCCAAATTAAATGTCTAGTTTCTTTTTTCATGAGGATAGATTCTCGCTTTTCAAAAGGAGATACCAGGGCTCCAGATAAGGCGAGTATTTACATATTTTACTCAATAAAAGTCGCATTTACTCAATTTATTGGAAATTAAGGAGTACAAAAAAAAAGCATAAGAATCACTTAAAACCCAATGGGTCTATCATAGATTATGTACTTTATTCAATTAACTAAACTGGCTTGTGCATGATAAATTTGTCGAAGAGTCTGAACTCCTGCACCAGCATTAGCAAATGTTAAGCAATGCCTATACATGGTACATGGCACATACATACGCAACTAAAGCCGTAGCTACTGTCCAGAGTTTACTGTAGTAGTCACATGACTTGTATGTTGAATGTTTGAAAATGGCTCCCAACTATTTGGCAATATAAGAATTACAAAAACCTTAGATCTATTGAGAAGCATTTATGTTCATATACTTAAAAGTGCTAATTACCCAATAAGGATAGGAAACTCTGTGTAAAAGTACTCAATTCTCTAAACTAGTGGGAGAATACAAAATGCTAGTTGTTCCTCAAAAAGTGGAATTACTCATACATAAATATATAATTGCTTTAAAAATTATCTGGACCTCTGAGATACCAGAAACCACAAACTAGACTTCTGATATTCAGTCAACATGCTGTAAGGACATAGTAAACAGGAAATATGCTATGATATTGGAAAATCAAGGATTGCCAGAACTGCAGAGGTAAAACTTTGACAAACCTTAAAGCATTAACATTTCACTGGAATCAAAATCAAATATTAAATGAATAAATGAGAAAAAAAATCTGCAAGTTTAAGCCAAACTGGTTGTTACATATGTGGCAAAAAATGTGAGTCGACAAAAACACACAACAAACATGGTGATAACATAATTTCATGGACATGGACTGGTTCATGTACAAGCATCCATACCATGAAGTTCTCTCAACCTTCAAAGAATATTCGTGTTAATTGAAATATGGCGAACTTACATTTCTGAAGTGACACTGAAGTTAACAAGTCCTCCTGACCTTCTGCTGGAGGCATCAACTAAAAAATGAAAAGTGTTTGATCCCTGTCCGTTACAAATACAAACTTCAATGTTGAACTACATGTGTTAATCTTATTTCATAATCCCCCATCCCCACCCAAAATAAATTGCAACAAAACAAACACCTAAGTGGTTTACAAATGGTACAGACACTATTCTAACATTTCAATAAAAATTGTTGAACCACGAGAAGGAAATTTGGATTCTGAATTAAATGATAAATGAGATTCTGTAACATATGATCACTATTTGCATGCAGAATCACACCTTTATACTAATACTGTTGACAAAGACCATGAGGACAATGGGATGATGGCTGCCTTGGGATCTCATTAATAAATCTGAGGTAGGGTTCTAGTCAATGTTGTGTGTTTTCCATTCCAACTTGCAAGTTTGCCACAAGAGGGTGCCATCCAGGTATAATCCTGTCAATCCATAAGCAGAATTCCCCTCCCCATTGTCTCCCAATTATGAGGTGGAGCAATTCAGGACATAAAAAGGACTTCATTTCCCCATTTTATTTACAAAAGAAAACTCTGAAAAAATAAACGATACAAAACATAATATCTGGGAAGTTTTAAACAAAATCCAAATGAATTAGCAACAATCCCTGCCTAACTTCAAACTAATATAAATCTAGTATAAAGGCTGGATCTGTCTCATAACAGCAGTAATTGGTTTTAAAGCTACCCATCCATCTCTTTACTAAGATTTACCTTGTTATTTATGTAAATATATCCCCAAAAATACTTTGTTCCCCCTTTATCCCACTACTACCTAACTGCGTCAATTACGTTGTCTCAAAATATGCTCTGGTCCATTACAGTGCGAATAGATTCTTATTCCAAAGCAAGCAGGGAAACTGTTTCATCTTAAACAATGGATCACCTATCCTCAGCTGTCTCAACTCAGACAATAATTCACCTGTCATGCCCTCCTAACATATGCAATAGCGGGCCTATCCTACCAAGTGAGGAGCACACCCCCACACTTTGAATGGAACCTTCCAGTGCATGCCGACAACTGCTGTTCCGACATGGCGAGTGAAACCAAACAAACCTGGGCAACAGCTATAACCCGCATACCACATGAATACAGGTGTAACAGACCCACACCCTGCCTGGGGTTGAACTGGGCTAGCCCAGACTATACCCCAGGTATAATCTGGGCTAGCCTATTTTTTCACACATGGTATATGCTGGACTAGGTACTTTTTGTCAACAACATATGGACCTTGATATCTTGCTCTCAGTGGTTGAAGTGAAATTTCTGTCTTTTGCCTTTCTGTCACATTTTGGCTTGTGAAGCTTTCAAGTTTTGTCTCGCCAACTCAGATGGTTTTGAAAGTCTGTCCCAAAATGTAGTCTAACAGACTGATTTCTGGACTGTCATTGAGCCATTGTTCCTTTAAATGTTTCAGTGGCCCACGCACACTGTGACTAAATACAAGTTCAAAGGGGCTAAATCCTACACTTTCCTGAACTGATTCCCTGACAGCAAACAACAACAAATGCACACCCTCATCCCAATCTTTCTCTGTCTCAAAACAATAAGTCTTGACCATATTCTTCAAAGTTTGATGAAACCTCTCTAAAGCTCCTTCAGACTCTGGATGATAAGCACTTAACTTAACTTGCTTAATACCTAACTGGTACATAGCTTGTTGAAACACCTCAGACATAAAATTTGAGCCCTGGTCAGACTGAACAACAACTGGCAAACCAACTAAGATGAAAAACTTGATCAAAGCCTTCACAATCACAGGAGCAACAATCCTGTGTAATTGGAAGTGGAACTGCTTCAGGAAATCTAGTAGAAGCACACATGATTGTGAGCAAATACTGATTACCAGACTTAGTCTTAGGTAGTGGACCAACACAATCAATAATAACTCCACTGAAAGGTTCCTCAAACGACGGTATAGGTTTCAAGGGAGCGGAAGGGATTTTCTAATTTGGTTTTCCAACAATTTGGCATGCATGACAGGTCTTGCAAAATTAAGCAACATCTTGTCTCAAAATGGGTCAAAAGAATTGTGCCAAAATTTTCTCACAAGTTTTGTTTACACCCAGATCACCTGCCATGGGACTTTCATGTGCCAATGAAAGTACTTGTTTCTGAAATACTTTCGGTACCACAATTTCCATTCGTCCTCCACAGGAACACCCAGGGACATATATTTGAAGATAAGTCATCAGTCTCAACCTCACACAAAGAATGATCCATGAAAGTACCTGACAAATCATAAATTGAATCATTCGGCAAAGAAGTCTTGGAAGAAATGCCTTTCGACACTGAACGAGTCACTGCACAAGGAGGAAACATACCTGCAAATTCATCCTCCAACTTTTCTGTACTAACTGAACTCTCCGGCAAAACAGTGAAAATTGGATCAGCACCAACTTTGGTCTCCATAAGATCATTACTGACCAACAAATCGACACCCAGAACTGGGAGAGAGTCAAGAACACCACCTTTCACCTCATGTGAAATCAGATCTGAAGTCAAATTCACAAAATGGAGAGGAGCAGAAGAATTGCCACTTATACCCTGAAGCAAAACATCTAAGTTAGCTGAAGACTCATCAGAAAAAGGCAAAATATCCTTCAAAATCAGAGATTGGCTTAGGTGCGAAGGACACAAAAGCATTTGTGGAACCTGTAGCCTGATTTCTAAACTGCCATTTGTAACATGCAGAAATCAAATGACCTGGCTTCTTACAATATGCACAAACAGTATCAGAACCACTGGTAGTCTTAGGCTTAGAAAATTATGTGACTGCTTGCCACTAGAATTTGAACCTGTTCTAACACCACTTTAACCTGCATGTCCTGAAGTTTTACCCTGGGAAAAGCCCTCTTGGTCAGAAAACTTTGCATTACCCTGAGACCAAAAAGTACTCTTGTGAGTCAAACAATAATCATCTGCCCAACATTGTTGCCTTATGTAAGTCATCCACCTTTCGTTCATCCAAATAAGTCTTAAGGTCAGCATGAACACTCTGCTTGAAATCTTCCATCAACACTAACTGTCTTAAACCATCAAAATCTGTGACCTCCTTAGACCCACACCATCTATCAAACAATGTTTCCTTTTCTCTAGCAAACTCTACAAAAGTCTCACTGTCCCTTTTGTGAGCATTTCTGAACTTCTGACGATAAGCCTCAGGTACTAACTCATAAGCTTTGAAAAGTGTACTCTTGACAAGATCATAGTCTGAGCTTTGCAGTATCGACAAGGCTGAATAAGGCTGAATAAGCTTCCTGAGGTTCTCCCTTCAAAACAGTTTGCAATAGCACAGTCCATGACTCACTACGCCACTTGAGATTTTCAGCAACCTTTTCAAAACATAGAAAATATTTGTCTACTTCTTTCTCATTAAGAGGAGGTACAAGTCAAGTGTGCCTTGCAAAGTCAAAAGAGCAAAATTCTGAGGGTAGAGAAGGGTTTTCAAGCTTTTTCAGTGCAATTTCTCTGTCAACTTCCAATTTCTTCAGTTCTAATTCCTTTCTACTTCTCTTTCCATCTCTCTTTCTATTTCCTTCTCCATCTAAAACTTTTTACTTTCCCATTCTTCTCCATCACAAACTTTTTCAAATCGTTTCTTTGTCTATTTCCATCCTTTTCAGTTTTTGTTGAATATCAAGTTTCTGTATTTCCAGTTGTTCTGAACTTTCCTCTGGTACCATTTCCAAAACATCATGTTCAAAAACTCGCTCATCAACATAGTGATTCAACACAATTTTCAAAATCTTACATTTCCTCACTGCAGGTTTGGCATCAAGTTTGAGATGTGAAGAAATTTGCAACAAATCTGATTTGCACAATTGACCGATTGTCTCAGAGTCGGGACAACACAAACTTTGTAAGTTCAAACACCGTTTTGCTGGTTTCCCAATAAACTTGTTGCAAAATTGCAAACATTTGGAATAAATTTCACAAATGTCTCAAATGTCAAATGACGAACCCCCAATTTTGTTACAATTAAAAATTTGCCATGAGTTATAAGAAAATGCAAGAATCAGCAAAATATAACCCTAACAAGTCTAAAACTTTCAGTAATATGTATTTACCAAAGAGCAAGACACAAAGATTCACAATAAAGGTTTCTAGTACAATGCAACTGAGTCAACTCTAATGTAAAGGGTCACAAATATAGTATCAACTCACCAAAGTCTTGGTTTACAGTGAAAAACAGTTACACTGAATGTTACACACCGAGCGGTCAGGCAGCGGTTATGTAGGTCAAGCATTGATGAAGATTCATGATGGCCAATTGTAAGCCAAAAGTCATTGTGTTCTGTAATCTGATTGGTTGAAAAACATGATCAAATGGTATTATATTCATGGCAACTGCTAGACTATTCACTGCGTATTAACACGTAGAAACGTCGCAAACAATTGTTTTGTTGTGTCATCAACAGTGGTGACGCCATTCAAATCATATTGCGACGTAAAATTAGAATGACGTCACAAATGAGCAACTCCTGATACTACCATGGGAACCAGCTGAAACGGCCAGCTGATGACATTTCAGTGCTGTACCCATAGTCAATGTAAATGAGTGCTGAGAGTAAAACCCTTTGGTTTACCTTTTTTGCTTACAATGTCGATAAACATCATGTGTTGGCCAATTTCCGGGTGTTATTTGAGTATTTGAAGCACGGGAATATTTCATTTGAAACCTCCGTTTGACGCTGTCGTTTCCAAATGTATTCCCGTGCTTCAAATACTCAATAACACCCGGAAATTGGCCAACAAATGATGGTTATCTCCTAAATGATGTACTTCAGTAAATCTGTGTGTCAACACAGCAGCCAGCCTTATATATACACAGTCACTGATTTCTGAATATTCGAGCACGATACCACATCGCCATTACTTACAACCTTCTCATAGTCTCCCAGAAGTAAACACAACTAATCAAAGGAGGCAACTCTAGAGCACTTCCTTAAAGGCCTGCAGATAAAATAATAATAGCACTGAACATTTATGACACAAAATGTGACCCATTACAAATATCACTCAAACTCTAAACAATGTGACCCAATAATAATTATCACTTAATCAATAATACAATTCACTCAAAATACACTCTTGTAACACTAGGGACAGCAAGATAGGGAGCTGGCTTTCATCGCGTTCAGTTTGGCTGCTACCATATTGATAGTCAAGCAATTAGACTGAAATATTTATTCATGTGCATAAAATGTATTTACATGTCCACAAAGATGGAACCATTTCATTGTGAGTACGTGCTTCTCAGAAAAAACTAAACCTGCAGCAGGAAATGCAAGACTGATTATTGTGGCATCAATATGACATCCATTCAAAAAGGTTTTGGCAAATACACTTGCAAAGTGTGCGGGAATTGCTGTGAAATGTCATTATTGCTGTTGCAAAGCCCACAGAGTGGATGATGTCCGAGGTCATCTCATCTACTTGACCAAAAGAGATTATCTTAACGAATGTAACCGACACCTCAGAATAAAAAATTTACAAAGATTGTGCTTTATTTCATTATTTGAACAACCTTTTATACATTTGACTTCACATATAGTATACTACCTATTAGACATTTGACTTGGCATATGGTATACAACCCATTAGACATTTGACTTCTCATATGGTATACAACCCATTAGACATTTGACTTCTCATATGGTATACTACCTATTAGACATTTGACTTGGTATATGGTATACAACCTATTAGACATTTGACTTCTCATATGGTATACTACCTATTAGACATTTGACTTCTCATATGGTATACAACCCATTAGACATTTGACTTCTCATATGGTATACTACCTATTAGACATTTGACTTGGCATATGGTATACAACCTATTAGACATTTGACTTCTCATATGGTATACAACCTATTAGACATTTGACTTCTCATATGGTATACTACCTATTAGACATTTGACTTCTCATATGGTATACAACCCATTAGACATTTGACTTCTCATATGGTATACAAACTATTAGACATTTGACTTGGCATATGGTATACTACCTATTAGACATTTGACTTCTCATATGGTATACAACCTATTAGACATTTGACTTCTCATATGGTATACAACCTTTTAGACATTTGACTTCTCATATGGTATACAAACTATTAGACATTTGACTTCTCATATGGTATACAACCTATTAGACATTTGACTTCTCATATGGTATACTACCTATTAGACATTTGACTTCTCATATGGTATACAACCTATTAGACATTTGACTTCGCATAGAGTATACAACCAATTAGCAGTGATTCATTTTGCTCTTTTCTTGAAACACTGCACAACTTGAAACACTCAGTCAAATTTCATCAAAGTGAGTCAATATAGTTTACCTTGCTTTAGGAAAAAAATACAGTTTAAAGTTTTAGATGTATCATGATTTATATTTCTAGATGTCTGTTACAGGACCAATCATAATTTATGGCTGGGGAGGATAATATAATTTATATGGAGTTGCATGTAGCATGTACATCTCAATAAAATTAATGTACAAAGTAAGTGATCCCACCTGCTTGTCATGTACAAAGTCAATAACATCCCCCCAAAACATGTACAAAACTGATGACTCCCCCTACCCTCCCAGAACAAAATGGGTGGACCACTACACTCCCCATCCCCCGAAAAAGAACATCATCCCCCAATTTGCTATAGATTATAAACGTTCAGTAAATAAACAATTTGAAACTTTTTAGTAACCTGAAGAGTTTAATCCTTGCTCTTGCATAAAAAGTGATTTTTCGAAGATTGAATATAATGGAAAATTGACTGGTTAGCCTTTCCCAATGCAAAATTTCATATTTGATTGTCACTAATGATTCTTACAAAAACAGTAACGAATTGTAAATACGTAAGTCAGACCACAAGACAACTGGCACTTACAGATAATAATAAGTTCTATCTGCATTATTCACTGAAATCACAATCATTTTGTGTTTACTCACGCCTCGAAAGGAAGTGTAGTTGAAAGAAAATGCAATTCATATTTGAAAAATTGCAGACGGACAGTAGCACCAAGTCCATCATGCCTTATTTCCGAAGCAAGCAGGAAGTCCTTCAATCAGAATCAGTTGAATCCTCCATCGACTTGTGGTTACAAAAAATACAAGAAACGCTTGAGAAATATATTTACTGGGGATCTGGATGGGTGGTGGATACCATTAACACCATTTATCTCTATACAGCGAATTATGTGCCTTTGAAAGGTGGATCGTACCTGTAGGAACCCACATATTTTTAAGATAAAAAGGCCCTCCTTAACCCTAAAAATATAGGCGATGACAGCAACCATTGCCGCCTTGCATCCGGCAATTCATTATCTCGATCGACTTTCCAGATATCCTTCGATAAAAAAATCTGGCCTCTTTTTCACTAGGATGGACATGCCCACATCCATCTCTCAAATCATCCAAGTGAAAAAAAAGTCAGAACCCCTTAGCTATTAACATCTCCAGTCTGGAGGAGAAGAGGGTTATCGTAGATAGGATAAGTCCCATCTTTGATAAAATCGTGGCCAAGCATTGCCATATCTGTCACATGAATGGAGATATCGTTAGACACGTCACCAAATGATACCGAGGTGCATGCAACTTGAAACTGAGAATCGATCCCTAAACCATTCCCATCCCTGAGATGGCATCTCGAAGGTCGACACTAATAAATGCATACCCAACAACATGGAGAAATACATCTCGTTCTCACTGGTCCATGTTCAACGAGACCCGACCGCTGCCCAACGATCGATCTTACAGCAGCTTCACCAACTGCACCATCTCCCAGGACAAGTACAACCACATCCAGACCGCTTGGGAAAAACTGGGCTACCGTACAATTATTACGACCTGTACTTCAAAACGGATGTGATCCTGCTAGCTCATGTGTTTGAGACCTTGAAAACGTGTTTCAAACAGTGCCAGTTCAATCCCACGTGGTACATCGACCCCAGTCTCATGGGATGCGCTCTTAAAGAACATGTGTGTCCGACTGGAATTGGTCAGCAATTGCGACATGTACAGCGGGATTTCCATGGTCTTGAAACAGAACATGAAAGCCACCAACAAATGTGTGAAAAAATACAATTCAAACAAACCCACCAAACATCTCATCTATCTCCACACCAATAACCTGTACGGCTGGGCTATGTGCCATCGTCTGCTGACAGGTGGGTTTAAAAGGGTGGGCCATGAGAATGATATCGCAAGCAATCCGCCAGATTCGTACAGAATGTTTTGTAAATATTTTTATTCAAAATATAGTTAAAACTGTTGTAGGGATTAAAAATGGACATTTTAATGCTTATATGTACCCCAAGGAGGATCTCTCATGAAAAAGATCATATCTTCACAAAAACTAACATGGATAAACTGAATAAGCGGACCTCAAATGGACATTTCTCTTCACAAGTCAATTTAAAATCAGGAGTCAAGGTATAGTTACCCTATACAAAATAAAATAATTCCCTTGCTAACTAATTCCTTTAGGAAAGACATACTTTTAGAATGGTTGAACTTTATAGCTACGTGTAAAAGAGAAATTGTAAATGAAGAAGAGATACAATGCCGATCCTTATGGAATAACAACAATATAAGAACTGAAAGTCATCCCCTTCTGTATCTTAAGTGGTACACAGTTGAACCCTGTTTATCCGGACGAGTTTTGAGTGAAACCAAAATGAAGTTTTCGAGTTGTGCTCCGGAAACGAGGCCCTTTCCTCCATTTTGAGACTAAGTCCGAATTGTTTTCATGGAAACCCAGGAAATGATGAATCACAAAAACCTGTAAGTACCAAAAGGCACCACTTTGTGGTCTGCCACACATATCTACTCAGTTTTGCTGAAAGATATTCAGAAGTTTTTGAGTTAGGCTCCAGAAACGAGGCCCATCCCTTCATTTTCAGACAAGTCCGAATTGTTTCCATGGAACCCAAGAAAATGATAAATCACAAAAACCTATACATAGCAAAAGGTACCACTTTGAGGTCTGCTACACATATCTAGAAAGTTTTATTGACAGATGTTAGGAAGTTGTTGAGTTCTGCTCCGGAAACAAAACACACCTGTCAATTTGAGACAGTCTGAAATGTTTCCATGGAAACTAAGAAAATCATAAATCACAAAAACCAGTAAAGAGCAAAGGGCACCACTTTAGGTTCTGATTGACATATCTACCAAGTTTTGCAGAAAAATATTGAGTTCTGCTCTGGAAACGAAGCCCACCCCACCATTACACTAAAGACTGACACCAAAATGTTCCATGGAAAAACAACAACAAAAAAATGCAAAAAATCTGTAACTAGCAACAGGCACAACCATAGGTTGAGATTATTATATCTATCAAGTTTTGCAGAAAAATATAGAACGATTTTGAGTTGTGCTCCGGAAACAAAATGATTATGGACGGACAGACGGACGGACGGACGGACGGACAGACTGACGAGGCGTCAACTATATATAAAAAGGCGTCGTTTTTGTGAATGATTTATTACATGACGAAGGCTGACTGTTCACATATAAAGAATTTACTGTATATTTTCATACATGTATGCATATACCATTCTGTTATTACAAAATTTTTCTATACACCTTTGCCTGTACATATGATATGGTAAATAAAATAAAACCAAACAAGTGTTTGCCACTAACATAATAATGTCCCCATCTGCTAAAAAAAAATACAAGAGACATCAGAAGATGACATATCCCCCCGGCCCCCACATGTTTTAAAGGACAAATAATCTGAGAGTTACTCATTGTTTTTTTAGACTAAGTTTGAATTGTTTCCATGGAATTCATGAAAATTATAAATGCCATATATCTGTAACCAGCAAAGTCACAATTTCATATATCTGCCAAGATCTGTTGAAAGAAATGAAATGGTTTTCGAGTGGTGCTCTGGGAACGAAGCCCACCCCTCCATATTGAGGTTAAGTCCGAAACATTTCCATGGAAACCAAGAAAATAAAAAATCACAAAAACGTTTAAAAACCAAAAGGCACCACTTTAAGGTCTGCCGCACATATCTAGAAAGTTTTACTAACAGATATTAAGAGGTTTTTGAGTTCTGCTACGGAAAGGAAACCCACCTCTCACCTTTCAGACTAGGTCCAAAACGTTTCCATGGAAACTGAGAAAATAATAAATCACAAGATCCTGTACATAGCAGAACCACTATAGGTTCTGACTGATATATCTACCACGTTTTGCAGAATAACATAGAACGGTTTTTGAGTTCTGCTCCGGAAACGAAGCCCAGCCCTCCATTTTGAGCCTAAGTCTGAAACTTTTCCATGGAAACCGAGAAAATAACATATCACAAGATCCAGTACATAGCAAAAGGCATCACTTCAGCTTCTGACTGATATATCTACCAAGTTTTAGAGAAAAATATTGAACGGCTTTGGAAACTCTCTGGAAACTGAGAAAATACTAAGTCACAAAAAACCTGGAATTACCAAAAGGCACCACTTTAGGTTCTGATTGATATATCTTCCAAGTTTTGCAGAAAAATACTGAACGGTTTTTGAGTTCCGCTCCGGAAACGAAGCCCATGCTCCATTTTGAGACTATGTCCGAAATGTTTCCATGGAAACCGAGAAAATAATAAATCACAAAAACCTGTACATAGCAAAATGCACCACTTCAGCTTCTGACTGATATATCTACCAAGTTTTGCAGAAAAATATTGAACGGCTTTTGAGTTCTGCTCCGGAAATAAAACCTACCTCTCAATTTTGAGACTTTGTCCGAAGCGTTTCCATGGAAACTGAGAAAATAATAAATCACAAAAACCTGTACATAGCAAAATGCACCACTTTAGCTTCTGACTGATATATCTACCAAGTTGTGCTGAAAGATATTGAACGGTTTTTGAGTTCTGCTCCGGAAATAAAACCTACCTCTCAATTTTGAGACTTTGTCCGAAACGTTTCCATGGAAACCAAGAAAATAAGAAATCACAAAAACCTGTACATAGCAAAAGGCACCACTTTAGGTTCTGACTGATATATCTACCCAGTTTTGCAGAAAAATATTAAACGGTTTTTGAGTTCTGCTCCAGAAACGAAGCCCACCCCACCATAAGACTAACACCAAAATGTTCCATGGAAAAACAAAAAAAACATCAATGCCAAAACTCTGTAAATAGCAAAATTGACAACCATAGCCTGAGATTACTATATCTATCAAGTTTGGTCTAAAAATATTGAACAATTTCTGAGTTATGCTCCAGAAACAAAATGATTACGGATGGACAGATGGACGGATGGAAAATAATAAATTACATGCCAGGGGGACAACAATATTTATAACATATTCATGATTATTTACTTTTTGCTCACACACAAAATGTGTGAAATGTCTGGATAATCACCCAATGTAGGCTGTCAACAAAATGAGGACATTGGTTGCAGTGTTTTATGGAATATTGCGATAACATAAATTTGAAAAGTGGACAAAGTGTTGTGGTCATGTTGAAAATATGATCAAGGTCACCCAAATCCTCTAATGTAGACACACCAATTGTAGGCTGTCACCAAATTTGAAGACATCAAAATAGTTCATGAGATATGTTAAAGAATGTTCAAAGTGTTCAAAGTGTCATGGTAACTTTTAAAACTGACTGGTGTCTACATAATCCCCCAACACAGGCATTCACCAAATTTAAAGATATTGGGTACAATAGTTCATGAGATATTGTGTTAACAAGAATCTGAAAAGTGGCCAAGGCATCATGGTAACCTTGACCAAATTTGAAGATGCTGGGTACAATAGTTCATGAGATATTGTGTTAAGAAAAATCTGAATCATGGGGATCTTGAAAATAAGGTCAAGGTCACCTAAACTGAGTGGTGTCAACATAATCCCACGATGTGGGTTGTCACCAAATTTGAAGATATTGGGTGCAATAGTTCATGGGATATCGTGTTAACAAGAATCGGGACATACATACGTACAGACACTGCTGAATACATAGTCCCCTGCTTCCTGTTGCGGCAGGGGCAAAAAAAGTTTACATCAGTGATATGTGTGATACTGACTCACCTAATGTCATTCTTGTTACACTGTGATCTTTTGTGCTCTTGTGAATGCATTACAGTACGCTAAACCATCTAAACCATGTCCATCCAGAATGGTGTGAAGCAATATTATGTCGGACAAGTGCTTAATTTATAACCAGTTATCATAATAAATATACTCTGTTTAACTATACTTTCTTGAACTGTTGCTCATCCAATAACATAAAAAGGAAGGAAACTGAATCAGTAGAACGACCTTGTCCATTAATGCCCATCTCACACAGCAAACAAAATACACTACGCAAAGTCGATCATTATACATGACTGCCAGACATCATCCGATTACACCTGTGTCTTCTTCATCCCTTTTTCAATCTGGCCCAAAACTTATGCCAACAAATGGGTATCTTCATGGGTTGCACAGTGCATAGATATGGCATAGTTGGCATTGCAAATATGAATAACTAAAAGAACAGAACTGAAATGTGCGCAGAAACTTGCCTGTACTTTTCCCCCTTCTGTTGACGTTCCTGTTGGTGACTGCTGACCCAAGTCACTTATGCTTACTCCAACACGCAACATCTCCACATCAGAGCTACACAGAAAGAAAACATGAAACAGCTTGATAAATGTCACATACATACCTTAATCTTGATTAGTCAAGGCTTCAGACAATCTAAAAAAACTGTAGACAATAAAACAACTAGAACTGTTTTAAAAACTGGTATGTAACAATATAAAAGTATAATTCATAACAGTAGAATATTCAAACAGGCTGTATATAATTAGCAGCCAAAGTAGCTTTGATCAACTGCAATTTTGGAAAAAGTTAATCAGAAATAATCCATAATTAAAGCACTGACAGACATCTAACAATACTACCTCTATTACATCAGTGCGATAGATCCTGTATTTTTGCAAAACTGTTCACTAGAATATTCAGCAATACTCTTTCTATAGAATCAACAACTTTTGCTGTTATGAAAAAAAAAACCTATGTTGTTTATACTTAAGCAGCATTCATATATATCCAAAATCAGTCAGAGCATAAACACTTAATGATATTTTCAGATTCTTTTCATGTCATCAGGCAATCAAAATTGTTGTTCAGCAATAACATAAAAGTATTTTACAAACTGCAACAATAATCGATTCATGCACATGTACATATCTAGTAATGCCTATCTAATCATATAGTGTATGTTAAATTTATATTCATGGCAGTTTGTAAAATTAAACACAATGAAGTTCAAAACATGCATTAATGCCATTGAGCATACCTAACATATTCAGTAACAACAATAAACAACAATTTGAAACATAATTCATTTCCACATGTGAAATTAACTTTTTGAACAAGCTGCAGGTTCTAAAAAACACACCTCCCAAAGAAAACCCTAATAATGTATTCTAAATCTTGAACACATTTACATTTGGCAAGGAATTAGGCATGGATTTGAAATCAAGAACTCTTCACCATTACCATGTGAGAAAGTTTAAGTTACATCAGCAACTTTATATGACACTACTACCAGTAATTGGTCATGTTATCTGAAAATGCAGATGTCATGCTTACAGCAGAGTCATACAACCATTACCCATGCAGCTGGATAGACATTGGCATGTTCACAGTTGGCCAGTTTATAAAGGATGGGCAGAAAAATGGTTTCAACAAGATATGATTGACTTTAGCTTTATGCTACTTTTATTCCGCGATATTTCACTGCAATATTCCAGCATTATCCCGGCACGAGACAATAGAAATGGGCTTCACACATTGTACCCATGTGAGGAAACGTACCCCGGGTTTTCAGTGTGATAAGTGAATGAAAGTGAATGCGATGCTTATCTGGTTGATCCTGCCAGTAGTCATATGCTTGTCTGAAAGGTTAAGCCATGCATGTCTAAGTACCAACTCTAGCACAGTGAAACTGCAAATGGCTCATTAGATCACTTATGGTTCCTAAGACAATACAATCCTACATGGATACCTGTGACAATTCTAGAGCTAAGGTATCTCACTGCCCTGATTGGTTTAGAAGCAATAGAAATCATAAATAGTGATGTCAGCTAGTGGGTCAGAGGTAAAGAAAGGCTGTGTTTCACATTTGTCTTGAATTGATAATATTACTAATAATATAATAGGTTATTTATGTAGCACCATACCACGTCACAAGGATATGCTCAAAGCACTTCCTGAGCTCCAGTTTCAAATATATACAGCTAGCAGGTGCAGATGATTTTAAGCCACATGTAGTGGAGAAATAGATGAGTCTTTAGTCATATTTTGAATGTACTTCAAAGATGATTTTAACTCGACTAGGAGAGAGTTCCACAAAGATGCTGCTACATATGAAAAGGTTTTTGAGCCAAATGATTCTAGATTATAGCTCAGGACAGCAAGTAACAGTTGTGATGAGCGCCAAGTTCTTTCTGGAGACTAATGTGTCAGAAGGTATTGAAGGTAGAAAGTCCTGACTTGTAGAAAGACTGATAGGTGAGGCAGAGAATCTTGAAATCAATCCTTTCACAAATACAGAGCCAGTGTAGAGAGTACAGAATGGGAGAGATGTGACAGTGAGTACTGGTGAGAGTGATAATGCGTGCAGCTTTGTTTTTCTGAAGACGATGGAGCTGAGACAAGGAAATGCCAAACAGTAAGCTGTTGCGGTATTCCAGGCGGGATAAAATCAATCTCCACACAAGGATGGCAGTGGCTTTTTTTGTCAGGACTTTGCAATGCTGCTGATGTTCTTCAGATGGTAGTGACAGTTCTTTACTAGATGATTTATTTCCTTTTCCATACTGAAGTTTAAGTCTGAAAGAATGCCAAGGTTTTTCACAAGAAGAGTAAAAGAAATTGAAGACTGCCCAATGGAAATAACTGTGATGACAAGTTTCCATTGTCTTGAGACTCTAGAGATGACCATTGTTTCTGTTTTCTCTTTGTTGAGTTTAAGCTTGTTGGCAGTCATCCAGGATCTTGTGATGGAGACGCAAGGTTGGACTTGCACTCTAGCTGACTTTGTTCTGAAGACTTAAAACTACTGAACAGTTGGCTGTCCATCTGCATAGAAATGATGAGGCACATGGTAAGCAGATATCAGTTTTCCTGAGCAGTTGAGTATACAGGGAGAAAAGAATGGGTCCAAGAACTGATCCCTGGTGAACTCCACAGGTTAGGGTGCAACTGGATGATGAAGATGTTCAGATGTAAATGGACTGGGTTCTGTTTGAACGGTAGCCAGTCAAGAACTGTAATGGTCAAACCAAATTCTTTCAGCAAACGCTCAAGAAGAATTTCATGGTCATTTGTTTCAAAAGCCACAGATGTCCAGCAAGACAAGCAAAGCAGAGTCCCCATTGTCGACTGCAGATCTGACCGAGTTCAAGATGTAATTTGCAGCAGTTTCAGTGCTGTGAGCCTGTCTGTAGGCAGACTGGTAACACTCAGTCAAATTATGATGAAAAAATTATCCAAGAGTTGCTGTTTGACTACTTTTTGCAGAACTTTAGACGTAAACATCAAATTTGGGACGGGACAATAGTTTTTTTCGGCACTGAGAGTCAAACATGGTTTTCTTGATGAGTGGTTTGACTACAGCTTACTTAAAGCATGATGGTTCACAGCTTGATGATAAAATTAGGTTGATGATCTTGGTATTTATTGGCAAAATGATATCAAGTATTTTTTAAAGGGATTTTATGGGATATTATCAAGCTCACTTGAAATTGGTTTTGATGAAAGCATTATTTTCTTGACCTCAGATTCTGTTACTTGACGGAATGAACTGAGCTAGGTACCAATGGGCCCCTCGAATACAACGTCATTAGAAAAAGGATCCATATCACCTCTTAGTTTCATGATCTTCTCACTGAAACAGGTGTTGAAATCCTCTGCCTATGTCTTTTCCTCCATGAGGAAGGAAAACTTATTTCGATTTTGTAAGAATCTTATGGAGAGCTGTGTTGGGATTGTCTGCAATCCTAGAGATTTCCTCACTGATGTAATGAGAGCAAGCCTTCCTGATATCTTTGGCAATATTGTATAATTGTCTATGGATCGCCAAGCTAGAGATGCACCATGTGTGCTCAGCAAAGTGTCTTTTCCTTTTTGCCTCATGGACTTGATCACTGTACCATGGTGATGCTTTGCTTACGAACTTGTTTCAATTTAACAGGGGCATTTCTATCTAAGACGGCCTTCAAAGGAGAGTTAAAGAGATCAGATGCGTTAGAAAACAGACTTGAATTGTTCAGATAGTGACAGAATGTGCCTGTGGCAATTTTCTTCAGGTTGTGAGATGTGATGAATTCAGTTTTTGGCGTGGGTCTTTGGAAATACAGAATGAAGGAGATCGTGAAATGATCAGATATCTGCAAATCATTGACTTCAAGGTCTGTTACCAGATCATCAGATCCTGAGAGAACCCAGTCAAGCACATGACCTCAGCTATGTGTGGAACACTTAACATGTTGTTTGTACTACCTACTTTATATCAATTCATGGTACCTTCCAGAAAAGGAAGTTTACGATTTCATTATGATGAAATGTTAAGGTCTCCTTTGGAGCAGAAGGCATAAGTTTGAAACCTCTGGTCACATGATATTTTCATGATACTGTTCATCATGCAATGGAAATGACAAAGGAAGAAAGGTTTTCTTACTACGCATGTAAACCATGAATAAAATAACTAAATACTGCATTTACAAATAATTTCAGAAAAATTGCTAATTTTGTAAAGTCATCTAAGAATCTGTGCACCTTAAACTTTTCATAAATTTTTAACAATTGTGAGCAATTGTTTCATTCAGTTATTCCAAAATATTTTACATACACAACATTTGGTGGAATGAACTTCTCAACTTCAGTCTGATTCGGATGTACTCCACTTAGGTACATTTCCATCTGCTTCTTCGCGAGGATAATGTCTGCAACCATATTTGCTGTTTGATCAAGGTTAGGTTCTTCTGGTTCCGGGAAAAAGAGCCCATCCTCAATCTCCTGTGTGTATCCCATCAGTTTCATCAGATCTCTCCCTCCCTGTGTGATAAACAATAATAATCTTATAAAAATATCAAGAAACAGGTGTATTCAAGCAGGGATAATCTACAACAGGGATAGATCAGTGTCCTCCCATTATGCAGACTGGCAGTTCACAGATACTTTAGAACACAAGAGTCATCAGAAGGTGACATATCCCCCCCGTCCCCATATGTTTGAAAGGACAAATCATCTGACAGTTACTTATTGTGTTTTCAGACAAAGTTTGAATTGTTTCCATAGAATTCATGAAAAATATAAATACCATATATCTGTAATCAGAAAAAGTCACCATTTCAAGATCTGTCTCATCTATCTGCCAAGATCTTGAAATGATATGAAATGGTTTTCGAGTTGTGCTCTGGAAACGAACTCCAAAACGTGTCCATGGAAACCGAGAAAATAAGAAATCACAAAAACCTGTAAATACTAAAAGGCACCACGTTTGGGTCTGCCACACACATCTACCAAGTTTTACTGACGTATATTAAAAAGTTTTTGAGTTCTGCTCCGGAAACGAAACACATCTCCCTCACTTTTGAGAGTAAGCCTGAAATGTTGAGTCTTGAGTCTTGAGCATCGTTTTATTCAACCAACAGTTAAAGTGTGGAATAATATTCCTTAGTTGTTAGAAATTGCTGTTGCATTACTTAAATCTTATGTCTATGAAAGAAAATAGTGAAACTAAAAATTATACATATGGAATAAGGAAGTTAAATGTTTTCCACACAAGATTAAGATACTGTAAACTGTCTTATTTCCGCACCTTTAAATTTTCACGAGTAATGGTCACTAAACCTTTTCAAGCCTTCTTATTTTCGCGAGGTGATCTTGTTACAGGGGCGTCTCTGAATGTTTTCACACAATAAGCAGGTGCGTGACCTTTGAGCTGTTGTAAAATAAACAGATTTGCGAAGTGATCTAACAACAAATTAATGTAATTGATTTCACAATTAATCCTTTTCAATTAGGTGCTAGAGCAATGAAAATAGAACGTGATTGAGCCGTGTTAATCCCGATTAGCCCAGCGGTGACACGTGATTGAGCAGTGACACCTGTATTGTTTTTGTGTTGTTGACTTACCTGAATAAAGTGTATGATATATCTATACTCTCGCATGTTTTTACTCTCGCGTCATGAAGTCTGATGCGAAGTTCGCGAAAATTTGGCTGTTTACAGTATAGGATGAGCACAGTTAAATGTGATTTATTTTGATTAAATATGAAAACAATACCACATCATATCAATGTGGCTATGGATGTGAGAATGTTTTTCAGCAATTCCTTGAATGGGAAAGGGATTTTGTAAGTTAGAAAACTTGTGCCCAACCCTTTTCTTGAATGTATATAATATGTTTCAATCAAATAGACAATCAAACCTCTGAGTGGCAAACCTGTTTTTATATTTGATAGTAAGTGATAGTAAAAACTATTTTGAGAAGGAAGAAGTTACTTCTCAGTGATGAACTAGTTTCAGGCTGATACTACTTTGCTCACTAGACAGTGGATGTTCCATTATACACACAGG